>NW_028091847.1:2165594-2765594 GCF_014824575.4 Sturnira hondurensis | reverse complement strand
CGGATGAATGAAGGTGATATTGAGTCAGACTGTGAAGAGTCGGTTTGCCAGGAAGCACTTTGCCAGGAGTCTAAGAGGCTGCCTGAGGGCCCAAGAGCTGGTTAACTTGCTCCTTATGTCCTACCTGGACTTTCTTAGACAATAGGCAAAGGCCCCCAATGCCACCTTCCCAACCACAGGATGAAAATAACCCATCAACATTACCTCTACGTCAGGGGTGAGTATCAACTCAAACTGGTGGTAAAACTCCTCGGAGCTGGGCAACTGGTACTCCTTCGCCGTGCCCAGGAATGCCTGAATGTCATTCAAGGAAATGTCAACACCTTCTCGCGACTGGCACTTGTCTACAGCTTGGGAAGCCAAGAGGTAGATTCCCGCTTCACACCACTGGCTGACCTTTTGAAAAGAAACAGAGTGTCCTGTGCAGTTAGCATGACCACAACTCAGCCAGCACAACCCTCAGGAGGCCCAGCTCCTTTGGGGTCTGCCAGGGTTCTGGGACAATGGGAAATTGCCATGGGCCAGCATCCAGTGGAGAGGTCCAGCCACTGTAAAGACCGCTGTGAGGTGGACAAACCCAAAGCAATTTTACATGTGTCCACTTTTCAGGGAAGTCACTCAATCAGTAAAATAATTGCATAAACATTCTTTTCTTGCCCTGGCTGGTGTAGCTCAGTGGATTGAGCGTAGGCCTGTGAACCAAAGGATCGTGGTTCGACTCCCAGTCAGGGCACATGCCTGGGTTGCAGGCCAGTTCCCAGCAGGGGATGCACGAGAGGCAACCACACATTGATATTTCTCTCCTTCTCTCCTTCCCTTCCCCTCTAAAGATAAATAAATAAAATATATTTTTTTAAAACAACAACAACAAAAAAAAACACATTCTTTTCTTTCTCTGCTGTCGGTAATCCCTACTCCTCCAGGAGGAGGAAGTTAAGTATTTCTAAGCTTGGTCTAACTATAGAGAAATGCAATCAATGACTTTTCCGGTTGACCGTCTGGGCCCCTTGTCTTGCTTCCTCATTGGTTACAAGAGCATGGGGTGACTAGTGAGGCAGTGGGTCTGGCCCCTACATGCTCTACTCGGGGAGAGACGCTCCTTTCAGCGAATATACTACTTTCCTCTGCCCGTGTTTGCTCTTATTGTCATTTGTCTTTCCCAGGGAAGCATCTGAGAGTGAAAATTTCTCTAACTCAGAACAGCAACACTCAAACTTCCCAGAAGGCGCGAATGAAATCAGATAGGTGATGAATTCTCATAGTTCAATGTTTAAAAGATGAAAACAGAAAGACAAGGGCCCTTCTGACACCCGAATATTGATATGAAAAGCAGCTTCTACAGCGAGTGCACCTGCATTTCCATTCCATGCGGCTCGAAGAGTGTAAAGTAACTGTGCAGGGGAAAACACTGCAAAGCGGTCATTGCTAAGTGGGAAATCACAGGCAACTTAAATCTTTTATTTTTACCCTAAATTATCTGCATTGAAGGTGTACTACTTTCAGAATAACAAAAAAAAAAAACAATAAAATATCCAAAAATTAATGATTACCACTCCATGGGGATGAGAAGGGAGTGGGATGTATAGGTATAGCTTCCTCCTCTTTTCTACACTTTTGGATTTTCAAAATAACATGAAATCATGCTTTAATATGTACCGTGAAAACTTTGTCTTGAAACCTCATGCCTAGAACCGCAGAAAACATTACGCTGGTGCCTTGGGCAGAGTCACAGTGGCTACTTGCTCTCCTAGACACAGTCTCTCTCTCACACCTCACGACCCTCAGCATTAGGCTCTTATCTGTGGAGCAGACACAGAGTGAGGGCACCAATAGCTGATCCTGCCTAGAGCTTACCACACAGAGCAGACTGCACACCAGGTTCTTTTGAGCCACTTGCTTCTGGAACAGCTGTATTTAATTGACATTAACATCCCTTTGGCAGTGGGATGATGTACAGTCTGGGCACCCACCCAGACTGTACATCATCCCATTTCTATCAGAGAGAAAGAGATGTGGGAATGGACCACGTTGACTCATGGCCCTGAGCCACATGCTGCCTGGGAGCGGCTGACAGGGAAGGCAACAGAAGTCACCGCCCCTGCTGACTGGGCACTTGTCCAAGAGATCACTGCCAAAAGCACCAGAAGCTGCACTCCCTCCCTGTGAGCCTTCGGCACACACACCACTGCTATCTGGCCTACGGAGTAGGAACTATAGTCCCGACTCCAAATCCGCAATCCCCTACTCGCCCCATGTGCTGTCTTGGGCAATCACTTATCCCAGTGTTTCTCAGTGCATCCCTATACTACCTGCTCTAGAATCACCCAAGTGCTTGCTGAAAACACTGATTCCTCAGTATCCTCCGAAACTTACTGAATCTCAGTCTCCAGAGTGGTACACCAGGGGATCTGCAACACAGCAAGCTCCCCAGGTGATCCTCATTCACTAAATGCTATGATCCAGTGACTTACCCCTGTAGAATATCAGTCTCTTAAATTATGCCTCTTAAATGAGGCCATTGATACCTTCCTCATAACTTGTCTTGAGGATTAAATAGGTGACATATTTATATTCCCAGTAGGCATAGTCGGTGCTCAAGACATGGCAGGAGTATATAATGCTCATTATAACTTGAGCTTCTCCAAAAGAATCTATATTCTGAGGACTTTAGACGAGGAGGAGCACTTTGTAAATACAGTACTTGGCCTCTATATGCCTGCAGGGGAATCAGTAAATGTCCCACAGGGCCGGGCCAAACCACACTCTCTGAGAATGGGTCCACACAGAGGGAGATGGACTTAATTCGTTCGAATAGGACGGTGGGTGGCGGAGGCTCTCTAGACCCTCAGCACTTCTATGACCTGGAATCTGCAGCCTTTAATGCCTTTCGAGCACTGTTTCATGTGAAGTCCTTTACCCACCTCAGCAATCTCACGGGGTAGGGAGGTCGAGTGTGATCAAGGCTACTTTATAGAAAATGTCGCTGGCACCACGGTCTCAGCTTTGTTTCGCTCACCTTGTCCAGCTGTCTGTGTAACTCCAAGGACTTTCCTAAAAGGTCGTATTTTCTCTTGCTCTCATTGATGCAATCGGCACAGAGGTGCCTGAGCTCCACACACTTGGGCCTGATGGAGTCTGCTGCGTAGTGGCCGCTTTGGATGTGCTGGTCCCCAATGATGGCGAGCAGCTGGGCTTTTTCCAAGGGTTCCTGCAAAGTGAACACGCACAGCCAAGCATCACAAGCCAGGTCTCGGCAAAGCTGTTATTTGCCTGACACTGTGTGCTCCAACCCTGGAGGGAGGCTAGAGTGATGCTGAGGCAGGTTTCAGGCTGAGAGTCTGGGGCTGGAGAACCTGGGCGAGCCCTTCCTTTCCCAAGGAGTCTGTCCTTGTCCAGGGTCATCTCCCTGCAGAAGAGCAAGTCATTCATTCAAGGATTTGTCGAGTTCTGGGGGAGGCACTGAGGACACAGTGTTAACAAGCCAGAAATGTTCAACCTAATGGAGAACTCACATATTAAGTAAATTATACAGCTAATTAAATTATTACAATGTGATAAGTTCTAGGATAGAAGTGTTATACTACACAGAACAGGAAACTCTGAATTCCACTGTCAACTAAATGGAAAAGCAAAAAGGAAATTTGTGTGGCCCTGAGGAAAGTGAGGAATGAGCTGAAGTTAGGAAAAGGTCAAGACCTGGTTTGGACAGCTCTATAGGGGGGTCATGAGACTTTGGAAATATGTTTCTTAACATAGTCCTCCCAGCAGATCTTCAAACCCAGGTGTGGTCCTGGGAAACCCGACAGGGAGCATAGACCTGAAGTCAGGGACAAGCCAGGCAGTCAGTACTTGGCTTCAAGGTTCAGGTCAAGGGAGGAGGCCACTGGGGCTGGGACAGAGGAGGAAACAGGAAAGTAGGAGACGGGATCAGAGGAGAGAGAGAGGGATGGGACCGGCGAGAGCCCTGCTGTCACTGTGGGAGCACGTCGGCTTTTACTCATTGAGATGCAGGAAGCACCAGAGGTTTCAAGAAGAGGGTCTCATTCAGGAAAGGACTGCTGCAGCTGTGCTGTTGAGAATGACAGAGAAGAGGCAAAGCTGGGAGGTCCGTTAGGGGGCTACTGCAGCCGTCCAGGTAAAAGATGTGGCTTAAACAAGGCCGGCAACCAAACCAGCTCCTGCCCCAGTGCCTTCCCCGGGATGCTTCTTCCAGGTCAGTCAGCCCTGAGCTCTCAGCTCACCTCCTAGCAGGCCCTTCTCTGACTGCTCTCTCTACTCCCCACAACCTGCCCACTTTGTTTTCATTTTCTAATTCTTACCTCTATCTGAAAATATCTTTGTTTACTTCAGTGTATCATTTCTCCTTCCTTTACCCACTTCCACCTGTACGTTAGCTCCATGGGAGCACTTAGTAGGCATCCCATAAATATTTGATCAATATAATGAATGAAGGAAGGAATGAACCCTAGTGAATGAATGAATGCTCTAGATGATGCAGTCACCTGCTTGGCTGCAGGTGTGAAACAATATTGACCTGTGAGTCAACACAGGTGACTGCCGCAGTCTCCAGGAGCACAGAGATCTTAGGCCTCCTTGCTGACCACAGTGAGCAACCAGTACACCACACTGTCCTAGTTTAACTTTTTACAGTGAGGTAACAGGGATTATATTGAGGACCCCAAACCCCTACTAACACTGTTCAGGGGAGGGGAAGCGGAGCAGGCTCATTGAGAGTTACTTTGCATATCTAAAGAGTTTGGCCAGTGTTTTAATAATGCTAAATAGCTGTGCCTGCTGACTCAGAGCCAGGGAGATGGGTCTGACTCTAACCCATGATGCAGCTCGGAATCGTCCCAGGCTAGAGTTTTCACAATGGTCCGCTCCAGTCACAGGGCCATACCTGCCCAGACTAACAATGGCGGCCAAGAAAGGCAGAAGATACATACATGAGGGCTACCAGAGGTGGTCAGTTGTGGAAGGAGTAGGAAGTGGGGTTACAGAGAAGCAGCAGAGTGCGTATTTAAACTCAAGCACAGGGCAACCATGCTCTCTTAGCTGTACAGCGGGGGGTGGGGGGGGCCCTCTGCCACACAGCTTAGAAAGGAGCAGAAAAGCAAGATGCAGCAGCTGTGCAGTTTGGAATGAAGAGCGGGAGCCTAGCTCAGCATAGATGACTGGGAGAAGCTGGATGTTAAAATGGGGATCTGCCTAGCTAAGCTACAGACTTCTATCTTTTCCTGAGAGATGGCACTTCTGACTGCCCTGGTTTGGCAAGGGGAGGCAGGACTGTGTGTGTTTATGGGTGTTTAGTTTTAAGGGACTTTGGGATTTAAGGACAGAATTCCGCCATTATTCTGAACCTGTATAACTTTTGAATAGTTCCTTTCCTTTTCACAAGACTGTGGCATTGGGAGTCACTTGTTTGGTGGTGGGCAATGGAACCCAGTAGTTTTGTTACAGTAGCACAAGGCTTACAGTAACATGCGATGACTCCAGGCGATGATAACTGGCCAGCCCCCTCTTGACTTACAGTCATTCGTGCTTTCAACAATCTCCAAACCACTCTCCCCACCCAACACTCACCAAGCCCAGCAAAAGCCCACATCCTTCTTAACCTCTTTTAAATTCTGAGCAACTGTACCCCACCTCCTTGTCACAGGCCTTCCTGCTTTCTGACTGGGATGGTTGGCCTTTTTGCTTTCCTTCAGGCTGTCCTTCAAATCATGTTCCACACTGCTAGTCATTCCAATCCAACGTTTATCGTGTCTACATCACTCCCAACTTCAAGTATTCTCTTGCTCCCTATACTCTTCTGGAGAAAGTTCACACTCCTGAGCAATGCATAGACAGCCTTTTACCATCACCTGTGCCTCCTCTTCCTCCAATGCCCTCACCCCCATACTCTGCTGTAACCAGACTAATGATCCTTTTGAAGTTCCCCAGCTATTTCGGCAGCTTCAGACGTCCATGACTTCTCTACCTGCTCTCTCTGCCCAGAAAGCCCTGTCTTTCCCTCATCAGCCCTACTCCCGACCACTCCACCTCCCACCTCCCGCTGTACCCACACTGCCCTGCAGCTAAATCCACATCACTCTTCAGGGTTTGTCTTCTCCAGGAAAATTTTTTCCAACGCTCCCATTTTATTCCAATACCCCTCCCTCCCCTGTGCTCCCATAACACTCTGCGCCTTTCTTGATGAGAGCAGACACTTCACTGCTGTGATCTCTTATCTGTTGCTCCCACTATGCCACGGCCCCTTGCAGGCATACCCCAGCTGTGATTCAACTTAAAACAGTACATAGCACACATTACGTACTTCAGAGCAAGTGACTGTTGTGTAAAACAAAGGGGAGAAATGATTTACAAATCAAGCAGTGGCTACTCAAAAGTAAATCAGCTAGATACCCAGTGCACTTATGGTGAACAGCAAAGGCCCAACGCACTGTTCACCATTCCTGAAAAGAGGTTAGAATGTTAATTCCTCAGGCCATGATTCTGGATTGTGTTGCTCACTGCCGTGTCCTCAGAACTTAGAACAGTGCTTGGCATGGCAGGATATCAATAAATATTTGCAGAATGAATGAGACACTCCTACTAGAACTGCTCAGCCACTACATGTTGGACCTAGGTAGAAGACATGTTGTGGCACAGAGAACTGACCCCCTACCCCTGTGACGTTAGCGACGACAGCTAACATTCAGTGAGAGCTTACTGCCTGCTGGGCACTGTTCCGAACGCTTATGTCGATTGTCTCTTCTGCTCTTCACGGCAAGCCCTTTAGGTGCTGTTTTACAGAGTAGGAGTGGGGGCACACAGCCCAAGGTGGCCCTGGTAGGGAAGAGGAGAGCTGGGCTTCAGACACAGGCAGCCTCGCTCCGCACCTAGCTCTGGCCACCACACAATGAAAAAGGGCCACACTTGTCCTGCCTAAGCTGGAAGACCACTGAGGTTGAGCAAACCTGTCTGACTTTAGTCACGGAGGAGCGCAAAAACGTGGCCAGGATACATCTATTGACTGTCTTTTATTAAGTCCAGATGTCTAATTCATTAAGAACGGCGCACCAGTTTTCTGAGAATAGGGAACTTCACCACAGGCTGTTTCACAAGAGCCCTGTGGTGGCTGTGGCTTGCGATTCGCTTGGCATGTGGCGTCTCACCCCTCACAACTGTTCTGAAAACATTTGAGATTTTTGGAGGAAAGATGGGAGTAACAGGTCCAAATGGGTCTTGGGGAAAGATCATGCATGTAAATTAGGAGCCTTCACCGGATGGCTGGCAGGGTACTCAACTCGTTTTGCCTTCACAAGGACTCTGTGAGGTAGGAATTATTATTATTTACCGTTCGGCTGAGGAAATACGTTCAGAAAGGCTAAGAAACTTGACCGAGGCCCTAGGGCCGCACAGTGGTAGTCGTTAGAGCTGAGTTGTTCGAACCTGGTTCCATCAAACTCCAAAGTCTGTGTTCTCACCTTCCAGCCCACCTGGCCCCCTACACGGGCTGTGATAATTGAGGTACAACCACAACTCTCAAATCTTTCAAAGAACTTCACTGTGAAACCTCCATGTCACAGCTTATTTGTAAGTCTATATAGCTCCTGCTCATGATAAATAGGCAATAAAACCTAAGTAAAAAAGGAATAGTGAGAAAGAAATGCTGAAAGCTGCTGCTCTGATCACAAGCCTTTCAGCTGTTGAAAATTCCAGAAGGCTGGATAGTTAGATTGCAATGTGTAATTCAACAATATTTATTATAATAACAGCTATTTTTCTCCCAAAGACCAACTGCTATGGTGGATGAAAGATGAGAGCATTTATCATGGAAGAAAATCATGAGAGACAGTGATGCTGCTGAATTGGGGAGCCCAGAATGTACCCACAGAGGATGGTGCAGGATGGAATGTATACTGGGCCAGGTAAAACAAGGAAGGCAGCAAGGATTGGCTATTGAACCTGAGCAATAGATACACGGGAGTTCATTGTTTTCATCCATGTACTTTTGTATGTGTTTGAAAATGTACATACGCACACCAAAAAAGTCATGTTCCCTCTAGACAGACTATGTCCCTAGGAGGGTAATGCTCTGGGTTCCCTGTCTTCCTGGACACAGTAATGTAACTGCTGGCCTCTGGCCTTTTTGGGGAGAGGCCAAGGCTGCAATCAGGCTGGTTGTCCCCACCCTGTGCCAGTTTGTGCCTTGCTCGTTCATCACTGAAGGTCCCAGGATACTTCCCGACCAAAAATAGTAAATTCTGCTTTTATAAGTCAGAGAGTGGTCAAAACTGTTGTTTCTCAAAATTAAAAAAATGAACACTCAAAGAACTGCTAAACCCTCAAACTAAAGCAAGGTTTAAAAAAAACAGGCTTAAGTAGCACGCACCAGGAATGCGGCAGTGAGTTGGCTCAGAGGTTGCCCGGGCGATGATGTCACTGCACAGAGAACCTTGGCAACAAAACAGAAATGAGTGTGTGGTCATGCCAAAAGGGAAGCTGACTCCTTTTGGAGTCAGAATGAAGGACAAACCCAAGCAAGTTTTGGCAGATTCTAGCCAGGTATCACCTTGTTTCTTTAACACTTTACAGACAAATGGGAAGATTAGCCAAGTCCTTATCACCTGAAGAAACAATGCCTCTGAGTGAAGGTATGTTACAAAGGGTCCCGGTTATGATGAGGTATCTTTGTTGAGTTCACCCAAAGGCAGAGGAATAGGTCGGCTGCATCCTTCAGAAAACAAGTGAAAAACAGGTAAGCAAGGCACAAGATGGTAAACCGACCCCCCTGGACTCATCTACAGCGGGTTAGTCCAGCTGCTTCAGGAACTTTATCCTCGAAGGCCTCATCATTGGGTTCACAGAGTTCTCCTATGTCCCATGACTGCAGGCTGTGCCCCCAGCTCCAGTCAGCGATCTTTAAAGTATGTACCAAGTCCAAAGTATGTAAGTCCACAGGAGGTGGGCAGAAGGGGGAATGTGGACGCAGTCACGCAGATCTAACCCTGCTATTGAAAACCCAATCCAGAGCACCTCCAACTGGATT
This sequence comes from Sturnira hondurensis, assembly GCF_014824575.4. Taxonomy (NCBI): domain Eukaryota; kingdom Metazoa; phylum Chordata; class Mammalia; order Chiroptera; family Phyllostomidae; genus Sturnira; species Sturnira hondurensis. The sequence continues at coordinate 2,756,560 of NW_028091847.1, read as the reverse complement.
TTACTCCCGCTCCACTGAGAGTAAATCCAGGCCTCGCACCATTGCTCCCACTTCTTCCTCCCTAACTCACTATGTCGCAGCCGCACACCTTGAACCCACTAACCTCATTTCCACCTCAAGTCCTGGCACTTATGCTCCTCCGTCTTAAATGCTGTTCCCCACATCTCTGCACAGCTATCCAGACCTCAGGTCAAAGGTCACCTTCCTCAGGAGTTCTTTCCTGACGACCCTCGCTGAAGGAGCAGCCCCAGTCACTTTCTATTATATCCTATTATCTTCTTCATGCCACTTGTCATTATCTGATATTATTATTTGTCTGGTTACTTTTTATGTTTTTATCTCTGTCCAGTAGAATGCAAGCTCCATGAAAGCAGGGTCTTGACTGTCTATCTGGCTGTCATAATCACAGAACCACAGGCAACGAAGACCTGGTAATGCGTGAATGCCTTCCTGGTGGGCCAGCAGCTACCCTCGTGGGAGTTGCTGTGACCATGTTTCTTAAACCAAAAGTAGAAGCACTGGGCTCGATGGGACATTTTTCTAATATATAAATGTATATAAGTGAAAGTACATAGTATCTACATTTAGTAGGGAGTTCTTTTGAAAAAAACTAAAATTACATGAAATTGGGACAATCTTGGAGGATCTAAGACATGAATGATACATGAAATTGTACTTTTTCACGTTTGGCAAGTATATCTCACATCTCATGCCTTCAACACTGAAGTGTTTCGCTGTCGGTAATCACTGATAACAGAAGGACTGCTCACTGGGGAAGGATGGGATTCCTGGGTGAACGGTGGGCCACAGGTGGTCACACACGTGCAGAAGACCTGCTGCTCAGAACCCACAACCGAGAGCTCTGAGAACCGGCATGGCCTTGGTTTACATCTGCTACTATTCTTTAGGGGAGTAGGTGTCTATAATGCGCATGTCAGTCACCTGGGGATGTCATTAAAATGTAGATTCTGATTCTGAGAGGGAGCAGAAATTCCTCATTATAACAAGTTCTCACTCATGTGACCCCTGTGCTGCTGGCCAGAGGATCACACTTCGAAAAGCAAATACCTAGTACTTCAAAATTACCGCCTGGGAAACATGCCTCTGGATCAGCTCAGAAAGTGTTAACCATGTAAGACATGGTCCCCACCAACAGACAAAAACAGAGAGAAGCTAATTAAAGAAAAGCAGAAAGGAACTGCTCTGGAAAGAGATGACTGGCTTTCCTAAGGCCTAATAAGACCAATCTGAGGACTTAAAACAGACTCACTCCTAAGCGAGACCTGACTTGTGTACAGATCTGGAAAACTGTTTAATTTTGTTAAGAGAATTGTGAAATATCTCTTCCTTTACAAGTCTGATATTTACAACTCTCGGGGCATGAGAAAGGAGAAAGCGTTGCCAAATCTGGTAAGAACGGGACTAATGGGGGCCCATTTCCCCCTTTTCACAGTCTTGCTTGTTATAAAACTAGTTTCTTTTTTTTTCTGGTTCCCCCTTCTAAAGTTTCCCCTCCTCACCACCAAACCCCAGCCCATGCCTCCACGTCTGGGGCCCTGTGGGTAATGGCATTCATTGTCACCTGCCTTCCTGCTGCTCCTCCGCTAGAAGGGGCAGGGCAGCCCAGAGCCCTCACCCACCCCCACGCAGCCTCCCTGGGAGGCTCCAGCAGCCTTAACAGAACCCTGCACTGCAGCATCACTTACCGTAGCTGCTCATGGGCACAGCTCCTGCAGGACCTGGGTGAGGGGGAGGTGACTCATAGGGCAGGATCTAGGGTTCCTGTGTCCTTAGCAGCCTCCCAACAACCTGTGGGCATGATCTGCCACTGTCCACAGGGACTACCTTCCAAGTCCACGAAAAAAGGCAAAAAACAAACCTGGCCTTTTTCTCTCAGTTTTTTGTGCTCCTTAAGAAGTTGCTCCACACGCATCACACTGTCTCCGATGTCGGTAAATTCTGCTTGCTCTGCCAGTAAGTTGTCCAGGGCAAGCTTAACCTACAAGACACATAGAATAGTCCAGAAATAAGCCCACGAGCACCCATCTGGGGGTGGAGGTTGGCTATTCTCTAAGAAAACTCAACAATCCAAAAAGGATTCAGGACCAGTGTGTATAGTGTATATGCATTGCAGCTCATGAACTTGCAGATTAAGTGGGGCTGGTGGGGTTGCTTAGATACCAGTAGATGAAATATTAAAGCTACAGTCAAAAGATTATCAGTCAGAAAGGAAGATAAATACCATGTACACCAACAGGAAAATTGGACTATGGAACATTACTAGCCCATTGAAAAAGAGAGAAGAGGCTGTCTGAGAGGGAGCAAAGATTTGAGGAGGGAGCTGGGCCAGAGGGAGAAGAGAAACCCCAATACTCAGAGTTCAAGGCAGAAGAGAGAACCAGAGGTCACTGAACCATAAAAGGGAGTACTATTCAATGAGAAAATAGCACCTCACAAAAACTGTGCTCGAAGTGCTGGAGCTGTAGGCATTGATTAAGCTTCAGGTGATGCTCAGACCAAAACTGTGTGAAGGCTTTTTCTGTTTCATCCAATTGAACTAGTAACCTGTTGAGAAAGAACGAGACAGCAACATGTGGTTAACATTCATTTCCACAGCAGTCTGCACAGGCTCCTGTAGGTAACACCCATGTTGTCAGTCACTGTTTTCATTGTAGTGATGTGCTTGTTATGAAAGTCTGTTATCATTTATGACTTTCTTATAGTTATGCTGGTTCCCATATTTTCCATTTCTCAATCAGACCACTTAAAAAGATTTGACTTATTTATTTTTAGAGAGGAGAAGGGAGGGAGAAAGAGAGGGCGAGAAACAATGATATGAGAGAGAATATAGGTTGTACATGCCTGTACCATGGAAGAACCCACAACTCAGGCAGGTGTCCTGACCTAGAATCCACCAGCAACCTTTTGCTTTGCAGGATGACACCCCCCCCCACCCCCGCCCACACTGAGCAACACCAGTCAGGGCTCAATTGGGACACTTTCAGTGCTAGGCAGACACGTCACTGCAGCTGTGGCTCTGTGCTTCAAAACACGCCCCTGGTAAACTTGCCTTTGTGCCTTTTCTTTGACAAAGCACAGCACCCAGACAACTTAACTGATACTACCATCTCCCTCAAGATCCCTGGGATGACAGCTTTTCATAAGTGGAGAGAACCAAGGGCAGGAGCAGCTGTTCTGATCTGTCCTTGGTTGCTTCGGATCACCTAGTTCTAATCTCTCCTAAAAAAGTATCTTCCACCTTCACTCACCTTTCCATGGTAGCTACATTCTCAAGTTCATTGGGATTGAGTTTGCCGCTGGGACTTTTGGTTGCTGGTTCTTGAATACATGCCAGCAATGTGGCCCCTTGCTCTCCAAGTAACTTCAGCTCATCCTAGAGAAAGAAAAATACAGTTTCGTTTATGAGAAATTAATGGAAGAAATTCTTGGTAGATTTGGGGTAAGGAGAATGGTAGATCAGTATATTTTTCACTTAGGAAATGAAATGCTAAAAAATTCAAGCTGCAGATTTATAAAATGAATTAACTTATTCTTAATGGGTAATAAGAGGTTATTATTACCCATGCTACAAAATTTAAAATATACAAAATAATACATATTTAAAAAGTAAGTCTTTTGTCCACAGCCCATCCACTTTCTTTCTCCAAAAGCAACTGTTGAATTTTGTGTATTATCTCAAGCTGTTGTAAATTAAAAGCAAAATTAGTTAAATTAAAACCACAATGAGATACGTGGTTGATATGTGAATGTTTCTCATAAACATTGAGAAACTATCACAATGTTTATGATAGTCAGAATGGCTATCATAAACAAAGAAACAAACAACAAGTGCTGGAGAGGTTGTGGGGAAAAGGGGATCCTATTCACTGTTGGTGGGATTGCAGACTGGTACAACCACTATGGAAAACAGTATGGAATTTTCTAAGAAAACTAAAAATGAATGTGCCTTTTGACCCAGCAATTCCACTATTAGGAGTATATCCTAAGAACCCTGAAACACCAATCCAAAAGAACCTATGCTCCCCGATGTTCATAGCAGCACAATTCACGATAGCCAAGAGTTGGAAGCAACCTAGATGTCCATCGGTCAATGACTGGATCAAAAAATTATGGTACATTTACACAATGGAATTCTATGCCCCAGAAAGGAAGAAGGAACTACTACCCTTTGCAACATCATGGATGGAACTGGAAAGCATTATACTGAGCGAAATAAGCCAGGCGGTGAAAGACAAATACCATATGATATCACCGTTAACAGGAATCTAAACAACAAAACAAACAAGCAAGCAAATATGACTAATGACACTCAAATACAGAACAGGCTGACAGGGTCCAGAGGGGAGAGGGGAGAGAATCATAGGGGAAAAGGGGATTGAGTCACATGAACAAGTATAAAGGACATATGGACAATAACTAAGGGTGGGGGGCGGAAATGTAAGGGAGGTGGGGAGCACTGGAGGGGGGCAGGGCTGGGAATATAAGACAGAAAACTGTACTTGAACAAGAATTAAATAAAAATTAAAATTAAAATAAAACTGGTTCTGATCCATCCAAGAGAGTAAAACAAGAAAATGACAGATAGTGAGTGTTCAATGCTGGGAACTACCATGCAACAGTAATGCAATAGCTGCTAGTTGACATGAAAAAATAAAACTTTATCTGGTCTCATCGGTCTCCTCCCACTTGCTTCCACATCATTAGGCAGAGGTGGGCAGCAATTTCAGTTTGACAGGGAAAGAGTCACACTTCCAAGGCAACTCTATTCTGCTATTTTTACACGAGACTTAGGGCTTTGCAAGTGGGAATGACCTCAGGCGACCTCCCTCCAAATCCAGCAGCTCTGTCCTCCACTCACACAGTGCAGGTGTTTCTCAATGCCCAGAGCAAGGCAAAAGGGGCGAGGCCTGGGCTAGAATTTTGCTCCTGGGAGTGCTGGGTTTGGTTGTCGGGTTACACAGGATGCTGGTTTGAGAGGAGAGGATGCTGGTTATGCCCCAAGAGTGAGAAAAGTCCCAAAGTCACAAAACAATCACACATAGGCACATGAACGCTGAAGCTCTTCCTCCAGGCCCGGCCACCTCCAGCCTTCACACAGCGTCCAGCTCATTCCCTGTGAGAGGAGTCTTACGCCCTCCACTCTGGTCACAAAGAAGTCCAGCACTCTCAGCCTCAGGCTTTGCTCCTGCCTCCCACCCCCCTCCAGTGTCCACCCACTTGAAGACTTCCATTGTCCATACTCAGCCTCATGACTGATTTGACTTCACTAATCTAGCCCCTCAAGATTTTTGGATACCCCCTTGGGCTCTGTCCACTTCAAGTAACACCCCAAGTGGGCCACTTGGCTGGCATTCCAGCCCGAGAACTGGACATATCCCTTCTTTTCCACTCTAGGCATGGGCCCTCATTTCTTCTTATCAATGTTCATTAAATATTTGTAGGTCAGATGAATTAATAATAGTCTAAAAGAAACCAGGTTGTAGGTGGATTAACAAATAAGATATGCCTAGGGAGGGGCGGACACATCAGTAAATACTCAGCTTTTCCTCCTCTGCTTACCTACTACAAAGGGTCCTGGCTTTCCTCACTCAGTTTCTTAATTGCCTGTGAGGTTCCAGAATGTCAGCAGTATTCTGACATTGGCTATTATTAGAAAAAAATACCTATGTAATGTGTGTGTGCATGATACAGAGAAGAAGAGGCACATCGCTAGGGAAGCTTGGAGGAGAGATACACCCAAAGGACTGCAGAGTGTGAGGCAGCGTGCGACAGAGAGAGAGGTGGGAATCATAGTAAGTGATGTCAGATGCTACGAATTCCCTTCACATGGGTAAAAAACAAGGTAAACTCATGACCCACTTACAGCTTTGGGAATAGGCCCCAGCTTCAGTAGGGCTGTCAAAGTCTGCCATCAACAGAGGGCAGCTTTGAGGAACTGTGGTACTTGAAAAGCATAAAGCCCAGTTGCTCAGGCCCAAAATGGAATGTACCCTTTTCCACAGTAGTGACAATTCAAAATATTTAATACCTGCATAGAGCAGGCACTGACCCATCAGCACAGATACAATGCTGAAACGGTCCTGAAACCAATTGCAGTCCAGGGGTCAACCCTTCAGTGGCCAGAATCATGAGAAGGTCTTGCGGGTCCTAGGAAATGGGTCAGGGAGGTGGAGTGGGGCCCTCAAGGGATATAAGCATTTCACTCTTTCAATAATGGATACGGCTGACCTAGCGTGTACTCATCAGTATGATTCCATCGCTAGGAACAAGCACTAGGTCCAGAAGCAGACCCACTTCACAGAGTAAGGGGGACTTCTCGGGGCTCAAAAGAATGTGAGTTTCCTGGGGGAATTCTTTCCTATGGCAAGGGTGAGCATGAATTGTGGCACTCATTTTAAATATATTTATAAAATCTATTACTGCCTGCCAGGCCCTGTGCTCAGCGGTGCCAGGGTCTGGGAGCAGAGGTGGGAAGGGAAGTAAAGGGATGAATCAGAGCCTAGAGAACATATGGGTGATCAGTGCGTTACAATCCTTGTTTCATTTTTATTACTTACCCCAATTCTGCCACTGTTAGCTCTACTTTTACGTTTTGTTTGTACTGTCACCTAATGAATTTCAGGACTGGCCTTTAAAACACAGTTCTTTATAATTTACAGAAAACAAAGCCCTTGGAAGACATGAGATGTCTTCAGTAGCTACCAGGAGACATCTTCCTGTGGCAATGAACTAGTCCAAAACATTCATTATAAAGGTATCAACACTGAAAATATTCATAAGAATACCAATTTCCTGTGCAACACGGAGACCTTTGTGGCTGTTTATTTCTAACTTAGGTTCTCTGTAAGTAGAGTTTGAACACAGGAGTCTTTTTTTTTTTGAAGTTGTTTCATTCTAATTTATGTAGAAGTTTCCATTTTTACTCCTCAATAGATTTAATGTTATTTCTCATGTGCTTTTCCCCTCAAGGGCTACTTATTGTTACCTTGATCAGCCAGCCATCCTCATACAAAGATTGGTGGACAAGGCCTGGATTTTCTGCGAGAGTATTAATGCCTGTTCCTTCTCCTGGTAGAGGAGAACAGAGTTCACTAGTAGCTTTCCCACTTTCTAAGCACCGAACTCACCTTGTTTGTACAATTTTGTCCCAATTTCAGGCAGACTGTAGTAAACATCTCCCAAATCTCCCTGTGCAAAATTGCTGATCCCCACTACTCCAATGCCATTTTCTGTTGTTATCCACTCACGTTTGTCTGTGAATTTATGCACTGAGAGCAGATTGGGGCCAGTGCGCGGGCCCCAGGGTTGTGGCAGGCAGGGCATGTGGGTGGCTGGGCGGTGCCCTGGGTGCAGGCTTGGCCAGAGGCTCCGCCACTCCCGGAGCGCCATGTTTGCCAGGGTGCCTGAATGGAGGGGTCTTACCAACTTTTAAGACTACATAGCTATTGCTAGGGCCTATGTCATTTGATTATCTTCTTGATTATTTGTTACCTTGGTAACATGAATGTAACTGTTATCGCTGAATACAGAATTGAATGAATACTGAATGGAACAAACACTGAATACTAAGCAATATTCATATTTGTAAACATTGCTCTATCACATGACTGAATTCAGGACCACTCTCTCCCCATGCGTGATAAGATTAGGCCTACGGCTCTGTTCAACTTTGTATTTCAACAACAGCAACACAAATGAGAGTCTTACCCTCTTTAAATGAACCCACAGTACAGTGTCTTAGTTGAATAAAGCATCTAAGAGTGTAAGCCCAGCGCCCTGTGTTTCTGGCCTAAGTGAGCCAGCAAGCAAAGAGGTGACAGCCACCTTTGGGGCTCAGGGGGGAGACTGCCTGTCTCTGTGCAATGCTTCAAAAACCCAGCTTGGAATAAGACAATAGGAAGAGATATTCTGCAAAGAGAGAAAGTCTGCAGGGTTACAAACAGGTTAAGAAAAGTTCATATCTTCTTTGGGTGTGTAGTTATCTCACTACTGCCTATGGGTCCAACGTTCTTCTCTTTTTTAAAATTGAGATATGATTCATATACCTCAAAACCCACCCTTTAAAGTGTATAATTTTATGTTTTTTTCCAAAACAATTTCATCACCCTCCAAGTCACTGGAGAAAAAGGAAGAAGAGATCTTAATTCTGCTCCCAGCTTTCTCGAAGAGGCTGGCCCTCTGCTGACACAGAGGCTGGGCTGTGAGAGGCCACCAACCACTCACCTGCAGCCTGTCATGCTGCCTTGTGTGGGACTGAAGAAGCTCCTCAGTGGAGGGCACATCTCTAGGAAGCTCTGTTGTGGCCAGGTGGGCCCCAAATGTCTGAAGCATCTGCGCAGTGGTTTTCAATGCCAAGGCAAAGTTTTCTATGGCCTGGAAAGTCAGAAAACCATAACGATGTGGAGGGATTAACATTCTCCAATATCTGTTATCAATGGAAGGACAGTAGAATCTGCTACCATTTCCCGAGTACCTGTGATGGGCCATGTATTCCACTTGGCCCATTGATAACTCCTGCATGTTTATCTGTCATCTCAATGATCCAGAGTGGGGGATATTTTATCTCCATGTTATAGAAAAGGGAGCTTCAACAGGTCAAGCGAATTGCCCAAGACCCTATTACTTGGGCAATAAGAAAAGAAGCCACGTGGGATTCAAACAAGGTCAGCTCTTTCCATTTCAGAAGGCTGTTGGTTACCTTAAGAACATGTAACACTAAATCCGACTCAGGATTTACACCAGATCAAATGCTGAGAGTGCAGAACCACTCGCCATCCCCTCCACTAAAACTTTCCTTCTCTTCCAGCCCCGACCTGCCCTCCACCTTCCCAACACCTGCACCCACACAGCCAGGCTGCCGCTGAGGAACCTGTCAAATGCTGCTGAGAGGATATGACCTTGAGGGAAAAGATGAATGCAGTGATTAGGTCACTAGTGACATTTAACAGAGTCATTTCTGGCACATGTGGGAAGAGACTTGGGAGCCTCTTCCTCTCTCTTCTCCTCTACAAAAATTTACCTTGTTCTGTGTCCCTTCCACTTATGGACAGACCCTACTCTGCCATTAAATGAATACCAGCTAATGAGTTAGTAACTTCACAGCTAACATCCACGGTGGGATATCAGCTCTCTGGCAGGGTGCTTTAGGAAACATGTAGCCTAACCTAGAAAAAGTCGCTCTGATCATCAGAAGAGTTAGTGGAATGTGAGTGGCTTTTCAAAGTCCTACAAATCATCGTAACAGCCAGACCGGCACTGCCTCGCCATTTCCCTCTGCTCCTGAGAAAATTTTGCCCCTGAAGGGCAGCACAATGTCTTGTTCATCTCTCCCCCCAGGGCGTGGCACTGTGCCTGTCTCACTGGTGGCCTACCCAGCTACCGAATGGGTGAATGGTAGGAGCAAAGAGGCCACCCTGATTTTCATTTGGGAAAAAGTCATTTCTGTTTCTACATTATCAGAGAAATATTATCATTTCTGAAAGCCCAAACACACATCATAAAGAATGTGCCAGATCTGAGGCGTCCCTTCGTTACACCAGAGGCCAGGGCCGGGGCCGACCTGATCAGGCTTCCGGAGCCCAGCACCCACCGCCCCCACCGTCAGAACCCGAGTCTTTCATTTTTGAAAGCGCTTTCATTTTTGAGCACTGCTGTGGGTGGAAGCTCCCCCACTGGCACAAGCACTGATGAAGCAACAATCTTTAACATGTTTTTTTTATTTTCAATTACAGTTGACACGATATTACATTAGTTTCAGGTATACAGTTCAGTGATTAAACATTTATATAATTTACGAAGTGATCCCCTCAATAAGTCCACTACCCAGCTGGCACCTACCTGGAACATAGCTATTTCAACATTGTTGATTATATTTCTTATGCTGTACTTTACTTCCCGGTGGCTATTTTTGTAACTGCCAATTTGTACTTCTAAATCCCTTTCACCTTTTCTACCACCCACCCCCAACCTGGCAACCCACAATTTGTTCTTGTATCTACGAGTTTGTTTTGAATCAGCAACGATCTTGAACCTCACTGTACTATAGGCCTGAAAAATCAGACAAGCACTAACTTCTATAAAAGTCTTCTCAGTACATCAAAGTGTTGTTACTTTCACATAATCTAATATCCATAAAAGATATTCTTTAAACTGCACTCACTAATAGCTTATGATGATAGTAAAAATTTCAACTTATCAGGGAATTATAAGAAAATATGAGATTATTCAGTATTTTGTTTTATATGCCCTACCTTTTATAATACATCTCAAATTTGGTATTATTGTTATCACTGCCCTGCTCCATAAATGAGGAAACTGAAGCGTATGGGGGTTAAGTAATTTTCCCAAAGTCATACAAAAAATAAATGGCATAAGAAGAAGTGAGGGAGGGATTAAAATCTGTCACTTTGAAATTGTGAGAAATTTGTTTCAATTCTTAAACTTCCTTTTTAAAAAAAATCACAAAACATTACACTCTACAGCACGGCGAATTCTCATACCTAATTAAATGCCATTCGGGTGTTGGGCAACGTGTGTCCAAAGTGACCAGATACAGAGACCTGTGCTGATACCACACGCTGTCATAAGAGTGGTGAACGAAGCTTTTCATTTTGCTTAGGAAACCTAATTTTTTCAGGGCTCTGGGGGCTAAAAGAGCAGGGAAAGGGGAATGACAACTTTATACAGAAAAACATTATTTGGTGAGTTTCAGCTTCACTTTTTCCTCAGTATTACTGACCCTTCTAGTTTAGCAGAATAACCACCAATCTGACTATGTGGGGAAAGTGAAACACTATATACGTGTGTGTGTGTGTGTGTGTGTGTGTGTGTGTGCGCGCACGTCAGGTGCTTTCACAGCTTTCAATCTGTCTGTACATTAGAACCATCTGGGGCATTTTGTGAAACACTCATGCCCGAGACCAATCCCAACTCATGTAAATCAGTTTATCTGGGGTCGAGCGGGTATCGGTGTTTTGAAAATTCCCCAGGTGCGTTCTAAGTCAAGCCCCCGAAACTCCCAGGTCACAAAAGGAGCGAGCTGAAGGTAGTCGGCAGGAGAAACCCCAGCCTTCTCAAAGCCTTCACCCTAGTTTCCTGCCCCCCTCGTGGCTTGGAAAACCCAACCTTCCCAGGGTTAGGTAGTCATAGGCGATGACCTCCCAGCGGTTGATCCCAAACTCCCCTGTCCCCTGGAAAACAAGGGGAGACACTGAAAAGGACACACAAGCCGGTACTCACAGTTCGATGGTTTATCCATTGACTGTGGCGATATTCCAAAGTCCCCCCTAAGTCCTCTGTCAGTTGGCTTTTGTCAATGTAGCCTTGAAGGTCAGAGATGGAACTTAACAGGACAATCTAGAGAAGGAGAAAAATAATACCTTCCTCACAGATAATTAAAGAGTAGCTCATCTAGATTCTATGGTCATGTAAATAGTGCAACTTTGCCTTCTTGGACATGTATCCAAAACAGTTACTATATCCAACAGAGAAAGTCCCCTTCCATGTTTCCCCTTGGAGAGAAGAATGCCAATATGTTGAATGGTCTGTAATAAAACAACAACTTGGATCAGGGAGCTCAACTCTAAGCTGCCTAGAAGTCAGGTCTTGCTTGAAGTGATTTTTTTTGTCAAAAATTCCCAGCTTAAGGCATATTCTTCAACCACCAAAATCAAGTGTTCTACTGACACCTAAAAATCTGTGATGAAAACCCTGATAAAGAATGGGCTGGTGAATAACATTAGAATATAAGGACCTACTGAGGAGTAAGTATTGGAAAAAGTTATGCCCTGGATGGGTAGCTCAGTTGGTTAGAGCATCTTCCCAATACGCCCAGGTTGCAGGTTCAATCCCCAGTCAGGTACATACAAGAATGAATGAATGAATGCATAAGTGAAACAACAAATCAATTTTTTCTCTCTTTCCTTCTCTCCCCACCAAAATCCCTAAATTTTAAAAAGTTTTAATAAAGATTCACTGTGTTGATGCACTCCCATGAGGAATGTCGATATGCCGCCATCTGATCTTCATGGAGGAGACGGGAAGGTAACAGAGAGTGGGTTTTCATAAATTAATGCGCCTGCTGCTGAACACACCCATGCTGATGAGTGAACGCCCGCACATCTGCAGCAAGATGGCACACTCCAGAGCGCCCCCACGCAGGGTTCTGGCTCTCTGTCCCTCACTATAGCACACCCCTGTTCCTTCCTACCTCGGAGATGCATCCCTGAAAGCCTTTATCTAAGGAACTTATATTTCTTCCCTTCTTGTTGACTATTTTTAAAATTGATTTTTGTTCAGAGAACGTGAGAATATAGGCTGTTTTCTATTAACATGTATGTTAATCCAGGGATATGTCCACTTCGGAATGAAAACAAGATAGGTTAGGGTCCAAAGTCTGTAAGTTAAAAATAAACAGACTCATTCATCCAATAAATACGTGTTGAACACCTAATACATGTCAGATGCCAAGGGATGAAACAGTAAACCTGACAGGCCCTGCCTTCCAGGACGTTAGGTCCGTGGGACGTGACTGCTGCAGACCACTCTGCGACCACACCAGGGCCCAGGACCTCCTCCTTCGTTTCTGAAGGAGCTTGGGAATTTTAAAAATTGTTTTTATGATATAGAAAAAGAAAAAAACAACCTAAATCTGTCTGTACCTTTCTCTACAAAAAACTTTAAGTTATTTTGGGAGTGTCAAAATATTTTTACTCTTTCTACAGTTAGAAATTACAGGACACATAACAAGAAATTATCAAGTGAAAAATGACTTTTCTTCTCAGAACAGTATGGTAACACTTGGAGTTAAAAAAATACCATTATGCAACATGGTATTGGGCAGAAGTCAGCTGGCCCCACAGCCTGCAGTTTCGGAAACCTGTCTTGCCAGGGGGCACATCTTCTGCTCCCCTTTCTGCACAGGAGAGGCCGGTGTGCATCCCACACTTGCCAGGACTCTGCTTTCTCACCTTTCCCATGGAAACCCCAGAAAGGACTCAGCGAGGCTTTTCTCTTCATCCTGCTGCAGCCTTCGGGCCAAACCCGGAGTCCACCCATGGGCCTGTGTGACCCCCGGGACCTCTGAGTACAATGAACTCCATCCTCAAGCTCATTCTCATTTCCTCCCGGGCAGCACCAGTTTGCACAGCATTTAACATGTACATTCTCAGAACAGCTGTTATAGATGAATAATGTGTTTTTTTTCTTTTCAGTATACACGTGTGTTCTTATCTTTATGTGCTTGAAGCTGTTCTTTTGAGAAGATAGGTGACCTTTTAATTACGAAAGAAGCATTTCCTATATTCTGCCACACACTCCATTTTAAGAAACCAATTTGCACATCCATAGCCTCTTTAGGGATTTTTTCAAGACCTCCTTAGCCACTTCGCATAACAATTTTATGAGGCTGCTACAGGCACCGCTGTTCTAGAATAGATACGTGCCAGCAATTGGCATGGCGCTCAGAAACCCCTCGCTATTTCAAAGCACCCAATCTTTGCTGTAAAGGTACAGCAAGGCTAAGTGACTTAACCACAGTTACCTCCTGGTCCACCTGAATCCCATAATAGTCATGCAAAATAAACTCCTTTCTCCTCACTCAACCTGTGAAAATATAACTAGAAATGAGCACGCAGATGTTATAATAAGAGAGGGCAGGGAGCTACAAAGTAAAGTGTTAATATCATATCCATGGTTTCAAAACAAAGTGAAGAAGACAACCAACAGCTTGAACACTTCAAAAACCAAATATATTTTGACGTTTGATTACACCAAGCCTGGTAACCTAGGACTCTGAGTTCTGCAGCACATCTGAGCTACGAGGGGAAGACAATCTTCTCCGTAAGGTGAGACAGTAGCCCACAGGATAAACTTTTCCATTAGCAGGTACCCTGCTAAATGCGCCAATAGTTTGGGTGATTGGGAGTTTTCTAAAAAGCTGATTTTAGTTTAAAATTAAAAGTATGATGGGTAGGGAATCGACACATCACCACATACAGAAGTGGTTAAAGACACAGTGTCAAGACAAAGCAGTGTTCACTCTGTCTTCAGTGCAGATACACCACGTGAAAAGTGGGACACGGATCACGTACATTTCTGTCTACGTGTTGACACCTGGAGAGGCGCATTTTATACACAACCAGGGAATCAAACACACCTGGCATTTGGGCAAATGCTCCGTTCAAACCCCAGACCATTTTCAGTGGCCAGAAGCAACTGACCACTCTTCATCTCCAAAGGGGAAAAGAAAGCCTATGTGTATTATGACAAATTCATTAACCTCTTGTAAGTCGTAATTTCTTCCCCAATCTTAAATGTTACTCAATTTAGAAACATAGAAAAAGAAACTTGTGGCTCACATTTCCCTTGAACACTCAGGTATTTTAAAATAAGTATTTAAAATAGAATCAGAAATTCATTTTGAGACCAAAGTATAAGAAGAAAGTATTTTAATAAACTTGATTATTAATATAAAATGGAACCCAAAAGAGGAAAAAATAAGAGTGAAAAGCAAAGAGGAAAAAATGAGAAACGTTCTTTGAATAGATGGTCAGTTATCACTGAGATGGGCTAAATACTTTCTCAGAGCAATTTCAAGTAAAGTGGGGATTTTTGCTCTTTTGAACAAATCATATGTGTAGGTGGTAATAAATGCAAACAGAGAAAGAGTCTATCTAAGTAGAAAAACAGCCTTCCTCTCACCCTACCCTTGGTCTCTGCTGCTACATCTAGGAGGTAACTATTTCCACCAGTTTCTTGTACATCTCACATGTCCTTCCTCATGTGATGTGTGGGTATGCCATCCCATACATGTCCCTCCTGCTTATTCAAATGGAAACACACTTTACATGCCAATCTCCCTTAGCTTTTAATCTCCACTTAAAAATATATCTCAGGTGGACTACAATTTAAGGTATCAGTGTGAACTCTGTGATTCATGTATTCATATTATATATGTGTGCTTACACATGTGTGTGCTTATGTGTATATACATGCACATATGTATATGCTCCACTGAAAGGGCCTAGAAGTAAAGAGACCTGAGTAGCAATAGGACACCCAGCATCCAGACCTTGGTCTAATTCACCACCACAAAAACCCAGAGCTCCTCCAAGACAGGGCTAACTACAGGGCTGGGTTAGGGCTTTTGCATTACATATGGGGCGGGGCTAGAACATCATGTTAGGACAGAAAGTAAGAAAATACTAAAAAAATGACAAGGGCACATCACAAGAACATAGGAGACAGCATAAAGTGGTTCCTACCGGCCAAATCTGGGACAATTTGAGAGCCAAAACAATTAAGAATAGTGATGAATAATAAACCATTGAAAAGTAAGAATCCATAGTGATAGACAAATAAATGACTGGGGAGAAGGGAAAGTTGTACCTTACAGTAGAAAGCCAAATTCTGGGACTTCCGCCAAGATGGAGGCATAGGTGGAAACACTGTGCCTTCTCCCACAACCAAGTTGGATACAACAAAAGTTTTGGTGAACTACCACACACCCAGAGGCCAGAAAACCGAATTATACGGAAGTCCGACAGCTACGAACCGTACAATGAGGACGGTAAGAGGTGGAGCCAGCAGCGGAGCTGGGTCAGCCAGAAAGCCAAATTCTGATCAATAAATGTCAAGAGATTGTTAGAACTGAAAAACCACTATTTTGCAACCAATAATAGTCATCATTTCAGGCAAAAATCATCAATGGTTATTAAATACAGAGAGGAATTTTTTTGAGGAGTAGGATATTTGTATGGTCTTAAAAGTGTCTCTCCAAAGATTACTTCCTCCCTGCAAGGAAAAACATCATCATACGTTTGCGCATTTGGACTCCACCTCGACTAGGGGTCAAAACCAGCACCACCAGCGAGGAGAAACACCGTGAGTGGACAAACACCGTGGGCCCGCACAGGCAACACCCCGAAGAGGACAGGACGCCGATGAAGAAGTATTCCAATGGGGAAGGCACAGACCCAGGTGACTCCTGAGAAACCATTACACAGCCCAGATGAGGTGTGTTATATTCTGTTTAAAGTTTCCGCCTCTCACAAAATGCTGACATCATCAACGATAAAGAAAGGGGGGGGAAACGGTTCCAATTAGAGGAGACTAAGGAGACATGAACACTAAACGCACTGCCTGGTCCCAGACTGGACCCTGTTGTACACACACGCACACTCACCCTTTACGTGTGCACATGCACCCACAGCCCTGGGATGAGTGTCCTTATAGCTGTGAGGGCTTCTACAGGGCGTGCACATTTCTATATGTGTACATACGTATTAAAGTATTTACATATCCAGGAAAGTATTATCAAAGTATTTCATTGTCTGGGCAGATCATAATTTATTTAACCCATCCCCTGTAGTTGAGTGTGAAGTTGTTTCCAATCATTTACTATGTATACATGTGTATATGTGTATACTTTACATGTACATTTACCTCTGTGTTGTGTAACATGTGTAATGCATTATTCATACTATGTAAAGATAAATGTAAGCATTTATATGTGTAGTGTGTATGTATAATATATTAATGTAAAAGTATAGGTATTGATTATATTAACATAATATGTAGTATATAGACATACACATCTATATATGTATGCACATAGTGTAATATGTAATATATAGATGTGTACATATATATAGTAATGTATATAGAGAAGCAAATAATAATAAAGCAAATGGGGATAAAGTATTAACAATAAGTAAGTGAATCTGGGTAAAGAGCATAAACTATTCTTTGTTCTATTCTTATTTTTGAGGGTTTTTTATGAGTTTGAAATGATCTCCAACTAACCCCAAAATATATATTAGAAACTTTTTTATAACACCACAGATTTATCTTATATATGTTCTTTTTTTTCATTTTTAATGGAGATATCACTTGCATTTTAAAAACACACAGATTCTAACAATAGAGTTAAATGAGTTTTGATACATGTACACACACCGCCCAATTAGGATACAGCGCATTGTCCCAGGAAGTCTCTTTGCGCCTCCTTCCAATAGACCTGCGCTACTCCTCACCCCTGGCAGCAGCCTGTTTGGTTTTCTACTCCATAGGTTGGTTTGCCTCTCCTTCAACTTTGCGCTAAAAGACTCACAGAGCGTGTGCTTGTTAATGTCTAACTTCCTTCTCTCCAGAGCACATTTCTGAGATACATCCATTGCTGTTGTATGTATCATTGCTTCAACCCTTTGTATTGCTTCGTGTTATTCCATTATATGAATATGCCACAATTTCTTCTTTAAATTTATTTTTTGTGAAAGTATAGTTGACACACCATGTATTGGTTTCAGATGTACAATGTAGTGATTAGACATTAATACACCTTACAATGTGTCCCAACAAGTCCAGTAACCATCTGTTATTGTACAAAGCTATTATGATGTTACTGACTATTTTCCTTGCACTATACATTACAACCTGGTGACTTCTTTATTTAGTAACTGAAAGTTTCCACCTCTTACTCCCCTTCCTTTACCACCCATAGCTCCACCCTCACCCCTGTGACAACCATCAGTTTATTTTCTGTATCTACGAGCCTGTTTCTGTTTTGTTTAATTTATTCATTTGTTTGTTTTCAGATTTAACATGTAAGTGAAATCTCACAGTATTTATCTTTCTATGTCACAATTTCTTTATCCATTCACTGGCTGAGGGACATTCTTGGGCATGCTTTTTTGTTGGCATGTGTTTTAATTTCTCTTGGGGGGGGTCAGAGGTCAGGTTCATGTTTAACTTTGTAAGGAACTGGCCAACCGTTTCCACTGCGGTTTCACCACACCTTACCTCTTTCAGTAGCTGCAAAGTATTTAAAACGGGTGGGTGTGCCACAGTTTATTTAACCAGCCCCACTTGTTGAGCACTAGGTTATTTCCAATCCTTTACTATTACAAAGAATTCGGTAATAAATACCACTGTGTGTATGGCTTTCTGCACATGTATGGGAGTATCTGTAGAATAACTCCTATAGGTAGGTCAAAGAAGGTGTACATTTTAATTTGTGATAAATACTACCAATTAATCCTTCATATTGTTCATTACCGAATGCACTCCTGCATTCAGCAAAGTATGAAAGTACAGTTTCCTTCACATCTTTGCCTAAGTTATAGGTAAATATTTTAATTTTGTCTTTTTTTTAAAATATTTTATTCATTTATCTTTAGAGGGGAAGGGAAGGAGAGAGGAAGAGAAACATCAATGTATGGTTGCTTCTTGTGCACCCCCTGCTGGGAACTGGCCCCTGCCGGGAACTGGCCTGCAACCCAGGCATGTGCCCTGACTGGGAATCGAACCGTGATTGTCTGGTTCACAGGCCCACGCTCAATCCACTGAGCTACACCAGCCAGGGCTTAATTTTGTCTTTTTAATTTGATTTCTTTTTATGAGTATCACAATGTTGAGGTTTTTTTCTACAATTGCCTGTACTTACATCTTTTAGATCTTTTTCTCTCACCCCATGCCACTGCAGTTTCTCTCCGTCCTTCGATCTCTTTCTACAGTCTGGAATACCACTTCAGATTTATATGACTCCAGTACCACCTCCCCAAGTCACTCCCCCACTCACACATCTTCACTGGCTCCCCATTTCCTACTGTGTAAAACCCACACCCTTCATCCTTATATGTAAGACTGATTCCATGTATTTCACCTCTCCTTCCAAAAGCTTGTCTTATATGTATTCCAACAAGGGGCTTCCCATGAACCAGCCTCACATGAAGTGTCTACTTCCTGCCTCCATGTCCTCGCACCTGCCGTTCCCTCTGCCCAGACATCCTTCTCCCCCCTCTCCCCGTGGAGTCCTGCCTTCCTAGCGACCCAGCTCCAACGCCATCGAGCCCACGTGCCCTAACCAAATGAAGACAAGATAAGTCATACTTACTGGTACTTTCATTTTAAACTCATCTCGATAGTATTTAATGCCAATGTCAGTGAGTGTCCTCTGGATGAAGCGAGAGGGACGGAGGATGAATATGAGCTGCAAGTTTCCTGGAAATGCTACCTGGAAGAATCACAAACAGCATCAGGACGAGTGTCACATCCATTAGTCTCCTCTTGCCTCACAAACAACAAAGTCAAAGTGGACACCATGGATGCCGAAGAATCAGAATGTATTTCACAGGACTTCAGAGCTGAAAGAGACCTTAGAGATTGGCTCGTCCCAACCTCTCCTTAAAAACGAACTAAACCAAATAAACACACAAAAGTGTTCCTGATTATAAACACAATTCATATTCTTCATAGAAAAATTAGGAAATAAAATTATACAGTAGAAAAAGAAAACCGATTATGATCTCAATGCTATTTTTAGTATTTTAATGTAATTACTTATAGGCTAGTTTCTCTGCTTAACATGATTAAATTTATATTGCAGAAATATTTTCTGACCCACCTTTTCATTTAATATTAATACCATGAGCTTTTATTCTTGTTATTTATTAAAAATTCTTTGGAAATATTATGTTTTATGGGTGCACAATTTATTTAACTATCTGTTATTGCTGGTGATTTAGGCATTTTCTAAATAACAGTGATAACAATAAATAACTTTTGCTATTATAAATAAAAGTGAAATGAACATCTTTATTCACTTTTTGAAACAGTTTCTTAGGATAACTTCCTGAAAGAATTACTGAGTCAAAGACCTGGTATTTTAGGGTTCCTGATGCATATATTGCTAAGTTGCTTTCAGGAAACATTGTTCATCTTGAGGTGAGGTCCTGAGAAATGAGATCATGCAAATTCACCTAACAACATAGTGGCAAAGTTGGGCGTCCAAGTCTCCCTTCATTCACGGTTTTATATTCTTCCAATGGTTCCCAAAGCAACCTCCTGAGATGTTTGTTAGGAAAAAAATCCGCTCTTTGACTTGGAATGTTCTGATTCATCAGGACTTTGATGAAGTCCAGGTATCTGTATTTTTAATAAGTATGTAAGGAGATTGTGACTGGTATCCAGGGACCCAACACTACAGTATGTTTTATGCACAGTGGTCAGTGTGATTTTTGGACATGTTCGGCTTGAGTATTCGATGATTCAGGTGTTCCCTGTGGCCCCAGGGAAATCAGGAATCTCTAGAGATCAGACCCCGGGATAGTCACAGGCACTGCCCAGTGTCCGAGTCCTTAGGGCAGCAACCGACTTTGCAGTTAACCCTCAAAATCCTAAACTACATTCTAAATTTGGTTTTAGTAACCAAAACTAAACCAAAGGGACAAGACAATCCAGGCATAAAGGAAGGGAGACTTCCCTCCTGCCATCTTAGACATGCAAGGCCCTAAAGAGAAGACGTTTGCACAGCAGGACGGAGGAGCTGGGAATCTCTCTGTGAGCCCGGCCACGGCTCTGAAGCGATCTGAGAGAGACTCTGCGCATGCGCACATCTGCATGTGGGACTGCGTCTGCAAGTGGGCATCAGAGAGGTTTCCAACGTCCCTCTCCCGTCCCCATCTCTACACACGCACTGCCTCCCTACCACATTCCGTCCTCTTCAGCCAGTCCCAACTGTCCCTGAGAGTCTATGCATCAGCGGAAATGCTGGTGTGCTTTGCCCTGAGGTGCCCCTGCCTGCCCATGTGACTGAGCTTTCTGGTCTGAGGTCCCTACAGAGAAAGGACACATCTACTTGCTAAAAAGCTACAAACAGGGGTCAAAATCAGGCTAATAAGATAAAAAAGAAACCCATCCTAGGTTGTACAATTTAATCCTAAAAGTAAGCACACCTTCAACTGAGCTACTTAAATATAATTTTGTCTGGTTTAGCCAGTGTCTTTCTAAAATATAAAAAAATATATATATGAATACTGAAATGAAGACTGTCTTAAAGTGGGTGACCCCCAAAGCAAACCCTAAGGCAAGGATTCAGGTATAAAGAGTTTATTGAGGTGGTGATCCCAGGACTCGCAGTGAGGACGTGGTGGGGGGTGAGACTCTGGTGGCTAGAAAGCCAATGTACCAGTGAGGGGCACTGCTGTGGGCAGGGAGGCTGGGCCCCTCCAAGACACGGTATGGACAGTACCTCAGAATCATCCACAGAACCTGGGGCACTTACTCACCGAATTCCATGACTCCACAGGTGCAGGTCACTCCTGGGGTATTAACTTCCCAGCATTCATTCCCTACCTACCCCTCCTCAGCGACCACAGAAATGAATAAAGGACAGAGACTCGGGAAGCCCGTGACATGCTCAGGAATTCTCTGCAGTGACCGTAAGGTGCGAGAGGGGATACGGGTGGACACAACAAAGACCTTCCCCAAAATTTGGCACAAAATAATCACCTTTCCCAGTGACTCTGACATGAAATAATTGAATAGACCATTTAAATTACTTTTATTAGAAAAAGCACAAAAATAAATATTTACAGCTATTCGAGTCAAGGACGCTTTTATGGAGCTCCACTTGTCCCTTCGTCTGTCGATAATGATGACAAATCCGATGCCGGCAGCCTCCACACTGCAAAAAAAGGGAAGATGGTATCAGAGACCAGGAGAGACACATGGGTTCTGGGCGGCTCCCTCAGAGAAGGCGCTGCGGGATCGGGTGGGAGAACCCTGCACAGCTCAGGGGTGGGGGACACCAGGTGTGACCTCCCTTCCAGTGGAACCAGCCTCCTCCCCACATTTCAGAGACAGCTGGTGTTCTAGACCCTCTCAAGGCTTCTGTTTCCAGCTGGCACATGTATGACACAC
The DNA here is from genome assembly GCF_014824575.4 of Sturnira hondurensis. NCBI lineage: Eukaryota > Metazoa > Chordata > Mammalia > Chiroptera > Phyllostomidae > Sturnira > Sturnira hondurensis. Next base: position 2,734,840 of record NW_028091847.1, on the reverse strand, counting down.
CTCAGAGCACACGTGCTCCTGCCTGAAGGAGCACATGCCGGGCGAGTACCACATGTCCTAGTGTTGGCAGAGGACCTCGAGGCTGAGCTCTGCCATCTTTCCACACCCCAAACCGGCATTCCTGGAGCCACTGAGACCCTTTCCTAGGAGCCATTCTGAGAGGTGCTCAGAATGAACACATGTCTATGGGGGAAACCGTTCCCTCCCCATGCACGGCCAGAATCGGCCAGCAAACCATATGCATGAGAAGATAGCCTCATGAAGACCAAAAGGAAGCTGTCTGGTCTCCTCTCAAATCCCCACAGTATTCTCCCCAAATCCCATTAAACTGAAGTCCTAAAAGCATAAACTTTTCTCTCCCTCTCTCTTTGGGAGGAAGTACAGAGGAAAGCACAAGGGCCCTGGGGCCTGCAAATCCTAGTGCTTCCACTCACTGCACTGAGACAGATGCTGGGGAGATGGCCTGGCCTCTCTGAAGCCAGTTTCCGTGGCTGTAAAATGAGAATGGTGCCACCAGCCGTGAAGTGGTTAAAAACACATTTTTTGAAGCCAGAGCACCAAGGTTTGAAACCGTGGCTACTCCCCCTCACAGACTGTGCATTTTGGAGGAGACATTACTTAGTCTTTAGCTTCTCAGACTCTTCATTTATAAAGTAGGAACAATAATAGTACCTGTCTATAGGGTTTATGTGAGGGTTAAATGAATACATAAAATATCGAATGAGATATATAAAATGTCCAGGACAATGCCTGGCACTTGGTAATGCTATATAAGTACTACTATTATTATTATTTCTTTTTAAAAATATTTTATTTATTTTTAGAGAGAAGGGAAGGGAAGGATAGAGGGAGAGAAACATCAATGTGTGGTTGCCTCTCATGTGACCCCTACTGGAGACCTGGCCTACAACCCAGGCATGTGCCCTGACTGGGAGTCGAATCAGCAACCCTTTGGTTCCAAGTCTGGTGTTCAGTCCACTGAGCCACACCATCCAGGGGTATTTCTTATGTGCTTGTTACAGAGACTATAAAACACAAAATATATGAAAAGTATCTGGCCTATAATAAACCTTGAGTAACTCCCTAACATCAGTGAAAGGTGAGGTTTACTTAAAAAAGCACCTATATGTGACTAAGGCAGAAGGTCTAAGCAGAATCTGCATGAAAACACGAGCGGTTGGTCTGAAGTGAGCAGCACCAAGCCAGCCGTCCTCACAGGCCCACACCGACCCAGGGTCTCTCCCTGGGAACACTTTCCGGGAAATGGTGCCAGCAGCAGCCGTCTCACTGGGTGGAAGAGGCAGGGACTGGAGATTATAAACGGGAAAGTGGCCAGGTGTTGAGCTCGATGGCTGTCAAGAAGGAAAGCCTCACAGGGGAACACCGCTAGTCTTCATGTTCATTCCACTCTAACGCTTGGGCGATTTCTGGGCCCCCACGTTCAGGTAAGAGCCCAGCAGACTGGCAGAGAACAGCAACAGCACAGGCGAGAACTGATGAGAGATGATGACAAAACTTGCATCACTGTGGGGAGAGACAACTGGTGTGCAGGCCCTGCCAGAAGAGACGGACCTGGATGAATGCCCAGGCACGCAGGTGGAACTCCACAGAGGCCACACTCTAGGGTAAATGCAACGCAGTGAGAACTGAAGTCACCTAAGAAGACCTAAAACCAGGCCTTGGAAAGATCAGGGTGACCCACCAGTAATTTAACTGCCCATCAAACCAAAATTCAATATTATTTGTGAGCAGATAAGCCTCCAAGACACAGCACCCTCTAAATCTGGCGTCAAGTAAAAAATTAATAGAATTACAGAGAAACAGGAAAAAGTAACCGATAATCAAGAGATGAAATAGCCAACAGATGCAGTCTCAAAGATGTCCTTGTAGATGGCAGGAAAAAAACTTAAAAATAACTATGATCAATGTGCTAAAGTGGGAAAGTAAATAAAATAGATTAAAAGATGCATTATTTCAAGAGAGTATGATTAAAATCTATAATAAAGAATCAAATGGACCTTTTGTAATTACAAGACATCAATATCTGAAATTAAGAGCTCAGATTTGTTTAAGAGCAGACTGAACACAAGAGGAAAGAAGTAAATGTGTTCCGAACCAAAATACCAGAAAACTTCTGTGGTGATATGGTATTTTCTAAAATTAGATGTTATATAAACAGATAAACATCCATTGAATTATAGAGTTGAGACCTGTATACTATATGTAAATTGTAACTCAGTTTAAAAAACGAATCTGTCTTGAATCAAATAGATCCAAGTTGTGAAAAAAAGAACTTGCTATAAGAACTGAGTCAAATGCAGGGTGACCAACCACCCCGGTTGGTTTGTCCAGGATGAGGCGTCCCCTGGGGAACTTTCTGCTGAACATGGGGCAGTCCCAGGAAAACCAACACCACTGGTCATCGTAACTCGAACATCTAATTCCAAACACCGATATGAAGGTCACTGGCACGCCATGTGTGTGGGCTTCTTACTGAAGGAGATCAAACTACTCTCTAAGCTCACTTATGTTTCTTGACCATCACTGTGACCTTCACCAGTCATAGAAATTCCCTCTTGAAGAGCAGTGCTCAGGGTTGCTCCTGGTCTAGGAGTTAAAATGGTTGACCTATGGTTCCTTGTTTCTCCTTTTTCACTGTCATTCTAACTTCAGAAGTAACGAATTCATAATGCTTTCCATTTTTAAGGTGTTTCTGGCATCTTCATTTGCACAATAGTTGGCTGGCAGAAGCTTGTCTCAAACACTCCTTCCAACTGTGTCCTTCTCAGACTCGCTAATTCTGTACAGCAGCGTCAAGTCCCCAGGGACGACTGATGTGCTCCTGCGAATCCAGTTGGTAGTCCTCATAGTGTATGGAAGAGGTGACGAGATAATCTCAAATTAAGAGCAGACACACAGGGGACAATTAGTTTAATCTCTTGAATATCTCAGAACCTTCACTGTATCTTCCCTTGCTCTCCAAACCTGGCACTTCACTCGACCTTATCTTTTGCTCTACAGTCCTGCACCCCTTGACAGCAGGGACACATTCTGAGGAACCTGCCCTTAGGTGACTTCATTGTGGTGCAAACATCTTAAAGTGCACTTACACAAACCTAGGGGGGATAGCCTACCACACACCTTGGCGACAAGGTGGCCAACCTATTGCTCTTAGGATACAAACCCATATGACATGGTACTGTGTTGAGTACCACAGGCAACTGTAACACAATGTAAGTATTTATGTATCTGAACATTGAACAAGTACAGTAGAATGTGGTGTAAAAGAGAAGAAGTACAACTGTGTAGGGGACTAACCATGAGTGGAGCCTGCAGGACAGAGTTGTTGAGTGAGTCAGTGAGTGCGTGGTGAGTGAGCGTGGAACTCGGACATCACTGTAGGCTCTATAAACACTGCACACTCAGGCCGCACTTCACTTAGAGACAGTTATTTTTCTTTCTTCAGTAGTAAATGAGCCCTAGCTTGCCATAACTTTTTTACTTAACGAACTTTCAAATTTTATCTTTTTGACTCTTTTGTAAGAATACTTAAAACACAAATACATTGTACAGCTATACAAAATATTTTCTTTATATCTTTATTATTTAAGCTTTTTCCTATTTATTAATTTTTTTACTGCTTACTCTTTTTTGTTAAAATTTAAGACACAAGCACACATGGGAGTCTAAAACCACAAAGGGTGAGGCCTAGACCAATCACTATCTTCCGTGTCACATCTTGTCCCACTGGAAGGCCTCCAGGGCAACACCACACACAGATGGGTCCTCTGCTAGGGTAGCAATGCCTTCTTTGGGAGCATCTGCTGAAGGCCCTGCCGAGGCTCTTCTCGAAGAGATGTCACTTTTTACATAAATATGTGCATGGTGGTTTGCTTGATTTGCTTCTTTTTATCATCACAGATATGCTCTTAAGCAAATAATGCACCACGAACATTCTATTAATGAAAACCTTGTGGTGTTGGGATCCGTGTTTTCAAACTTTTTAAAGAGCTTGTCGAAGTCTGCAAAAGCTTCTGCTGAGCCCTTCAGTGTGAATTTTCTAGGGGTTCTTTTTGCTCCTGCAGTGGTGTCCTTTCCTCAGGCCTACTCTTCACCTGTGTGTGCCTATTCCAGTCCCGACCACTCATTATTAGTCAATTCCTCAGGAACCATGGTTAGGGGCTCCTCAAGTCATCCTCATCCACATTCAGCTTAAAGTTGCTGGTTGCCATCTCAACCACAGTCTTGTTGGTCTTTGCGACCTTCTCATTCTTGGCAAACCTTTTGCAGTCACGGACAATCTCCTGAGGGTCCACTTGCTGTTCACACACTCCTTGGTGACATCACCCCAAACCTAAGCAAGGTCCCGGACACAGTCATGGATGTTGTAATCTTCCAGAGTTAGATCCGTGTCTTCCTCCGTTGCAGCAGCAGCCTGAGCAAAGGTCTCCCTCAGGCAGGTGGCCTTAAAAGCTGCCATCTCTCCTTTGATCCAACTCCTTGGTTGGATTAAAAACACGGTGTTTTGAGAGAGAAACACCACTTTCATGCGGTGATGAAGATCACCAATAAAACAAATATATCCGGGAGCATTTTACAATAAGTAAAATCTTAAAAGGTATGTTATTCTTTACCTATTTTGCTAATATAGCAATTCGGGAGAGCATCTTGGAAGAGGAGCTGGGCCCCTCATGACTTCTCATTTTGCTTTTCAGGTAGGGTTGGCCTACAACACAATATTATATTAGTTTTGGATGTACAACATACTGAGCAATTAGCCATTTACATAACTTATGAAGTGACCACCCTGATAAGTCCAGTGCCCATTTGTCACCATACATAGTTATTACAATATTAGTGACTTTATTCCCTATGCTATAATCTACATCCCCATGACTTTTTTTATAACTGTCAATTTGTGCATCTTAACTCTTCCCGTTTTTAATCCTTTCCCCCAATATCCCTCCCATCTGGCAACCATCAACTTGTTCTCTGTATCTATGAGTCTCTTTCTGCTTTGTTTGTTTGTTTGTTTGTTTGTTTTTAGATTCTACATGTCAGTGAAATCATGTGGTTTTTGAAAGCATATAGTTATGCTATCTCTGACTTTTGTCTTTCTCTTTGGTCTTGATGTGTCTAGCTAAAGGTTTATCAATTTTGTTTATCTTTTCAAAGAATCAGATTTTGGTTTCTTTGATCTTTTCTATTGTTTTTTTTATTCTATTTCATTTATTTCTGTTCACCTCCATTAGTTCCTTCCCTTTACTAACTTTGGGCTTTATCTTCTTTTTCTGGTTCCTTTAGATGTACAGTTAAGATTGTTTATTTGAGATGTTTCTTATTTCTGGAGGTAGGCCTGTATTGCTATAAATTTCCCTCTTAGAATTGCTTTAGCTGTGTCCCATAGATTTGGGGTTGTTGTGTTTTCATTTTCATCTGTCTCAAGGTATCTTTTGCTTCTTTCTGTGATCTCATTGTTGATCCATGCATTGTGCAGTAAGATGTAATTTTGCCTCCATATGTTTGCGTGTTTTCCAGTTTTCTTCTTGTAACTGATTTTTAGTTTTATACCATTATCATTGGAGAAGATGCTTGATATGCTTTCAGTCTCCTGAAATTTACTGAGACTTGTTTTGTGGCCTAATATGTGATCTAGTCTGGTGCACTTAAGAAAAATTTGTATTCTGATGCTTTTAGGTGATTTGTCCTAAAAATACGACTTAAGTCCATCTGGTCTAATGTGTCATTTAAGGACACTGTTTCCTTATTGATTTTCTATCTGGGTGATTTACCCCTTGATATCAATGGGGCGTTATCGGTGACTTCTTGTTGCTCTTGTAGTACACTGGCAGTGTGTACTTATGATACAGTTGAAGGCCCCGGGTTCTCACTGTGCCAGGTTACAGACAGTTTCACTTTGTAGCCTTCAACACTGCCCCCAAGCAAGACTATTATCCTGTCCTTAAAAAGCCTGGCATTGACTTTGGCCTCCTGATGGATGAAAGTCCTTTTAGACATCCATTTCCACAACTGAAAGTTTTTGTGCATAATGAAAATTTGCTCTGGCAAGTAATTATCCTCTACAATCAGTTTATTTAGCGTTTCCAAAAATGCTTCAGCTGCCTTCACATCAGCACTCACAGACTCACCACTCACTTCCACATTATGTAATGAATAACAATTTTTGAATCATTTAAACCATCCAGCATTGGCAGTAAACTCAACACTGTAGTCAGGTTTAGCTTTTTGTTTCAACATCACAAAGAAACTTTCCACTTTGGCTTCGATCGCCATGGCGCTGGGAGGGACGCTGTCTGGTCATTAGGAGCTTCTCCGTGTTTGATGTTGTCACTTTTCTAATTTATGTTAGTCTCGTTACCTTCAAGGAAGCAGATCCTGTAAGAGCTTCCATCACTTCGCTCTTGTTCCTCAAGATCATAGTAGCTAAGGTGGGATAGGACGCACTTGACTGACCAGCAGCAACCACCACTGATTTTCCACTTTTGTTTTTCTCAATCATTTTGTTTCCATGTCAGTCAATCGACGTGGCCTCTTACAGACATTAGCAGGAGATTTTGTACACTTAGGGGCCTTCATGAACAAGACTTGAGGTTGAATCAAGCACATGCGGAAACAGTGCAGAAGATGTCTCAGCTCAAGCAAAGAAAGAATTTCATTCTTCATACTTTTTTGGTCTGTTCTGGCACTTGAGAGACTGGGTGATACCCACCCACATTGGGGAAAGCAATCTGCTTTACTCAGCTCATCTGTTTAAATGTTAATCTCTTCCAGAAACACCCTCACAGACACACCCAAAAATAACATTTCACCAGTTATCCAGGCCTCTCTTAGCTCAGTCAAGATAAACTGATGATAAAATTATCATCAAAAAAACTTCATACATCTCAAGAAATTTGACTAATACATTGGAAGTGTCAAGAGAAGAGGGGATTAAGATAAAGCCACTGCAAAAAAAAAAAAAGTCCACGCTAAGTGCAAAGACACTAAAAAATAGTCCTGGTACCAGTCAGGGCACTAACAAGAAAAGGACTCAAAGAGTCAGTCTTGAGAAGGAAAAGTTTCTGGAAGAGAAAAGAAGAGGAGAAGTAGTGACCATATGATAAAGGCAAAAAGATGAAAGAGGTAAGTTCTGCAAAACAAAACTAAAAAAATCAAGGACAAAAACTCCTTTCCTTAAATTCCAAAAAAAAACCCCACAAAAAACCTTTAGACTATTAATAAAAGAAACTGTATTCAGCTGCACTAACAGAAGATGGAATTACTGAACTAAGGATCTTGGAAACCGCCTCCAATCACCAGGCCTGTCCACTAACTGCAGAAATGTGAACAGTGTTAATCTGTAGGGCGTTACTATAAAGAGGGCAAAAAATAAAATAAAANACTGCAAAAAAAAAAAAGTCCACGCTAAGTGCAAAGACACTAAAAAATAGCCCTGGTACCAGTCAGGGCACTAACAAGAAAAGGACTCAAAGAGTCAGTCTTGAGAAGGAAAAGTTTCTGGAAGAGAAAAGGAGAGGAGAAGTAGTGACCATATGATAAAGGCAAAAAGATGAAAGAGGTAAGTTCTGCAAAACAAAACTAAAAAAATAAAGGACAAAAACTCCTTTCCTTAAATTCCAAAAAAAACCCCACAAAAAACCTTTTAGACTATTAATAAAAGAAACTGTATTCAGCTGCACTAACAGAAGATGGAATTACTGAACTAAGGATCTTGGAAACCGCCTCCAATCACCAGGCCTGTCCACTAACTGCAGAAATGTGAACAGTGTTAATCTGTAGGGCGTTACTATAAAGAGGGCAAAAAATAAAATAAAAATAAAACTTTTAGTCAGAGAATGAGAACATGAGCCATAAAGTAGAAAAAACTTTTGTAAAAATATCTGATTTTTACAAAAACTATTAATCAAAATATACAGAGAACCCTTAAAACTCAACACTAAGAAAACAACAAATAACCCAATTTAAAAAGAGGCAGAAAACCAAAACAAACACCTCACCAAAGAAGATATACAGATGACAAATAAGCATATCAAAAGGTGTTTAACGACACATAATTAAGGAATTGCAGATTAAAATAATGAGACACCACAACATACCCATTAAAATGGCCAAAATTCAAAACACTGTCAACACCAAACACTGACAAGGACACGGAGCAATGGGAGCTGCCGTTCGCCGCTGGCAGGAGTGCGGACTGGGACAGCCACCTCGGAAGACGGCTGCATGGTTCGTTACAGAACTAAACATACTCATCCCCTGTGATCCAGGGCATGTGTGCCTTGGTATTTACTGAAATAACTGAAAATTTATGTCCACCCAGAAACCCACACATAGATGTTTATAGCAGCTTTATTCCTAACTACCAAAACTGAAAAGCAAGCGAAATGTCCTTCAATAGGTGAATGTATTTACACTTTGGTACATCCAGACAATGGAATATTACTCAGCACTAAAATGAAATGACCTATCAAGCCATGAAAAGACACGGAAGAAACTGAAATGCGTATTACTAAAAGTAAGAAGTGAGGAAGAGAGACTGTTTCATGACGTGCCAGACCTGGGCCAGACGAGAGGCTGCTTCCTGTAAATCCGGAACAGAGATCACGTCCCGCACTTCACCAAGGAGACTCCCTGACCGACCTCCTCCATGTGCCCACGGCGTGCTGGCCCCCAGACAGGCTGTAACCTGCCACAGACAAGCGCGTAAGGCACTTCCCCTCACCCAGGGTGGGGCACGTGCCAGCACCCCGTCCACCCTGCCTTGCTCTGTAACACGCCTTAGCACCTGCCCAAGAGCAGGAGGACAACCATTTTGTCTGGTCAGTATTCGAGATGCACCTTATATATAAGTTTCCTTTAATAAACCCTGTTTATTCCCAGACTGAAGTGGCCTGTCTTTTTCTTCAGTCTTTCCCTGCCCTCCACTTGTGGAGTAGAGTTTTCAGTCTCAGGACTTTTCTGGGTCTGTGTGTATAAACGAGAAGTCAATCTCAAAAGGCTACATACTCTATGATTCCAACTATATGACATCCCGCAAACAGCAAAACTGTGAAGACAGTAAAGGGTTAGTGGTTGCCAAGTGTCGGGCATGGGGGGGATGAGCAGGCAGATCACAGAGAATGTTTAGGGCAGTGAAACTAGTCTGTACAATACTATCATGGTGAGTGCACGTCATCATACACTTGTCTAAACTGAACCCACAGTATGTACAACACCAAGAGCGAAGCCTAATATAAACTATGGACTTTGGGTGACAGTTGTGTGTCAAAGTGGGTTTGTCAATGGTAACAAAAGTACCACTTGGGTACAGGATGCAGATTTGTCTTGGGGCGGGACAGGGAGTAGATGGGAAATTTCTGAACTTTCCACTCAATGTTGCTGTGAACTTAAAACTATTATTAAAAACTCTAATATTTTAAATAATGTAAATTCCTCCAAAAATTAGTCATTAAGGGAAAAAACCCTGCTATAACACAGCTCTTCAAACAATTAAAAACAAGCATTTGGGGATATGGGAGAAGACTTTAAGTAAGAAACTCAAAGACCAAGAACAGAAATGGACTTTTTAATATGTAAAGAAAAGAGGAAATAAAATGAGTTTATTAAAGTTGGAAAAATAATTATGAGAAATGAAGTCTAAATGAAAGATACACAGGGAGAACATATTTGAACAAAAATTTAATAAGGGACAATGAATAACATAAAACAAATAAGTAAATTAAAATGGGGGGAAGAAAACAGTCAAAAATGTTCAGGAAGAAAGTGGTTGAAATTGTAGCCAGACAAAAAAAGAACCAGCATACTTATATCTGAAGTCCCTAATGACTAAAACCAAAACAAAGGCACAAAAATAACATGTACAAGTATAATCCAAGAAAGTTTCCAAACACACATGGAAAAGACCTGAAACTACAGACAGCTGAAGAGGCCTAGCAGTCACGTTGGGAAGTTGATCTGAAAAATCAACTCTTAACACATATTTAGTAAGACTGTTAGGTTTTAAGAATAAGGTAAAAATTCTATGCACCTTCAAGCAAAACGATAAAATAACTTACTAGGACAAAAGAAACAGATTGACATCAGATTTCTCAAAAGCAACGTAAAAATCCTGGCAAGAACTAAACAGCATTCTATAATAATTCATGACCAAGAAGTGTGAACCCAGAATTTTACACCCTGACAAGTGGGCTTTCAGGTATTAAGACAACATAAAAATGGTTGTGACTGTGGAAAAATTCAGCAAGTTCTGTACCTGTGATTCCTTTTTGAATAATTTAGCAAAGATCCAATCAAAAAATAAACTAGAGAAACTCAGCAAGGAGATTAATTTAATGTATTTAATGGTAGGTCTGATACTAAATATGATGGAAGAATAACATATTGAAATAATGCAAGTTAAAGAATGGAAGAAGAAGAGAAAATAATAAAGTCATTGACTATTGTAGAGACAGTATGTGGGAATCAAAAGACAGTGTTGAAAACTGACAAACCAGAGAGTAAAAGATTGTATTTAAATACAGGGACTGATGACATTAAAAAAGGTACAAATACAGGACAAAATCACAAATCTTTCTAAAAACCAAAAGAAGTCAATAATAAAAAAGAAAAGAAAACCTACCTATCACGTAGAGAAATATAGTGAATATAATACATCTAACTGTTACGACAAAAAAAATGACAAAATTGTGACCAAATAGATCAATCATACCAATAAATATGAAGGGACTTAACTGACCTAATATAAGAAAAAGATTTTAAATCTGACTCACAAAGTAACAACCAACCATATACTGTATACAAGAGAAAAAATCTAGAACAAGATGATTCAGAAAGACTAAAAGAAACTATAAAAGTATACTGAGCAAATGGAAAAAATACTAAGGGGTTCAGGCTCGATATCAACACAGTAGAGTTCAAGTCATAAAGCATTAAACATAAGAAGGAACACTTTTCAATGCTAAAAGTCACAATTCACAATGGAGATAAAATAGTTTTAAATATCTCTACTCCAAGTAACCATAATAACCAACTTTTTAAGGCAGAAACGAAAGGAGACAGAAATACGCTTTACACAGGAGGTTTTAACACACCTCCTTCAGTATGGGGCAGGGCAGACAACACACCCCTAAGCTTGTTGAAATCTACATCCTTGTAACAGAGGGTCCATCTCCCTCCTGAGCACGCATGGAGCACCCGCAAAAATGCATCCTGCTGCAAGGCCACAAAGAAGACACCTGAAAATCAAAAACACTTTCTATTAAACAACTCTTCAGTAAAAAGGAGTATAAAATGAAATTACAGAATTTCTAAAATACCGTGATAATAAAAATACTACACATCAGAATTACTAAAACACATTTAAAGCAGGGATCAGAGAAAATTCATGACCTTAAACATTTATATCAATAAATGAAAATAAATATAATTTTTAACTCAAAAAATGGCAAAAATTAAGAAAACTGAAAGCACAAGAAAGAAGATATTAAAGATTAAGGCAGAATCGAACAAGGCAGGGAAGAGGAAGGCGCCAGGTCTGAGTAATGTGTGAATATTGTGCCCTGTCCTGAGTATCTCATCGCCCTCCTTGTCCACTGCGTCAATTCTCCCTGGTTCTGTGTCACGAGCTCTCTGCTAACTGCCCGTAGACATTTTGCAATCTGAGAAGGGCTCTGGTGCCTGGTAACCACTGTAACATTTAGGAAGATGCCAATTTTGATAAATAGGAACCTGAAATAGAAACTGGACAATCAGGTCAGATTCCCCTTTCATGCTAAAACCAAAGGGCGGGTCAGTGAGAGAATATGAGCCAATGCAAAGAAGAAAAAGGGGGAATAACTGGCCAAGCAGGCACTCTTTCTAGAGGGAAAAACAGCATTTAAGGAAAGGAAAACACTCCCCAGTTTACCAGCAATTCTGCAAGGAACACAGAGCAGAACGAGGAAATCAGGCCCAAACAGTAGCCCCTTGATTTGCCTTCCACATCTGTGAGATGAGGGTTTCTACCCCTCCATGCCTCTCTCGACTCTTGGGAGCACGAGATGAAAGTCGCCTGTTTCACTGACTGCTCACGACTGCAATTAGGGATTCAGTGAGATTACACAGTGAGATCAAACTGAGTGTAATGGGGCGGGGGCACGTCCACCTGTTGCCCAGCTCCCTGCTCACTGTCCTCCTTGCTGCTCCCACAGAAGGAGAGGGTGCGAAACTGATGGGTGATTGTTTTGGATGCGACTGAGCCAAAGAGGGAGACCAAGTTCAACTCCCCATAACCCGGGAGGCCAACGCAGGAGAAATGGGGTCTCCTCTCTCGGTCAGTGTCCCCCTGCTCACCCTATAAAAATACCTCTAGATTACAATGAATTGTATTGGAACTGGATATTCTACCAACATTACTTCTTGAGAACCTACTATGTGTTGGGCACTGTGCTAGAGCTACAATTTTAGGAAAAAAAAGAGAAGAAAAAAGGAAGCCTAGTCCAGCAGAACAGGCAGAAATCATTTCCGTCTACTATGGTGTGTATAAGGGGAAAGCTTTGGGTTCTGTTGGGGTCGGGAGAGCAGAACTGTGGTCAGGGAAGGTTTTCCGGGAGAAATGACACCGGGCTGAGGGCTCATGGATGTGTAGGAGTGAGCCAGGCTGAGAAGGGTCAGAAAGGTGCTCTTGCAGAGAGAACAGCAGGAACCCGGCTCAGTACTCTTCCCCCAAACCAACACAGCCCACACAGGGACGGGAGGAGGAACAGGAGGAGGAACAGGAGGAAAGTGGTGAAGCAGAAATCAAGTGCTGAACCGTGCAGAAGTGCACTAAAAATATACCCGAGACCTTCTCTCAGAAAGTAAGAAGGGTGAAAAACCAAAACCAGAAAGTTTTCTTTTACTGTTGTCCGGTTGCAGTTGTCCTGCCTCTTTCCCTGGTGCTCACCCACACCCCCTGTTCCCCCCCCCCACTCCCATAGTCAACCCCCTCCACTGTCCGTGAGGATGAATCCTCTATTCACGCTCTTTGACTTGGCCCTTCCCCTTTTCTCCCCATTGTCCCTCTCCTCCCTCCCCTCTGGTCACTGTCAGTTTGTGTTTTATTTCCATGGAGTGGCTTTGGTTGAAGCAAACTAAGCAACTTCCTAATCTCCACAGGTGGGATCAGACTCCAGGTGGCCTTTCACTAGCAAAGTTGGTGTTTACCTCCAAATCATCGTAGGTGGCAGATGAAAAGCAAGCACAACAACAGCACACACATACACACAGCTGTTGTGCAAATTCCTAACCACACAGCACTTAAGTAAGAGATGATATCATAAGCAGCACGAACCCATGGAGGGTGGGGCCGGTCTGCCCTGCTGGAGAGGGACACAGCACCATCTAAGCAGTGAGTCTGGACCCTCCTCCCAACTCTGTCTCTGCCTGGGAAGTGTTTGCAACCAACGTGAACTCTGTCCCACGCTCCATCCCTTGGAGACCTGGGTATCAACCCCACTGGTGTAAAGATGTGAGACACGGCCACAGAGGGTGGAAGGAGCCCCAAGACATCACTGCCATGGTCTCCACTTTAACATGGTTTTTATTCCTGGCCTTTCAGTTTCCTTGCTGTGTGCCTCAGTTTCTCCATCTCACAAAGAGAATGAGAAAGTCTGCCCCTGAATTCCTTACTTAAAGGAAATAAATGAGATAACTCCTAACATGACTAGAGTTCCTTGGGCAATGGCCATGTGTCCCTGGCAATGGGCCCCAGGACCCCAAATCAACTTAATCTGGAGCAATGAACCTGGAAGAACAAAGCAGCTTCAGCTGTTCCATCAATATGTCATTCACTCAGCAATGTGTAGTAAGTACCTCCTATGTGCACACTGTGAACAGAACTGATGCTCGTTCATCATTGCTTCCTAGTCTCATTCTACATCCCTGGTCTTTGACGCATGAAACTGGCCGAGTGACATAAAGTGCCAGTGTGAGCTGTGCTCATAGAAGATTCCATTTCAACCCCGACCTGCCACGTGGGAAAGGTGGAGCAAAGCCAAGGACTCAGAAGGCAGTCGAATGCTGTGTTCAGCTCACCTGGGGATGCTGGTCAGGTAGGTCACGACATTCAGAAAGTCCTCATCCGGGATGTGTCTGAACCCCACAAACTCTGGAAAAGTGATGATGGGGGCACCGTCTTTCCCTCGGCCTCCTGCAACGGAGATGAGAGGTCAGGATGTTAGCGCACTGTTTTCATGTCACGCCCGTGCAGGTAAAGGCCTCAGACTAGTATCAAGTCAGGAGACGTGTACTGGCCTTCCCCTTTTCTGGCTATTTCATTTCGAGTAGAATGTGGGAAGGTGGACACTGAACTGCTTTGAACAAACCTCTTCTCCTTCATGCTTGCTCAGTGGTGGTGTAAGAATTTGATTTTTGAATCCTTTGAAGATAGTCACTGTATAAAAGGTAATATTTTAAAAATTATTTTAGCATAGCTAGAATAGTAAAGAACGCCAACACAAATACATAATACTTCTCTTCATTTTTATAGTCACTAAATTAAAAAGCTAAAATGGTGGTGAAGAGAGTTAGCTCTGAAATCAGTCTGATTCCAAGGTTTGCGACAACTATAGTTATCTAAGCATGAAATTTTAAGAATTGTTTTTTCTTCCCATTACGTGTATTTATTTTTCCAAATAGTTACTAAGACGTTAGGACTTGTAGACTTATTAAGTTGTTTTACGTGTTTGGTTTTGCTTTTGGCCAAGAAGGGATATAATAAAATTACCGAGACACCAAGGCCCGGAGAATGGGCGAACTGAGGCTACATCTACACGGGCCTGTGCCCCAGCCAACAGGGGACTGGCTGCAGCGCCGTGGGCGCCCCCAGGTGCCTGCGGGGAGGGCACTGCGTGAGGAGGAGCCTCAGCTCCCCAGTGAAGCCAAGGGGTACAAATGATGACAGGCATTTCACGTAACCAGCAGAAGAGTCATCAGTGCAGGGTGTGGTCGGTGAGTGTTGTGTGAGTCATGTGGGCACGGGAATCTAGGATGGGATTCCAGAACCAGAGAGGCTCAGAGGGGCAAAGGGGAGCAGTCTCCGAGGTGGCACCACCATTACATCCACACATTCTGCTGCTCTGAGTCCACGCCTGCTCAATGTCTTCTGCTGACGCTCTTGACTCTCCATGTAACTTTGTTTCAAGGGAGAGAAGGTGCTCTTGCACAAACATGACTATTTGTATCATCACGTAAAGAAAAAGTCGGCCTTGCGGTTTTTCTACATAAGTCTCTTCCGACTGTTGTGAGTGGGAGACTTGGGCTCTCTGAGACCAATCGCTCAGGCCTGAAACCCTCCGGGGTTTCTCTGGATGACCAGTCCTGCTTCTCCAGGAAGTCCCTCTTCATTAACCCTGTGCGCTTATTTCAAAGTTTAAACAAGGATCCCAAGCTCTGACAGGAGATGGAGGTACCTGTGTACGGTGACTGAAAACGATTTAGATCAGGATTCTACTAGCAGCTTTCACCTCACCTCCTGCCTCTTTTCAGTTTCACAACCGTAAGAAGTTTCAGAGATACCTACATTAAGAGAATTTGCATCTCTAGCAAGACTAAATTTAGATGTGTGATAACACTGTATTAATTGTATAACCAATATTTGCCAAGACAATGGCTAAAACATTTCAGGGGGCCTAAAATATTCCTTAAGATATGATTACACCATTTAATGATTTCACCTTTTATCATTAATAAATTAAAGCTCTTCACACCTAAATGGAGAAAGGTAGGTGGAGTTTTCTAGCATTTGGTTAACACCAACACGGAGCACCTGAGAGCAGAGAGCCCCTGCCCCCTTGCTCCCCAGGTTAACTGAGGATACCTCCTGTTATTATTCTTAGGAGGCAGAAGCACTGACGAAGCCCAGCTGAGCCTCCATGCAGCTGTTGACAAGCCACAACAAGGCTGCAGTGCCACCTTGTGAGGAAATGTGGAAGTGCAAAGGGAAGAAAGCGTCAAAGAAGTCCCATTCCAGGAAGATAAAACCAAACGACCGGTAGCTGAGTAAAATGACTGCTTAAATAGAATAAACTTCACTTCTAGTATAATTTTCACCTGTTCATTAAATGGCATGAAGACTTCATCACACAGAGGAGAATTTGGAATGCTGGGAAATCGCATAGGAAGACGGAGAAGCTCAACAGCAGAAGAGAGTAAAGCAGTTGCTGCTGTTTGCCTTCTAGGTTCTACTTCCCGTCTCTCCTCCCCCAAGAGCTGATTCTAGCTGCAAAAAAAACCCCAGCAGCCCCACTCCCTGGGCCTAGGATAAATAATCTGCCCTACATAACAAAGAGTTGTCCCACAACCTATGTGAAGGTTGTCCCACAACCTTTTTTAATGTCTTACTAGAAACTCAATACAGTGAAAAATCCACTTACAGTGATCTGATCCTAGACTCTAACCCTGCTTTACATATAATCACAAAGGTTTTTGTATTTTTCTAATTTTATGGAGACATGATTGACTTACAACACTGCAATTTAATGTGTGTGTATATTACAAAATGATCACCACAATAAGTTTAGTTAACATCCATTATTTCACATAGTTACAACTTTTTTTTCTTGTGGCGAGAACTTTTAGGTCTCCCTTTTTAGCAATACTCGAACACTCAATAGAGTATTGTTTAACTATAGTCACCATTTTGTGCATCACATCTTCAGAAGTTACTTATGACAGGAAGTTTGTATCTTTTAACAATCTACCCATTTCCCTCACCGCCCACTCCCACCTCTGGCAACCTCCCATCTGTTCCGTTTCTCTGAGTTCTTTTCTTTTAATTTTAGATTTCACATATATATATATATATATATATATATATATATATATATATATGAGAGATCATAAGGCATTTGTCTTTCTCTGCCTGACTTACATAACGCTCCCAAGGTCCACCCATGTTATCTCAGATCATAAAATATTCTTAAACAGTTTTAATATATGCTAATTTTCCAGGAATGCAACTGCCCTATAGACTAAGGGAAGATGATACTCTATTTCGTTCAGAACTCACTGAACAATTGTTTACTATTCTGGAAAATCTCTGTGGTCAGGCCATGCAGGGCATCTGATTGCCAGACCAGCCCCGCCCGGCATTTGCCCGTCACACTCGCAGCTACTCACACACAGGGGCAGGCACTCAGCTGTCTATCACATGATTTTTTACTAGCACAGCTAGAAATATGTATTTAAGTATGTGCTATTTTATTATGCTTACTTTCCTTTTATTTCTCCTTTACATGGCAGTTCTCCTTTACATTTCTTTAAAAAAAATTTAAAGTGTACGAGTAAGTAAGGGGCTGGCTGTTCACACTCTGTGGCTCACTGCGTTTCCCAGCTTCCCCTGCTGCGAATGCATCCATGCACCTGAGCCAGGTTCAAGTCAGTGGAGCAAGGTGTGTGCTGCTGCTGAGCAGAGGCTTTGAGATGCTCACTTACCCTGTCTGCTCTCTGGATGCAGATAAAAAGAGATCATTAATGATCAAAAAGGTCATTAAATGGATAAGAGTAATAACGGCCACGAAGTAAACGGAGCCTGCACTGTGAACCTTTACTCAAAGAAGAATCATCTATTGCCCAGAAACATACGCGGTAGACTGTTCCAAGAGTCCGAACTAAATTTCTATTGTGTTTGTTTGAGCCACTATACAACCTGAAGTCTATTTGTTACAGATTAAAGGACCTATAAATTTAATTTAAGGATGGCGAGGGGCAAAACAAATCATCTGGTATAAAGAGCACGCATTTGGTCCAACATGCTGACAACCATTTCTGTGGCCTGTACTGCCCAACGCAACAGCCATGAGACGCATGTGGCTGTGGGGCACCCGAAAGGCGGCCAAAGTGAGGTGTGCTGCAAGTGGGAAAGGCAAACCAGGTTTCCAAAACCTAGTGCAAAAAATGTTAGGTAGCTCATTAATACTTTTGAATATTAATGGCATGTTGAATAATATTTTACATATATTGGGTAAAATAAAATGTATTATTAAAGTTAATTTCGTGGAATTTTTTTTGGTTTTTAATATGGTTACTACAAAACTAAAAGTACATATGGGGGTCACATTATATTTCTATGAAATAACGCTGCTCTAGACCTTTGGGTGCTGGTTCTTGTTTCTCAGGTGCCAAGTTACTAGCTCCGTCTCGGATTTAGGACACGAGTTTTGACTCTGCTCACTTCCTTGGTGAGAAATTCCCACTCATCCTACACTCTGCCTCTACCAGCCCTGGGCTCCGTTGGTGCACAAATGAGGGAAATGCTGGGCACTTCACAACTCTGAGAGTATTTCTATGCCTTCATTATTAATTATTTCTAAGAGGATTATAGGTGGTATAGGGTGGGCGACGGGAAATCCAGACAATAATTTGGGGGCAGGAGCAGGTGAATAACCACTAAAAGACGAATACAGATAAAGATCCTGGCCAGGGTGGTTTAGCTGCTTGGAACATTGTCCCATAGACCAAAGGGTTGTGGGTTCAATTCCTGGTCAGGGCACATGCCTGGGTTGTGGGTTCATTCCCCACTTGGGGCACATGTGGGAGGATGATTAATCAATGTTTCTCTCTCACATTGATGTCTCTCTCCCTCTCTCTCTCACTCTCTCTCTCACTCTCTCTCTCTCCTTCTCTCCCTCTAAAAGCAATAAAAAGTGTCCTTGGGTGAGGATTTTAAAAAAGAGGACAATTCCTCATAATTAAAAATCCTTCATTACAGTAAACACTGATAAATGGCTAATTTACTCCCTACCTCTTCTTCCCTGACCACCATCTACACAGTGGCTAAAACACTAGATGTTTGCTTTCATGGACTCCCTCTCTGCTAGGAATGGCCCCATGATAGTCTGCCAGGAGCTTCTGGGAACTTTTTGCTCTTCTGTCAGAAGGAGCAGAAGCCAGCATTGCTCCTTTCCCTTCTTTCTGCTATGGACACAGACTTGATGCCCGGAGCTGCAGCTGCCATTTTAGAATCAGGACTTCGAAAACAAAAGAAACATCAACAGAATCACTAAGATGCCAGCCTTAATGTTATTGAGCCACTGATCCAATACTGATTTTCTCTCTCCAGATCTCTTGTTATATGGTTTAAGGAACAAACCAACAAGTCTTACATTCTAAGTTCTCTTGTAGCCAGATACTCTTCTAGGCACTTGCTTTAAAACAACCTACTTTGCAGGTGAGACACTGAGGTTCAGAGATGTGTTAGTGTGTGAACCCAGGAGTGTCTGAATACAAAGCCTAGTGTTTCCACCACACTCACCTGCTTATATTCTCCTGTCTCCTAGCTAAACCCTGAACTTAGAAATATCTCATAGTTGCTGAGACATCATCAGGTTGTCTTCCAAGGTCAGAGCCTCCAGAGGCCCCAGCCCTGGTCACTATCCAATTCCTGCTGGAGGCTTCACCATCCAGAGGCTTCAAACCACCTGGCCACAAATCTGGGGAAGGCATCATGCAGAGAGCCCTGCTCTCGCACCAGCCAGAGGAAGGCACTCACAGAGCACAGCAGGCGGAGCAACTGAGGCCTCGGTGAGAAAAAGGCTCCCTGCTGTCCTCTCAGTGTTCCTGGCTGATGGGACCCCTGGCTCTTTCCAGAGCTCAGTGGAGTCTGTAGAAAAGCCTGCAGCTGGAACACCTTCATCCTCATTGCCAAAATCAGGAAAGGGCAAACCGCTGTGACCCTGCACAGAGGCAGGCCCGCCATGGTGATGGGAAAAGAGCTAATCATAGAAATTTCTGTTGCACACCCGCTATTACACAGGCACCCACAGTGGCCTCGTTGCTGACACCTGCTGCCTCTGCCAGACAAAGATGGATGGTTAAAGGCGAAAGCAGACCTAATTCCAAAAAAGGGTTGACGCGGAACCCCACGGCTGCTGATGGTCTCACATGCTTGCCGTGCCGCAAATGCCACCACCGCTCATCCGTGCTTCCTTCTCATGAGAAGGGCGATCCGATGACAAAAGAGGCTCAGAAATGGCAGGGCTGTCGTTGACACAGTCAAAGAGCCTTTGCTAAAACCGAGGTGTCCTCTGGGTCCAGTGCACATTCTCACAGTTCTGTGTTCTGCATTAAAGAGTGACCATTAACTCTTTTCCCAACTTAACTGTGGCATCATGTACACACTCACTGTGAGCATGGCTTCGGTTAATCACAAAAACTGAATCACACTGAACATTATTTTCTTAATGTAACCCTAGAAGAAACATTTTATGGGATTAAAATACATCATGAAGAAAGATCCAACCTTTATTTGGAAGTTACAATATTAAGCATTTTTCCTACATTATGTCAGTTAATCTGCAGAATTTCAATGACTCCATTGATTATTCCAAAGAGGGAAGAGGCTTAGAGAAGTAAATTGCCCACAGTGAACCAGAAGCTAAATCCTCGTTAAGGCTTGTTATGTTATCAGGTTATGTTTCTTCTACTCTGCCTCTAAGAAATAAGAAAAGGGGGCTTCTCTCCTGCATCTTGGCCACCAACATGCTATACAGACTGAGGAAGACCCAGAAACTTTGGGGCCAGGTGAGCTTGGCCATGGCTGCACGGGCCGCACCTGGGAGGCCAAGGTAGTGCTGGTGGCTTTCGTCATCACAGGATTGACTTCGACAACACCACCCACACCTGGGGCATGACTGCTTAAAGCAGAGCCAGCACTTCTGCCCCACTGCCGACCTAGGTAAACTGTGGGCCTGGCGACCACAAAGCCCTGGGGAAGGGAACGCTCCCGAAGCAGCCTGTCATCGTGAAGGCCACGTTCTTCAGCAGAAGATCTAAGAAGATTAGGTGTGTTGGTGGGGCCTGTGTGCTGGTAGCTTGAAGCCACACAGAGGGGAATTCATTAAATCATCTCAAGTGGAAAGAGAGAGAGGAGGGGGGGAGGGAGAAAGGAAGGAAGGGAGGGAGGAAAGAGGGAGGGAGGGAGGGGGAGGGAGAGGAGAGAAAGAAAGAAAGAGAGAGAGAAAGAAAGAGAGAAAGAAAAGAAAAGGAAGAAACACCTCAATGATACTCAAAAGAGATCACTTTCTATCATTAAATGTATAACCAATCATTGCTGGACTCCTTGCCCAGATGAGCCATCGTGCAGTTATATACTAGCTACACGCTCACTGCCTAATGATACACTCATACACTGAGGCACTAGAGTTTGGCGTAAGGCTGTAGGAATCCACCCTGCCCCAGCCCGGCACCCACTGCAGCACTTTGGCCACGGGGCCTTCTGCAGGGTGGGGCCACCGCAGCAGTTGCCAGAAACCCAGAGACAGTTCCCATCCTGCCTTTCTTCTGCACAACCCTAGGCTCACTGTGGGAAGGCACGAGACTGCTCCTTCAGCAGGACGGTTGGGCGCTCCCTCCAGGGCCAAGGCCAGGTACCTGGAGCGGGAGGAACAGGGAATCCACTGGCCTCATGGGACAGACCATGAGGACTTGGGTAATTTTGAACTGAGCACCTATTATGTTTCGGTCTCTGTTCTAAGCACTGGCAATGCAGGTAGGAATCAGAAAACTGAGAACCCTATGCCGCTCCCAGTGACTTAAATGATCAGTGGCCAATGTGGAGGAAAGACCAGAGAATTCCCCAGGTGTCCTGGATAGTACAAGACGTCCCCACCTAGGACACAACTCTGGGATGGGAGGGGTATCCAAATGACAGATCAACTGATGTCAGTAGTTATTTCTTTTTCTTCCTCAAAACCTCTTCAGTCCTGTTCTTCGACAAACTCAAAGAAATGTACTCCCATGAGAAACATCAAATTGCTCCCAACAGCAAATGGAATGACATCTCTGAGATCCCACCCTCCTTCAGTAGCATGGTCCTCAGTGCATCCCAGGCCAGGTGAGCCTTAAGGCACAGGTCCCCAACCTCCCTCCTCCCCGTCCCGCCTGAGGCCTGCATCCCGTCCCCCCTCCACCCACCAGGACAGTCTGGGGAAAAATTGTCTTCCATGAAACCGGTCCCTGGTACCAAAAAGGTTGGGCACCGCTGCCTTAACAGATGTTGAAACTTGAGTATAATGTTCACCAAGATTCAAGAGGCCGGCCCTCCGAGCAGAGCCCCCAACAAAATCGAGAAACACAAATGAACTAGCCCCTTACCTGAAAGAATGGCAAACTGTCTGTGAAGCGGTTCAATTATATCCACTGCCAACAAGGGCCTGATCTCCTGCTGCATAACTTCATCTGCATGAATGAAACACAAATGACGTTAAATCCTTGCAGATTACAGAGGGAAATTAAAAGGGAGGGAAGCTCTACCACTAGGGAAATGTGGGACTTATCAAGATATGGTTATGCACACTTCTCTTGAGAACTCGATTCCTGAGATGCATACATGGATCTGGGCGTTGAGTGGGTTGAAGACCATACTCGTGAGCACAGGAACACATTTCTAGAGCTTCTTCCCAGGTTTGGGGAGGGATCTGTGCAAGCATTGGGCCTGGAAGCTGAAGCTTCAGTAGCCTCACGGTAAACCTGCTAGGATGGTCTCATTACCCAGGGAGATCCTTAGGTCTCTGCTTACTCCTTTGGGTCTGAGGAAGGGTATTTTAAACACAAACAACTTCAGTTACCAGAGTTCATCTCAAGCTGGGTCATAAAATCAATCTAGATTTATGAAGGTTCCTTGATTTTTGCTTCCCTTCTCCCTCCCTCCCTCCCTCCCTCCCTGCCTTCCTTCCTTCTTCACCTCCTGGAACACTTCAAGGGGCCTCTTCCCACTGCCAAGCATGTGTAAGGAGGCACTTCATTTTGCTATTGAAAGATGCTCCTTACTGAACAACAGGTTACAGGTTTCCAAGTCAAGCAATCAGATCTTTCAAGCACAGATCTACAAATGTCCTCTAGGCCTATGATTTGCTTTGGATCCATCTGGGGAAAGAGGATTAGTGAGAGGA
Organism: Sturnira hondurensis; assembly: GCF_014824575.4. Taxonomy (NCBI): domain Eukaryota; kingdom Metazoa; phylum Chordata; class Mammalia; order Chiroptera; family Phyllostomidae; genus Sturnira; species Sturnira hondurensis. Next base: position 2,711,912 of record NW_028091847.1, on the reverse strand, counting down.
GAAAACCAAGTGGTCCCCAAGCCAGGGTTGGGAAGAGGAGGCCATTCTTACCCTCTCTCTGCCTGAGATATTACTATCCTCATTTAACCACCCCCCAGGGAATCTCAAAGAATGAACTGGCTATTATTTCTCCTACAGTTAAACATCTGGTTAGATTAAGGCACAAACCAGTAGCCTGTTCCCTAACACTAAACAGCAATGGCCTATTAATTCAGCAGGGAGCCAGGATGATGTTACCATATTCTAATGTTGACCAATCACAGGCTATGTTTGGGAAGCTCCTCCCAGAGCCTTGGTTTCTACTTCTCCGCTTCAGTGTGAAGGTTAAAGGAGATGAGGTACATGGAGATGTGCATAGTAGGTACTAGGTAGCTGCTGGCTATGTCCATTGCTCTGGACGGTTCTTTCCCATATTTGCTTTTTGAAAGTCATATAAGGGATGGGGAAAGTGCCAGCTAAAAACCCAAGACACTCCCTCAATAAATTCCCATTTTTATTTCTGGAGGAAGGGGTTACACTCAGGCCAGCGCCCCTTCATCCCAACACTCTTTCCTTTCTGGATTCACTAAAAATTCAAGGCGCTCCTGCATTACTATTACTTTTGTGGGTGCAATGATGGCACTGTTGTTATATTTTACAAAAAGATGGGGCCTTCTCTGTTAGACACGCAAACTTAATTATTTAACAGTAAAAGTATATGAAGTCTGAGACCTGCTTAAAAATACACCAGCACGCTTCTCTGCCAAACATGCGCCGAGAGGAGGGGAGAGGAACCCAGACCGACAAAGTGTGGATAATTGTTGAAGCTGGTGGATGGGTCCATGGGGGTTATTACGCAATTCTTTCACATGTTCCAAATACAACTAAAGTATTGCAACAACATAAAGAATTTAAGCACAAGCAGGGGTTATATATAGCTAAAGCGGTTTTCAGAAAACAATCTCCCAGTGGTATACTCAAAAATAGAGCTGGATTACTATTTTTTCATACATGATGGAACATATTTAAGAAACAATGAACCTGCCCCAACCAGTGTAGCTCAGTTGATTGGGCATCATCTCACAAAGCAAAGCGCTGCCGGTTCGATTCCTGGTTGGGGCACATTCCTGGATTGCAGATCTGGACCCAGTCGAGGCTACTGATTGATGTTCCCCTAACACATCAATGCTTCTCTTCCTCTTTTTCTTCCCCCTTCCCCTCTCCCAAGAATAAACAAATAAAATCTTAAAAAAAAAAAAAAGACAGTGACCCCAGAGAAAAACCAAGATCACAGGTACAATTCATTATTAACCTCAATATTTGAAGTGTGCTTTAAATTAAGCATTTTAAAGAGGTAAGATGTGAAACAGAAAACAGAACTAAGTAAGTCAACCATACTTTGCCTCATCTCATTTCTTATTTATTTGTATTTGTATTAAAATACAGTTAATATACAATATTATACTAAATAATTTCTACTGTATAGTTTCTACTGTATACAAGATAGTTATTCAACATTAATATACCTAACAAAATGATCACCATGCTAAGCCTAGTAACCATCTGTCAGGCTCATTGCAAAATTATTGACTACACCCCTATGCTGTGCATGCCCATCTCATTTTGTCCCCTCCCCTTTGGCAACTGTCATCTTGTTCTCTGTATCTAGGATTCTGTTTCTGTTTGACTTGGTTTATTCATTTATTTGGGGTATTTTTTAGATTCCACACTGAGGTGCATTCATACCTCTTTGTTTTTTTCTGTCTGGCTTACTTCACCTTGCGTAATACTCTCTAGGTCCATCCACGTTGTCGCAAAGGACAAGGTTTGATTCTTTTTTATTGCTGAATAATACTCCATTGTATATATACAACAGTTCTTTATCCATTGGCCATCTGCATGTCCTCTCTATAGAAATGTCTGTTCAGGTCCTCTGCCCATATTTTATTGGATTGATAGGGTTTTTTTTAGTATAAAGTTATATGAGTGTTTTATGTACTTGGATACTAACTAACCCCTTTTTGGATGTATCATTCACAAGTATCTTCTCCAACTCAGTAGGTTGTCTATTCATTTTGTTGATATTTTCCTTTGCTGTGCAAAAACATTTTACTTTGATATAATCCCATTTGTCTATTTTTTCTTTTGTTCCCTTTACTTGAGGAGATATATCAAAAAAGATATTGCTAAGATCAATGTCAAAAAGTTTGCTGTCTATGTTTTCTTCTAGGAGTTTTACGGCTTTAGGTCTAACATTTAAGTCTTCAATCTTTTCAATTTATGTTTGTATATGTAAGAAAATGGACCAATTTCAATTATTTGCATGTATCTATCCGGTTTTGCCAACACTGCTTATTGAAGAGACTGATGTATTGAAGAGACCTCATTGTATACCCTTGCTTTCTTTGTCATGTATTACCTGACCATATATGTGGGAGTTTATTTCTGGGCTCTTAATTCTATTCCATTTTTCATCTATATATCTGTTTTTATGCCAGTACCATATTATTTTGATTATTGTAGCTTCTAGTGCAGTTTGAAATCTGGGAACATGATATCTCCCACTTTGTTTTTTTCTCAAGATTTCTTTGGCTACTCAGGGTCTTCTGTGGCTCCATATTTTAGGATTGAGTTGTTCTGGGGAAATGCCACTGGTATTCTAACAGGGATTGCAGTGAATCTGCATATTACTTTATGCATTTTAACAATAAATGCATAAAGGACATTTTATGTATTTAAAGGACATTTTAACAACATTAATCCTTTCAGTCCATGAGCAAGGTAAATCTTTCTGTTTATTTGTATCTTGTTCAATTTCTTTCTTCAGTGACTTTCTTCAGTGTCTTCCGTTTTCAAAGTACAGGTCTTTTGCATGTTTGGTTAAATTTATTCCTAGGTATTGTATACTTTTTGAAACAGTTGTAAATGGAGTTGTCTTCTTGATTTCTCCTTCTGATCATTTGTTATTGGTGTATAAAACATAACGAACTTCTGTATACTGATTATATATCCTGTAACTTTACTGAATTCATTCATCAGTTCTAGCAGTTTTTTTGGTGGCATCTTTAGGGTTTTCTATAATTGGTATCATGTCATCTGCAAATAATGAGAGTTTTACTTTTCCCTTTCCAGTTTGGGTGTCTTCTATTTCTTTGTTGTGCTTGATAGCTGTGGCTAGGACTTCCAATGTTCTATTGAATAGAAGTCGTGCTAGCTGGCATCTTTATTTTGCTCTTGATTTTGAGAAAGGCTTTCAGCTTTTCATCACTGAGTCTGATATCAGCTGAGGGTTCATCACATATGGCCTTTATTATGTTGAGGTATGTTCCTTCTATACCCACTTTGTTGAGAGTTTTGATCACAAGATATTGAATTTTGTCAAATGTTTTTCTGCATCTATTGAGGTGATCATACGATTTTTATCCTTTATTTTGTTAATGTGATGTATTGCATTAATTGATCTATGAATGTTGAGCCATCTTGCATTCTTGGGATGAATCATACTTCTTTACGGTCTATAATCTTTTTAATGTATTGTTGAATCCAGCTTGCTAATATTTTGCTGAAAATGTTTGCATCTATGTTCATCAAGGATATTGGCCTGGAATTTTTTTTTATGGTATTGTCTTTATCTGGTTTTAGTATCAGGATAATGCTGTCTTCATAAAATGACTATCTTAAAGTCAAAAAATGTTAGGTCAAACCCTCATTAGTCAAGGACCAACTATACAATTACTAAGACTTTGTCTACATATAAAGATTTAAGATATAATATCAAGGACATAAAAACCATATGTGTGGCGGGATTGCAGCCAGGTTAAAAAAAAAAGAGCCCTGACTGGTGTGGCTCAGTGGGTTGAGCATCATCCCGCAAACTGAAAGGTTGCTGGTTTGATTCCCAGTCAGGGCACATGTCTGGGTTGTGGGCCAGGTCTCCAGTTGGGGCCGTGCAAGGGGCAACCTAATGATGTTTCTCTGGCACATGGATGTTTCCCTCTCTCTTTTTCTCCCTCCCTTCCTCTCTGTCTAAAAGTAAATAAATAAAATGTTTTTTTTTAAAAAAGAAGAAAACATATGGAATGTTTGTGTGTATGTTTGCAGGCATATGAAAAAGAATACATAAAATAGTTGTGTTAGAGCGATGGAATCATACTGTGGTTACCCCCTTTAGTTCACACAGAGAAAAAGCATGCTCCCATAGCCTTTATTTTTTTATGTTGACAGGACTTTATTGAAGTATAATTTCCATGCTGTACAATGCACACAAGGTGTACGGTTTGGTGAATATTCAAATGCATACCCTGATCTAACCATCAAACATCAAAACATGGAATGTTTCCATCACCAGGAAAGCTTCCTGTGACCCTGCCCCAGGCCCCACGCTTCAGAGAGCGCCACATGTCCCATAACTGTGTGAGTTACGGACCACAGGGGTGCCTCTGTCACTCGTGACCCAGACCTTAGCGCTGGCAGGCACACCGAGGCTCTAAACGTCTACTCTCCTAACATCACTGGGGCCCCAGGGGAACAACTCTTCAGGGGTCTTCATTTATATCCTCAAAAGAAAGGGCGAGTGTGTCCAAAGGCTGTGACGGTTTGCAAGCTGTGCCGCTGCAGATGTCAGGGGCAGGCACTGCTTCTGAGAGCTGGGAGGGTCTGAGCAGCGGAAGTGCTTAGGTAAAGAAAAGACAAATCAATTAATTTGTCAAATCCTTCCCTGCATGTGGCACGAGTGATGTAGATTCTCATATAATGAAAGGTCTTGTCCAGTACTACCAAGCCTCATTGCTCCTTTCTCCTTTCAATTCATTAGGCAAACATTTCAATTTTGAACTCAAACACAATTACATTTTACTTAAATCACACTTACTTCTCAACAAAGCTCAAATTATGTGAAAATATTAATTATAACAATATAGTGCTTTTGCTGAGATGAAGGCAAAAATATTTTATAGATCAATTAATGACTTGTGGATTATGAATCTCTTTATTGCTCATCCAAATTTCTCTAGCTAATCAACACAATATTCACATACAGGCAGCAATTCAATTTAGGCATCTTTGTTATTTTCTGATTTTTAGTCATATATAAACCACGGCTTTATACATATTATAATTTAGTCCTTCCAAGGGTATGTTTGTCATGGTAGGAAGACAGAATATATTTTACTGAACTGTGGCATGTGGGACTCCATTTGTGCTCTTGCCCCGGGCTCTGCAAATGCCTGTTCAAAACTGCTTTGAGAACTAATATAATATTACTAGGCATAAGCAGTTCTGTTTTTGCATACTTATCCAAGTCGCTGTTCTTCTCCTTTTTTTCCATTATAAAGTTGATACATTTTTTAAAGCTTCTTAATTTCTGTTGGCATTTAACATTGTACCTTCAAATGAGACAAGCACTGCTGAGGTGGAAGTTTCTATGCAGTTTGCTCAGCAACAAAAGCCAGGCCGACCTTCTCCTGCAGCCCTTCAGAACTACAGGATAGGTAAAACAAGTTCTGCTGCCTGGGGTATTCTGAATAAAAAGCAAACGCCCTGAGAGAGATGTAAAATTTTTGTGAAAATACTGAATTTTCACAAAATACCAAGCCCTCATATTTTGGCACCAAATTTCCTGGTGCCCCACTAGCATTTTTGTCAATACTCTCCCAAACCGGTGCTCCTCGAACCATAAGGCACAGTCACAACATCTGGGTTTAAAATGCAGACTCTGATTCAGTAGGCTTGTGGGGGGGAGGGGAAGGCGTTTCTAACCAGCTCTCCTGGTGCTGCTGAGGCAACAGAGAGTGAGCGCACGTTGGGTCCAGGGCCTTTGACTATTCAATCATCAATTCAATAAAAATAATCATCTGTATGTATCCAAAGTTTTCTTGACACTGAGGCTTAGATGGCATAACTTTTGGCCTAACATCTTCTTCTGTGCTGTTTTGGGAGTCTGCTCCCTGGGAAACAGGCCAACCCTGATTTGAGCACCTGCTTACCTCTCCTTCCAGCACATCTCAAATCCTACCTCAGTCTGGGCCCTTTAATGCTCATACTCTCTCATGCTTAACTCACTCCCAGCTCTGTGTTCAATCAAGTCTATCAATTGGAAACAGTGTCTTGGGCAAGATGATATAATACAGTATAACATGAGGAGGTGAGAAGACTTGATATGGCTAAGAGGGAAACAGCACCAGATGTTACTGGTGAGGTTAGACCACAGTCCTTGAGTTTGGCTAAGACAGAATTCAGAGGCAAGAACTCAAATACAAGCAAAAGTTTATTTAGAAAGTAACAGAAGTAGAAGTGAGCCCTCTGGGCTGTGTGGACTCAGGAAATAAGTTATAGAGGCAAAAGTAGAGCCCTTGGAGCTTAGGAGAAAGAGAGCAAAGGTACACACCATGCAGGAAGAAAGGGAAAAGAAAGGCATGAGAGAAAGAAAGCTGGGTCCTTTGTCTTAAGGGTCTTTTAAAAGCAAGTGTTTTAGGGGAGGTCTCAGAGGAGAATGTCAGCAGAATTTTCATCAGCTTTCCAGGTGTGTCTTTTCAGGGTCATGGTCACTACTGATTGGTTAGCACTAGAGTCAGGAGTCCTTAGTCTTTGCAGGTGGTCGAGATATCAGCCATGGTGTCACCTCATCCAGTTTTACTGCCTTTCTGGGCCTGGAACTAAAACAACTAAGGCTTAGAGTCATCTCTAGTTTGACCAACACTCTGACTCTGTGGTCAGCACACCAGAGGCTTTGTTCCAAAGATGACTGGATGTGGGTCAGCACCTCATTGTCCGGAGGGCTTAATGGTTAAGGGAGTGGTTGTGTAAGGGCTCATGTGGGAGTCAGATGAGGCTATTCTCCAGCCCCCTGTTCCTCTTTTAAGGGGTCTAAACCACAGGACTACTTATTCACTAAGTGGAAATGTCATCCTGGGGGTCAGGGCCCACCCTATAATACTTGCTTTTTTTTTTCCAGTTTAGCCCATTGCTGAGTACCCAGGGCTTTGCACCCTGGTGACCTTCTGTACCTGGCCTATCATTCCTACCCTGCTCATGTCTGTCTATTTGTCTGTGATAACAACATGACTAATGATCATTGGACATGACATTCTTGCACATGCACATGCATGAACAATGACAACTTCACTGTACTAGTCATTGGGGGTGGTAGACACTGTTGAGTAAGCATATGTACTGTGTGGTCATTGCATTCAAAATGACTGAGCAAGTAGACCAACAAAGCTACATCAAATTTTGTGTTAAGCTTGAACATTCCTCTGCGGAAGCTATTCAGATGACTCAGAACGTTTTAGGGAACAATGCAATGAGTAAAATGCAGATAAAAGTGTGGCACAAATGCTTCAAAGGTGGTCAAGATTCTGTTGAAAGGAATCCATGTTCTGGAAGGCCTGAAACAAGCAGAACACCCAAGGACACTGAATGTGTACACACTGCAATCAACAAAGACTGGTGAACAACAGTGCAAGAACTAGAAGTGATCTGGGGATTCCAAAAACTACTGTGTCCAAGGTTTTGACACAGGATCTTGGCATGAAATGTGTGGTGGCAAAATTTACTCCACAGCTTCTGCTACCAGAGCAGAAGGAATATCGTGCTGTAGTCGCTAACAACTTGATTCCAACAAAGAATTTTGCAGAGTGTTTTGAGCAGAAGAAACACTGGGAGAATTAATTGTGTGAGGTCCCAAGGAGCCTTCTTTGAAGGAGACTGAGGTGTCATTGTCCTAAGCACAATGCTTCTTGTATCTTGTGTGTTTTTAAATAAATGTCTCTATTTTTCATATTGCATAGCTGGATACTTTCTGGACAGACCATGGAGTATGTACATTTACAGGAACTCATTTGAATTTTTGCAATGAGCAATTCAGGCAGAGATGCCTACCTGCCCACCCAAAACTTTCAGTTCCTCTTCTATGCAATGGAATTATCACTGGAAGGGGACTCAGCCTGGTATGGATTCAGTCTCCACTCACATACACACATGCCTCCTATCTCCACTTATGCGGATAAAAATGATGTGTTACTTTTGTGCTGGGGTATTTACAAGACTGGTGTGTCTTCAGCACTGTCTCTTTTCTCTCCTGCAAGCTGCGAGGTGAAAATTCTGAGGCTAGGGGATGGCAGACCCATAAAACAGAAGCAGGTAGGGTCCCCGAAACAGAGGGAAGCGGCCCTCTGACCGTAGGAGAGTGTGTTAGAGTACACGGATCCACCGGAATTCAGGGTTGTTGCAGCAGTTGGTGTTACCCTAACTTACAGGCACGCATTCTTTTTGTAACAATATTTTATATACATTTTATTCCTCTTTTAAAAACATAAAAAGGGGGATAGTCAGTGGAAAAACAGACCTCCAGCTGCTGGCTCACCCTGACTCCTAACAATTAAATAAAATATGGGTCCTGATCAACGCACATCTCAATCAGAGTGTCATCTGAGTGTTGTTCCTCTTAATCCCAAGAAATCAGTGTTACGTCAAGACGTCAACAAACAGCACCCCATAAATATAAGACTGCAGCAATGTCAGAAAGGCCATTTATACACTCAGAAAACTTGCACTAAGATACTCAGACTCTGCCCTGACCGGAGTGACTCAGTTGGTTGGGCACCATCCTGCAGAGCAAAGGTCAACAGTTCGATTCCCTGTCAGAGCACATGCCTAGGTTGAGGGTTTGGTACCCAGGCAGGACATGTGCAAGAGGCAACCAAATGATGTTTCTCTCTCACATTGATGATTCTCTCCCTCGCTTTCTCCCTCTCTTTCCCTATCTCTAAAAATAAATGAATAAAAATGTTTTAATGTTGTAAATATGGGAGAAATAACAGTTCTGTCATTGACATGTAATAGATGTATATTTGTGTATATATAGACATATACACTTTTAAAATCAGTTCAGATTTATACATTCCATTTTACAACCTGATTTTTTCAGAATATCTGGATATCTCTTTTTATTATACATTTCTCAATAAATGAATCTCTACAATGTTGTTAATAATCTCTTTTTAAAAAATAATGCTTTTTAGCCCTGGCTGGTGTAGCTCAGTGGATTGAGCATGGGCCTGTGAATCAGAGGATCTCGGTTCGATTCCCAGTCAGGGCACATGCCTGGGTTGCAGGCTGGTTCCCTGCAGGCCAACTCCCAGCAGGGGACGCACGAAAGGCAGCGGTACATTGATGTTTCTCTCCCTCTCCTTCCCCTCTAAAGATAAATAAATAAATAAAATCTTTTAAAAAAAACAATGCTTTTTTAAAGTCCTTTTTAGACTCCTTAGAAAACTGAAGGCAGCACTGCAAAGTAAAAATTTTCTATGTAAAATTTGTTAGTGAAACCATTACTCCACTGAAATGAGGCTGAATGACAAAGTGCACATAAAAGAAAAGCATCACTGCTCTCATAGTACCTTTCTTCGCCAGACATTCCAGCCTCCTGCAGCTTTCCAGGAAATGGTGGTAAGCCCTCATCTCCGCTTCTGTTATCCGCACGGAGCTGTAAGGTGCAGATCTGGGGTCCTGCTGCCCGCACTTCTTACACCAGCTGGCCATTGGACTGACCCCAGGAGATGCTGCCAGCATCTCTCTCCATCGTTCCTCTCTCTGTCTGCTCTGCACTCACTTAAGTGTGTTTAATCCTTTTTCCTGGCTAATCTCTCTGAAGTTCACCCAAGGTCACTTGATTGCTGAGAGCTGATCCTTTGGATTGGTGAGTACTCACAGAATTACATGCCCAACAGATTACCAGATTTCCTCATTTGGAAATAAAGAGAAAACTGGGGCAAGAGGATGTTGGGTAGACAGGGAAATCCTAGAGTCCATAAGAATCAAAAAAATATTATTTTCTTGTTTAGAGGAATCATATCATGAGGCATACATCAGGCTTCTGGATATTTAAAATAAAATAACAGGGATAAACCTCTTATAGAATGCTCTTAAGAAAAGTTATTTGAGGCCACAATTCTCCCCTTTCCCTTCTAACCTCTCCAGGCTGCAAAGAATGCAATTCAGATGCAGAGAATTAACAATGCGACCAACAGGAGTCACTAGGCAACACCAGCCGGTCGCACTTGCTGTGTGCAGCACAGTTTAGAACGGCAGTGGGAAAGGCACAAACCCTAGAGTGGGGTGCAGAGTACCTCCTGAACTCCTGCTAGAGGGCAGGTGCAAGTGCCTGATCGTGACTGCAGTGATGGAAGTTCTTTGATTGATTTGACCACAACCCCACCTACCATCACTCAGGGAAAAGTGAGCTCACTTTTCAGAACAGGGCTGTGCAGAGTGTGGTACACTCAGAGAGAGTCCACTTTTTCATAATGTGTTTTATTTCAGTTCTTCCTGCTTAATGGTTTTGCTTATTAATGTTGTGCTCTATATTTAAAGAAAGAGTACAAGATGAAATATCTAAGAAGTAATAAATAAATTTGTATACAAGCTTCTAATTCTTATTTGTATGAGTCAAGCTAAAATTTCAGAGTAAGGCTTTCAGCTGGCCAAGAAGAAACTGGAAGATCTTTTTTATTAAAAAAAAAAAAGAAAGAAAAATTTAGAAAGAGGGTAAAATTTACATATGTTGAAATACTGAAATCTGAACTGAAATTGAATTTAATGAATTTTGACAAATGAACATACGTCAAACCCAACCCTAAGCCTACCTCATACTCCCTTCAGGATATAAGGCATTTCCATCTATAGAAAAGAAAGTACCTTCACACATTCCTTTCCTTCAGCCCTTGCTCCTAACCCCCAAGTGACTAACCACTATTGAATTTTCTTTTCAATAGAGAATAGTTTTATCTGTTCAAAAAGTTCATAGAATGTAATCTTGCAATAGGTACTATTGTGTGTCTAGCTTCTTCCTCTCGGGCTAACGCTGTGCAGATTCATCCACGCAGTATCAGTAGTTCCTTCATGTTTATCGCTGAGTTGGAGCCCATCACAGGGATGGTACAGTTTGTCCATCCTCCTGCTTATAGACAATTGGGGCTGTTATGAAAAACTCGACTGTGAACACTCAAGTAAAGGTCTTTGTGTGGACATACGCTTGCATTCCTCTCGGAGAAACACCTAGGAGAGGTATTGCTAAGTCGAGGAGAGGTGTACATTTGACAAACCGCGAAACCTTTTTCCAAGTTGGCTACACCAGAAGACCTTTTAAGGTTACAGGGTTCTCTGCTTAATCCTCAGAGTCAGTTCTTTGTGTTAACTTCATGTAAAGTACCTTAAGAAAACACTTCAGATGAGGAAATATAGTATGAGACTCTAAAACTTAGGAAAGCTCTTTTTTCCCCCTACCACTAGATAGTGTGAATATACTGACTAAGTGCAAAGTCTGCAGGTCTTCTAACACAGGGGCAGCAAATACGGCAGTTTTCAAACAACGGTGTGTTAGGTATTGCCAAATTTTCCTCCAAAATGGTTGCACCAGTTTTCATTCCCACCAGCAATATAGGAAGTGCCTGGTTCTTACTACACATTAACTTTGTTACCCTTCCTTTCAGATGTGAATAACCACGAATGCTTGGATGGCATCACAGTACCTCTGAACATAAGCACTAATTTTGCTGACCACGTGAGCCCACAATGGCAGTGTGCAAACAGCTGTATATGCCCAGAGATGACCATAATTTCATCTTTTTGTATCTCACAGCGCTCTGGGGAGAAGCAGACTATAAAACCTTGGAAACTGTATTATGCTGGATTATCTCTATTACATGAACAAACTGTACAGCTCTTGTAAATCCTATGGTCCATGCACTGACTTGATATTTGACCAAGATCAAATATCCAATAAAGGACTGTATTTTCTTTATGGTTAACAATGAATTCTGAAATAACTGGGTTATAGGTATTAGAACAAAAGAACTAATTATTTCAGAAAAAATAAAGAAACAAGAATTTAAAAAAAAAAAACAAGGAGAGGCTTAGGAACCTCTGGGACCACTTTAAACATTCCAACATCCAAATCATAGGGGTGCCAGAAGGTAAAGAGGAACAGCAGGAAATTGAAAACTTCCTTGAAAAAATAATGAAAGAAAACTTCCAGAGCCTGGCAAAGGAAATAGTCATACAAATCCAGGAAGCTCAGAGAGTCCCAAAGAAGTTGGACACAAGGAGGAGCACACCAAAGCACATCATAATTATATTACCGAAGATTAAAGATAAAGAGAGAATCTTAAAAGCAGCCAAAGAAAAGGAGACAGTTACCTACAAAGGAGTTTCCATAAGGCTATCAGATGATATCTCAAAGGAAAGCCTGCAGGCAAGAAGGGTCTGGAAAGAAGCATTCAGTCATGAAAGGCAAGGATCTACATCCAAGATTCCTCTACCCAGCAAACCTTTCATTTAGAATGGAAGGGCAGATAAAGTGCTTCCCGATAAGGTCAAGGCAAAGGAGTTCATCATCACCAAGCCCTTATTATATGAAATGTTAAAGGGACTTATCTAAGAAAAAGAAGATCAAAATTATGAACAGTAAAATGGCAACAACTCTCAACCATCAACAACTGAATCTAAAAAATAAAAACACAAACAAAAGAAAACTAAGCAAACAACCAAAACAGAAATAGAATCACAGAAATGGAGGTTATCAGTAGGGAGTGGGGTGGGGGTAGGGGTGGAGAATGGAGGAAAAGTACAGGAAATAAGAAGCATAATGGGTAGGTACAAAGTAGACAGGAGGAGGTTAAGAATAGTATAGGAAATATAGAAGCTGAAGAACTTATACGAATGACCCATGAACATGAACTAAGGTGGGGGGGGGGGGGTGCTGTTGGGAATGCTGGAGGGAATGAGGAAACCAGATGGAGGGAGATAAAGAAGAGAAAAAATGGGATAATTCTAATAGCATAATCAATAAAATATACAAAAAATTTATTTTAGTCACTAGTAATTTTTTAAATTCAGTTAAAAATGAATACTATATCATGCTTACTTATCAAACCAGCAAAAATTCAAATAATATCACCAAACAGGGCAAATATGGACTTAGTGCCATGCATTAACATGCCTTACTTCAAAACACGTTTCTCTCCCTCTCTTTCCCTCCCTTCCCCTCTCTCTAAAAATAAATAAATCTCTTTTAAAAATTAGGCCCATTGTAAGTTGTTCATTTTTATTTATTGTTCAGAGTTCTTTATATATTCTGAATACAAGTTTTTTGTCACATACTGGGGGAACCCCCCCAGAAACTGGAATTATCTTCTGGAGGGCAGGCCCCTTGTAGTACAGGCTTCTTCCACTGGAGGGGGGCAGTGTTCTGGGAGCCCATCTCTACTGGTGCACCAACTGGCATTGTGAGAGACTGCATTTGGCTGCAGTGAATTTTTTTTGAAGACTCTTTCAGTTAGGTTTGCCCACTTCATGATGGGTGTATTTAGGAGCGCACCTGCCCACACCAGCGCTGAGTGCTCAGCAGTTTTTGACCAAAAACAGCATGGCCCTCATGCCCCACCCTTCCTATTTGCCCATCTCTCCCCAGACAACTTTTTTTTGTTTCCCCAGATGACAAAAGTCCTCAAAGGAAAACGTTTTGCTGATGTGGAAGAGCTGAAACAAAAAAATGGCAGAAGCACTAAAAGGCATCAAAATCAACAAGTTCAAAAACTGTTATGAGCAGCAGAAAAGAGTCTAGATAGGTGTATTGCATCCAAAGGAGGTACTTTGAAGGTAACTGAAGTCTAAAAACATAAGAATAAAAACACATTTTTTATAAGTAAATTCTGGGGGGTGGGGTTTGGGTCCTTCCTCACAGATGATTCCAAGTTTTTTTCTCAGTAGGTGGGTTATCATTTTATTCTTTTATCATTGTCTTCTGTGGAGCAAAAATTTTGCTAAGGTCTAATTAACAAGTTTTTCTCTTATGAACCACTCTTTTGGTGTTTATGTAAGAACCTTTTGTCCAACCAAGGTCACAAAGAATTTTCTTCCATGTTTTCTAAAAGATTTCTAATTCAGTTTTACATTTAGGTCCATGATCCATCTCGAGTTAATTTTCATATATTGGGTATGGCATAGGTCAAGGTGCATTCTTTTTGTATACAAATGTCTAATTTTTCAAGCACTTTTTGTTGAAATTACATTTACACTTTTTTCCATTGAACTGCCTTCACAATATTGTCAAAAACCAATGAACCATATTTGTGCGGGACCATTTCTGGGTTCTCTATTCTGTCCCACTGACCCATGTGTCTGTCCCTTCCTCGGTTCCACACAGTCTTGACTATTGCGCTTTATAGTAACTCTTGAAAATAGGTAACATGAGTCCTTCAACTTTGTTCCTTTTTTAAAGAAAATTAGCTGATAATTCTTTTTTACCTATTATAGTACCTTTTGGTTATTTCTTAGGGAGAACTGACATCTTATTGTTGATTCTTCCAAACCTCAAATACAGACCACATATTATTTTTATAAGGAGAGTTGTTAAAGCCCTTATGAAATACCACATAATGCTCATTCTGCTCTTATTTCTTCAGCTTTTTTTTATTATACCATAAAGCCATTGAAAATTACACACACGATCTTTCCCTTTAAAATCTGGGTTAGTTTTCCCAAGGGACTTGGGGAGAAAATGCTCACAGCACACCTGAAGGGCAAACCAGACTTGAGTAGTGAAATTTTCCTTATCTCTACGCCATATGTCAAGGTTTTAAATCCCATTTCACAGCCTGAGAGATTTTTCCTCCTTTGTCAGCAAAGCTTCTTTTGGTTGCTGCAGGGATAAATACTGCAATGGGGACAAAATGGGAGGAAAAGTAGAAGGATGCCACGGGGGAGTTCAAAAAGCCCATCTTTCTAGTCTGGGTCCTGTACAGGATCTTCCTCACCAGGAGGGGAGAACACAAGAGGAAAGAGAAGGGAGCCACTGGGGAAGGAAGGAGCCAGTGAAATGGTGAAGAAACAGGCCTGTGAAGAAGTCCCAGAAGCTAGGGTGGCCAGAGGACACTTAAAAAATAATGATGCCTCTGCTCCACTTTGAAGTGTCTGTGTTGCTAGATCATAAACATCTCCTCTCCCATCTTCAGAAAATTCCCCTGTTCCCCATTCCCCAATCTTCTGTATACATGAGTTTTGAGATACTGGGGAAGAGGGTTGAATTTCACAATGCAAAAGCAAGGCAGTACATGGAAAAGCAGAGGCCCAGTGAAATGAGGGAGAAACTGGGAACTGATGGCTGACTCTGCCTAAAATTTTCCTATGTTTGGTCAACATCAACCTTCCCCACTAGACTGTCAGCTCTGGGAGGACATTCATTCATTCCTCTCAGCCCCAGCATATGCTGGCTGGGTGCTGGGGCTGCAGCAGTGGAGGAAGAGGCCGGGGTCTGGCCCTCACAGGCCTATGGCCACGGCAGGGGTCATGGCTGCTCCTTTGCACCCTGTCCCCTGGCCAAGACCTGGATACCTGGTCATGTCAAGACCTGGAGGCCCTCAGTAAATGTGGTTAGTCTTAAATTGGTAGTGTAAATTAGGAGAAACAGGCAGAAGGACCTCTTTCCCTTCAGTGATTGAATTAATTATAGCTTCCTGGGGTACAGAAAGAGAAAGGAATAAAAGTGAATTTAAACTTATCAGAAAATGGGTAAAAACAAACAAACAAAAAACCCCAGACACACAAACCAAAACCTGGGCTGGACAAGATCTGGGATGAGACAACTGGACAAAGAAACCCAGACGTAACTCTCCTAAGCTGGACAAGACCGACAAGACCGACGTCACTAAACGTGGGTGTGTTGTTCCTGAATCTCCCTCGTCTCCCTCAGAGTCAAGTCCTCTACGTGCAGGTGCCCTTCTATAGCAAATAAGAGTGCCTGGTGCTGCTGCCACCTGGCCATTGCAACTGGGCATCACAACCTCACCAGACTTGTTTCCCTAAGGAAGTGCAACAGGCAGGACTCCTAAGAATGTCTTCCTTAACAAGACATATTCCTGACTAAGTGTTGCACATGTATTATCTTTGCATGTTTAAAAACTATAAAGTAAATTCTCAAGTTTTACATGACAGTTTTTCTTTAGAAGAAAGTGAATATTAATAAACATTTCAAGTGACTTGGAAAATACTCATACTCAGGGGACTAATGCTTTTAGCTTCCATTAGGTTTTTCAAAAGATTTTTAAAACTCACTAATAAAGCATCTATCATTCACTGGTTTGATGGATGACATAATCATCGCCATTCTGTAATGGGAAATTAAACCACGTGTGACTAGCTACAGGCCCTGAGGCTAGCCATGCCTAATTTTTAACTCCGACCCTTCACTTGGCATGATACTGGGCAAACTTCCTGACCTGGTTCAGCCACAAACATGAACTGTACTTCTGATTAAATTTAGTTAAATCGCATTATCTGTAAAGCACAATATGGGACACTAAACAGACAGGAAATAAATGGTAGTTATAAAATGACATCATTTTAAATATTATTTTCGTGTCCTATAGCCTCTCTAACCCTTTCCCCCAGAAAAGAACCTATATGAACAAGGAAAAGAAGTGAGACCCCATAGATCTGCCTTCCAGCCTGAGGTCATTCCTCCCTCCAGTACAAAGTCCAAAACTTCTCAGTTGTCCAGGGGAGGTTCACTGACCACGGAAGTCTGAGCAAAGAATGGAATAAATGGGACAATCAGCACAGAAGACCAACATAGTTACTAAAAGTGGCCATTCCCCTTATCCCATCCCAATGAGAAAGCTTTCCCCAATGAGAAAGCTTTCCCCTCGCCACCTACCTAAACCCTCTCTTTCCTTCAAGATCCCACTCAGGTCACACAGCTAGTATGAAGCTTTCTTGAACCACTGAAGCTCACAACCACTTCATCCTCCAAATGTTTATAGCACTGTCTGGGTTGGCAACCAATCAGTCCAACTTGTAACCTTTCTGCCCTGTCACCTGATATAAATGTCAGCTGGGCCTCAGACTCTCCTTCAGTCCAGTGGCTCACAGGTCCCTTCCTCAAGCCCTTCAGATCCTTGGTGAACTGTTGCAGGAGGAATGAGTGGGTTACTCAGCTGATGTCAGAGCTCAGGGCCTCAGGCTCCCCATCTGCCTAAGGCCCTTGCACGACAGCTAGTGGGCTGTAGACCTGGCTCATGGTGGGCACTCTAAAAATCTGTTTTATGATGTAGCTGTGGTACCTAAGCACCTAGGTGGTCACACGAGGGCAGTACACCTCATACTTTAAAAGAAACAAAGATGTGATGGGGGAACTCAAGAGTTGAACATTTTTTTAACTTTAAGTTATGGTCAATAGGCTGAGTAATTAATGCACGTAGAAAATGGTTGTTCCAGGAAATGGAATTTATGACTGGATCCACCCTGACTCCAGGACAGCCACAAGCAATTCTACCTTTGTGCACCAGATGGTATCTGAGCCATTGTGCTCCAGGGAGAGATGACTGCCACCCAGGACACAGATACAGAATCACCGGCCAGCAGATGAAAGGATGCCAGGAAAATCACACTGCAGCTTTTATCTGATTAACCTTTTCCCTGAATTCCAAACCCCTTACCTACCCTCTTCTTCTTATGAAAAGATTGGAGATGGGATGTAAGATGGTCTTTAGGGTACATGACTCACGATCTTCTCAGATCTCCAGCCATCTGAACAAAGCATCCATAAAGATTCAAACCTTGTCTGTACTTACTGGCTCTGGTAGTGACAGAAAGCATGAACACTGACTTTTCTGATTACAGAAGCACATGAAACACAGGCCAAAATTTTTATTTTGTCCAGAGTCAGCCTCTAAAACTGCCTAAGTATTTCATACAGTACATGATTCTAAAGGTCAAAAGCATCAGATCAGCATTTGTCATGTCACTACACTGGTTTTGAGGCGACTGAACAGCCTAAAGCCCTCTTCTTTGAAAACTTCCTCCCACTCCAAAACCAAGCCAGTTTCAGAGCTCACCACTGATGTTTATACATTTATCTGCTCGACTCTGCAGACCAGCTCTCTGCTCGTTCATCAGTGGGTTAGGATGCCAGGTTGCCGCCCTCAGCCACTGTCCCATTCCAGCTCCAGAGACAGTCACCCACCCACTGACTCTCAGGCTCAGGTCATGGCACAAATTCTCACTCTGGGGAATCAGACTGGCCTCACCCGAAGGGGACTTTGGCACTTCTGATCATGCTGTGTTTCTCCCTCCAACAGGGACTAAGTGCTCACAAAGCACTATAGGGAAATTCACCTTCCATCTGTCCCATGGAATGAGTATTATTATCCTCACTTTACATACAAGAGGAACCAAGACTCAGTGTCAGCTTTCAGTGATATTCTCCACAGTAGAGAAAATACTGATTCACCTTTAGAATCCATATTATTTACACTGATTTTAAGGAATCCTGATTTAATAAATGACCATTCTCTATAACATGGGTACTCATTAACATGGCAACATCTGGCTTAATATTTGCTTATTACCCTTCACCAAAAGCTGGCATTTCACTTCACAAATACAGTCACACACATTCAGTCTCCAGAGCACCACATTATATTTGAGTAAATCCAACACCTGACTCAGGTTACCAATAAACCAAAATTTTCTCTGTCTTCACCATCCAAATACGAACAATTCAAAGGCAGAAGTCACAGTCTACATCACCAATACTCAAAGGAGAAAGGAGGCAGCCAGTCTCCAAGGCAACCACGGTGGGCAGGAAAATGCCTTCCATCAACCCCACCCCCAAGATATCTGTGTCCTGATACCCAGAAACTGTGTCGGCCAGCTTACATGGCAAGGTTGCATTAAGGTTGCAGATAGGAATTAAGGCTGCTAATCAGCTGACCTTAAAATAAAGAGGACCGAATGTTATCACAATGGTCCTTAAAAGTGGAAAAGGAAAACAAAAGAGAAAGCCGTAGAGATGGCAACACGACAAAGACCAGACAGATGTTGCTGCCTTTGAGGATGGAGGTGAGGGCCACAAGCCCTTATTCTTAAAGGATTAAGTCCAGTTTAAATTAGCCTTGCTATGGAAAAGCAGTTTTCATTTCAGAAATCAGCATATAATTTTTACTCCATAGTCTTTGTTGAACCATTTAGGGAATACTGCCATCTTAACAAATTAAGTCTTCTGATCTGTGAAGATGGGATGCTTTTCTATTTATTTGGGGTTTCTCCAATTTCTTTCAAGAATGATTTATGGTTGCTAAAGTACATGTGTTACAACTGTTGTATCAAAATTATTCCTGAGTATTTAGTTCTTTTTGATGGTATTGTAAATTGAATTGTTTCTGAACTTCATTTTCAGATTGTTCATGGTTAGTATTTACAAATAGTTTGTTTTTGAATACTGACCTTGTATCATGGAACCTTGAACTCATATATTAATTCCAATAGGTTTTTTAGTGCATTACTTAGGATTTTCTATACATAAAATGTCATCTGTAAATACAGATAGTTTTACTTTTTTCTTTCCAATATGGAGGCCTTTTATTTCATTTTCTTGCCTAATTGCATTTGCTAGAATCTGTAGTATAATGTTGAATAAAAGTAGTGAGGATAAACATCCTCATCTCTTTCCTGATCTTAATGGGAAAGCTTCCAGTCATTCAGTATTAACTATGATGTTAGACGTGGGATTTTTAAGAATACCCTTTATCAAACCGAGGAAACTCCCTTCTATTCCTAGTTTGTTGAGTAATTTTTTTTATCACAAATAGGTATGAAATTTTGTCAAATGCTTTTTCTGCTTCTACTGATATGATTATGTGGTGTTTGTCCTTTATTCTATTGTTATGGTGTATTGCATCAATTGATTCCCAGATGTTAAACCAATCTTGCCTTCCTGGGAAAAATCCCATTTGAACAGGATGTATAATCCTTTTTATATGTTGCTGGATTTGGTGCTAGTATTTTTTAATCCTCACCCAAGGGTATGTATTTATTGATTTTTAGAGAGAGAGAGAGGATGAGAGAAACATCGATGTGAGGGAGACACATCAATCAGTCAGTTGCCTTCCATATGCACCCCAACTGGAGATCAAACCTGCAACCTACATATGTGCCCTGACCAGGAATCAGCTCACAGCCTTTTGGTGTAGGGGATGATGCTCCATCCAACTGACCCAACTGTCCAGTACTTGGTGATAGCATTTTGTTGAGGCTCTTTGTGTCCAGATGCATAAGAGATATTAGCCTGTAGTTTTCTTATGATGTCTTGGTTTTGTCTGGTTTTGGTATTAGGGTAATACTGGCCTTATAAAATGAGCTCAGGAATAGTCCCTCCTCTTCTATTTTTTGGAAAAGTTTGTGACAAGTTGGTATTAATTCTTCTTTAAATGTTTGGTAGAATTCATCAATGAAGCCATCTGGTGATGAACTTTCCTCTGTGTAAATGCTATGTGAGCATTTAAGGTAGGCTAAGCTAAGCTATGATGTTCAATAGGTTAGGTGTATCAAATACATTTTCAACTTATGATATTTTTAACTTACAATAGGCTTATTGGGATATAACCCGATCATAAGTCAAGGAGCATCTATAGTAGAGCTCCAACTATTCACTGTTTATTAATGCAATGAAATATTATTTTATTATGGGTAAAAGAGCTTTTCTAGATACTTAAGCATTTCTTACATTTTATTTTGTACTTTGCAATTTATTTGTTCATAAATCTTAGCATTCAAAAAATTTTAATAGACCCTGAAGAATCCATAAGCCTAGGCACAGTGTCCAGAGAGCCCAATATAAAAAAATCACTCAGATGCAGTTAATTCCCTTTTGGAGTGGATGAAGTCTACTCCAGCACGTCTAGTTGTTCCCACTGGGCTCATTCCCTCTAAGCAACAAATACCCTAATTAGATCCTTCCTACAGCACCAATAGCTGAGGATCCTAGCCACTTTAGCCAGGACTCTCCAATGTAGAATAATGAGTCTTGGCCTTAATGTCTCAGTTTGGTTTTCTTCTGGTTGCATGTTACCCATGCCAGTATCATCCTGAAAGTAGTGACCTGGGTTACAAGTCAAAATCCTACAGCTTTTGTCACCAAAACAGCCACCAATCCAATTTCCAATTATATAAAGAATGTCTCAAAGGATATTCTCTTCAGACTCACATTTTCACTGGGTATGGCCAAACATATGAACCTAGTTTAGAACAACAATGGTATAAGATCAAAATCATGACTTCTCATATGAGATGACAAGGTGAGAGTGTGAACTGGACTGGAAATGTGAAACCTGCACGGGGGATTACTGACACCAGCTGGGTGACTAAGGTTTTCCACTGACGCAGCCCCATGCAAGCCACATGTGCCCTGTCTATCAGAATCCCAGAGCCACCTGAGGTGTATCAGCAGGAAGTCTATGTGTGCTCAGAGCACCTCTGCACATGAATAACAGTACAGCAAAAGCAGCAGAGAAGGTTCAAGAACGAAAAGAATAAGGTGGAGAAAATCAAACAACTCTGATTCTGAAATTCTGTAATTGAACCAATGTGACTTTGTAGACCAGAATAAAGGGGAGAGGATAGTCCTACTTGTATCCTGCATGGGTAAAAACACATCTGTTTACATCTGAGCTACATATTTTATGAAGGTCACTGACAAACTAACAAATCCAAAAATGAGTGAATCACATCACATAAAGAAATCGAAGGTCTTAATGTGTACTTGAACAATGGGGCTTAGGAGGCAAGAGTTATCCACAGATACTTCAGAGCTGTCCTTAAAAGTATAAAAATTGCTTGGTATTGCTGAATACTCAAGGGCCAGTACAAGGCACAAAAAAACATTCATATATTCGGTAAACATTTATTCTGCATTCCCATAGAGGGAGACCCTGTTTTAGGTAACTGGGCCACATGGATAAGTGATGAGGGGTCTGGGAGCAGAGATAAGCACACAAATAATCAGCTAGCCACAATTCAAGGAAGAGTGTGAGAGGTGCCATATGAATAGAACAAAACCTACTTGGGAAGTCAGAAGTGGGGCTCATTATATCCCTCTGGCAGGATGAAAGAAAGTCCCTGAAAAAGGAAGCATTGGATTGGGCTTGTAAGGTGTGGGAAGAAATATATTAAAGGGTCATTCTAGGTGGAGGGAAAGCAGAAGAATATGTTTAGAGGTGAGAACAGATAGAGTGGAAATTATAGGGGAACAAAGCTGAAGGACTCAATAGTCCAAGTTGAACAGCCATAGGTATAGAGATACCAAGTGCTGGAAAGTCTAAAGGGTGCCAAATAGTGAGGGGCTTGTACTCCAAACTACAGAAAATGACTACGTAAGTTTCTGTAATACACAAGTACTGTGTTGCTGTGAGTTTTCACTGTTGTTGTTTTGTTTTGTTTTTATTCCTGGTATAGGTTAGAAGCAAATACAGGAGAGGCAGGGGGCTTGCACAATGGTTAGTCAGGAAGAATGAAGTCCTGATCAGCTCAGATGCAGGTAGCAGTGGGAATGGGCGTGAGGAAAGAGACCCATGAGATATTTCCTAAGCTGAATGAAGAGGACGCAGATTTGAATCAGCACATCTCTGGGATGGTGGAAAGAGCAGAAACCCCAGCTGGAGGAGAGGCTGGCTGAGGAACAGGGGTGGCCAGTGAATATGGAAGTACATTTTTTAAAAATATATAACTGAGATATAACATCCGAGTAGTATATTTTTCAAAAGTCTAAAAATGTGATAAGATTTACAAGATAAAACTTGATTGCCTGTTTCTCCTGGGACCTATTTTATTCCTTAAACCTTTTGGAAAGTTATTATTGGGTCTCACCAGAATAATGTAGTACTTTGGAGTAAAAATGGAATAGTCCGGTACGTGAAGCCAACATAGAGATCTCAACAGCTGCCATGACCTTGCCCTTTGTGCTGTGGTAGACAGAGAGGAAGATGACCCAGACACGGCAGAACTCCACAGCTATATGGTGCTTCCATATTGTTACCCTGGTGAGTGACTCCAAGCACTTTTCAACCCTTTCCCAACTCATGACCACACACCTCAAAAGCTGCTCCCCAAGGAAACTCCTGAAAAGAACAGTCAAATGCAGAGCTAATACACCCCAGCAGAAGTTCTACTGGCCACTCACTGCAACTCCCCGTGAAGGCAGGGGCTGGTGGGGCTTGAATAGGGGCTTTCTGACCCTATTCAAGAGGCAGCATTAGAGGCCCCCTCAATGAGATCCCCAAACAGAGCATCTGAAGAGCTGCCTTCTGGTCCCAAGCCTACCCCTTGTTACCCCTGAAACCATAGGCGGGATATAATAATGTATACGCCACCTATGGGGTATATACCCCACCTATTCCATAGGCTTGTGAGGTCACACAGGAGACAGAATTCTGCAAAGAGCACAGATGCCCTGGGTCAGCGGTAGTTCTTCGGAGGCAGAAACTACACTAAGGCATGTTTGTATCCTACATGGAGCTGACTATGAAAGGAGGGAGGGAGCAAGATGGGCAAAAAACTCCACAGCCTGACCCCCTCAGGCAGCCTAGTGTTAGCTGAGGAGTATTGCCCATCAGACCTTCAGGAAGATCTACATCCAGAAAAATAGGACCTTACTACTCGCCCAGGTCTACCTCCCAGCCCAGTGACCTGCCCAAGACCTTCAGTGGGACAGGGCCCAGACAGATGATCAACAATGCATCACAGTATAAACAGTGTTTTTACCCACCTTATCTTACAAGTATCCTTGGAGCTGAATAGGAAAAAATTCTTAAAATTCCTGTTTCAGCCTGAGGTTCAGTGGCTTATCCAGGGAAGGACATGAATCCAACAGGTCATACCCCTAGTCCACTACTCTCTCTCCCTATACCACAATTTCACGCACAAGCTGATATTGGGCACAGTCATCTCAGCATTCAACACATTCGAATTCTAAATGCTCTTTTATTATTTTTCTTCTTATTTCACCCTGTCTTCAGCACTATTTCACATTAACAGGGAAGGCTATTTCACAGCCTTCCCTGTTAGGATTCTGCTGACCTTTCCTCTTAGGTCAAACCAGTTTTAAAAAACCAGTTTGGCTGCCACATTTGGCCCCAGAAACATTTTTGAAAAGAGAATCATCAAAACTGGGCCTTGCCATATTGGCCATCTTCAGAAAGTATACCCCCGCAGGTGTATCACTCACCCCAGATATCATTACTGTACTGAACACACTGGACCAGGGAACTCAAAGAGCAGTGATTACTCACTAATAGCATCAAGACTTAACATATAAATACCAAGAAGGCAGCTTTAACCAATGGGCATGACACTGAGGTACAAACGTCCAGACTTTAGCAGTGAAAACTGATTTGCACTCATGGAAGGGTTTCAAAGTGAAGTGAGCAATAGAGAAAATGACCCCGAAATTCTAGTCAAACGCTTCCAAAGCCTCTCCACCTGAGTGTGTCCGGAGAAGGGGTGGGGGAAGAACCTGCATTTCACTACGTTCTCTGGTGAACTAGCCTCCAATGGTTTGGCAGAGGTTGCTGCTGGAAACAGGGGCATTCGTCCCTCCTGTTCCCTGTCTTTCCCCATTACCTGGTAAATTACGACACAGCTCCCACCCTCGCCCTGGGTCAGAAGCGGGTAATGGATCCTTAACAGCCCACTAGACCTCGGTCTAGGGCCCAGCAGAGTTGGCAACTGCCTGGTAAAACTGCCTTGGCAGCGTGCCCCACGGCCTGCCTGGGACCTACCAGACATGGGGACCGCAGGGTCGCGCGCGCCGCGCCCTGGGGATGCCTGTTACCTACAGCTCCGAGCAGCATCCAGGCGGAGATGCAGGGCAGCGCCCCACGGCCTTCCCGAGGAAGCCACTGCCCCCAGGCCGCGGATGAGAACAGGGGGAAAGCCGCCCCAGACTTCACCCGCACCCTTCATTAACAAACTCGAGAAAGGAAAAAAAAGGTTTCATTTACCGATATGAGTGGTCACTGTGGTCAGTCGTCGGGTGAGCTCTTGAGGGGCCATTTCTTCTTTTAACCAAAATGGCATTTCACACACCAAAAATCAATACATAAACAAAACAAAGCAACACAAAACTGTTTCTACCGCTGCTCTGGATGGTTTTCAAAGGGCATCTCCTCCGTAGGATGCTCCGAGCTCTGCAGTCCCTCTCTCTCTTCTGAGACGAAACGGGTCACTGTCAGCCAAGGCCAACTCTCCCGGGCCACGGGGCCAGACGATACCAGCCACCCCGTCCGGGGGATTATTTTAAAGATTAAGTCCAGCAGCTTTTCCAACGTGACGTCTGGTTTTGAGAGCCTGGTCAATGGCAGCTCTGTGGGTGAGAAAATCAAGTCGCTCCAGTCTCACCGTAACTGCGCATCAGGGCTTTCCTGGCCGAGGGAGCACCGGGGTTTCTGGATCGGAGGTCCTGGGTCGTAGGGTCTCCGGCGCGGCCTCGCAGGAGGGTTGGGATGGAGGATGGTTCTTGGTTTGCCGGCAGGGGAAGCGCAGAACCTGCGAGTGCGGAGAGTGGAGGAGAAGAGGCGGCAGAAGGACCCGCTGCTCTGAACCGCCCACTCCCCGCCCAGCAGGGCTCTCCACGCTTCCCGCCTTCGTGCCCACCTATCCCCGCCCCTGGGCGATGCTGGGGGCTGTGGGGGAGGTGCACACACGCCTCAGCACCGTCTGTTTACGTGTGAGGTAGCTGCGACCCCTTCCTAGCGGGCAGCCCACGCTCCCGCTCCCGGGAGACTCGGAGTGGAGGGAGTTGGCCAGTACCGGGGTTCTGAACGCCGACTGTGCGCCTTCTCACCTCGCCCCTCCTCCTTTCTCCCCGGGGATCTGCGGAGAAGCGGAGGTGAGAAGGGGGCTAACTGGCAGAGGGGGAGCCATCCCGCCAGGATTCGGGAAGGAGGGCTGGGTGACGGCCTGCTGGTGGTTCCCTTCTCCTGACTCGAGGCTGAGAGGCGGTTGCGGAGGGGTGGGGGCGGTTGGAGTCCCCGCCTCCTTCTTTAGGAGTTGTTCTACGCAGTTATCAGAGTCCACTGGACACACCCGCACTTGAGGCCCAGACAGGGCTGGGCACGCATGTGCGCACACACGTCTCCACCGTGTGGGCCCTTCCCTTTCTGCAGCTACCGCTTGCGCCACTGCTCCGAACGCCAGCTGCCAGGCGCATGGCCCTCCACCCTGGAAAGGTCCTGGCACAGCACCTTTGCCGTCCCTCCTCTTCTCATCAGTTCCAGGAGCGTCTTTTCCGAGCATCTAGTGGGTGGGAGACGCTCTCCCGCGGCTTTCTTAGATGGTTCCAGATACTACCTGACAGTAGGAAAGGAAGAGAAAGACTAACCCTGTTCAGCAGGGCTCTGCAGGGGAAAGCCTAAGCAAACGCAAATTCGGGCAGGTGGTCCCTCAATACTGGACAACAGGGAACCCTGAATATTCAATCACCAGAGTACTGGGACCATCCACATGCACATGTTCTGAACTAATGCCGGGAAACTCA
This sequence comes from Sturnira hondurensis, assembly GCF_014824575.4. Classification (NCBI taxonomy): domain Eukaryota; kingdom Metazoa; phylum Chordata; class Mammalia; order Chiroptera; family Phyllostomidae; genus Sturnira; species Sturnira hondurensis. The sequence goes on along the minus strand of NW_028091847.1, from coordinate 2,685,568 downwards.
AGTTTCCTCTTCACACGTGTTAAAAAAAAAAAAAAGAACCAAACCCCAAATACTCTGGGTCCAATTTCTAACAGTAGGCACTCGCCACTCATCTCCGGNATTCGGGCAGGTGGTCCCTCAATACTGGACAACAGGGAACCCTGAATATCCAATCGCCAGAGTACTGGGACCATCCACATGCACATGTTCTGAACTAATGCCGGGAAACTCAAGTTTCCTCTTCACACGTGTTAAAAAAAAAAAAAAGAACCAAACCCCAAATACTCTGGGTCCAATTTCTAACAGTAGGCACTCGCCACTCATCTCCGGGTTTGGGGGACATTTTAAAATTCTTTCTGTTACAACTGTGGGCTGTGGTTAATGTTATCAACAAGTTTGGGTTCTTATCTCCTGATATAAAAGATTTTAGACCAGGGACACTGATAAAAGCAAAGGCGGATTTATTGGGGCTCTGCAGAGGGCAAGAACACCGAGAGGGACCTCAGGTCCTGTCCACCGAAGGTGGGGCTTACTTTTCCTTCGGGAACACAGAAGTTGCTGGGGTTAACCAGTTAGGAAGTAGGTTAGGAGGCTTCTCCTTTTCTGGAACACAGCTATCCGGATATAGAACTCTGCTGTCCAGGTATACTTAGTGAAGCAAAGCATTCTGGGATTCAGAGAAGCACTTATTATGGGATGCACAAAGGAACTTTCCCAACCAGGTAATCTGTGGCTTGGCTTTAGATCCAAAAAACAAATTTAAAATAAGAGGGTAGTTCTCAGACCATTGCTTTATAATAACTTATTGATAACTGCCTTAGTTCTAGAGGGCTTGACCTGATGGAGTAATTTGGGGGAACATTTTATTCTACCTGTTCCAGGTAAGAGATGATGTTAGTCCACCTGCACCATGAGGTGTGTGCTGAGGTTTCTTCCTTCTAGGAGAAAGGAGGTTTAGACACCTTTCACTCTGCCTGCACAAGTGGAACGACCTTTTTGTTTGTTTTTAATAGCATCCTCCTGCAAATTATTCAGAAAGGGGTTAAAGACCCAAAGGAGTAAACAGCTCTGGATTGTGTTTCCATGATGGTTTCTGACCCTATTCAAGGGCCACGAGTATTTTTGAGGAAACAAGGGAGATGTTTCCTATTAGTAGCAGTCAGAACCCAGGTGCCCAGTCAGAGCCCATTGTAAGTTTGGGTCACTAGGAACCAGCACATTGTTAAAGAGATGATATGGAACATTCTGGACTTTGCAGATCCTCAGCTTCCTGGATTAAGCCATGCCCTTAAGGGTGAGAATCACGAAAAGAAGGGAGTGGGGAAATGAAGAGAGTAAGAGGAAGTGGGAGAAGCTTATGAATAGGAATGAAAGAAAAAAGAGATCGAAAGGAAATAAATCACACTCAGAGTGCTGCTGTTCTTTCCCACATCTGTACCTTCACAGTCTTCATAGGTTTCCATGGAGACGAATTGGCTGCATTTACAGCAAGATGTAGCAGGCAGTGGCTGTCTGCAGAAATCAATTCTGTCCCTGCATCACTGACACATGCTCTCCCAGGGCCTGGACTGCTTCGCCTTGGTCACGGGGGAAGGGGTCATTTCCGATCTCCCAGTTCCATTTCCAGTTCTGAGATCCGATAAGTGTAAAAAGAAATGAGCACATAGTTTTCAATAGTCCGCGACTCGTTCCTCCAAGTCATTCTCTCCATTGCTCTTACAAATGTGGGCGTGCTTCTGATCTTCTCTCCTTCCCCATTCTAATGCCCTCGGTGCGTCCTTTTCTCCTTCCTAATTATGATCTGTTTCCTTGCTCTAAAATATGGCAAAATTAAGGAACAAGCCAGACAGAATAGCCTGCCTCCCTCTCCAATTAATTAATTAAAAGTCACATCTATTGATTATAGATGGCCAGAGTTGTGGTAGACAGTGTCAAGTACAGCAACTACCATCACCATACAGTAAGTGGCTGCTCTATGCCCGGTATAATGGTATTTCACAAACATCATTTAAGCCTCGCAATAACCCTGTAAGGGGTTTAGTCTAATTTCACAGATGCTGCTGGTACAAGGACCAAACTGCATATTACTAATCTTACGAGGCTAGACCGTTTTCTTCTTTCAGGTAAGGATTTGCCTGGGCTGGCAAAGAGGAACCTCCTCCAAACCCTGCCAAGGTGGATTCCATCTCCCTGTTGGTGGACTATCAGCACTGGCTCTGACAATAAAGAGAAAGACAAAGGACCCACCTTGTGTGCCTCAGATGAGGGTGAGGGATGCCTGGGGCACCACTGGGGCCACCTAGTTCAGTCCAGATCAGTGGTTCTCAAACTAGCGAATCATTTGCCAGGTGGTTTTTAAAAAACAGATTCCAGGTTCCACCTCCAGAGATTTTGATCTGGTAGTGTGGGAAGGGACCTGAGAATGTGCATTTCTCACAAGTCCCAGGAATACTGATGCCACACTTTGGGCACCACAAACTTATTAAACTGGAAACCACAATGTAATATAAGTTTTACATCATACAGTAGACATACAGGTAGACATACAGACACATAATTGAAAAATTGTATGGAATAATTTTTTGCCTTACTACATGTGAAGCCCTAAAATACTTTCTATTCTATTTCATTTTTTCAAAACAATGGTCCAAATTGACTTGCACTTGGAAAGTGAGGTGTCATAGTTATGTAAGAAAACACCCTCATTCCCCTGGAAGCGCGCGAGTCTACTGGAGTCTCGAGGGATGAGATGTTACTGTCCGTACTTTCAACCGCCAATGAGAATAAATGAGGTAAATACTTAAAACATTAATAATTGTTAAATCGTGGTGGTATAGGGGTTATTTTACTATTCTACTTTTGTGCATGTTTAACATTTTTCACACTTTAAAACGTTTTTTAGAATGGTTGTTTGGACCTACTGAACTGGTGGGGAGACAGAGAGGTGACGGAGAAGGTGTCAGGAAATAGAGGATCAAGTGGGTAGAGGGGCGTGGCAGCACGTGGCAGGGCTCACCGAAAATCCCTCGAGATAAAACCCTCTGAAGGGCCTCTTTCTCCATACCTCGCTCTGCTCCGCTGCATCTTCCCCATTGACCTTGGGCTACCATACATATTGTACCTTGTTCACCTCTATAAATACCTATTCGTCTGCGAACCACACAGCTCCCAGATGAAGCCCAGAATGAGAGAATGTCCCTCAGTGAAAACTTCTTGTTTATGGAGGCTTGGGCCTCCCTCAACATTATGAGGGTACTTCTTCCTCCATTGCCATCTGGTAGGATAAGCCTCTCTGAGTTGTGAGCTCATTTGTTTTAATATGCAGACCAGACCGTGATCTTTGACTAAGAGGGTCACACCACTGGCCCCTCCTGCACAAACGACTGGATAGGTGAACCCAAGAACTGAAGTCACCTGAGCTCACACCATTCTGACAGTCATTCCACTGTCATCTTCTGTCTCCTGAACTAGCCTGAATTGCCTGTTGTCAAAGATCAGTTGATTGTATTTGTGTAGGTCTATATCTGGGCACTTTATTTTGTTCACTTGATCTTTTGTGTCTATTCTTTCACCAATCTCATGCTGCTTTGATTACTGTTTAAGAATTTCTATGGCCAGGGGGTATGTGTGGGATACTTGTATGTTTTATTAGATTTTATCAGTGTTATACTCACTTCATAAACAGAATTTGGAAGGTTTCCTTCTTTTTCTATGCTCAGGACAGACCAATAGCAATAGACTCATGTGCTCTTTAAAGTTGCTCGGTAGAATTGTTCTGTGAAATAACACAGGCTTGGCACCTTTATGCGTGGAGGCATGGGAAAAGGCGGTTCTCTATCGCCATCTGGATCTTCTATGATAACTGACTGGTCTTCTTAGAATTTCTACCTTTGGGGGGGATATTTTGATAATTTATATTTTCTTGTAATTTCATCCAGGTTTTCAAAGTGATTTTATGGAGTTGAGTAAAGTAATTCCCTGCAATTCTATTAATTATTTCAATGTCTGTTGTTATTTCCCTTTATCATTGTATATTTTGATTGTGCTTCCTGTCTTTCTTAAAGGTTGGACAACTATCCTATTACTTTTTCTTTTAAATCTTATATTTATTAGTATTCGTATCTATTTTTCAATTGATTGACTTCTTCTTTTATCCTAATTCCTTTCTTTTGCTTTCTGTAGGATGACTTTGTTAATTGCTTTCTTACTTAGAAATTAGAGGTTTCTAATTGGGTGGATATTTAATTTGCTTTGCATTTTCTTTTCAGCACTGATTTTGAGTATCCCACAGAGACTAAGATGCATGCTTTACCTATTTTTATTTTTAAAATATGTATTCTGGGACCTCCTGTTTCCAGTTGAGCAAAAAAAAATAATAAAATTAAATTAAAAGCTTGGAAGTCGCCACTCCATTCTAACAAGAAAAAAGCTGAAAATTGAAGAATCAATAACTCTTCTTAGCTTCATAAGAGACATTAGGTCACAGCGCAAACCACTGCCCCCAAGTTAGAGAGGATAACAGGCAAATACAGAGAATCACAATTACGAAAGCCCACATGCAGCGCTCTCTGCAGGAACCAGTGCTAGGGTAGGGAAACCAGAACTGTAATTGATGGCTTAATGGAAGCTCAGTGTGGAAAAATCAAAGAAAAGCTGCAAGGGGACTCAGTCATAGGGAGGGGGGCCACTTATGAATTTTACCTCCACAAGCTCTACCAGGTCCTCATAGTGAAGACCAGTTCTAATGCAAGTTCAATCAAAATCCTAACAAATTGTTTTGTGAATATTTAAAAAAAACTGATTCTCAAGTTTATATGGAGAGACAAAATACCAAGAACAGCCAACACACAATAAATTGAAAAAGAACAAAGTTTGTCGACCAATACTACCCAGCTTCAAGATTTACTATAGCCCTGACCAGTGTGGCTCAGTTGGTTGGGCCTCATCCCACAAAGCAAAAGGTTTCTTGCTGGAACCCCAGTCAGGGCACCTGCCTGGGTTGCAGGTTCAGTCCCCAGTAGGGGTGCATATGAGAAGCAACTGATTGATGGTCCTCTCTCACATTGATGTTTTTCTCCCTCTCTTTCTCCCTCCCTCTCTCTCTAAAAATAAATAAATAAAAACTTTTCTTTTAAAAAAGATATACTGTAAAGTCACAGTAATCAAGACTGTGGTATTGACAACTGAGTAGATAGATAGATCAGCTGAAAAGCATAGATATCCCATAGATAGACTCACATAAATATAGATCACTTTGCCAACAGATCATTGACAAAGGAGCAAAAGCAATACAATGGAGCAAAGATTGTTTTTTCAACAAATGATGCTGGAACAACTGGACACCCACAAGTGAAAAAAAGAAAAAAGAATCTAGACACAGACCTTACACTCTTTACAAAAATTAACTCAAAATGGACCACATGCCTAAATGTAAAATACAAAATTATAAGAAAACATAAGAGACACTTCCAGCCAAGATGGCAACATAAGCAGACATGCTCACCACTTTGCACAACCACATCAAAATTACAACTAAAATATAGAACAACCATTACTCAGAAGCATCAGAAATTGAGTTGGATGGAAGTATGACAACTATGAAATTAAACCACATCCATTGAGACTGGTAAGAGGAAAGGAGATGCAAAATGGGTAAGTCTCTCACTCATAATTGGTGTATAAAAATTCCAGAAGGGTATTTCAGGAATGAGGAATCCAGCCCCATATCGGGCCCCCATGTCAAGGTTCCAGTCCAGGAAGATAAGTTCCCATAACTTCTGGCTGCAAAAACCGACAGGGATTGAGTCAGTGGAATAAACTTCTGGAGACCCAAGCAGTTCCTCTTAAAGAACCCACACATGGACTCACCCACTAAACTCACTTCCTCTGAGCTCCAGCACCAGGATAGCAGCTTGAAAGGCACCAGTGGTATATATGGAGATACTAAAATATCTGGCACGAGGTGAGCAGAGGCCATTGTCCCCTGCTCTAAAATCCCACCTACAGAGCTGTCACGCAAGTGCCGTACCTGAGACTCCATCAACCTGGATAACACTGTTTAACCCACCTTGGAAATCCCCAGACTCTGCAGACCCAACTAATGGGCCCACCCAAGCTGCTTTTCCATATGAATAGTTAATCTTGGCTCATGCATCACAACTTCCTAAATCTTCTCAAACAAGCAAAAGCTGGTCTCAGTGAGCCTCAGGCACCGCACTAGCAGCAGCTAGCTTTGATTCACAGCTTGGGTTCACCTGGGAATCTCCAAGCCATCTCAGATTGCTTTATAGCTCAGGCAGGGCAGCCCCAAGCAAAACACAGGTGGAGGCTGACCTTGGCCTGCACCACCCAGGAAACCCCAGGGCCAGCACACCCAGTGGGCAGCTATAGACTACATGGGAGCACCACAAGGCTGCCCCCGCAGGGTGGAGGGTGATCCTCCATGCAGGGTGGAGGTTGGTGTGTAATTGGTCACACCCAGTCCTTGAAACTGATTGACCTGGGTAAATTCCTCCCATTGATCTGCCAACAGCAACCAAGGCTCAACTAAAGGAGGGTGTACTCAACCGACGCAAAGTGTGCACCTTAAATACCTAGCTTAAGTGGTTGGGTAGGGTGTGCCACTGGACCCTACAAGACACCTACTACATTAGGCCACGCTACCAAGGCACAGAGTCAAAGTAGCTCTACCTAATACACAGAAATAAACACAAGGAGGCTGCTAAAATGAGGAGAAAGAAACAGGGCCCAAATGAAAGTACAGATCAAAACTCCAGAAAAGAGCTAAATGAAATGGAGATAATTGATCTATCAGATGCAGAGTTCAAAACACTATAAGTATGCTCAAGGAATTTAGTGAGGACCTCAGCAGCATAAAAAAAATCCAACCAGAAATGAACAATACACTGATTAAAGTAAAGAACAATTTGCAAAGAAACAACAGTAGAGTGGATGAAGCTGAGAATCAAATCCATGATGTCTAATGCAAGGAAGCAAAAAACAACAAATCAGAACAAGAAGAAAAACTAATCCAAAAACATGGGGATAGAATAAATAGCCTCTGGGACAGAGGCTACTGTCCTACTGTTGAAGGGCAGATAAAGAGTTTCCCAAAGAAGAAAAAACTGAAGCAGTTCATCATCACCAAATCATTATTATATGAAATGTTAAGGGACATATTTAAGAAAAGAAGGAAGATCGAAACTATGAATAATAAAATGACAATAAATACAAATCTATCAACAACTGAATCTAAAAAACAAACTAAGCCAACAAGAAGAACAGAGACGGAATCGTGGATACAGAGAGCATTTTGATGGTTGCCAGATGGGAGGGGGTGTGGGGGAATTGATGAAGAGCTGAGGTGATTAAGAAGTACAAATAGGTAGTGACAGAATGGCCACGGAGATGTAAAGTACAGTATAGGAAATGGAGTAGCCAAAGAACTTATACTCATGACCCACGGACATGAACAACAGTGGGGAGATTGCCTGATGGAGTGTGGGTGCTGGGTGGAGGGGAACAAAGAGGGGGAAATCAGGATAACTGTAATAGCATAATCAATAAAATATAACTTAAAAAAAAGACAAAATAAGAGAAAATCTAGATTACCTAGGGTTTGATGAAGTCTGTCTAGATACTGCACCAAAGGCATGGCCCATGAAAGACAGAATTGGTGAGTTGGATTTCATTAAAAGAAAGGTTTTCTGCTCTGTGTGGACACTACCAAGAGAATAAAAAGAGAAGCTTCAGACTGGGAGAAATTATTTACAACAGATATATCTGCTAAAGGACTGTTATCTAAAATATAAAAAGAACTCATAAAACTCAACCGAAGGGCCCTGGCCCCATAGCTCACTTGGTTATAGTGCTATCCTGATGTGCCAGGGTTTCAGATCCCATCCCCAGGCAGAGAACACACAGGCATCAACCTGTGAATGCATAAAAACATGGAAAAACAAATCAATGTTTCCCTCTCTTCCTCTCTCTCTAAAAATCAGTGGATAAATTTTTTTAAAAAACCTCAACAGTAAAAGAACAAACAAGCTGATTATAAAAATGACCCAAAGACCTTACCTTACACATCAGCAAAGAAGATGGCAACTGAACACATGAGAAGATGTTCCATATCACACATCATCAGGGAACTTGTGAACTAAAATACTGACAAACACTGCACACTTGCTCTAGAATAGCCAAAATCCTAAACACTGATAACACCAAATGCTGGTAAGGATGTGGAACAACAGGAATTCTCACTCATTGCTGGTGGGAATGCAAAATGATACAGACACTTTGGAAGAGAATTTGGACAATTTTTCACAAAAGTAAACACACTCTTACCATGTGATTAAAAAATTGTGCTCCTTGATATTATGTCCACACAAAAACCTGCGCATTGGTATTTGTAGGAGTTTTATTCATAAGTGCCAAAACTTGGAAACAACCAAGATGTCTTTCAGTAAGTGAATGAGTAGATAAACTGTGGTACATCCAGACAGTGGAGTAGTATTCAGCATTAGAAATAAGCTATCAAGTCATGAAAAAACAGGGAAGAAGCTTAAATGCATAAATATTAAGTGAAAGAAGACAATCTGAAATAGCTGTTTCCTACTATGTGACATTTGGAAATGGTAAAACTATGGACACAGTAAAAAGATTGCTGGTTGCCAGGAGTTACAAGTAGGGAGGAAGGAACAGGTGGTCTGTCTATGAAGGCTCATTCACTATAACAAATGCACCACTCTGGTGGGGGACGTGCATGATGGGGGAGGCTGTGCATATGTGGTGGCAAGCAGTGCATGGAAAATCTCTGTATCTTCTGCTCAATTTTGCTGTGAACCTAAAACTGCTATAAAAAATAAAGTCCACCAACTTGCAACCCAAAGTTGAATAAGTTCTGGAGATCTAATGCACTGCACAATGGTTATAGCCAACAATACTACGTTATATAATTCAAGATTGCTAACAGGCTAGATCTTAAATATCATTACCACAAAAAATAATAATGTGATGCAATAGAGGTGTTAGCTATGGCTATGATGATAATCTAATGCAATACATAAATGTATCAAATCAACCCATTGTATAGACACGTCTTAAACTTACACAATGTTATATACCAATTTTAACATATAAACACTTGTCAATTACATCTTAATTTTTTAAAAAGCATTATAGAAAAAAATAAGTCCTAAAATTCCGTAATTTTGATTTCAAGATGATTAAGGAGAGAATTTTTTTTAGTGTTTTCACATTCTAGAAAACAAATGTTTGCATTTTCCTTATCCCACACTTGTTTAAATCTGCCTACAGCTACCCTCTGTCCTTAGAATGCTCTAAAGATTAAAGGTCATGAGGGTTCCTAGCCCTGGAGCGCAAGAGAGAAAAGGAACCATCCGACCACAGGAGGACAGACGGACCTCGCTCCCGCTTTCCCACTGAGGCTGAGGACAAAGCAAACCCCTCCAGTAAGAGCCCAGCCCAAGGGGCGGGGGAAGCACGCAGTCCGATTGGCCGATCGCCGCAAAACCCTGCTCTGTTCTCTGATTGGTTTGCGCAGTGACGCGCCCTCCCGAATGCCCCTCTCGGATTGGGCTATTTCTTGGTTCGGACTAGACGGTGGCCAGAGGAGGACAAGAGATTTCTGTCTGGGATGGAGAGACGGTTTGGGGAGGCTTCTGAGCCACACATCTGCAAGGGGCCAGGCTTCAGGGAAATGACGGAGGCTTGTGTGATGTCCTGCTGCTGGTGGCGGCGGAGAAGAACCGGCGGCAGCGAGTCCGGAGCCTGCTGCGGCCGCCGAGGTAAAGGCGGGGCGAGGGGCGGGGCGGTGCGTTCGGCCCCCCGGGACGGTGAGAGCTGCTACTGGAGGGTCTGCGGGACGGTGGTGGAGAGGGAAGAAGCTACGCGTCAGGAAATTCTGCTTTCATTCCGCCTCCGGGAGGGAGTCCTCCTACAACCACCCTCCCCCTTCTTCCCTTGCCGTTTGCCTCAGTTTCTCCCTTCACGAGGTGGGGGAACGGCGCTGGGCCTGCCAGCCTTTCCAGCCTTTCTGCGCCCCTCGCCGCGTGAGCGAAAATAAGGTTGCTAGACTTGGCGATGAAAATACAAGATGCTAGTTAATGTAAATTTCAGATAAACGACAAATAATCTTTTAATAGAACTATGTCCCCAACATAAGATAAAATTAAAATGTAAAACATAATGATATAAAATATCTGACATTATTTGTTATTTGTCTGAAATTTAACTGTCTTTTGTCTGGCAGCCCCAGTCAGCAATAACACGCATACGCCTCCTAACCATTTACAGTGTGCGTTTGCAGGGCGCTCCCTGTGTGCGGACTGGTGCTAATCGATGTTATGATTTTAACGAAAGGCACTTACTTGCCCTTCCGTACAGAACTGGTGAGTAATGGGCCCAGGACGCCTTAAAAGCGTTTCAGTTCTGCTGTTCTTCACCAGGTGTGCAGTTCAAAGACTCCTGGGGAATTCTTTCTTCTTGTGGGAGCGAATCTAGTTAACAGAAGCAGATTTATCTTTCAGAAGGGCTGGACAGTTGCTTTATGTTCAAGTTCCCCACTGTGGCATTTATATTATATATTGGGAAAGAAATAACCGCATCAAAGGGTCGAAGAATATTTATTTACTCTATGATGTTGGAAGTTTATTTTATATATTATATCACAATGCCATGTCATTTGGTTTTGATGCAATTGCAGGTTTTATTCACATGCATTGCAGGAGATCCATACATCGCTGTAAAGGTAGGATTAAAGCAGTATAGTGTGTAGTGTAAGAGCTCACATTCTGGAGTGAGATACACCTGGATTCATAGCTCAGCTCCATCCCTTGAATGGCAGCGGGCAAGTTACATAATCTCTCTGGGCCTCAGTTACCTGTTCTTTAAAGTGTGGATGATGATAATTGTCCACTTCATGGGATTGTTGTATTCAATCCTCATCAAGTGTCTGGGGACATTGAAAGTACCTAATTAGTTTTAGCTGTTATTAGCCATTATAATTTGACTTTTAATAAGTGTGATTCTTAGGCATAAATCATTAAATAATTACTAAGTTTTTAAATTTTAAGTTGGAAAAAGCCAAGCAATTAAGAATGTTATGGATATCTTGAATTTCAGTAAAAAGAAACATACTGTTCGATAATAATTAAAGCATAATGATTTTACCAAATCAAATATCTATCAGCTGGGCTAATATAATAAAATATTTGCATATCTGTACTATTCATTGCTGTACATGTATAATTTTATGTCTTTTCATTTTTATTATGTTATATATAAACAGGAAGAAATATGGCCAGCATCAAAAATGACTACAGGGTATGGTTAAAGTCAGAAAATGGGTTTACAGTCAGTGGCTGTTTCTAGTGAGGGAGACAGTATGTTTTATTCTTTTTTTAAAAATATTTTTTTTATTTATTTTTAGAGGAATCTAAACAAAGTTTGGGCTTGTACAGTAAATTAGTAAAGAAGTAACAGGATTGGTTTATGGAAGCTGTTCGGCCCTGGATTCCTCACTCAGGTGGTGAGGGTGACCTTTTTAGCTGCTCTGCAGCAAGGGGGGTGCCTTTAGCTGCAGAGATTTATCTCCTGCTTTCAAGGCCACAGGCGAGGATCAGTGGGTCCTTCTTTCACCAGCCGCTTGTCAAGTAACTTTAATTCAAAGTAATCAATATGCCACTGTGGGATAGTTTGGGGTGGCCTGCTGTGGGCCCCAACACTGTTATCAAAGTTCACTGCTGTATTTTCTTTTTTTTTAAGATTTTATTTATTTATTTATCTTAGAGGGTAAGGAGAGAGGGAGAGAAACATCAATGTATGGTTGCCTTTCATGCGTCCCCTGCTGGAGGCCCGCCAGCAGGGAACCAGCCTGCAACCCAGGCATGTGCCCTGACTGGGAATCAAACCGAGATCCTCTGGTTCGCAGGCCCGCGCTCAATCCACTGAGCTACAGTAGCCAGGGCTGTCTTTTCTTTTAATCAAACTTTTCTTAACTGTAGGCTTTATTATGATCAAGGCTGTATAAGTCACATTTTCCTGTTGAAAAGGTACTTATTTTTAAAGTAAATCATAATCAGCAAATACATGTCAGAACAATTTACCTTGAGCTGTAAAAACAGAGCTTGTTTTACTACTTACATGTCTTACACACAGAAGAAGAATAAAGGATATGTTTGTTTTGGCTCTTTAATTATCTAACTAGTGTCGCTAAGAAACTGAGGATCCCAGGTCTGCAAAGGCACAAAAATCTAATTAAAAATGAGACACTTAGGCCTGGCTGGTGGCTCAACTGGTTGGAGTGTCCTTCTGTACAGCAAAAGGTTGCAGGTTCGATCTCAGGTCCGGGCACATGCCACGTTGTGGGTGTGGTCCCCAGCCTGCACACACTGAGAGGCTACCAATCAGTGTTCCTCTCTCTCTCTCTCTCTCTCTCTCTCTCCCTCTCCCTCTCCCTCTCCCTCTCCCTCTCCCTTCCTGGCTCTCTACAATCAATAAGCATATTCTCAAGTGAGGAGTTTTTTAAAAATGAGACACTTAAAAGGATTTTACGATGAAGCAGCTTGATTAATTATAAACTTAGTAGTGATTCTATGTTGTGCTGGGTAAAAGCTGTTTGCAGACCAGAATTGTAAACTAAATATGAACAGTTCAGCATTTGACCTTGTGCTTCAGAAGTCATTTGATAGAGCCTTTATTTCTACCACATAATAATCTAAAGCTTTTGACTTTTAGATTCAAAAGGTGATTCTGGCACTTGAATACTATCTGGAAGCGACTTGCCGTGCGGGCTTTGTGGAATCAGTGTCCAAAGTGAAATGCAAAAAAATGCAGACTGTTGCAGCACGTACTGGTTGTCGGCACTCCAGGAAGAACAAGAGGTGTTCAGTAAAAGATATCTTTGTAAGTATTACCATGTTTTTCCTAAAGCATTTCTTAACCAGTGATTTGTGGGTTATAGGAAAAGAATAATTAGCATAATTGCTTAAGCCAGTTGCCATGCATCAATATCTAGAGGTAATACAAAGATTTCTCTTTAATAGACTTTGTTTTTAGAGTGATTTTAGGTTTACAGACAAATTGAGAAGATGGTACAGAGAGTTCCCATATGTCTTGCACCTGGTTTTGCATATTAGTAACATCTAATATTAGTATGGTACATTATTAAAATGAATGGACCAATATCAATACATTATTATGAACTGAAGTTCCAAGTTTATTCAGATTTCCTTAGTTTTCACCTAATGTCTTCTTCTGTTGCAGGAGCCCACCCAGGTTACCACACCACATTTAATTGTCAGGTCTCCCCTTGGCTGTGGCACTTGGTCAGATTTTCTTTGTTCACGATGACCATGGCAGTTTTGAGGAGCATTGGTCCTGTTTTTTGCGGAAAGCCTCAGTATCGACATTTGTCTGAGGTTTTTTTGAAGGTTAGACTGGTGTTAGGCCTTTTTGGGGAGGAGGACCACAGGGGTAAAGTGCCACTTGCTCATTATATCAAGGTTTGGACTGTTGACATTGACCTTGACCACCTGACTGAAGTAGTAGTTAAGAGGTGTCTCCAGTGTGAAGTTCCCCTTCTCCCTCCAGTTCCACACCACAGTCTTTGGGAAGAAGTCTCTACGTACAACCCACACTTAAGTAAGACTTTTTAAAAAATTTTTTTCCAAAGTGGATCAAGGTGCTTGTTTTGGATGAAGCAAATAAATATGTGGAGCAAAGGAATTAAGGCTCAAGTCCACAAGATATACCAGAAATTAATGCAAGTATTCATGAGCAACATGATTTTCCCATTGCCGGCAGGTCGGGCTAACTGTCACGATGTGGCTGTGCAGTGCTACATTGTCCTTTCCCCTGCCCAGAGCAAGTGTCTCCTGCAATCTCTGTCTGGCTCACTCCCGTAGCAAGACAGGGACGCTTGGTCTCAGACATTATTTCTTCAAGTATCATCATGAAAACTGCGGTATCTGCTTGATTGATGTATCAACATAGTCACTGTCTCTTTTCCAGGTTGTATTGCTTTCTGCCTGATTCCGGTCGAGCTGCTGCTGGTCGTCCATTCATGAGATCCCTTTCAAACTCTGGTGAAGAAGGAAGAATAGGCCCTTGAAAGAGGGTAATGTTTTTCTATTTGATATACCTAAAATTATAGCCAGGATTTTATTTTTAACCTCCTTTTTTAAGCTCTGTGTCAAAATAGCAGAACCTAGTATGTCTAAGTATTTGTGATAGCTAACAGAGCAAACACGAGAAGAAAACTACTCCAGGTAGTAGAAAAAAATAAGATGAACCTCTTTTTTAGTCCAGGGTACTTTATTCTAAGATTTAATACAATAAAATAGCTGCCCTTGGGCAGAACTAATAGAATGAATTTCTAACTGGTCTCTTCCAGTGGTAAAGATGAAAGTTAGAAATCAAATGACTGTTAACTGCAACTCTGATGTGTATTAACATTTTCCTCTCTGAAATACTGTAGGGAAGGAGATTGCATGTTCCTTGTGATGTATGAGAGATCAGCACGTGCATAGGCTGATCTTTTTTGGAACACAAGGCAAAAAGCTAGATTGGCTTCTGGGAAAAATACGTGACAAGAATTTCAATTTCTAATGTGATAAGAGTGGCTTTTCCCCAGTAATTAAGACATTGTTACTATGTCATTATTTCCTTAATACACTAAAGCAGGGTCTAGTTACAATGCAGCTGTGAGGTGCTGCGTTGTTTTTGCCCGTGCTCAAAACAGAACTGTGTCCTTTCTGGCCCTGCCGGCCGTGGTGCTATAGCCGGCAGGGATGCAGGGTCTCATACACAGTTACCAGTTTAAACACCAAGTTGGCCAGTGACTCGAGCACTATGTCTGTTACTACTGAGATATTTTGCAGATGCTGACAGACAGAGACATTATTAAGAGGGAATTCAAATAAGGGACAAACCATATTTTCATTATTGTGATTGATCGGAAGTTCAGCTCCTTATTTAATTATAATATTTATCTTCCAAAAGCTGATTTTGAGAAGATTTTTAAGTCGCCTTTGTCAGCTCAAGCAATGGGGGAGGAGGATAAAGACCACACTCCACAGTGAGCCATGTGCTGTCTATGAAGTTCATTACCATTTTGTGGCCCAGAAGAGTGTGCAGCAGTTGATTTTGAATCAGGATGTGAGTATATGCTATTGTATCTCAGGCTCATGGCTTTCGTGTATAACCAGTGTCTGTGGTTATAAACTGTGATCTGCCCACTACTTGTGAAAACTATATTCATAGTTGAGTATTTATCATCTTCATTGAATTACTTGCTTTTATTCCTGTGAATTAAAGTCATGTATTGCTTTTCAGGTGTGTTTTTGTCAGCTAGACAACCATGAAAATCAGGTAAATGAATCAGAAAAATAATCTTATAACCTAGTAATATGATGAGACGTATTTAAAGTGTACTTGGGAAGATTTATGGTTGGTCAGAACACAGCGTGAAAGTAAATGTGAAATGAAAAGTCGAGATTATGGACTTTATACAGTTGCTCTTTAAAGGAAAAATCAATATTGCTGTTAGTTCTGGTTGTCTTAACTTGAATGAGTCTTTTTTTTTCGGTCATGTTGCCCAAATCTCGTGCTTTCTTGGTGATTCCTCCGTAACTGGGGTTTTCTCAACGTTTTCTGGCAGCGGTTTTTATTGACTGTGGTGCAGACAGAGTGGCTTTATCATTAAGTAAATTGAATGATGTCTTGCTACCAATGTAAAAATGATTTTGTTTAAAAAATATAATAGCTGGAAAGAATAGGAGACAAGGAGGTGCCCAGAAATGGCACTGGCCTGACTGAGGACCTAGACTCACAGGGGAGACAGCGTGAAGTTTGGATACAGAGTCGGTGTTTCTGTATTTGATTTCCTCTTGTCCTGGTTCTTTGATATTTTAAGTTGCTCCAGCCAAGACATCTTTGATTTGTTGGATTATATGTGTTGGGGATAAACATATTTCAGTCATTTGTGTTATAGTCTGTGAGGTGATCAGAAAACAGTGATACATATGGGTTACCACAGAGAAAGGAGGTCCCGGCCCCCTTATACTGGAAAAGACGTGAGTCCAGGGTCAAGTCTGTGCAATAGAACGCCCTGCAGTGACGGAGACACTCTCTGTCGTGCTGCCTGGCACCGCGGCGACAGGCCGCATGTGGCTGCTGGGATGTGATTAGGGTGACTGAGGCCTGAATTTTCTATTTCATTTAATTTTAACTTAAACTTGAATAGCCACTTGTGACTAGTGACTGTTGTTGTGGACAGCGCAGTCTAAGTAACAGTTAACTTTCCAGAGTGTCCACTTGCAGTTTGTAATTCCACGTGTGCATGAAAATAGACCACGCAACTGTCCTTTTGGTTTCGTCCCCGGTGCTTACGTCCATCCCAGGCTGCCAGCTGTGCTTGGCCCGCTTTGGCATGGGATTTCATCTCATCGCTCAAGATGCCTGATAGAACCCGCCTTACAGCCGGATGAATTCCTTTGCACTGATGACAAAAGAAGTATTTTCTTGTAGACATTGTGATTAGCATCCAGTGCTCCAGTTCCACGTCCGCTATGTATAATCTTAGCAAGTAAACAGCCACTGATGGTTGACAGGTTGACAGGTAGCTCATATTGTTATAGTTGGTGTGGTATTTGGCAAGTAATATTCTGATGACTGATTTTCCTTCTGTTCAGAACTGGCTGCAGGAGGAACATTTGGGAGGAAAGCTGTGGCCGCCAGCGTCGAAGAACTCAAGGGGATTCCTCTCGACACTGAGACTTCCCGCCACGCTGCAGGGAAGGGAGTCTCAGTGAAGGCGGCCGATCCACCCTGGGATTCCTGGGGTGAGGCCGTTTCTAATGCAGTGCTCGCTGTTGCCGAACAGGCCGTCACACGTACATCATATTTCTTTCTTTGGGAATATTTGCGCCTTGCCTCAATGTTGATAACGGATCAGAAATACGGGTTTTGATAGAAGACGACTTTAATCGTGAGCTCTGTGAGGAAAGTCATTGGGTCTGTCCTCTTTCAACTTACACTGTCGGGTTGTGTGTGAAAGATGAGGTTGTAAAGTCTTTCCTAGAAATTTATCTCTAGTTCTACAAAATGGTTATATTGAGTGGTTTCTATCAGTTAATAATGTACTTGTGGACTGAAAGATATGTGCTACATAAAAGCAGCTAATTACATTCAACGAGTATCTCTACCTTTCTTGTGTTGGTCATCAGACTGGACAGAACAAACTTTAAATGAATTTGTAAAGAAAATACTTGAATTCATTTTGTTTGGTACTGTGTTTTTATTCAGTAAAGCATTCTGTTAGTGGTAAGCATGCAGTGGAGCCTTTGGCTAAGCACCAATGATTATATCCTAGTCTTAAATACAGAAAAACTTCCATATTACCAGTATATATTGAATGTTCAGTAAATTACAATAAAATATATTTTCCTTTAAAGTTGTTTGGTCCCTATTCCTTACCATTTGTGCTTTTTGCCATAACTGCATATTTTCAAAGGAAGAAGATAAAACAGCACTCTATAGTAAATATTTTATTGTAGTTATAAAATTACACACAAAGAATACAAGTGTGGCTTTTCATGAAAAGGTTTCATAGTCCCAAGCTGGCCACTGTGCGCCAGCAGCAGAGACCGCCCAGCGGCAGGCGTGCGGCAGCCGTGCTGTCTGCTGCACGCGCTGTCTGCTCCGAGGAGGAGGAAGCGCTAGAAGGCAAACCTCTGCCTCCCCTGGAGTGGCAGGCACTCCTGGTGTGTGCAAAGCAGCTACTTAACATCCGAGTCGTCTGGGTTTTCTTAAAAGATTTACTTATTTATTTGTTTATTTTTAGAGAGAGGGGAAGGGAAGGAGAAAGAGAGGGAGGGAAACATCAATGTGTGGTTACCTTTTTCATGTCCCCCTACTGGGGACCTGGCCGTGACCCAGGCATGTGCCCTGACTCGGAATGGAACCAGCGACCCTTTGCTTCACAGTCGAGTGCTCAATCCACTGAGCCACACCAGCCAGGGCCGAGTTGTCTGTTAATAAACTAATCAGCAAAACTATGTTTCCATAATAATAACATGGAGTTGCTGTAATAGGCTTATTATGGAAGAATTGACATGGAGTATAATCCTTGTTTTTTCCTGCTCACAAATCGCCTATTTAGCAACCTTTGTCTTGACCACAGCTTATTTGTCAGAATCACTGACAGGCAGTAAATGTTTCACTAGTTGTTTCGATTCATATCACCTAGAAAAAATTATGGTAATGAATTTCTAGGTGTGAGCACCCCCCTTTATCTCTCGAGTCTGAGTACCGATGCTCACCACTCTCTTCCCCGTAAAACTGCTACTGTGCCAAATAGAACAAATGCTGGAATCCTTGGAAGTATCCGATCAATTGAAAGTCATCCCCATCTCCAGTAAGTAAGTGTGCCAAAGGAGATCTTCAAGAATGAAACACAGGATGGCACCTACCCCGATGCCCATTCCCAGCAAAGACTGGAGGCGGTGGAGAGAACTGCGTAAAGATGAGACAACAACGAACAAGCATCTTTTGTGTTGTGTTAGGAAAAGGTAACAGAATCTGCTAGGAGGCCTTCCCCGCCCTGTTTAATGATGCAGATTTTGTAATATTTAGGGTCAAGGCTGCCCATTATCTCTGTCCAAGAGCACCTAGGACCCTTACACTCGGCAGCATTAGGCACTGCCTCCCCCTCCACAGTTCCCTCCCAGGCCCCACCCCCACTTCCCTCCTCTGTGTGTGGCCTTCTGCTGTCCTCTCCACCCTCAGGCCCCTGGGTGCTCCCCAAAGCATCAGACCAGCAACCCCCTGGTGGCTCTAATAATCATTGGCACTTCAGTCGATATGTTACCGTCTTGCCCCAGCGGTGTTCATCTCATTACCATGAACCTCCCTTTCCTATCTAGACTTGGGCAATGGCCTCCAAACTGCTTCCCAGCCCCCGGTTTTGCTTCATGCAATCCATTTACCACTCAGATCACAGGGTGGTCTCATAAAAATATAAGTTAATCAGGGGCTTTCCTTTCAGCCTCAGATTCCCCACCTTCGGTGTCACAGCTAAAAAGTCATCACTAAACCCAAGGTGATTGAGATTCATTATTATTTTTTTTGCGTGTGGATGTCCAATTGTTGCAGCACCGTGTGTTGAAAAGACTATCTTTCCTTCGTTGTGTTGTCTTTGCTGTGTTGTCTAAGAGCAGATAAATACAGCTGACTGTACTTACCTGTTTCTAGGCTCTTGTAAGGGAAACTCTGTTTTTCTCCTCTACGCACAGAATTCTGCTCAGACTGCTTCCCTCCTGGCACTTCTGGTCATTAAACGCTGGGGGTTCCCCCACATGAAGCGACTCTGTCACACCAGCTGGGTGTCCCACAGCTTCACTTGGTTCTGGCACGAGCCTGGAGACGGCGTCAGACCCCCCGGGTTGAGGCGTCAGCCCCGAACGCCTGCCCCTTTCTCACACGCTGAAGGTGCCAAATGCAACTCCACGTTGTTACTTACGCTTCTGACTGGCTGTGTGCTAGGGAGTCCCATACCACCTTCCCGGGTTCTATTGATTTTCTAGGGTGGCTCACGGAACTCAGGAAAACATTTTACTTACCAGAGAAGCAGTCTCGTATACAGAGAGAGAGCTCAAGAATCTCCAATGGAAGAGCAGGCTAGGGCAATGCATGGCAGGGGCGGGGGGGATGGGTAAGGCACGTGGAGCCTCCATGCCCCTTGGTTGCACTACTCACCCAGCACATCCACAAACTCACCAAACCAGAACTCTTCAAACCCTGCACTTTTGAGTTTTCATGGAGGCTTCTTTGTGGAGGCATGATTGATTACACCATTGGTCATGGATGTAAATTCCACCCTCAGCCCCTCTCCCATCCCACCCATCCCTGGAGGTGAAGGGTGGGGCTGAAGGCTCTAACTCTCCAGTAAGGTTGGTTCCCCTTAGATGGGGAACCAAAGGGCATCTCAGGTGTGGTTGCAGAGGGTCACCCTCCCCAGTTTAGTGTAGTTAGGAAGTTTGAAAACAAAAACCTTCCATCCAGACCAGCTAGAACCATTTAACCACCATTTACATCAGTCAGAACTAAACTGCAGGGGTGGTACTGAGCAGATGAATGAAGATTTGGGGAAGGTAAACTACCCTTTTATAGTCCCCACCTTCTCCTTTACAACAAAAGAACACCTGGACTCCTCCAAGTGGAACATAGTCCTAGGTGGCCTTTCCCCATGATCTAAATTCATTAATTAAAAGTAAACAACGTTGCCCCCAACTCCAGCTTTGCCAATGGAGACCACACACAGGCCACTGACGCCCACTTTTCTGATTTGCACACAGTCTTACAGCTTCTCAAAAGCACATCTTCTGGCTTCTGTATTCCAACTGTTGGGGAGGGGACTGGGCAGAAGCCCGCAGACCTGCCCAACCTGGAGAAAGAAAATGCTGGGCCTCGCAGAAAACAAAGCCATCCCAACGATGCTTGCAAAGCTCATCATGTCCACAGCAGAATGCTGTGGGTGCAGCTTCCTTTGTGAGCCTGCAGCTCTGATCAGTGACCAGTCAACAGGCTGGACACCCCAGGGCTACCCCACTGGGGGACAGATTTATTGTGTAACCTCGGGCACCCCTCACTGTGCTCTGATTTGGTGACTTCATCTGCAAATCGGAGTGAATTTCAATGTCTTTCAATTCATTCATTCCCTTAATGAGGGGACATAGAAATTACAGAGGACTCAGAGTCTGCTGAAGATAGGAAACAGGAAAGTCTGGGGGAGGGAACAGCACAGAGAACTGCTTAAAGAAAAATAAGCAAATATTTGGAATATGACTTGGGCTTGCTCTATGGGGACTGAGAAGGAATCCTTAGCTCAGAAGAGGAAAGAGCAGAAGCAGGAAAGTGAGAAAAGACGGGAGCCGAGTGCCCTGAGTCACTCAACGATGCTTCTTCCCAAGGGGGCACTTCCAGCTTTTCTGGAAAAACGAGTTAGTGCTCACAGAGGCCACAGGTTTCCCTAGGTGACCCCCGACTCTTCTTTTTGCACTCCACCCGTGCTATGGACTCTTTTCTTTGTTGAGTCCACATATGCAATCCTAAAATAGCAGGCAAAGCTGCTACAAATGTTGAAGTTTTAGTCAAGATGGTGAGGTCTGCACTGTAAGTTCAAGTTAAACAACCTCAGTGCCCAATGTTTCCATGAATCCTGCAAGTATCTGACATGGGCCATGGAACCGGCTGCCCTGGGCACGGTGGGAGTCATGAAGTCGTGTCTGACAGTCTCCAGTGGGCGGGAATCTACAGTCCACTTGGGAGGAGACTCATGGTGCCAACAAGCAGACACTGTTTCCACCGATGACACAGCAGGGACAGAGGGTGTCAGCGCTGATTTGGGCAGTACCAGCTCCAGGCGCGGTAAGAGCGTCCCTGGGAGCAGAGAGCAGAGACCCTTGGAGCAGGAGGGCCTGAGGACTGGTGGGATTCGGGTGGCTGTGGGAAGAGAGGCAGTCTGGCGGAGGCCAGAAGGGAAAGAGTGGCAGTGGGGGAGGCATCTGAGGACCAGGCATGTGTCTGAGAGCAGGGAGGCGGCTCGTGGGCACCTTGTCCATAAGGCGGAGGAGCCAGTGTGTGCCAAGGGCTGCAGGAAGTCACAGGAGCCTGCGTTTTTGTTTTTACTGATAACTTCCTTGTCATTGTGAATTAAGCGTTATTTAAAAGGGATCGCAGGCAGGATGGATGCAGATGGCTGGGGATCAGGACTCCAGTTCTATCAGGGCCTTGCGTTGATGCAAATGAGGTGAGGGGGACCCAGTCTGGGCAGTGGGAGTGGGGAGGGAGGGAAGGAGTGAAGAAAACCCTCTGAAGAAAAACAGAAACCCAGCAGGACGTGATGAGCGATCTGGGGTGGGGCTTAAGGAGGAGGAGAGGGGTCGACTTTGAAGCTCTGCTGGCAGAGGAGGAAACACTGGTTTCCTGAGGTGAAGTGTCAGGGGAACGGGCTTGGTTTCCGACTGGGCTGAGTGTGAGGTGCTGGGTAGGGAAGTCCAGCAGGTGATGAGATGGAGGCAGATGGGACTGCAGATGACATGGCGCTCTGAGCATAAAGACGCTCAGAGTTTAAGGAACCTATTTCATGATATGTGTACCACTGTGCTCACATTTCCTTCCACTACACACAAGACAGCTTATCAGCAAGAAAGTCCTTTGTGTGGCTTCACTCGGAACTTCATTCCCTCTGAATTCCAGCACACTCACTCTCCAGCACACTCACTCTCCAGCACACACACCCTCCAGCACACACACCCTCCAGCACACTCACTCTCCAACCACATCCTCTGTATATTCATTTAGAACACTCTGCCCACCCCTGCCTGCCCCATAACCCCCTCACCCCACCCTGCAAGTTCCTGACCTTTCTTCTTACCCACCTCCCTGTCTCAGATGAGGATTACCTGACACCTTTGCCATCCTCTCCTTGGTTCCTGTCCTTCCATCCAATAAACCCAGATCACTCCTGACATCTGTGCTCCTACCACACCTGGCTGCTGGAGAAGTGTGGGACCCACCAGGCAGGCAGCCTCACTGCAAATGGAAATCTCTAGCTGCAGGCAGAGCACCTGCTGTGTGACTGTCCTTCACTTGTCTTGGACCCTCTTCCTCTCCCAGTCTCTTCACCGGCCATGCCAGGGCTTCCCCCTCCCCTAAAGCCTGTCCTCCTCACTCTTAGCTGATGCGTTTACCTCCTGCCTCATAGAGAAAGGAGAGGACCTCACACACTGTCAGCTTCTCATCCCCACGTGTGTCACGAACTTCCCAGGCTCGCCGACCCTGTCCCCTCTCTAAGGCACACCGCAGGTCAGGGCCGGGACTGCGGCAAGGCAAGTGAGGCGCTCATTTGGGGCACAGCACTGAAAAGTGATAAAAGTATGATCACAAACTAATGATGCTCTAAGCCACAACTGAAAAACAGAGTTGGTACTTTATACCTGTTACATTTGAACTTTTATGACAAAGTCCTAGGTGAAACACAATTTTTGTGTTGTGTCTGGGCATAACATTTCCGTCCCAGCTTTATCTTACATTTTGCTCTACATTCCAAGAATTTTTACCTGGCTGGTCTGATCTTCTACTCCCTGTTAAACACAGCTAGGGCCCATCCTCAGGAATCAAACTGCTGTGTTAAAAGGAATCAGGAATACAAAGCCCTAAATTTACTGAAAAGGCTACAATTTAATTTTCATAGATTTTTCTTAGTAAATGAGTTGTGGTGATTGGTGCAGAGAAACACAACTCGTTTCTCTTTAGTACTATTGGCCTGTTTTATTTGCTCAAGGAGGAAGGAAGCAACCTGAAATTTGAATTCACAGCTCACAAATTCTCTCAAGTTTCTTGTATTCTTTTTTAAAGATTTTATTTATTTTATTTTTAGAAAGAGGGGAAGGGAGGGAGAAAGACAGGGAGAGAAACATCAATGTGATAGAAAAACATTTTTCGGCTGCCTCTTGTACACACCCCAATGGGGAACCAAACCTGCAACCCAGACATGTGCCCTGAACAGGAATTGGACCAGTGACCTTTCACTTTGGGGGACAACACCCAACCAACTAAGCTACATGAGTCAGGGAAATTTGTTATTTAATCAAACTGAGTGTTTTCAATATGAGGCACGTAAAGAGGGAACAATCCTACTCAACAACTAACGTTAGGTGTGTTGTGCTGTGACTAGCTGTGGAATTTTTGCTTAAGCCATGGGCAAAAATTAGAAGTCATTTGGGGTTGTCATCCCTCCACAAAGAACACATTTTAAGAGTTAGTTCTTGATTCAATGTTAGTCTAAATGCTTTATCTTCCAACANGTGGCTGTACAAAACAGCCCTGCATGTTCCTGGTCTATGTGTCCCTTCCCCCAACTCACACCTGTGGGGGGGAAGGGGTGAGGACATCTTATACGTCTCTCCAATATTCCTATACACTTTGAGTTCTGGACACCATTCCAAATCTTTCCTGCCCACCCCCCCCCCCTTTGGCTGCACCCTGTATCACTCACATTTCCTTCCACTACACACAAGACAGCTTATCAGCAAGAAAGTCCTTTGTGTGGCTTCACTTGGAACTTCATTCCCTCTGAATTTCAGCACACTCACTCTCCATTACACTCACTCTCCATTGCACACTCACTCTCCATTGCACACACACTCTCCATTGCACACACACTCTCCAGCACACTCACTCTCCATTGCACACTCACTCTCCAGCACACACACTCTCCAGCACACTCACTCTCCATTGCACACACACTCTCCAGCACACTCACTCTCCAGCACACACACTCTCCAGCACACTCACTCTCCATTGCATACACACTCTCCAGCACACTCACTCTCCAGCACACTCACTCTCCAACCACATCCTCTGTATATTCATTCAGAACACTCTGCCCTGTGGGTCACTCCCATCTTCTCTGCTCCTACCACACCTGCCAAGCTGCTGGAGAAGTGTGGGACCCACCAGGCAGGCAGCCTCACTGCAAATGGAAATCTCTAGCTGCAGGCAGAGCACCTGCTGTGTGACTGTCCTTCACTTGTCTTGGACCCTCTTCCTCTCCCAGTCTCTTCACCGGCCATGCCAGGGCTTCCCCCTCCCCTAAAGCCTGTCCTCCTCACTCTTAGCTGATGCGTTTACCTCCTGCCTCATAGAGAAAGGAGAGGACCTCACACACTGTCAGCTTCTCATCCCCACGTGTGTCACGAACTTCCCAGACTCGTGGACCCTGTCCCCTCTCTAAGGCACACCGCAGGTCAGGGCCGGGACTGCGGCAAGGCAAGTGAGGCGCTCATTTGGGGCACAGCATCTAAGGGGACACAAAAAGCATGCTAATCAAAATCAGTCATATTTCAATGCAAAGCTGTTTTCAAAAATAAATTTTAATGCAAAATCCACACTGAACAAAATATCAGAACTTAACTAGAGACAGGATGCAACCCTGCATTGGTTTCCTCAGCCCTGCCTCACTCCCCGCAGCCTAGCCCTGTGCTGACTGCAGCCTGCTAGTGCCGAACGTGTCAGGCCGGCCAGTGATCGTGCATTCATCTGTGCATCGTGGAAACAATGTTTCACCAAAAACCCTTACACTTACTGCATCCAATATATATTTTCACTTAAAAAAACTCTGGTGGCAACCAGTGGACTCTATGAACCATGGAATGCTGACCTGCTTCTTGAAGAAACCATCAGTAGAAGGTTCCTGACAGCTCCCCACCGGGAAGGGGCCAGTTCCCCTTCTGAGCACTGTCGAGACAAAAACAAGCCCCAGGGTTCATATGAGGAGATGATAGAACCCCAAGGGAAGACTAGAGGACTAGAACTAGGACCATCAGGGAAGAAACAAAGTCATTTCATCACTCCATTCTGACTCCAGGTCTCTCCCTGATGGGGAAATAAAGTATCGTAATGCATACACTGCCTTCTGAATCTCCCTGTATCTCCTCCATGGGAATACACTCAAATTTTGTTCCCTTATTCTAGTCTGAGCAGTTTCATAGGAATTGTGTTCTCTTCATACAAATCTAGTATTCAAAGTACTCCATGAAACATGTAGTAAAGATGAAAGTGGCAGGTTTAAAAGCTATGAGCATAAACTGATGAGGATTTTCCGGGAATTTTAGCTACAGTAAAAATCAGTTTTACTACTTTGTACTTTTTCTTTTAATCTTTCAAGTCCCATGGTAGGATAATCCTCAGCTCTTGTCCAGGGATGACAAAGGACAGACAGAAAATTACCTGTAAATTCTTCATGCTAGCTACATCAATTTCCACATTCTAAGAATTGTTTTTGCCTAAGTTGCTCTGGGGATCTATTCCCCATTAAACAAAAGGGCCCCTGCTAAAACCAGTCCAGGAGCCAAACAGGCATATTTTTAAAAAAGCCACAAGTCATTCAGAGTTTACTGGAAAGTATGTAGTTTCAAACTGGTAGATTTTTTTAGTAAATCTGTTCTACCAACCGATGCTGAGAAGCATAAGTGGTTACCGCTTTGCAGTAATTGCTTACCCTATCTGCCTCAGTAAGAAAGGAATAACCTGAGTTACATTTATAATTCTTTTTGTGTGTGTGGAAAATTAAGTATTTTCTTAGTTGTTACATCACTTATTCATTCAAATTTGAGGATTAGAGTCAATTAGTATGACTCACCTAGAAAATACAAATTCTACTCAATAACTGTCCTTGGGTGTTTTGTGGCTATGACGTCAGCTACGAAATTCTAGCTTATGCCATGGTTAGGGAAAATGTGGAGCTCTCTCTCCACAAAGACTTAGTTCTTTTTTTTTTATCTTTAGAGGGGAAGGGAAGGAGAGAGTGAGAGAAATATCAATGTATGGTTGCCTCTCATGCGTTCCATGCTGGGAACTGGCCTGCAACCCAGGCATGTGCCCTGACTGGGAATCGAACTGCGATCCTTTGGTTCACAGGCCCGCCCTCAATCCATTGAGCTACGCCCACCAGGAAAGACTTAGTTCTTGATTCAGTGTTGGTCCAAAGGCTTTAAATTCCAACTCAGCAGAAATGTGGGCAGAGGGCAAACTTGGGTTGCATTACTGTTACTCACTGTTGGCCACTTGAGACCGGCGATGCGAGTTCAGTGACGAGACCCCCACCTGCGACTTGAACTAAGGGTTTACCTCTCTTCCCAAGTTACACATGCGGGCAGGCATCCGTTCACTGGATGGAAAACAAAGGCAGAAAAGCCAAGTGGACAAACATGCAAGACCAGCCCTGTGTCTTCACTAAGGAAACTAACTTGTAGCATCAGGATGATGGAGTACTCATGTAGTTTAAACACATTACGCTAAAAATCATTAAAAATTTCCAGTAACAATGTTCAATATATAGAATTTGAAACAAGCAGAAAAGCAGAAATACAAAGCAGGCCTCGTAAAGGTCAGACATTTGCTTTTCTAAGCTTGACCCTCTGAATCTATTCTAAGCACAGCCATTTGGGTTGACAGGGCTGCTTGCCCTTTTAGATACAATTTTTGCCCTGGCTGGTGTTGCTCAGTGGATTAAGTGCCGGCCTGTGAACCAAAGGGTTGCCAGTTCAATTCCCAGGCAGGCCACATGCCTGGGTTCCAGGCCAGGTGCCCAGTAGGGGGCACTCGAGAGACAACCACACATTGATGTTTCCTTCTCTTTCTCCCTCCCTTTCCCTCTCTCTGAAAATACACCAAAAAAATCTTTTTTAAAAATACAATTTGTGGCATTTTTTTCTTGCCTACTTTAAGAAGCAAACTTCTTTCACCTGCTCCAGCAAGTCACTGACACGGGAGTGTTCACTGCACAGCACTGGCTTTACATATGTAGTCACCACTCTATGTGTCTCACAGCAACCTCTGAGGGAGAAGCGATCAGCCTGTTTGCAGAAGAAACTGAGGTACAGAGGCCTTGGGTTCACCATGTAACCTCCATAAATTCAGACACCCTGGCAGCCCCATAAGCTCCAGCATTGGTCCAGGACCTGTCCCCAAGCTCCTTGCCTGCCCCTCCTTCCCAGCACTGGCCCAGCTGCCCCTTGGAGCTCCCACCAGGGTGAGAGGGCAGGGAGCAGGTGGGGCAGGGCCAAAAGAGGCAGCCCAGGAAGGCAAAGAATTCCCTCACTGTCTGAAGTTTGGAGTCACTTGTGTTTTGCTACCTGCTACCTGCATGTATTGTCAGAGCTTGTTCTCATTTTCCTTGTGACATACCCTTTCCCAGCCCTCCATCTGCACTTTTCTAAGTAGCACTGCTTCACCAGGTTAAGGGGCAAAGGCGTCCTCTCTTGTGTGCGCACAGGACTTCCCCGGAAGGAGAACCGGCACACCTGGGGAGGGGTCGGAAGTGGCAAGTGCTGCTTTGGTGGAAAGAGAGAGAGGGAGAAACAGAGATTAGGGGGAGGAGAAAGAGAGAGAGAGTGAGAGAAGAGAGCGGAGAGAGAGGGAATGGGGAGAGGAGAGGAGAGGAAAGGATAAACCACAGCGATCAGTGAATACATCTTAAAGGGAAATTTATCTAGATAAACTTACGTGGTGATCTCTCCCCACTCCCTACTACCCCCAATTTCTGGAAACGCACTCCTTCAGTTATTAGAAAGCAAAACATAAACTGTTTTTAAATATGTGATTGCTTTTTCTTTTTTTTTTCAGTTTCATCATGTATTTCAATCCTTCCATTCTTTCTGTAGGTCCTGGGCCTACTACTCATATTATTTGGCCTCAGTACAAAATATACAGTGGGGTTTTGGGTTTTTTTTTGTTTTTTGCCTCAGAGAGTAATAATTTATACTTGGTAATTTGTTAAGAAAAAAACATCAGCATTAGACCATAAATAAGCTGATTCATTGTTAGTGGAGAACAAATACATCCTTCGCTCTACCCACTCCAATTGTAAGTCCTGAGCAGTCATCCTGTCAGATACCACGTGTACGTGCAAATGTTCGCACAAGTTTATACTCCTTCCAGGCCCCCATGTCAGACTTGCACTCCAAAAAACACAACAAGCTATACTCCTACCCCCAAAACTATAGTGTGACGCACACATAAACAAAATAAAAACTTCACACAGTCTTATAGAGAGATAAAAACCTCATACAGATAAACATTCTCAGAATGAGTCCGGAGGTTGGTGACCAGATGTGTGGCTTTTGTTGGAAGGAGGAGGACAGTGTGGATGAGAGATGAGGACAAACAGAGCGACCCCAGGGGCGCCCACATGCACACCCCGCACGGGGAGGGGCAGCCTCGGGCTCCTGTGCTCACCTGGCAGCATCCCCGACATGGGCTGTTTTCCCAGGAAGACCCTGAAAGAGGATGAAAGAGCAGAAGGCATCATGGCTCAGAACAAAGTACTGTCACTTACATTGGGAGAAAGTGCACAAAGATTTTGAAACAGTTTGGAAATAAACAGGGAACAGTGATGACTAAAACGAAGACAGCAGACAAGACAGTGGCTGCTCTAGAGAAAGGAAGGCAAGGACTTGACGTGAGGAACAGAAGGGAGCCACAGAAACGATTAGGGAGAGAATAGCACAGCATCGAGGTGATGGGCCTGAAAACGGGGGGAGTTGTGATGTCCACGTCAGGATGCGGAGGGACAGCGACGGCAGAGAAAGGATGGGAAGAAGCAAACTTACACAGAAAATTCAGTAAATGGGTGAGTTTTATTAACCGTGAAAAGAGATAACCAAACCCTGAAACCAAGAGAACACCGGAGTAAACACAGAACCTGGTGTGATAACAGACGGCTATTACCTAACACAGCTGAAGCTCATCGACACAGGGCTAGGCTTGACTGGTCCAGTTAACTTGCTCTGTCCGACTTCTGTTAGGTGGGTAACTCCTCGAAGACCCTGGACAGGCCCTGTCCTACGAATTCAGACAGACCACAGGCTGTGGGTTCTAAATCTGGTGCCTGTTCCTGCAAGGCCTAGGCCACCAGAGACCGTCGGAACCTGACCTAGCCTCCTGCTGGCCACTGGGTCTGGGCAGGTGACCCAACTTCTCTACATACACCCCACGGTCATTCCTGCCTGGAAGGGTGCGGTGGGGACTGAATGCAGTAACAATAACGAGGGCGCAGTGTTGGGCCTGGCGATCCTCGAGGGCTGGTGGACGGCCATGGTCCTCACGGGCCCCTCGCGCTGCAGAAAGCGCTTCTCACTGAGGAGCTGGCAGCCGCGGTCTCCATGCGCATCCCATCGTCACACAGAAGGGCCCGCTGTGACCCACGTCCCTGGAAGTACACTTCTGTTAACGCGGCGTCGCCGGTGAAAACAGGGCAACCCGTCCTTGGCTGCCTCCCCTCCTTTGCTGCGCCAGCCACTCCCACCCGCACACCCTCCTGGGTGCTCTTTCCTCCCTCCACTTGCTCCTTGGCGATCTCCTCCATCGCCTTTATCCCGGACTTAGATTCCTGTAGACTCTGGGCTGCACGCGTGAATGTCTTCACTTAGATGTGTCGCATAACTCTTGTGCTTAAGGTGTCTAAGATGGAATATCGAACACGTGTTTGTGAAACGGTGACTGAGTGGAACTTGAATGTCTCCGGGGCCAGAATCCTCTTCTTCTCACCAGTGACGCACCCAGGGCGTGGCATGCCACTCACGGTTGGCATTGTGTCTGTGGATCTGTGCTCCCCGTTCTGACACTCGCAGACCTGTTGAGGGGGGCACCCACGTCCTTTCTTGTCTCCAGGTCCCTGGAGAATTCGCACCAGCTCTGCGGAGTGGATACAGACATACTAACTGCTGGTTGAACTGGAGGCTTGCTGAACGCTTCCCACATTCGTGGGACGTTCAAACTTTCCTTCTGAGGAGCCTCGCCCACAGTACAAGGGCCCCACTGTGCTTCTCCCTGACGCCACAGGCCCCAGAGCTGACACGGGAGGCCTGCGCCCCTCCCTCTGCTCCAGCTTCTGCTCCTGTGGTTTGGCACCTTCGCGTCCTCCCGCCCTTCCAGGACTCGGAGGGTGGATGAAGCCGGACTGGGTACTCCTGGCACTGGGAGCCGAGGGAGCCCAGGACACAGAGGCCCTGAGCACAGGCCATTCCCGAAGCCCTCCTTCTTTCCTTGCCCCCTCTGCATGGGGGAGGGGCCTCCCGCGCTGATCACCTCCCGCATCCACTCTCCAGGGCCGCCCTATGTGCCCCTCCAACCCTCAGAAGGGACCCACAGGAACAGCCTCAGACAGGCAGCCCCTGGTCTCTGGGACCCTCCTTGGTCCAGCAGAGCTGTGCTGGGGATAGGGTGGGCCTCGCTCGGGGGAGGGGTGGGGAGAGGACAGGGATGGGGGTGAGGCTGACACAGGCGTCCCCACACCGCAGGTGCTCCCAGGGCCCCAGTGACCATGGCCTGGTCCCGCCCCCACAGCGGGGTCTCTCAGCGTTTCTTCCCCACCCCCCTCCCCGCAGATGAGACACACACTTTACTCCCAGGGCCACGCAGGGTTCTGTGCAAGACCCTGGGGGCTGCCTCGGCCTGGATCCTCTCCTCTTCCACTCAGGAGGGCATATGCAAATGAGGGAACCAGTGACATTTGTGTGGGGTCAAACTTCAATGCCGTCGGATCCAAACGGAGTCAAACGATTTGGGTCCTGCGATGGAGAGGCCCGGAGAGCACAGGAAAGTCACAGCAGATGCGCAGGAAATAGTTGTCGACTGTGATGCGGAGGCGCAGGGCCGATGCCGCCCCTGGTGTGAGGGACTTTGCCTGTAAGTTTGGTTGTGCTGGTACTTTAAGGACAACTAGACTAGAATACATTCTCTATTTACATTTCTTAACAGTTAGTAATTGCTAAGTCCCCACTGCCCACTTTATGTGGTTCANACGATTTGGGTCCTGCGATGGAGAGGCCCGGAGAGCACAGGAAAGTCACAGCAGATGTGCAGGAAATAGTTGTCGACTGTGATGCGGGGGCGCAGGGCCGATGCCGCCCCTGGTGTGAGGGACTTTGCCTGTAAGTTTGGTTGTGCTGGTACTTTAAGGACAACTAGACTAGAATACATTCTCTATTTACATTTCTTAACAGTTAGTAATTGCTAAGTCCCCACTGCCCACTTTAGGTGTTCAGCTTAACAATTGCTAAGTTAACCATCACTAAATTTATAGTTAGCAATTACTAAGTTGTTTAACAATTGCTAAGCTCTCATTGCCCGCTTCATGGAGCTCATGGGGCTCCAATCCTAGTCAAACCTATTCCCAAAGGCAGTTATAAGTCTCTTGAATTTATAGTGACTTCTTTTAAATAAGTGGACCGTTGGTTACTAGAAATATTTTTCCACATTAAGAATTTTCTTATACTAAAACTTCTTAAAAGTCAGTAACTAAAGCCCTTCATACATGCAGGGGAGCTCATCATCACCAAGTCCTTATTATATGAAATGGTAAAGGGACTTATCTAATACAAAGAAGAAAATCAAAAGTATGAATAGTAAAATGGCAACAAACTCACAAGTATCAACAACAGAACCTAAAAAAAACCCACAAAAACCTAAGCAAACAACTAGAACAGGAACAGAATCACAGAAATGGAGATCATATGGAGGGTTACAGGGGGGAGGGGGAGAATGGGGGGGAAGTGCAGGGAATAAGAAACGTAAATCATAGGTACAAAATAGACAGGGGCCAGTTAAGAATAGTATGGGAAGTGGAGAAGCCAAAGAATTTATATGCGCGGCCCATGGACATGAAGTAAGGGAGCGGGGGATGCAGGTGGGAGGGGGTGCAGGGCTGCAGGGAATAAACAGGGGCAAATGGGACAACTGCAATAGCATAATCAATAAAGTATATTTTAAAATAAATAATTCAAAAACAACAACCCTGGGTGGCCAAATGTTCTAAAGCACAGTGATATTTCTGTAGTGACCCTGCCGATCAATCTACAGAAGGAAAAATGCTAGGGGCAGCAGACCGTATTCCACAGAGGTGCATGCGTGTCTGATTGGACACATTTCTCTTGGGAGTGGAGAGATTAGTGGAATAACAGAATATCTGCTGGGCTGATGACATGAAAACGGGCCTGCAGAAGGCAGTGGGCTCTTCTAAACATTTTTTAGAAGAGCTAAAAATATTAATTTGGAATATTAATACTAATGTTTTAACCCTTGAAATTTTTCGCACTACATCTGCTGAATTTTTATGTAATCCAGGTAAAAGCACATTGGCCATTTCAGAAGGGTTTTGTATTGCAAATTATTTAGTTACTTGGGTATGCCTGCTGGAATTCAGCTTGCACAATTCTTTCCCTCCAGTTGAGGCAAAAATGGTGTTGTTGTTGTTTTTTTTAAGTACTTCCCATCTCCAGTGTCCAGCAATATCCATGGCGAATCAGAAACCTCTCACTCAGTGTCTTGCTGTGTTTGGGTTACCAGTGTGCTCCACATTGTGGCTTTGAGACCCGAGCCAGGTTCCTTCAATCCCATGCATAAGGCAGATGAGGGCTTGGGAAAGCCTCCTGTCTCTGACCTGCTCACCTGTGTCCTTGCCATGCGGGCCCAGTCACTCACAGAGCTATGCAGCAGAGTCAGAAATTGGCTCCCATTTCACTGTTGACTCATCAGTTTCCCTAATGGTCTCTAGTCTTAGAGCCAAGAGCCTGGACTTGACCTCTTAGCCAGCAATTTAACCTCAGTCTAGTCATTAATTGAGTAAGTCTGAATCCTAATTTCAGTGGTATGCTGGCAAATGTTTAAAAACATTAGCTCTCACGGGATGGAGGGAAAGGGGTGCTGACTTAGAGCATTTGCCAACCTCTTGGGTGTAAATACTCCCACAGTGGCCACTTTCAAGCTGAGGAGGTGAAGACACTTAATGAAAGTGGAGCTGGCAGGAAATACGAGCCATTGGCTCTCCTGAGATGGTCCCATGGGCTCCGTCACAGCACTGAGTCCTCTTCGTCCTCTTGGGAGGAATGGGAGGAATGGGAGTGATGATGAGTATGTGTTCTTAATGTAAATAATCTTAATGACTCAATGGAATTACCCTGTGGTGTCTTCCCACCCTCACAACACCTCTGTAATTGAGGACTAATTAAGTAATCCTGATGAAGACTCTTAGCACCTCGCCTGGCAGCTGGTAGGTGCTGAATACAGAGCCCTAGTTCTGGCCTTGGGAGCTCCATCAGGGTGGAAGGAAGGAAGACCTTTGCTTCTGGCGATTGTAATCACCCAGGGCTCCTGTGTCCCACAGCTTCTGCCTTTCATTTCTGGGCCAGGCTGTGTGCTGAGTCATTTTTCCAGATGTTTCCTGCTTCTTCGTGAGAGAGGCATATAGCTCTGTCCCAGTGGCTATCACTACCAGGAGTGGAAACCTGGGCCCCCGAAAGAGTTCTCTCTCTGGAGGCCAGCTTCCCCAGATTCCCTCTCTCAGCCAGGTTCTTCCTTTGGCTCATGGAGTCGCGTTTACAATTCTCGTATCAGAGCTCTAACCTACAAAATGCTCATGGAGCCACATGATATTTTCTTTTGGCTTTGTTAATTAATAAGATGGAAACAATGACATACAGTCTCCCTGTCCAGAATGTGTAGGCACCTGGCTCAGGGTAACCTTCCACTCATTACTTACTGGTACCATCAGCTGTTCCTCAAAGATAGGAGGAAAACACCTGGGGTTCCTACGTACAGACAAGGAAATGTACCAGAGGGGGTCCTTAAAAAAGTTATGCAGAAGTTGTTTACCTTTTCTGAACAAAAAATTACACGGAACCGAAACAAAAATAATTTCTTCACTTTAAATCTGTGTGGGAGGAGTTGCCATAACTAATGGGATCTAGAGTGCTCCCATTGCGCCATCTAGTGGAAAGAAAGAAAAAAGCCAAATTTAGAGCCAAAGAAGTGATTGCTATGATTTTGTTTCAAAGTCTATAATTTGTGGACAATGTATTTTTTAATCAGGATAATTTAAATTTGGACTTCCGCCAAGATGGAGGCATAGGTGGAAACACTGTGCCTTCTCCCACAACCAAGTTTGGGTACAACAAAAGTTTTGGAGAACTAAGACACGCCCAGAGACCAGAAAACCGAATTATACGGAAGTCTGATAGCTACGAACCGTTCAACAGGGACGGTAAGAGAGGCAGAGCCAGCAGCGGAGCAGGGTCGGGAAGGACAGACCTAGGAGCGCAGGCAGCCCGGACCTAGTCGGGGGTGCCGGGCAGACTGACCAAGGTCGCACATTCGCGCACAGTGAGACAGACCACGCAGGCCCGAGGGGGCGAACCCAGTGGTGGAGGGCTTTCCGCAGTGGCACACTCGCGTGCAGTGGAGCTGGGCGAGTGGCCCTGGTGATGGTGGTGGCTGCGGTGCTGGTGGGGGTCACGGCAGCGGCGTGCGCCGGAGGGCAGCCATTGTCCCTCTTTGACCCCGCCCCCACATACAACGTCACAACCCAGCGACTGAGTTGCCCTGCTCTGGTGAAAACCTAGGGCTCCGTTCCTGCTACTTAACAGGCACGAACAGCCCAAAAGATGGTGCAAGAACTCAAAGTCCCAGAGCCAATAATTCTAAGCGACCAACAGATTGCCAGCCTCTCAGAAGCCCAATTTAAAACACTATTTATCAGGATGCTCACAGAATTGGTAGAGTACAGTCACAAATTAGAGGAACTTAGTCACAAATTAGAGGAACATATGAAGGCTAAACTAATTGAAATGAAGGGAGATGTCCAGGAAACCAATAGCGATGGAAAGGAAAATGGGACTCAAATCAAGGGAGTGGACCAGAAGGAAGAACGAAACATCCAACCAGAAAATAGTAAAGAAACAAGAATTCAAAAAAATGAGGAGAGGCTTAGGAACCTCCAGGACATCTTTAAACGTTCCAACATCCGGATTATAGGGGTACCAGAAGGGGGAAAGAAACAGCCACGAGTGGAAAACGTATTTGAACAAATAATAAAGGAGAACTTCCCCAGTCTGGCAAAGGAAATAGACTTCCAGGAAATCCAGGAAGCTCAGAGAGTGCCAAAGAAGTTGGACCCAAGAAGGAACACACCAAGGCACATCATAATTACATTAGCCAAGACTAAAATGAAGGAGAGAATCCTAGAAGCAGCAAGGGATAAGGGGACAGTCACCTACAAAGGAGTACCCATCAGACTGTCAGCGGATTTCTCAAAAGAGACCTTACAGGCAAGAAGGGGCTGGAAAGAAGTATTCCAAGTCATGAAATCCAAAGACCTACAGCCAAGATTGCTTTACCCAGCAAAACTTCCATTTAGAATGGAAGGACAGATAAAGTGCTTCTCAGACAAGGTCAAGTTCAAGGAGTTCATCATCAACAAGCCCTTATTATATGAAATGCTAAAGGGACTTATATAAGAAAGAGATGATGAAAAATATCAACAGTGAAAGGACAGCAAACACACAGTTATCAACAACCACACCTAAAAACAAAAACAAACCAAGAGGACAGCTAGATCAGGAGTGGAACCATAGAAATGAAGAACACATGGAGGGTTAGCAACAGGGGAGTGGGAGGAGGAGAAGGGGGGAGAAGGCACAGAAAATAGCATAGATGGTAGGTAGAAAATAGATAGGGGGAGGGCGAGAATAGTGGGGGAAATATAGAATCCAAAGAACTTGAGACACGTGGTTATAAACTAAGGGGGGAGAAGGGTGGGGGAGGGAGTGTGCGGGTGGAGGGGAATGAAGGGGGGAATAGAACAACTGTAATGGTATGATCAATAAACTATATTTTTAAAAAAAGGATAATTTAAATTTAAACTCCCCATTCACTAGTTAAAAGATTTTATCCTGTTAGCTAAAACAAAAAGACAATACTAGCATTTAAATTCTAAGCCACAAAACTAAGTCTCCTAACCCATGGAGTGACAAAGAAGGTCGGCTGAGGGCAGGGAGAATGCTCCCAGGTCTCATGAACATGAACTTCCCTCACCAGCCATCCCCACTCCTCTGGTCCTTTTCTGCCAACACACCCTGTGTTTATTCTGGCACTCGAACAAGGAATGACCCACGGAGCAGGGCCCTGTCTTCAGTCTGCTGAACACTGTCTGGGCCCAGGGTCATTCCGTTCATTTTCCAAGAATGAAGCTATCCTCTGTGGCCTGGCCTGAATACTTCCCAAGGGCCTGCATCCTTGGTTTAGCTCGGTGTTGCGGGGTTGGGGGGTCTGGGGGGAGGGCGGTGAGTGTGTGTTTTCCTCTCCTTTTATTACTCAGTCTGCCCCTGACAAACATGACCTGCTTCCTCCTCTCGATGTTTATGAAGATTTCCTTTCCTGTCTAGATTAAAAACAATAGCAGCCCAATCTCCTGAAGCAGCCACTGTTGTTCTGAGACCCTTTAATGTTGTTATAATTACCATAATCACAGAATTGCTAATTTTGAGTTTCCAGTCACTCTACATTATACACATTTTTGCTACTCCTCAC
Organism: Sturnira hondurensis; assembly: GCF_014824575.4. Taxonomy (NCBI): domain Eukaryota; kingdom Metazoa; phylum Chordata; class Mammalia; order Chiroptera; family Phyllostomidae; genus Sturnira; species Sturnira hondurensis. Next base: position 2,648,641 of record NW_028091847.1, on the reverse strand, counting down.
ACCAACCCTACAAAATAGAAATGATTACCCCCGGTTTAGAGACTCCGAGGAAGCTCCGAGTTTGGAGGAAACGGAGGCTCAGGGAAGCGAAGGACCTTACCCGGCACTGCACAGCCAGTGAATCTTCCGCACGGTCAGGGCTGCACGCAGGTCTGACCGACTGCAAAGCCCCTGCAATGGGTTTCTCGTCCGTTCACCTGCGTGCCTGTGACCTGCCAGAACCTGCACCTGAGATTCGGGGCACCGTCCATAGGACCGAAGACTTACTACCTCAGATTCTCAGCACCACAGAGCCCAGGGCCAGTGAATCCCGGAGGAGGGGACTGAAGGGGGATGTGACACAGGGACACACAAAGGCAGCCCTCGAGCTGCACATTCATCTCCTGTGAAACGGGGGCTTTGACTGAGGGACTTTCTCCAAAGTTGCTGGTTCTCAGAACNCCGTCCATAGGACCGAAGACTTACTACCTCAGATTCTCAGCACCACAGAGTCCAGGGCCAGTGAATCCAGGAGGAGGGGACTGAAGGGGGATGTGACACAGGGACACACAAAGGCAGCCCTCGAGCTGCACATTCATCTCCTGTGAAACGGGGGCTTTGACTGAGGGACTTTCTCCAAAGTTGCTGGTTCTCAGAACAGGAGCCGGGGTGCGGGTGGGTGGGGGAGGGAGATACCCGGTGAGTAGGGCATTGTCTCTGCTGCCAAGAGCCCAGGGCTCCCGGGGAGACACCCCCCCCCCCCCCCCCCCCCCCCCCCCCCCCCCGCCCCACAGCCCCTTTCCNTAGGGCATTGTCTCTGCTGCCAAGAGCCCAGGGCTCCCGGGGAGACACCCCCCGCCCCGCCCCCCCCCCCGCCGCCCCAGGGCACGCCAGGAGCAGCAGCAGTTTGTTTAAGAAGAAACTCTCCCTCCAGAAGGGTCTTGTGGGGTGACTGTGGGTGCCTCCCCCACCCCCTCCCCACAGCCCCTTTCCTCCTCTATCTCCCAGAGCAGGATGGGACAGAACACAACACAACACAACAGAATCGTGATGGAATGGAATGGAATGGAATGGAATAGAATAGAACAGAACAGAATAGACCACACACTGTAAGTGTATTATTGGTTCATAAACTTGTGTTTTAATTTTATAAATGTGTTTATGTGTGTATTCTGTGTTGAGAGGTAAAATTTGCATCTCCTTTTGGTTGCACTCTGAGCAGTATAGAAAACTGGTATAGACTTACCTGAGGGTGCTGTGTGGCCTGACTTGTCCCCTACCCTAACCTGTGGCACCATGAGCCAAGGAAGCCTTGTGAGGTGGCAGTCCCCAGCAGGAAGGTGGCATCTGAGTCTTGGCAGTGCTGGGAGGATCCTTCCTGGAGGCAGCGAATGCCCCCAAGGACCCTGACATAATGCAGTCAGCCCACAAAGGGCGAGTCCTTCTGTGCCCGCCCTGTACCAGGCTGCACCCCTTCTCCCCCCACCCACGCAAGGCCGGCAGGGAGAGAAGGAAGCAGCCTCTGGGATGCCATTTGACCCCAGGTGCCACTTACCCTGGAGAACAGCTAGACCTTGTCGGTCCTTCATTCCTGAGTTGCCTCCAGCCCTGCCCACCCAAGGCTGAGGCTGTTCTTGGCTGACAGGGGCCAGAGCTGGGCCCACCCCCAGCCTCCCAGCAGCTGGCTCCGGGGCCCCTGGCAGCAGTATTGTCTGGGGCACTGAGGCTTCGGATCCAGCCCTTGTGTTCACACAGGGAAAGCATGGTCAAGGGCATGGCTGCTCCTATCCTTTTGTGGATAGGAGATTTTATTTGTTTATTTATTTATTTTAGAGAGAGGGAAAGGGTGGGAGAAAGAGAGGGAGAGAAATATTGATTGGTTGCCTCTTGCTTGCGCCCCTACTGGGGACCAAACTCGTAACCCAGGCGGGTGCCCTGACTTGTAATCAAAAGACAACCTTTCACTTTGCAGGACGACACCCAACCACCCAGCCACAGGGATCAAGGCCCCGACAGCTTCTCTGCAGGACCACCATTCCTCATCCTCACTGTCCACTCCTGGCATAGGGGCCAGGGGTTGTATGTTTGCCCTAAAAAGGTATTTCTGGGGGTCACTGCAGATACCCCCCATGTCATATCTGGAGGAGGCCAGTGGGGGCACCTCCCCGAGCCAGTTTCTGCTGCACCTCTCCACCCCTCACCCATCCCCTATGTATTAGCACTCTCTCGCTGTGTAACAAATTCCCCAAACTTAATAGCTTAAGACAACAAACACTCATTATCTCACGGTCTCTGAGGGGCAGCTCAGCTAGGTGGTCCAGGAAAGCTGATGGCTGGGGCTAAGGCCATCTGAAGGCTTGCACTCTGGAGGCTCTCAGTCCGGCGTGGCGCTGGCAGGAAGCCTCAGCCCTTCGTTGGGTGGGCTTTCCATGGCGATGCTTGCCTGTCCTCGCAACACTGCAGTCAGCGTTCCTCCTGATACAGGGTGCAGCCAAGGGGGGGGGGCCCAGAAAAGATTTGGAATAGTGTCCAGAACTCAAAGTGTACAGAAATATTGGAGGAAATATTAAGATATCCTCACCGCCCCCCCCCCCCAAGGTGTCAGTTGGGGGAAGGGATGAATGGAGCAGGGCCATTGAGAGCTGTTTTGCATAGCAACAGTTTTGTAGCTAACCTCTNTCGGTAACACTCCGAGCTGGTGATCCAGGAGAAAGGAGGAGGGCGCAGCACTTTTTACGACCGGCTCTCATTTCTGTCACACTCTGCTTGTTATACATGGGTCACTGAGCCTAGCCCTGCCTAAAGAGAGGGGAATTGGCCTCTGTGTTTTAAAGGGAAGGCCACTGAAGAATTTGTGGACGTGTTTTAGAACCACCGCAGCTCACAATCTAGGATTTGGAATCGGATCCAGGAGAAGAGTGATTGGTGCTATAGTTTTTTATATTGATTTCTGATTATTCATTGTTAGTTTAGAGAAACAGCCCATCTTTTTCTATACTGATGTGTCCTACAACCTTGCTAAATTCTCTTCCAGATTCTGAAAATTTGTTGTTTTTCTTTTCTATTTTTGATAGATTCCATACCATTATCTACATAAATAATCATGTCATCTGCAAATAAAAATTATTTCAATTCTTCCTTCCTAATCACAATGCCTTTCTTTCTTCCTTCCTGGCTGAGACGGTTCAGTGGGGGAAGGTTAGTTTTCCTAACAAATGGTGCTGAGAGATCTACACGCAAAGAAAAAAAAGGATGAATTTAGACTTGCCTCTCACACTGTACACAAAAATAACTCAAAATGGATCCTAGACCTAAACATGAGAGCAAAGACAAGTGCCTTTGCTAATCATATATCTGATAAAGAACTCATACCCAGAATATATAGAAAATGCTGAACTCAATCAGAAAAACAAATTGCTCGATGTAAAAATAGGCAAAAGATTTAAAGGGACATTTCCTCAAAGCAGATATATGAATGGCCAGTAAGCATATAAAAATATGCTCATCATTGCCCTGGCTGGTGTAGCTCAGTGGATTGAGCACAGGCCTGTGAATCAAAGGATCATGGTTCGATTCCCAGTCAGGCACATGCCTGGGTTGCAGGCCAGGTCCCAGCAGGGGATGCAGGAGAGGCAACCATACGTTGATATTTCTCTCCTTTTCTCCTTCCCTTCCCCTCTAAAGATAAATAAATTTTTAAAAATCTTAAATTAAAAAAAATATGCCCATCACCAGTAATTAAGAAGATGCAAATCAAAACCACAATGAGATACCACTTTACACTCACTAGGATGGATATAATAAAAAAAAGACAGACAATAGCAAGTGTTGTCAAGGATGTGGATAATTAAAACCCTTGCACTTTGTGATAAAGAAAGTAAAATGGTACAGTCATTTTGGAAAATAGTTTGGCAGTTTCTCAGAATGTTAAACATCGAGTTACCGAGTAACCCAGCAATTTTACTACTTAGGGTATACCCAAGAGAAATGAAATGTATGTCCATACAGAACCATTATACAGCTATTTATAACAGCTTTGTTTGTAACAGCCTAAAGATGGAAACAATCCAAGTGTTATTTCTAGCAAAGGAAAGTCGATAAATGTGATACATCCAAGAAATGGAATATTATTTGGCCATAAACAGGGATGGAATGCTGCTACATGTCACAGCACACATCAGATTGAAAACATGCTAAGTTGGAAACACCAGTCAGAAGACCACTTATTGCATGACTCCATTTACAGGGTACGTCAAGGACAGGAAAACCTATAGTGGCAGAGAAACAGCGTCCCCTGGGGCTGGGGGTGTAGGTGGGAGTGACTGCAAAGGAGCACGAAGTTTCTTTTGGGGGGATGATAAAAATGTTTGACAATTAGATATTTTTATTATACATATATATGAATTCACATGAACAGAATCATGAACCCCAGCATTCCACTGACATACACACAATGCAAAGGGCACCAACAGCCGTAGCTGGAGTGGACTTCAAAGAAATTGCTTCGGCACCAGGATTTGGGGGTATTTTTTCCCTTCTAATTGTATGTTTCTGCAATTAGATTTCGGAGATGTTTGCACAGCTCTGTAACTGAAAACCATCAAATTATGCATATAAGTCAGGGGAACTTTGTGTCATACAAATAGTAACTCAGTCAAGCTGTTTTTTTTAAAGATTTTATTTATTTATCTTAGAGGGGAAGGGAAGGAGAGAGAGAGAGAGAGAAATATCAATGTATGGTTGCCTCTCGTGTGTCCCCTGCTGGAAACCGGGAACTGGCCTGCAACCCAGGCATGTACCCTGACTGGGAATCGAACCTCGATTGTGTGGTTCGCAGGCCTGCGCTCAATCCACTGAGCTACACCAGCCAGGGCTCAATCAAGCTGTTTTTTTTAAAAAAAGAAATGAATGTATAAACACATACAACAAGAGTAATAAATCTCAAGATAATTTCTGAGTGAAAAAAAGTAGAGGAAAGAGAGTATATATGATCCCATTTATAGAAAGTGCTAGAAAATGCAAACTGCTCTATATTGACAGAAAGCAGATAATTGGTTGCCTGGACAGGGGTGATGGGAGGGTGGCGATGGGTGGGAGGGAGGGATTCCCGAGGGGCAGGAGAAGTTTGGAGATGAGTGGTTTTATTACCTCGTCTGTGATGGTGGTTTCACAGATACATGCGTATGTCAAAACATCAAGTAGTTCACTTTAAATACGTGTCGTTTATTATATGCCCCTTATACCTCAGTGGGGCTGCCCTAAGAAATGATAATAATGTTATGATTTGGCATCGAAACAAAAAGTTATGTGCAGAAAAGCAAGGCACTAGCACATTGGGACATACATGTTATATCCGTGAAGCAAATATTCATGACGGGGGGAATAGCCACAACCCCATATTTACTCAGAAAGCAACAGACGAGTTCTGTAGGACCCTTAAGTAAATGATGCTGTGCTCTGCTTCCTTACCGAGAAGATGTGCTTGATAAAGTGTTGCCTATATTATTTCCAAGAACCTAAGGGGTGAGCAGGGTGAGTGGCAGAATCTCTGAAGATAGAGAAAAGAAATTTTAAAGCAAAGAAAAGCTGCTGTGACCCGTTCGTGCAGGGGCCTCGCACCACCTCTCCTTTGTCAGAGTCACCTACGAGGAAGATGCGTCTTGCAGTCAGTAGTGTCTCGGGTTCAATGGGGTCCTGCGGAGCAGGCCGTGGTTGCTCTAAGAGTTCACTCTGGGGAGGAGGCCTAGCAGGGGTCGGGGAGGGCAGAACGGAGCCACGGGGCTGGACCTGTCTTTTTAGGAAAATAAACCCTCTGGGAGTCCGTGGCTCGGCCCCATCACCAGGACGTGAGAAACTTGTCATCTTTTGCCCTCACATGGACACTGTTAAAAGTACAGCCCTACCCCAAATGAGAGCTTGTTAGGGCTGGAAGTCAACTTAGAGGTCACCTCCAGACTCTTGTTGTTGTTTTGGCAAAGGTCTCTGTCCTTGCACAAACCTCATAGTAATGCTTATTTCTAGAATTTTCAGGGTGACTCTGGAATTGTGACTTGAATGATCTAAACCCCTTAAATCATAGAATCACAGAGTTAAGTGGGTCCCATGTCATCACTGCATTCAGTATAGCCCCTTCCTTGCAAGCAGCAGTGGGCACGGCAGAAAAGTCATCAGTTTGGGGACCTGCAGACCTGGGTGCTGTCCTGACACTGAGAAGCTCCTGGGCATCTCTGCCCCCCCGTTCTCCACCTGTTGGGCATCACTGTAACTCTCGGAGGCGGTGCAAGCATTAAGCAGCATCATGTGTGTCTGAGGCTGCAGGCTCCAAGGCCTCCGTGGGCGAGCAAGTCCGGCAAACTGCACAGGACAGTCCCTTTCTGACGAGAACATTTCTCACTTTGCATCAGAAACATGGCCCTAGTATAGCCAATTTTTTAAAGCGTTGTACGGTCTAAACAGAAGGTATCTACGGTTTTCCTTGTTCAACCTCTGCTGTGTGTGAAGTGTCCAAGAAATGACTGATAACGGTGGAGGTCATTTCTGGGGTGGTAGCCTCTCCAGGCCCCCCCCCCCCGCACGTTATTCTTGGCAGGCGGTGACAGTAGCAGCCTTCTTGTTCACTGTGTGCCCAGCTCTTAGGAACAGGTGCTGTAGGCATGAAGACCAGCCGGAAAATAGCCCCTGACCCCATGGGCTGTGGTCTGATAAGGACACTTCCAGCAGTCGGCTGCATGCCGCTTCTACAGCCTGCCAGCCAGGGAGCTGGGCGTTTCACACGTGCGATCTCATCTCGCCCTCACCACCGCTCTGGGATCCTCCTCCTCCGGAGTCAGGAAGGTGGAGTGAGGATGCTGCAGCCGATCGACCCACCGCCTCTCCAGCCTTGGTTCCGACTGCGGGTTCTAACCCTCCTGCCAGGAAAGTATCTTCTCTAAAATCATCTGGAAATAACACTTTTAGCATCTAATTTCTATTTTGCATCTCAATTGGCACATATTTTATATGCCACATGCATAAATTTTTAAATGGTTTGTTGGTTTGTACTTAATCACTAAGAATTTTTTTTAATTTTTAAAAAGATTTTAGTTATATATTTTTAGACAGAGGGGAAGGGAGGGAGAAAGTGGGAGGGAAACATCAATCCGTTGCCTTTCACACACCCCCTACTGGGAACTGGCCCGCAACCCAGGCATATGCCCTGACTGGGAATCGAACCAGCAACTCTTTTGTTCACAGGCCCATGCTCAATCCACTGAGTCACAGCAGCCAGGGTCCACTAAGGATTTTTATTAGTTTGTTTTTTAAGGTACTGAATCTCAGTTCACATTTTTTTTCAGAAATCATCAGGCTTCCTGGAGGTCACTGATGTTAAAAGTCCTGGCTTTTGTCCTCCTCCCGCCAGCCCACCAGTGTCAGGCCGATGATCCCGTTATCACCAGAATGCCCTTGTATCTGAATGCTGCCAGCTCTACTTACACAGGGAATAATCACTAGATATTCACATAAGAGGCTTTCCCCAAAGTCTGATAGACTCCTGGGACTAGGCAGCTGGGCGAGCCAGCCTGGCCCACCGTGATGTGAGAACACAGGGCAGGATCAGAAAGACCAAGGACTTGGAGACAGAGCTCAATGTCTGTTGGCCTCACAAAAACCTTGGGTTCTGCCGGTCTGGTTAGTCATTGGAGCAGGCTTGCCTTTGTAAGCCACACCTGGGCGTGTAACACTTATGAATCTTTAGCGTTTTTGAACTTGTCTTATGCTCTCTCACCTTCCTCTGGTTGCACTCAAAGTGCTTACAGGGGCCTTGAGACTCCTATCGCACCTCGAATTCACTCCAGCCGCCAAGACCTCTTTACTGTTCCTTGAATATGTCAAGCCGCCGCCTCAACACCTTGGCATTGGCAGTGCACAAGCCTCACACCTCCTCTTCTCTCCAATTTCGGATTAGCTGTCTCATCAAAAAGGGCCTCTCTTCGCTCCCTGTTTAAAGTAGCATGCCTACCCTCTACCTCGCTTACTGCTTTTCTAGCACTGATCACTACTGACGTTATCTAATGCACTTGTCTGATTGTTCCCGTCTCTCTCCACTGGAATGCTAGCTCTTGAGAGCAGGGACTTTGTTTTGGTGGTGGCTGTGAAGTCCTGATGCCTACAATGATGCCTAGCACACAGTAGGTGCTCAATAAGTATTCATCGCATTGTTTCATAAACTCACTGTTACTTTCTTCATTAATGTCTACTTATGTCTCAGCTGGAACAAAATCAGGTATATCGTCTCTTCCTCAGGGCTTCTCCAGTGACCATTTCTGGGAAAGCGGCATTCTACCAGGAAGCACTTCGATAATTAGAAACCTCAACATTTCTACCTAGACTATTTTCATCGCTGTCCCAGGCTCTATTTCTGGCTCTGGCCCACATTTCTGGGAAATTACTCAGTAGGATCATCTGCTCCTATTATTGTATTTTTATTGTGAAAGAATAGAATTCTACTCACAAAAACTCAGTCTGTCTAAGGTCAGACTCATAGATTCCTTAGTGCCATCAGATTTCACCCTTGGGTTTCTGCTGTAAGTGTTGGACCAGGGGTTTACCAGTCTCCTCTCCCCCTCGCCCCTGCCCTGTCTCTGCCCAGGTCTGTGGCCTCCAAACGTGTTCTTCAGATGTGGGCCATGACTTGTGACCCGCTGGTGGGTGATGAAATCAGTATAGGGGGTTATGGACATCATTTTAAGAAAAAGATACAATAAAAGAGAAAATATTGATGACGGCTTTATTTTGAAACAGTGGAACATAGTTTGAAATGTTTGAGAGCACCGTGCTGGCCTATATAATTTGAAAAAGGTTTTAGTATTATTTTTCTCTTTACTTATCATCAGAATACTCTAGAATGGGGTGAGGGGGTTGTTAGCACTCCTCATCTCACAGTGTGCTTCTGTTGGGTTGTAGAACTGTCAGTCTCTTAAAATATGCCCAGCAAGAGTGGGCACACCTGTTTCTTCAACGGCATCTGTCCCACGGGGCACTGAGAACTGCAGAACATCCATCCAAACCTCTGCACTAAGGCACTTGACCAACCCTAGCGTGGCAGCCTAAGACCACATCCCTAGGAACACCCAGCCGCCCCCACCCTGCCTTGAGTTTTTGTCTGAAAAAGCTCAAGGCTGTCGAAAGAATTCACCGTTTGTTCTGGCCATGACCTGATGATAGGCCCCTGACTCCCTCTCTTAGAGCATTTACTAAGCAGGTCTTAGAATTATAAAACCTACCTGTTTCTGTTTGAGCCAAGTGTGTACAAGGTCTGTCCAGGAAGTATACAAACACATACTATGACAAATAAAGACATTCGTTGAAGCAGATACAAGAAACATTGTACATAGGACAATGATGCCTCAGTCCCCTTCAAACTAGGCACCTTGGGGACCTCACCCAGTGTCTCTTCTACTGTTCAGAACACTCTGCAAAACCCATTGTTACAATTGCCATCAGCTGCTCCACCATATTTTCCTGAACCTCATTGGCAGTCTGAAATCTCTTCCCTTTGAAAGGTGATTTTAATTTGGGGAAGAGTCAGAAGTTGCAGGGTGCCAACTCTGGGCTGTAAGGGAGCTGAGCTCAACATTCTCAGGTGCTCTGCTTGTTGCGGGCCTTCCAGAACATGGGTCCCTTTCAACAGATTCTTGATCATCTTTGAAGCCTTTGTGCCACAATTTTATTTGTGCTGCACTCAGCGCATTGTCCCCAAAAGCCTCCTGAACCATCTGGATAGTTTATGCAGAGGAACGTTCAAGCTTAATGCAAAACTTGATGCAGATCCATTGCTCTGCTCTCTCAGTCATTTTGAATGTGATGGCCACACAGTCCACATGCTCACTCAGTGGTGTCTACCACCCTCACTGACTAGTACAGTGAAGTTGTCATTGTTCACACATGTGCATTCCAGTCCACTCTCCTTGGCTGCCAGGTACATCAATGTTGCACAAACCATTCTCGTAATATTAACAATGGCTGGACTTTTTCAGGACAGACCTCATATGACTCTCCTGCAGCCCAGGAGAGTCTTACCCAAGGACTTGAAAGTCATTCCTTTGAAATATAATCATCAGGAAGGACAGGGCCTCTGTCACCCAATCTCCGTGAGAGGACAGAATCCTACCTTCATGACTGACAGCTGGCAAACACAGCTGGCCTAATCCCATTTGCTGACCCACCTTCATCATCTATTTCACTTTCCTGACTTTTGTTCTTGCTCACTCCCCTCCCTCCTCCTTCATTCTCCCTTTAAGAACCCCGTCAGCTCTGCACAACCCAGAATGGGGCCCGGCTTCCCCCTGCTGTCAGTGGTCACTGAGTCAAATCTAGTCTCACCACTTTAACACCCAGCTTCACTTCTCTCTGACAACATGAGCGCACGCGCACACTCAGTCCTCTAAGGACAAGCACCACTTCTCAGGGACAGAGAATCTCCTCTGGGAAACTTAGCAAAGAGTCGTGTACAGGACTCTTTCCTTATAGGGGCAAGAGTTGGGACTCAGCTCCCAAATCTGCCGCCACTGGGAGTTTCTTCCTCTTCTGCCAGACTGGGAGCAACTGGGTTAGTTTGGCTGAGGGAGCAGGCAATTTTCCTAATACACAAACCTTCCTAAAGAATCTGTAGCCAGGAAGGCTTATATCCTTTTATGCTCTTTTCTCCAAATCTCATAAATGAGGAGGACCTCTCAAGACGCTATGGTGCTGACATAGCTAGAGGTGAAGACAAGGAGGGTAATGAGGTTTCTGTGTTTGGAGACCCCAGGGAGGCAGCAGGTCAGGGGAGCAGGCAGATGGTCAGAGGTGGAGCGGGCATGGGTGTGAAGGCAGCCAGGCCCACGGGACTCAGGAACACGGAGACATCTGAGCACGCCAGAGGAAAAGGAAAATCACTAGTTACTAGAAACAAACTGGAAGGACTGGTAAGCAGGCAGGCTGATACTGGGCAGCTGGGGGTGGGTGAGCCTGACTTGAATTAGTCTCCAATATTAAGGGTCTGTAATCACGGTGGCATAAAAGAAAAAAACAAAAAAAAAAACAGAAAATGAGGCATGGGCGGCCCACAGAAGGTAAGAGACAACAGAGATCCTATTAAAAAAATCGCATCTCTAGAAACTAGGCTGGTCTCAGGGATGCCACACACAGAGAGTACCAGAAACAAGAGAGGAGCCAAACAAACAAACAAACAAAAATACTAAGTTAAGCAGACACCAGGCCCCAGCCCCACTGCCAGGGCATCAGATTGCCCTTTAGATCCAGCGGGAAAGCTGGAGGGCTGGGCAGTGAGACTGGGTCAAAACCACACTTTGACTCACTGGTTCACTGGCTGTGATGGGTGGCCCGCAGTCTTCCCAGCGAACTCCAGCGCACTTCCCACCCATGAGATGCTGCTGCTTCCCAAGGTTTCCCACCCAGAAAGCCTAGAGAGGAACAAAAACCTCTATTTCTAAGGAGGCCCAGGTGGAATGGTCTAAAGCTATTCAGGTGACCCTACATTTTCTTAAAGACTCAGGTTTTCCTTTTCGGTCGCATAGGACATTTTCCTTACTGCTTACTACCTTTTCCTTACTTTTCAAAAATAAACTAAGTCAGTGACAAGTTTTTCAGTGGCTGAGAACCACAGCTCCCTGTCCCCTATGCCCAGTTCCATGTGCTCTGATCTGAGTAGCACAGATTGAATAAGGCTTCAGGTCAGCATAGTGACATTGATTGGTTAAAGCAGAGCGTAGATGTCAGACCAGAAATCAGAAAGCTGGAAGGGAGCCCCTGGTAACCAGAGGTAAGACCAGGCAGAATGAGAGTCACACAGTTTGCAAATGTGTTGGTAAAAGCCTGCCAAGAGGTGATGACAGGCCAGGGGGAGAGAAGCTATGTACTTTTTGTCAATCTACAAACCCAAATCTGAGTAGTCTTATCCTATGAATTTATTTATACCCTCTTGAACCCACTAAAATGTTTTAAATTTGTACACCTTAAATTATTTCTATTCAGATGCCATGTACTCATAGCAACCAAGACATGAAAAACTTCATCTAATAACTGTATACAATATATTCTTATGCATTGCACATGCATTTTATTGAATAAATAAAAACTTTATTTGCATATTTAGCAAAAACAATATCCTTAGTTTGACCATTTAAAAAATACAAACTCATGTAACCAAAATACTTAAAGGATTCAGTTAACTGTGTTGACTATTTTTACCTAAAAATATGAAAATCCAATCTGTCAAAACTGGTTTTGCAGTTAGAGATATCTGAAATATTTGTAGATTTCCACAAAGGTTGACTTTTCATATTATGGGATCTACTACGACATCTAGATCAGTTATTCAGAGACAAAAGTATTTTGCCACCTAAGTTAGAACTTTATACAAGAAATTCCTGGGGTGTTTACCCACTTTGAAAATTTTATTGAGTACTTTTTATTTTTCAAAATCAAGTAGGACAAGTAAATAACAACAGTACCTCAAAGACTTTTATAAATAGCAAAGCTATACTATTCACAGCTATAAGCAAAGGTTATTTGCATTTCCCTGAGAGCATAGTTTGCTTTGGGTTCAAGGGCAATGTGTGTGCATGTGTGTGCACGTTTGTGTGTGAGTGAGAGAGAGAGATGAAATCATTGACATCAGAATGTGATGAGAACATTTATCTGTTGATGTTCGGGTGAGCTTAACTCCACGCCCAGGTAGACTGGCCTTGTCAACTGTGGTCCCTTAACCTTCACTACAGGTTGCACCCCACACCTCTGGCCCCCTTCTCCCTAGATCCAGTTAAGGTGGGGACCCAGCGGAGCAGCTCAGAGGCCCTAGAGTGCATGGGTGTGACTGCTAGTGCTGCTCTAACTTGTGCCTTGTTTCTAAGAAGCGGGCTCCTTCCTGGAACCCCCTTGGATGGAACCCCTTTTCCTTATTTGCCCCTTATACTTACTGAGCATGAGGAATTGTGCTCACAGACTCCAGGGATCCTGATATCATTTTCTAGATGTGTCAATTTTCTTAGACATGACCTCCTCCTCCTTCTACCTCATCCTCTTCCTCCTGTGACAGGGTGGTCTGTCCCCACACAGGACCTGCCTCAAGATCCAGTCTGCTGTGCCAGGATGTCCCAAATGCCTGGCTCCAGTCCCAGGGCCCTTCGCTTCTGGCTCGCCCAGAACCAATCGGCCTCGTGCCCCTGCTGGTGAGTTATGAAAGTTAACTTGGTACATACCAGATGTGCTTGTACCCCTGTCTAGTGCCTACAAGTCTATACCTATCAAGTGTCCCCAGAATGATTTGAACTTTTCCACCCTAAAAGCTACAGACTGGCAGCTTCAAGCACAGAACTCTGAATCATCCTACTCTAGGTGTGCCTGCCCGCTAACCCATGCCATTACCGAGAATCTCTATCTCTTGAGAGCGAGGGACGTGAGATTTTTACCCAAAGTCACCTGCATGTCTGATGATATAAACATTATATAGAATTCATTATCTTTGTTTAGGTGTTCTGAACTTGTCCCGAAACTCAGGGCCCGCATTTAGAACCAGGTTCATAACACAGAGACTCTAAACCTTCACTTTCCTACCATCGGGCTGGCCCGCTGACTCTCCACACCTGCTGCCTTCTCTTACTGAAGGGTGTTCAACGAGACAACGAGTGTTCTCCTTCGGAGAGGCGGGGAGGGGGGGCTCTTTGTGTGTGCCTGTGATGGTGTCATTGGATATCCACTTTGGAAGTTCTTCCCTGAAACCATTTTTGGAATATGACTGATTTCCCCTGTAGCTCACAGATAGTCTCGGAAGGTGATCTCAGAGAAAGACAGACATGTAAGCAGTGGCCACATCATTAAGCCAAGCGCACAGCTCTCCAGAGAGACCAATTGGAAGGACGATAAGGACTTGGACACAGCCTCATACATCTAAGTTTTTGCTGACTTGATGAAAAGTAAAATTATAATATTGACATGTGGCCTATTTACCTGTTTATTGAGGGTCTCTGTGGTGCAGATTTGTCTCATTCATTGGTGTCCCCAAGGTGTGACAAACAGAAAGAACAATTTGAATGTTTGTTCAATTAAACTAAATTAAATTGAGAGCTTTGTTATTAGCACTCATGAGCAAGTGATACGGGTGTTCTAAACTTCCTCAGGTGTGTTCGCATTTCCCCGTCTCACTTCCATGGTGGGGAGCTGCGCTGGCACACACGAGTGTGTGTGCGGAACTTTTCACACACCAACATGCACTTACATTTGTCCTCAACCTGGACACAAATAAATCTCCAAGATTTGTAATTTTCCAAGTCTTTTTTATCTGCTTTGAATTGTAGCTTCTTCTAACCATGACTTTTCTATGAAAATTAAGTCCCCTATCAATTTCCAAACTGCCGAGACGCACAGGCACAATACGCCACATCTGACACAAAATGAAACTCTATAAAGAGATTTTAAGTCATATGATGAAAATAAAGCACATTGGGTAATACAGTTACTATGTTGTTGCCATCGTTGTTGCTGTTAAATACAGCATGTGAAACAGGATCTCTTAATCTGTCCCCCAACCTGGGGATTAGAATGAATTTCCAATGAGCTCATTTGAAAGCCCTAGTGCTCAGACTGAAGGGTAGACTCTGTTGTTTGAGGCAGAATCGTGGGAAGCTGATCCAAGATCCAAATAAAAAGGCTTAAAATGACCCTGACAACTAAGGTTCCGGGAAGGTGGGGTCTCAGGGACATGGACCCAAATCACTGCCTAAGAAGTGGGATGTGTGCCATCGGGAAGAGCTGGTCAGTCCTGCAGTGGCCCGCAGCCCGCGGGGGTGTTTACATCTTCTGAAGACAGTGCCCGAGCCTCTGGGAGCCCTTTTCTCCCCAGCAACACAACAGTTAGACATAAAGAGGCCAGGACACTAGACTGCGCAGAAGGCGCATCTGCCTGGTAATGACAGTCCCAGTCCCAGTTCCAGATGGGCCTCCTGTGATCACCAAAAACTAGAGGCTTTTGATGGAGAGAACTGAACACAGGTTTTTTCGTTCTTTGTTTTTAGGGTT
Organism: Sturnira hondurensis; assembly: GCF_014824575.4. Lineage (NCBI taxonomy): Eukaryota > Metazoa > Chordata > Mammalia > Chiroptera > Phyllostomidae > Sturnira > Sturnira hondurensis. The sequence continues at coordinate 2,633,605 of NW_028091847.1, read as the reverse complement.
GTTTTTTTTTAAATTTCTTTCAAAGCAAATGGGCCTTCCCTGACCTGTCAGATGAAACAACCTATGAGACACTCTTGACAAGGAACCCAAGACTCTCACACCAAGGATTCCAGATGGTTTAAATATAAGGGGGGAGGGAGAAGAGAGAGAGAGAAACACTTTTATTTCCCTGCCTTGTTTAGTGAATCCCTTAGCCAAAGTGTGGAAACAAAACACAAAACAAAGAGCCAGTTTTGGGGGGGTGCTTTGGTTTCTTGTTTTGTGCTCTGAGAGAGTTTGTCAAAAAGGGCACTGGCTTAGAAGTTGAAATACCTGGGTTTAGACTCCTGGCTCTGCTACTTGTAATCTGAGTGACCTGGGACAAATCACTTAGCCTTTCTGAAACTTGGTTTCCTCACTTGTGAGACAGGAGTGATAACGTCCAGCCGCTGGTCATTATGATGGTTAAGTGAATAGACGCACAGAAATGCCCAGCACAGAACCCGGCATGGGGCAGGTGTGTCTCAAATGTTACTACTCTCCTGAGGTAGATCACGCAAACATTCCTGGCTGCTCTCAAGTGTCCTGAAGCCGCGACTTCCGAGGGGCCCCCTATGAGGAGCCAAAGGGATTCTCTGCTGTTTGGCCTAAAGCCCAAGCCCCTCCTGCTGTCTGCAGTGGGCAGGACATGGTTGAGGGGTGCAGAGGGTCCCCGGCCGCACTGCCCGGCTCCCGCAGTCACACCGACACTGCTCCCGGCACGATCCTCCGGATGTGGGTGTAAGATTTCCTGATGGTGACGCTGCCGTGGTGTGACACTCCCCGGGGCAGGACGCACTCCTCCGTCAGTTTCTGGGCCTCCGGGTCCCAGCACAGCACCGTGGCGATAACCTCGTTCTTCTCATCCCTCCCCCCGGTGATGTAGAGCCGGTTATTGCAGGGCGCAATGCCGCAGCTGGCCCTCTCGTGGCTGAGCTGGGTCACCAGGCACCAGCTGTCCTCCAGGGGGCTGTAGGCGTACAGTGCTCTCATGGCCCCACCTGAAGATGAAGGGGAAAACGATGGGAACCTTGCTATTTTTCTGGAGTTCTTCCCCTTTAACCACTAAACCACTGCTTCCAATTCAGTCAAATCTACCACCTTGCCAAGAGGAAGTAGATTTGTAGCTTTCAAAAAACCCTGAGTCGATTACTAGGGGCAGCAAGTGCTAGGGACACTTTAAATTCTGCAGCCAGGTGCTAATCAGGCTCCAGGGGACACCTGGCTTCACCTGGCTGCCAAATGCACCCCAAGACGGCTCCCTGGAGGAAACACCACCTGGTCCAGACTCCACTCATAACTCCAGCTCTGCCACTTTTTGATATGTAAGTATGAGCACATGATTATAAACGTCAGAGGGACCATAAGCATGGAGTAACTGGCAGAAAGCCTGGAACATAGAAGCCACCAATACGTGACAGTAACCAGAGGCAGTGGCCCCTCTTTGAACCGAGCATGACCTGGGACACCAGCCCAAATTACTTGTCTGGAGATTAGACCTTCAAGCAGAGTCATGAGCCTGCCCATAAACACAGAGGAAACCTGAAGTAAAGGAGAGAGGGTTTTTCTCTTACTCTGTTCTCCTATTTTATTTTTCTCCTTAGCTCATATTTGCTGAAGTTACTTACTTTTGGCATCTCCTTTGTCGGTAGTTCCCAATCCTTGCTGCACATCAAAGTCACGTTAAAAACACTCGCACTGTTGGCCAGCATCCCCTTTCCTGTCCTAATTTCACCGGCCTGGAGTGAGGCCCGGCCACCCACACTTTTGTAATAAGCTACCAAGATGATTCTAATGAGTCGTCAGGATTGCGATCCGTCACCCCTAACAATCCCGTGCCAGCTATGCTCTGGCTGGCCAGGCTTCCCTCTGGCAGTCTACAACTTTTCTGAGCCCCCAAAGCGAGCAGGGAGAGTACAATTCCCATGAACACAAAAGAAGAAATCATGGTAGCTACCATTTGGGGGGCGCTCGTCACACTGGCCACATTTCAGTGTCTGCACATGTTCCTGCAGCAACGTCCAGCGCCTCCTCTGGGCCCCGGAGATGATCTGCTCTGTATGTCCCCCAAATGGGGGCGGTCTTCTGCCTCCCGGACTCAAGGGAAATCCCACCAAAGCCTGGACCCGTCCCACCTTTGCTTCCTTGTCAACCAGGAACTTGTGAGTCCTCAGGGGGGCTTTGTGTGATGTACCTGCAGAGCTGCATGTGTGGGAGACCTCGGATAAATAAGAAGCCATTTGCTCACTTACCAACGACATAGATGCGGTCCCGGAAACTCACTGCATTGATGCATTTAGCCTCCACTGGCATGGACGCCTTTAAACTCCATTTATTGGTTGAAGGGTCATAACACTGAGTCTTGTCCGTGGCCAGTTTCCCATTGGGCCCTCCCCCAATCACATAGAGCTTTTTCTTATGGCTGGTTGCTGCGAAGGAACTGACATGAACCAGGAGGGGTGCAGCCTGCAGAGACACGGGGCCCCAGGAGAAGCTGTCAGTCACATTGCCCAGATTTGCTGCCGTGGCTCACAGGACACAGGCAGGGAGCCAGGGGACACAAGCCTGGACATCCTTTGCCTGATGTCACGAGGCCCGTAGCCTTGACTCCCCTTTAGACACAGAGAGGATCAAAGCACACGTCTCCCGCCCTCCCTCCAGACTGCAAGCAGGCATTGGATATTTCTAGCCTGTTTCTCCCAGAGTTCAGTTATCAGGTGAGAAGGGGAATTGGCAAGTGTTTATACAGATGAAACCAGCCAGGGGTGGAGAAAAATGCCCTCTCCAATGTGCATGATCATATTCACCCATGTGTTTATTCACTCAAAAATTATGTATTGTGTGCCAGACATTATTCTTGGTGTTTATAATATCCAGGAAGGAAAACTAGTAGAAGGGTTTCAGGTAGTCACAGGTAAACAGATTGTCCCATTCTGGGGCAACATGCAGATTTTGGGATGAAGCCAGACTTGTGCTTACACCCCGTGAACCCCAGGGCACTAAAGGAGACCTCCAAGAGCTTCTGGCCATTGACATAACCCTCTTGGGCCGTGGAGCAACACATAAGCGCAAAGTAACAGGACTTGCCAAAGGCAAGTCCCTTTAAAGGGATCCTTTTGAGTCCCTTGTGGAGAAGACAAGGGTAGGTGGCATCTGAGGACACAGAAACTATGGGCCAAGACGTGCACCCAGGTTAGGACCACACCTCCCACATCTGGGGTTCTGGCCAGAAGCCAGAAGGGTGTCATTTCTGTGACCTGATCAGCAATGGCTCCCATGATGAGGGAAGCTCAGAGCCACCAAAAATGTCCTCACCAGGAGCCAAGTGATCAGAAAGCCACACACCTACATTGACATGTACCCTTTCTTTAAGCTTTGAAGTAATAATACAAACAGAGTTACCCATAGAAGTAATCTCCTATACCTCTGACCAGCAGTTGTGGAAGGGGTCATAGGTCTCCACGTTGTTGATCCTCTGCAAGCCATCGAAACCCCCGATCACATAGACCTTGCCACCCAACACCACCATCTTATGCCTCCAGCGGCCTATGTTCAAATACTCAATTTGAATCCATTTGTTGATCGAAGAATTATATTTCCAAACATCATGCTGTGTTTCTTTGCCACCTGGAAGAGATACGGACCATTTAAGAAACCGCCAGATGTGTCAGAAATACAGCTTCTCCTATAATTTCCCACAGGTCCATAAATGCTAAATCTGACTTCCAGCCAAGATGGAGGCATAGGTAGATATACTTTACCTCCTCACACAACCAAAAGAAGGACAACAACAAATTTAAAAACAAAAAATAACCAGAAGTGCCATAAAACCGAATTGTGTGGAAATCCAACAACCAAGGAGTTAAAGAAGAAACATTCATTCAGACTGGTAGGAGGGATGGAGACCAGCAGCCAGAAGAAAAAAGAGGCTCAGCAAGACAGTGGCTGACCAACCAAGTGGTCTCACATTTGCATGTGGAGAAACTGGAAAAACCAATGGGGAGTGAGACAAACCACATAACCCAGGGACCAAGCACAGGAAAATAAAGCCCCCAAACTGCTGGCTATAAAAACCTGTGGGTATTGCAGTGGTGGGAAAAACTCCTAGCCTCTCAGGAGACTTCATTGGACCAATGGGGTCCTAGAATGCACAAAAACACACCCACCCAGGAATTAGCAACAGAAGGACCCAACTTGCTTGTGTGTAGTAGGGGAAGTGACTGAAAGCTGGCCAACAGCTGAGCAAGCAGCATTGTTCCCTCTCAGATCCCTCCCCCACAGACAGCACTGCAACACAGCAACATGGGTTTCCCCACCCTGGTGAATACTTAAGGCTCTGCCCCTTATAACACATGCACCAAGACAAAAAAAAAAATATGGCCCAAATGAAAGAACAGATCAAAGATCCTATCAAAGATAGAACTAATTGATGAAGAGATAGTCAACTTATCAAATGCAGAGTTTGAAGCACTGGTAATCAGGATGCTCACAGAATTGGTTGAGTATGGTCACAAATAGAGGAAGAAGTGAAGGCTATGCAAAGTGAAATAAAGAAAAATATACAGGGAACTAACAGTAAAGGGAAGGAAACCCGGACTCAAATCTTGGAGCAGAAGAAAGAAATAAATATTCAACCAAAACAGAATGAAGAAGCAAGAATTTTAAAAAACGAGGACAGGCTTAGGAACCTCTGGGACAACTTTAAATGTCCCAACATCTGAATCATAGGGGTGCCAGAGGGAGAAAGGAAGAGCAAGAAATTGAAAACTTATTTGAAAAAATAATGAAGGATAACTTCTCAATCTGACAAAGGAAATAGACTTCCATGAAGTCCAGGAAGCTCAGAGGGTCCCAAGAAAGCTCCGAAGTTGGACCTAAGGAAGCATACACCAAGGCACATCATAATTACATTAGCCAAGATTAAAGATAAGGAGAGAATCTTAAAAGCAGCAAGAGAAAAGGAGAGAGTTACCTGCAAAGGAGTTTCCATAAGGCTATCAGCCAATTTCTCAAAAGAAACCTTGCAGACAAGAAGGGGCTGGAAAGAAGTATGCCAAGACATGAAAGGCAAGGACCTCCATCCAAGATCACTTTATCCAGTAAAGCTATCATTTAGAATGAAAGGGCAGATAAAGCACTTTCCAGATAAGGTCAAGGTAAAGGAGTTCATCATCACCAAGCCCTTATTATATGAAATAAGAGACACTGTCATTCTACAATGCCAACAAACTCACAACTATCACCAACTGACCCAAAAAAATTAAAAATAAATGAAAACTAAGCAAAAAACAGGAACAGAATCACAGAAATGGAAACCACATGGAGGGTTATCAAGGGGGAGAGGGAGATGAGGAGAATGGGGGAAAAGGTACAGGGAATAAGAAGCATAAATGGTAAGCACAAAATAGATAGGGGGAGGTTAAGAATAGTATAGGAAGTGGAGAAGACAAAAAATTTATATGTATGACCATGGACATGAACTAAGGTGGGGAATGCTGGAGGGAGAGGGAGTGCAGGGAAGAGGGGAATAAAGGGGAGAAAAAATAATGGGACAACTATAATAACATAATCAATAATAAATATTTTTTTAATTTATAAAAAACAGAACAGGAATAATACTATACTCTGTTGCCACAGGGGAATGAATAGCCTACAGGGCCAATCGTGACACAGAGTGTTGCTTCTTTTGGTGGGGGCGGGGACTACATTTTATTTTCTAAGCCACTGACTTGTAAACAATTGGAATCTAGCCTGGTTGTAAGTTAGAGACTGTCTCTGTTTCTCTGTTTCCATAGTACCCAGCTGTTCAATGGTGTGGGGACTGACTACAGAAGTGGGGGGCAGGCTGGGCAGAGGGAAGCAAAGGGGGAAAATTGGGACAAGTATAATAGTATAAACAAGAAAATATTTTTAAAAATAAATAAATAAATGCTAAATCCCCGGGCCAGTTTCCCTAAGAAAAAAGAAACCCTGAAGGGCTATGCGGTCTCTCTGGGAGACAGAGCCAACACAGGGGAACAGGGAGCAACAGTGTAAGCCTGGGGGGAATAGTTCTCCCTACTGTGTCATGTGTCACCTCTGTGTCGTGAGAGTTCAGGGAAGTTGTAGGCCGTCGTGGGCAGGTGCTCCTTTAGGATGGAGCCCAGAAGTCGGTTTCCTAGGTCAAGGGCGTACATACCTTGAATTTTCCTAAGTGCCGCCAAAGAGCCCTCTTGAGCTGTCCTGGTCAACCCTTCCCCAGACCCCACCCACAGTGGGTGTGAGGAAGGCTCTTGGATTCTCTGGGGGGTTGTTGTTGTTGCTTTATAGCTTAACGGTGAAAAATAATGTCACAGTTTGGTTTTCCCTGGTTATTAGGGAGGCTAAGCCTTTTCATCTTCTGTGAATTTTCTGTTCATTTAGTTTAGTCATTTTCCTTTGGGTTGTGTGCCTCGTAGGGATCTCTATTAATGCAAAACACAGTGACATTGGTCCCATTTAGGTAGTGTCAAACAAGATTACATAACTATAAGGTTCCAAAGAAATGTATGCAAATTATATTCAAAAGGAAAAAAAACCTGTGAATTTTGCTTCAGGACATAAAAGACGACCTGATTAGCTTGGTGGGAAGATACCATGTGCGTGGGTAAGAAGACCTGTTACTGCAAAGATGCCAACCTTCCCCAGATAAACTCATTAACTTGGTGCCTTCAGGACTTCTTAGGGAACTTGAAAAGATTATTCTAAACTTCATCTGAAAGGGTAAATTTGGAAAAATTTCTAAGGAACTTTTGAAAAAGAAGAATGAAGAAGGGGACTTCCCCTAGCAAATCTCAAAACGAACCATAAAGTTGTAATGAAAACAGTGTGGCGCTGTATGAGACCCCCTGAAACAGATGCATGAAAACAGGAGTTCGGAACATGCTGAAAGACATAGAGATAATTAAATAAGTGGTGTTAGAGCATTGGGCTGTTCATTTAGGAAAAAATTAAATAGCTCTCTACTTCGAATTACCCTTAAAATAAACCTCAAATGCAAATGCTATGAAAGTAACTGAATGTATACAGGAAAAGATATTCATGATCTTGGGGTGGGAAGGGACTTTCTGAGCAAGGTTTGAGTCCCAGAGTCATATAAGAAAGTTATTATATAAAATATAAATTGAAAGACAAGCACAGCCTGGGAGAAAGTATTTGCAATATAAGTAGCAAAAGGTATATGATAAGAGCTCCAGAAACTGAGTAATAAGAAGACAAACAGCCAATAGAAAAACAAAAGGTGTGAACAAATTTTAAAATAAATACAGTTAGCTAATAAATATATGAAAATATGCTTGACCTTATTCATGATCCAAAGTGTAAATTTAAGCATTCTAGATTATTAAAAATGTAATTAACTGATAATAGAAAAATAACAAAAATGTTAGCTATGATGTAGAAAATGGCCACTGGTATTCATCATTGGTTGAACTATAAATTGGTACAAACTTACTGGAAGACAATTTAGCCATATCTATAAGAATTCCAGGAGACAGGAGAGCATAGGGGAAAAGTGGATGGACTCACATGAACAAGTATAAAGGACACATGGACAATAACTAAGGTGGGGGGCGGAAATGAGAGGGAGGTAGGGAGCACTGGGGTGGGGGGCAGGGCTGGGAATATAAGACAGAAAACTGTACTTGAACAAGAAGTAAATAAAAATAAAAATAAAAATAAAAGAATTCCAAATTCACACATCTTATGACCATTTCCAGGAATCTCTCCAAATAGCAGCAAAAGTTCATAAACATAGATGCATAAGAATGCCTGTTACAGTATTATTTTAGTAGGAAAACAAAAGCTAAAAAATATTATGATTCATTTATTCAGTAGACTGTCCTGTAGCTGGTAAAAAGAACAACAGTAATGACAATGACACTANAATAAAAATAAAAATTAAAAAAAAAAGAATTCCAAATTCACACATCTTATGACCATTTCCAGGAATCTCTCCAAATAGCAGCAAAAGTTCATAAACATAGATGCATAAGAATGCCTGTTACAGTATTATTTTAGTAGGAAAACAAAAGCTAAAAAAATATTATGATTCATTTATTCAGTAGACTGTCCTGTAGCTGGTAAAAAGAACAACAGTAATGACAATGACACTAAAGATGGCTAACACCATTAGGGTCTCCCCATGTGCTTGTGACTGTGCTGTGCCTCACATGTATGACATCACTTAACGCACATGATAGATCCATTATACCAACATGCAGTGAAGTGGAAAATGCATTGTGACTTGAAGTACAAGTTTCTGTTGATTTAATTGTGTACAACAAGCATGCTGTCATGTATTGTTTGTATCATTTTTTTAAAAAGACAACAACACATTTAAGAGAGGGGAAGGGCAAGTTGTAGAATAGCATGCAGTGAATGTGGCAAAGACTGACTGTGATTACCAACCCCTGTCTTTTCCTCCTGGGCACAGGTTAGACTACATTTCCCAGTCCACCTGCAGAGGGTGAGGGTGCAGGGAAGGCATATGGCTCATTCTTGCCAATAGGCTGTGAGTAGAACTGACGCCTCACATCCAGGCTAAGGCCATTACGAGCAACCGTGCCCTCTCAAGTCATACATTTTCTCTCTCTTCTTGAAATTGAAGACCATATGTAGAAAACAGCAGCATCACAAGATGGAAGGAGCTTGGCCAGGTTCCTGAATGCGTGGAACGAACCCTGCATACTGTTATGGCAATTTTCTCAGATGTAGGGTTTGCTACAGAAGCTGCCATTACTTACTCTAAGACAATATAAAATCATTTTTAATTAAAAATATAGGATTGTAATGACACAGGGAAACTGCCATATTTTACTTTATACTCTCTATTACTGGAATCTTCTCCAACAATTAAAATACACTTCTACAAAGTAAAAGAAAGTTATGACTTAATCTACGATATTAATATATCCAAAGAAGAACTGACCTGCTCTTGATTTTGGAGGAAGCCAGTTCTGGGAAGCAGCTTTTCCAAAAATAAGTGCAGATTACAGAACACCTTCTAGGGAAGGGGGGAGATGCTCGTCTCCTCCCTTGGGGCCCCAAGAAGAGCCGGGTGGCTTTTGACGTCATGGGAGAGCGTGGAACTCAGAGAAGCTGGGATCCTGCCTGATGTTCACCTGTGTGTGGCCTGAGGTACATTTCGTGAGCTTTCTGGGCCTTAGCTTTCTCTATTTGTAACCTGGAGATTTAAGTCACCTACCTTATAGAGTTGATGTGAGAGACAAATGATTAAATGCTACCAAATTGTAAATTCATCTACTATGCTGTAGAGATGGTAAAAATATATGTCATTTAATAAATATTTATTGAGCACTTACTGTGGCGGCCAGACACAGGGCCAGGTGCTGGGAATAGTGTTGACTGTCATAGAATTTAAGGACTAACGGTCGGCAGGCATGAAGTGATTGCAAATATTTAATTGAACTGCTTCAAAGTAAGAAATGAAAAGGTACTGGGTGGTACTGAAGAATCTAAATGTATGACCCAATAAACTTCAGAGGTCATGTCTGGGAGAAGAGCAGCAGACATTTTTATTCATTATTGTATTTCCAGTGCTGAGTATGGTGTATTATGCCTACAACAGACACCAAGTGAATTCTGGTATCACTTCCCTCATTCCTCTTCCATGAAGGAGTGGGCGTCTTGCCTACTACTGCCCCAGATCCTAGTACGATACTGCTCACAGGTTAGTGAAAATGTGCTTTCCGAAGTAAGACCACCTGAGCTCCCCCTTTTCATAGCCTGACCCAGTCAGAGCTATATCGTTGACATTTCTAGTAATTCTTCTAGGATGGCTGCCTGCACTCGCTCAGGAGAATACGTAGTGCCACTGGCAGCTTGCTTTGGCATTGCACGGCTCCTGCTTACCTGAGATGTAGACCTCATTTTTTAATGTCACGCATGCAAACTCCACCCACTTCTTATTCTCACTCTCCAGCTCTTGCTCCGTCATGGGGAGCTTGGCCACCTCCAGGCGGCTGCGCCTCAGGGGGTCCAGGCAGGTTACCTCTGCCACAAACCGCTCATCTTTTGTGCAGCCGCCGATGATCATGAACACCTCCGACTGGAACTCATGCATCCTGGGCTTGGTGCGCTCGGAAATGATCTGGGAAACCAATGGGAGTGCAGAAAAGCAGGGTGACACAGTGGTTCGAAGCTCAGGCTATGCAGTCAGCAGAGCAAGGCCCAATTCCCAACTCTGCCATTGGACGGCCAGGTGCCCACCTCCTTGAGCCTCCATTTCATCATCTGCAGGTTCAAGATTTTAGTGGTAACTACCTCACAGGTTTGTTGTGAGGATTAAATGAGATCATACACTTAGTGTGTTTGGCCCAGAGCCTGGTACATAATCGATACTTGATAAAGGTTATTTGTTGTTGCTTTGCTGCCATTTGAAGAAGTCCAGGCTTGTTTACCATCGAATGTACTTCCTGCTTCTCCCTTCCTGCCTGGATGACGCCTTGAAGCCTGGAATCTCACTTTTGGCCGCTTTCCACTCCCCACCTCACTTCAATGTCCTAATGACATCCCAGACTTCGCTCACTACCAGACTTCTTCTGGAAGAGAGTCCTGACAATGGGCACAATGAAGCATCTAGTGACTTAGGAGTAAAAAAACAAAAGGGAGCAGCGTATGGCCCAATAGGTTGGGGAACTGGGTCTCAGCATCAAGTATGAGACTTTAGAGCCTTGAACAAGCAAAGAAATACACACCACAGATATTTGAACCCAGCTGAAAGAGCAGAGGTATGGAATCAAATACACCATGGTTTTGCCCTGGTTCCACCACCTATGGCCTCGTGGAGAAGCAACACACCTCTGTAAACACCTGCAATCATTTCTAGGCCATCAAGTCTTGGTCTAGATCAAGGTGGTCCATGGGAATTTGGGAGAAAATGAAACAAAGGAGCAACTTTCTCTACCCCAAAAGACCTCTCCCAATGAAGGTACCAGCTACCACTCCTAAGTTAAATGTAGACTGACATTTGCTTTTAGGGTTCTAAAATGTCCCACTGTCATCACCTTCATTCACTGAGAGGAGGGACAAGGTTAGGAGGGAGACATAGTGATAGGACAGAAAGGGTTAAAGTTTAAAAAAGAAAGGTTAATGAGTTCCATGAGTAGCCTCCTTGCGTACACCACTGTCGTCAGGAATGAACCCAAGATCATTCAATTAGTGAGCAGACAGGAAGTTTTATAGGATCAACTAGCAGTGAGACCTCAAGCCGGGGATCATGGTGGTTGGTTGGTTCAGTTGCCCAGACTGCAAAATGGGAATGAGAACGTGCCTTGAACTGGATTGGGGGCAATAGGACAACCAAAACCTAGGACACAGCGAAAGAGAGATTTTAGCCGGACACAAAGAAAATGCTTGATTGGGGGAGACAGAGCACCACAAAGGAACTGAGTGAGCATGAGAATCGACTTCATTTGTGGGGCATTTACCATGTGCCAGACCCTGCGCTAAGCACATCTCGTTCATTATCTTCTTTAATTCTCAAAGCAGTTATAGCAATTGGTAGGTATCATTATCTTCGTGCTGCAGGTCAGGACTGACCTTTGGAGCAGCTAAGAGTTCAATTTACTGTAAGAAAATTGCGCCATCAAGATTAAAGCCAAGACCCTCCTGACTTCACGCCCAAATTCCTGCCCCTGAGGACTTTTTAAGTACCAGAGTATCAGAATTCTCTTTCCTCCTAAATTAAAGCTTATAATCCCACTCCTCACCCCCTACCCCATTGCAGATATGAAAGGCAGTGCAGATATCTTATAGCAGCAATTTTGCAGAAGATATAATAGAGATATTGCATATCAGAGGAATGGCTTCATCACCTGCACTTCAGAGACTTAAGAAATGGGCAGCAGAAACAAACAAGAGCCAGAATGTTGTAACTACAGTTGATCAACACTCTGAACTTTAAATGTTCAACTGAAAACAGCTGCAGAAATTGACAGCTGTCTTCAAGTGTCTGAGGGTTTTGATTTCCAGTGTTGGGCTACCTGCCAGCCACCCACATACCTAACATGAGATATGACCTGGATTTGCCTGGACTCCGTCCATCACTCTACCCAACACCCTTCACTTGCTCAGTCTCCTGTCTGTGTTTAGCAAGGCAGAGACTGTTGTGTGGTGCCTGGTGCATATCTGGCATATAGTTATAGGTCAGGGTTTATTTGTAAAAAATGAAAGTATAGCATGTTAAAATATATGAGATGCTGCTAAAGTAGTACTTAGGGGGAATTTATAGCACTAATGACAATATTAGGGGGAAAGTATCAAATCAATGACCTCCACTTCTACTTTAAGAGACTAACAAAAAGAAGAAAAATTAAACCCCAAAAAACAGAAGAAACGAAATAATCAAGATCAGAGTAGAAATAAGTGAAATAAAAAACAAAACCAATAGAGAAAATCAAATTAAAACAAAAGGTTGTTTTTTGAGAAAAATCAGTAAAATTGATAAACCTCTGACCGGGGGAAAAAAGACTGATCAGAGGAAAGAGAGGAAACACAAATTACCAATATCTGCAGTGAGAGATGTGAGTGCCATCACTGCAGAGGCCACAGGCATCTAGAGGATAGTAAGGGAATACCGTGAACAACATTGAACCAATAGATTCAGTAACTTCTATAACATGGAAAAATTATTTGAGACATACAAACTACTAAAGCTCATTCTAGAAGAAATGGATGACCTGAATAGCCCTATCTCCATAAAAAAAATATAATTTAAAGTCAAAAACCTCTCTCTCTCTCTCTCTCTCTCACACACACACACACACACACACACACTCCTGGTTCTAATAGCATCACTGGTTAGCTCTACCAAACGTTTAAGAATATGTTTGCAGAGTAAATGAGTGACAGTGAATCTGGAGACAACACAGAACCAGAAAAGTCACACAGGGAAAGGAAGAGACTCCCAAGGGGCTTCAGACAGATAATTCCTAAGCCGTTTTTGGCTAAGATATCTACCAATGGCCTAATTAAGAAGGCTTTGTAGCCAGTCCTAGAACTATTATAAGTGATATATATGTGTGGTTCCTGTATATAAACTTAACTGTCTGTATATCATTACTTCCTGATTGTTTTATTCCTCTTCACTAAGCCTAGTTTTGTCCTTATACAATAATGAATAAAATACTTCTTCAGTTGTTAAAGAGACCCAGGTAGATTCAAATGATATGTACAGTCACCATCTTGGCCCCCATTTATTTCCCCACAAACATTTATCAATCACCTATGAAATGCCAGGGAACCTCCCAAGGTCTGGAGATGAAAATTCCAGTACAATATGCTTTCTGCCATAACAAGCTCCCAGCCTAGTAATGTTTACGGATGAGGAACCCAACGGTGAACATGCAGCAGTTGGTGTTATAACACATCAATGCACCAGCTGCTATGAGAACGAGAGGGGACTCTGGAGAAAATGGTGCTTGAACTGAGTTTGGAAGCAGGAGCAGAAGTTAACTGCATGAAGAGAGAAAAGAGGCATTTGAATAGTGCCCACATTGGCCTGGAGGCTGAAAAAGCAGGTCCACTTTGAGGAATTCCAAGCAGTGTGTTTGGGCTGTAGCAGAGGAAAGGGGTTGGTGGTGGCACGTAGAGAAGTGGGCAGGAGGCGAAGTAGCAGGGCCAGCTCTGGGAGCTAGGGCAGGAGGTATGGGCTCTATTCCAAAAGTGGTGGGGAGCCAGTGGAGAGAGAAATGATTAGGCTTGAGTTTGAGATTGTCCAGCTGGTGAATCGACTGGAGAAAGGATAGCCTGGGGACAGGAAGGTGAGTTTGGGGGAATTTTCGGAAGTTCAGGAAGGAAATAATGAGATTCTGAACGAGGGGACCGTCAGGTTCCCCAGAATGGGCAAGAGCTAAGCAGCACCGTGTGGAAGGCGACTGGACAGGGCACATTTCATCCATGTGTGCATCACCCACACCAACCTCCCGCCCTTACACAGCTGAGAGGAGGAGGGATGCGGCAGGCACGATGCTGGGAGACCTCTGTATCTCACCTTCTCAATAGCTGTCCACGATGCAATATCATCCGCATTTTACGAACCAGAAATCCAGGGCTCCTGGAACTGCCTGACTCACACTATAAACTGTGTCGTATCTCCTTTTTGATGCCTTAAGGATTTGCCAGCCAGACTCACCTATACCTCTATGAGGCTCAGTAGCTCCTTTTAGTTTGCTATTTATCGGTGGCACCTCTCATCTCACCTCATTGCCAGAAAGGTGGTACATCCTGGCTTCCTGGAGCAGCGGGAAGACCTCCGGGCACTGCCTGATGAGAGGATCTGCTTCCACCGTCTCCACAAAGTACCAGGGGTCCAGAAGCGGCAAGCGCACGTTCTCCAGGATGTAGGGGAGCAAGCAGAGGCGTTCCGACTGTTTGTGCCGCACCCAGCTCATCACGGTCTCAAACACCTGAGCCTCCTCTGTCACATAAAGGTCATCACTCTTCAAGATGTGGTACAGAGTGTCCACGGGAAGTTCAAGGAACTCCTCAGCGTTCAGAATCTGCACAAAGTTTTGGATGATGTAACTTTGAACCTGCTTCTTTAGACTGTCCAAGGAATGGGTGTCTGCCAGCCTCAATATTCCAACACAGTTTTCTGGATTCAAGGCTTCCGTGAGGAAGCTGGCGCAGGCATCCACCATCCGCAGGAACTAAGAGAATAGGAAGGCAGCAAATAAGACCACAAAATGATGAGTCCACAAGGACCTTTTTCAGTGAATTGTGTGTGGTAGCAAAAAATTAGAAACAATCCCATTGACCAACAATAAGGGACTAGCTAAATACATGACCATGCATTCATATTATTGACAGCTCTGTAGCCATTAAGAAAACATGTTGTAAAAGAACATTAAATGGTATAGAAAATTTTTACAATGCTTTAAGTTCCAAAGTCTGTTCATGGAATCTGATCAGGCCTCTAGATTTGATCAGCAGCTACAGGAAGTACAGTTGACCCTTGAACAACAGGGGGGTTGGGCTGCTGACCTCCAGCGGAGATGGAACTCCATGTGTAACTACATGCAGGGGAAGAGGAACATGTCAAATGACACCATGGGAAGATCAGCAAAATCCAGACTGTGGGAAACTACGCAGAGCAACCAGTATAGTTTCTTCCTGAAACACATCACAGGGGTGGGGACGGTGGGGGAGGGGGCCTAAGGGTGGAAAGAGGCTTAAGAGACACATCAATAGCTTTTGCAAAACAGGAAACTATTTGGATCCCTGATTTAAACAAACTAATTTTAAAGGTCAGAAATTTGCTCAAAGACTAATATTTGGTGATATGAAGCAATCACGCTAATTTTAAGTGTGATGATGGTATGGCTGTGTTTAAAGGAGAATCTTACCTTTTAGAGATATGTTCTGAAATATTTACAGATGAAATGAAAAAGCACATCACAAAGTCACTCGTGCATTATGATCCTATTTTTATGCAGAATACAGGCCTAGAAAAAAGACTGAAGGATAATATGGACCATTGTCGACCTCTCTGGGTACAGACACTGTAGAACTAATTATGCTGCATTGACAACCCTCAAATCTATTGCAGTGAAAATGAAGTTGTAAAACTGATTGGCTTTCATGTCTTATTTTTCAATCATCATCACCCTTATAATATGAGTTTATTATGCATATATATCCTTCCACAGCTTACAGAACATAGTCATATCATTATGTTATTTAATATTCATTTTACAGATGAGGTGTCTCAGATGCATCAGTTCAGCCCTGGTCAGTGTGGGTCAGTGGGTTGGAATGTCATCCCATAAACTGAAAGTTCACAGGTTCGATTCCTGGTCAAGGCACCTACCCAGGTTACAGGTCTGATCTCTGGTTGGGGCAACCATGAGAAGGCAGTTAACTGATGTTTCTCTTTCACATTGATCTCTCTCTCTCTCTCTCTCTCTCTCCCCACCCTTCCTGTCTCTCTAAAAACAATGAAAAAATATCCTTGTATATGGACTTTAAAATAATTAAAAATCAAATGCATCAGTTCATTCATATCCATTGCTCTCTGGAGCTTAGTTTGAACAACTCCAATCTCCCATCTCCCCTCCTGTCCACTGGACTCCTTACAGGATCAAGTTCTCAATATTCTTGAGTTGATCAATTAGAAGATTGGAAAAAGGGAGCATGGCAGGGAGGGCTGTTCTGAAGACAGGGCCTGCTCAGAGCATTCACGGGCAGGCCTGCCAAGAAGACAGCTCTACCCACAGGACCAGGGGTGTCAGGGTTGTGGGGACTGAAGCGTGGGGGTGGGCACAGGACTGGTCGTAGCATGGACCATACTGACTTAAGCTTTTCCCTTCACTCCGGAGCAATAGGGGCACACATCCCTGACTTTTTTAGTCATTTTCAATTGCAAAATATTACCTCTCCATATCACACCACACTTTACGATTGTCACTTTTGAAAACATTGACCGAGAGTCGATGCACTTTTGGAGAAAGCCTGAATTCTGCCTCAGACCACCCTGTCTGCTGGCCCCAACCACCTGCAGGTCTGCTCCTCGCATGAGCAACTGTGGAAACCGTTGAGACTGAGAATTCTGACACCTGTTCAGTTGTTCGCAGATTTTCAGTTCAAAGAGTAAAAGTACACAACCGAGACCAAGCCCTGCTGAGCCCTCAGAACCTGTGACCAGAGCCCTTTGTGGCCCTGCCCACAGAGACATCTCTGAGGGCTGAGAAGGAACTCACTTACGTGGTAACCTTCAGAGCAAAACTGCAGGTAGACCACACCAGCGTTTGCGTGAGAAGATGATATGAAAATCAAATCCAACTTCTAAATATGTAGACACTCTCTGGGAGGCCACCTAAGAACCTGGTGACAGTGACTGCCTCTGCGTGGGGCGGCGGGGGGGGCCTGGTGGCTGGGTTTAGGGTGAGGAGGAAGAATTACTTTTTACTATTTACCTTTTTGTATCCCCTTGAATTGTATGTCATGAGGAATTATCTATTTAAAACACAGTGAGTTTCTCACAAATAGAGGAGACACTAGAAGGAAACACATCAAAATGTTAGCAATACTTATCTCATAGGCCATTTTATGAGGTTATTAATTTGGGAGTTTTTTGGACTTTTCTGTATAAACCAAGCTTTCTACACTAAGCATGAAGTTGCTTTTAAAATCAGAAAAATGAAATAAATACTGTCTTACAATTTCAAGTACGCAATGAGAAAATAAAATGTCAAAAAATATCATAAAGAGAAGCTAAAATGCTCCAGCCCCTTTACATTAACTAACTCAATCCTCACAACAGCACTATAAAGTAAATATGTATTACCATTCCTGTTTTATAATGAGAAAAACAGATTCAGAGAAGTAAATTCATTTCCTAAGAGATGTATAAATAATACGTAGCTCTGAAATTTGGAACAGTCTTATTTGATTTTGGAAATGCATGTTTTTACATTATTTCAAGCTGCCTCCAGTAAACTAGTGTATGTGCAGGACAGTGGCTTTCCAGATGCCAGACATGATTTCTTTGCACACTTCTCTGGAGAGCTCAGTGGATCTGACTTGCCTAGATGTGGGGAGGCCTGGCCAACAAGGTGCCAGTTCCTGCCCCTGCTTGATGACTGTAGATGAACAAAGAAGACACCATGAAAGACAATCAGATCAAGTACCAAAGCTCCCATTTGTTCAAAATATCGATTCCAACATGTCTCTCCCCACTCGGAGCCATGCATTCATCATTCATCCACTTGTTCATTTCCCAAACGTGTGCTGAGCTTGTGTGATGTGCTAGGCTCTCCACTAGTGCTGGGCGTGCAGAGAGTGAGCAGAAAGAGACACAGTGCCCATGCTCACTGGAGCTGACAACTGGCGGGGGAGGCAGTAATCAAATAAGCATGCAAGTGTAAAATTACAATTGCGATAAATGCCCAGTAACGCTGTTCAGTGATTCCATTGCTTGAAACTGAAGACGGTGCTTCTCCTACCCCTCCAGCCATGCACAGCCTGGGTCTAAGCTGTCACCAGGACTCTCCCTGCTGGAACCTGTTAGCACTCAGACCTGTCTACTCAGCTCTCCGCACATCCCTGCCTGTCCTAGTGGCTTTCTATGCTTATGCCACTCCCTCGGCCTGGACCAGCTTCTCCCTCATGACTAGATGCCAAAGTCCTATTCTCCTCAACCAGCAAGTTTTATTCCAGAGCCCCACAAAAAAGGGGGGACTCAGGATAGCTCCCCCCTGAAAAGAAGAGTGCTTTTAAGTTTCCCTCAAGAAGGAGGAAAAAACGAGTACCATGACCACCACCTGATCTATACAGGGCTGTTTTCTTCACTCAGAGTGTTGAATTGAGGACCAATGGATGTGCTCCAGAGAGTCTGTGAACCCCTATCTGGTATGCAAACATTTGTGTGCCCATGTGCCATTTTCTGGGAACTGAGTTTGCTGGAGACACTGATTTATTTTCTAGTATCCATCCACTAGAGGACAAAGTCAGGGTGAGAGAGGACCAGAGTCTTAAACAGACTAGGCTTTAAGCCTTCCCTGACTCTGGAAATTTTAATTCTGGGTCGATACTTGTTCAAGAAGAAAGAAAGAGAATGGAAGGAAAGAGAAAGGAAAGAAATAGAGAAATCCCCCCTATTCCTGAAGTTTCTTCTCAAAAAACACTCTTCCTTCATCATTTCTCCAATGGTCCAACATGGAGTGAATTCCTCCCTCTTGTGTGTTCCACTGGGCAGCTCACCCTGCTGTGGAGCACCAATTACATTCCTACCTGTACTATGGTCAAGGGAAAGTTCTAGGCCATATTTGTGCTTTTACTTTTAGAAGCACATAGCACAAATTCTGGCAAAAGAAGGAGAGAGGAAGAAGATATTTTTTAGATACCTAGTATGTATGAAAATCTGTGCTAGAGACTTTTCCATCCATTATTTATTTAATGAATACATTTACTTTTTAGTGAATATATTTTAACACGTAATAATGAGATAGATATTAGTGTTGCTATTTGTACAGAGATGGAAATAGAGAATTTGAAGAGTCGAGTGTGTTGACCAAGGTCACATGGCTAGTAGGTGTTGAGATCATGCTGAGCTCACAGCTAGCTGACTCTTCCCACGGGCATACCCTGCCTTTGTCTGTAGCTGTTGCACTGTTGTGCTCACACAGTTCCAGGAGAGCCTGAGAGGTTTTATGAGGACAAGGGAGGGTGGAGATCTCCACGTTGCCTACATATGTTCCCTCCACCCCAAAATATGCCTCCATAAACATTTTTGAATGTGAGGGTTGTAAAGTAGAATCATGTGATCCCAACCAATGGCTGGAAACTGCTGAGGAGTAGGGCAGTCCAGGGGACAAGAAGCCAGTTTGTTTTAAGTATTTTTTGTGCTTCTTCATAATCAAGTTTATTTAAGACTTTAGAGTAAATTTTTGTCTCAGCCTGTCCCACTGGCACATGAACTTGTTTATTAAAGCGGAGCAATGACAGCTAATGGCAACAGACAACCAACTTCCTGTTTGGGGAACATGTGAGCAAACTGTTACAGCCAGGCACCTGACTCTTGAACAGGGAGACTAAAAATACAAGCAAAGAAAACCACTTGAGACCTGGCTGCAGTTCCCATGAGAAGCGTCTGTGTTGAAGAGAATGCACCCTTGCCCCCACCCCCTCTATCCTTCCTCTGCTCTCTTCATGCTCTCCAGAACCGGGCCCTCAGGTTTCGTCTGTGGAATTCCACATCTCCCTAGAGGTTCCTTCGAATCCACTCTAGAATAACCAAAGTCCTGTTTTGGTCCAAAGGGTCTATAAAAACAGATATTCTTTTTTTAAATCTTCACCTGAAGATATGTTTATTGATTTTATAGAGAAAGAGAAAAACATCTATGTGAAAAACATCAATAGGTTGCCTCCCATACATACCTGACTGGGAATCAAACCTGCGTCCTAGGTGTGTGCTCAACCAGGAATCAAACCCACAACTCTTTGGTGCACAGGACGACACTCCGACCAAGTGACCCAGCCAGGGCAAGACACTGATATTCTTACCCTTAAATTCCAACAGACCAATGTATGTGAAGAGTTTGTGAGCTGAATTTAAATAAAATTCAAACTTATTTGAAAGTATATTTGAATTTATTATCATTTTTGTCACCATTTTTCTTCTCAGATAATAGATACTGAAAGTAATGCTGTTCTCCTGTCAGTTCTGTGTTGGTGTTGAAAGGGGTCTTCATACTTGAAAACCATAAATTACCACCTGTCTTAAACTTCCATTCTTGCCTCACCCTCTCTCCCAGGAGGTACACCCACCTCAGACTCTGTCAGAATGTGCTCCTGCACACCCAGGATGTCCT
Source organism: Sturnira hondurensis (assembly GCF_014824575.4). Lineage (NCBI taxonomy): Eukaryota > Metazoa > Chordata > Mammalia > Chiroptera > Phyllostomidae > Sturnira > Sturnira hondurensis. The sequence continues at coordinate 2,613,236 of NW_028091847.1, read as the reverse complement.
CTGCTCCCTCAGGACCTTCAGTCCTTCGCCTAGACTTGGCTGAGAGATCTGCTGGCTCCTGGAAGCTATGAGGGGTAGGCAAGAAGGGCAGAAACGAAGACCTGAAAATGGTCCACTCACTAAGGTGGAGCAGGTGCTGGGGAACTGAGCCAACCACAGAGGTAAATGGACCCAGAAGTAGAATCAGAAGGGGGGGAAATGGGCAGTACCCAAGGTTGTGGCAAGTTTGGTTGTGATTCAGGCAACAGAAAAGACAGCCCCTGAGATTCCAGAGAACATAGTGGAGGGCTCAACAGTCCAGCAGAGCACACTCAAGGAATCATGTGGGCCACGTTAGGATTCAAGGAGCAAGGGGCGCAGCTGAGGCTAAGTGACTCAGCCCAGGGGGAGTGTGAAGGCCAGGGAGGGGCACCACTGTGCAGATTAAATGGAATGATTGTATCTGGGACATGGTTGACGCTCAGGATGTAAAGTGCGTCTGTGGTGTATGTGGTGTGTGTGGTGTGTGTGGTGTGCGTGGTGTGTGGTATGTGCATGTGTGCATAGGGAATAGAAGCAGGTATCTAAACAGAAACCAGGTCCTGAGAAGCAGGTCCATGAATGCAGGCAGCTGGAACAGGCAGGGTAGCAGGTAGAGAAAGAAGGAACCTTTGTCTTTGCTTATAATTTCTCTCTGCCTAGAGTACTTTTCCCCCAGCCCAACTGCCACTTATTGAAATCCTCCCTGTTCTGTGAAGTCAAATTCAATGTCAACTCCTTTAGAGCCAGAACTTTCCTCAACTGCTACATTCTGTCCTGGGGTGTGGTTGCCCTTTGGGTTAGGAACTCATCGGAAATCCTTGTTTTTGAGTCTTCAGGGGTAGTGGATGGAGGTAAGTATATGGAGCAAGAAGTTTTGGGTTTAGGCCTCAGATCATAGATCGATCACTTGATAGCTGAACACTCCCTGAGTCACCATTTCCTCATCTGGGAAGTCTTGACAATGATAAACCCAACTTGCAAGCTCATTGTGACGGTATCACTGGCCTTCTCACTCATAGAAGTATTGTCAACTTCAGATGGGATCACATAGGGAAAAAAATACAATAAATTGCTACAAAAATATAATCTATATTTATAATTTTTTACCTTCCCCCCAGATATCTTTTCACAAAGCACTTAGCACATAGAGGACACTTAGTAATTTGTGGTAGTTGGGTAGCAGTAAGGGTCATAATCTGATAGCAACATGCATCTTCATTGCAACTAAACCACCCCCCCTCCCACTTCCTGTATGCCACAACCTGTGGGCAGCAACGGGGGCATCCCAGGCTTACTTTCCAGGGAAGGATGGTGGAGCAGACAACAGAAGACAACTTCAACACTGACTTTCTAAATACATGTTCAGAACTTATGCTTTAAAAACAGTTTTAAAACACCAATTAGTGGTAATAACTGGGCCCTTTGAGCTTCAAAAAGCAAATCCTAAAGAGTCTAGACATCAAGTTTATGCCAAAAGAATAGCAGTAGGAGAATGGATGACAACGTAAGAGTCAGCTTTTCCCACCTGGGAGGTGATACAATTCGCAGACCTGGAAGGGAGAAGTGAAAAAGTCTAGTAATAGAGTGAGAAGTAGGTGTGGGGCCCTGACATGATGTCCTGCCTCCTAACGCAGGCCAAAACTCCAGAATTAGGGGAATGCTGAAAGCCCCTTAAAGGCTGTGGATCCCAGGACAGAAGAATATGTATCTTCACTGCTGAGATGAAGGTGGGATTGCAGCAGTCCAGTACAGCAGCAGCAGAACGGAAACTGAGTGTGCTGTTGCTAGACAAAGGGGGCCTATGGTAGTCATTCCGAGTTCCCCAAAGGTCCGGATTAAATGAAAGGAGAGTAAATGGAAGTGTCACGTGTGTCCCTGAGAGGGGCTCAGAAGTAGCTGAGAGGATAGGAAGACCTGAAGAAACCTTGCAAAAAGACAAAGAGAATTCCAAATAACCCACAGGCTAAACTAGTCTGCGGTGACAGTTGCTAGAGCGGAGGTTCCCTTGAGGCGGTGTGCTTGGGGGGCGGCGGGCACAAGAGAGCGAGCTGGGATGCCAGGATGTTCCAGATTGAGTGATGGTTACACAGTTGCCTACGCATGTAAAAAATCATCAGACTGTATACTTAAGATGTCTGCATTTTATTTAATGTAAGATATTCCTAAAAATAAAAAGGAGCAAACATTGAGATCAAACACAGAAATGTGGGTAGCAGTGGCCTTGTGTGCCCAAGTGTCCAAGGCTCCCCAGAGGGAACTGGGCAGGAGCGGTAGCATCTGCGCCAGTCTTGCCTCCCGACACACTCACTCCCACGGAGCCTCAGTAGTTCCCAAAACCTTCCCTCAGCCAGCTTCTCTGCATCAGCTGAAGGCCCAGGGCCATCTGGACCATGGCTTGTTGCAGACTTCACCCTGAAGGATGGTTTGTGCAGTGGAGAACACACAGGCTGAAGCAGACAGGAGCCTATTCAGGCTCTTGCCTCACTAGCCATGAAACCTGGAGCATTTACTTAATATTGCTGAATCTTATTTCCCTCACCTATAACTTGGGGGTAAAAATACCTTCCTCATGTTACATTAAATAGCACAGGCATAAGAGTTGTCACATAGCCACGACACTGGTTGACAAAGAGTGTGTGCAGGAGAGGGTGCATCAGACAGGCAACAGGCGAATTCTGTCTTGATGATGGCTAAGAAATAGCTGGGCTGGTTTTGTTGCCTAAATTAACTGGCTAGTCCAATGTTGAGTAAATGTAATCTATGGGTCCCTGTCAATGACAACAGAAGTTCACGTGTCCCTTACAGTAATGGGACCTACTTTTTGCTGGGTGCCTGACATTTAGTAGATACTTAAAAATGAAGCAATTATTAGTATTAGCCTATCGACTACTTCCTCCTTTACTAGCCCATTACATTTCCAAGAGCCAGGATAGGGCTTCTTAGTGTTCTCTGAAACGAGGTTAGGCAATCTTTGTTGGGGTCTCGATTAGTTTCTGAGGTAGTCTTAATTTTCAGCTAGTAATGAATAAAAGCAACACATGTGTCCACTGATTCAACAAATATTTATGTGCTGTATTCCAGGTACTGAGGAAGCCAAGAAGCAACATACGCCATCAAATTGGCCCCAGCCACATGGCTACCTCATCCATAAAGGTCTCACCATCATTCATCCTGTCATTAGCAAAAGAAATATGAAAACAAAGCAAAGCCAGGACCTTCACCTAAGTCTCCACAAACTGCCACCACAAGGAAAGTGATGTCCCCACTTCAGAGGGCATTGTAGAGGCACCACATGGGCCCTCTCCAGCCCAGGCCAGAAGCCCAGGCCCCCTGCCTGCATCACTCTTGGTCTTCTTATGTTGGCTCTCGGGACTCAGCCTGATCTCCGTTTTTGCTTCTAAGCTCCTTCTAACCAGCTGCTCTGTATCTTAGGGATCCTTGTGCCCCAAGACGAAATGTAGGTTCAGTGTGGTCTCCCTGACCTCACATCTTCTTACCACCCTGCAGATAAGTTCAAAAGCTCTTACTCTTTTATGAGCTACTGTAAAAATGAAAGTGACAAATATGACAAAGTTCCCCAAACAAACATGGCCAAGTTCCCCAAGGTTGAAATCTCTTACCAAATTCTTATGGTTATTGTCCCAGATCTATAGTTTCTGACTACCTTGCTTACTTAGGACTCAGAAGCCTGGAGGTCCAGTTAAGGCAATGAAGCCCTTTGCTTCTCTGGTGTCTCTGTTGGGTGACATTTATCTCAAAACCCCTGCTCATATATGAGCTGGTCACTCTGCCCTTCCCCCTTCAGTGCTTCTCTTGCTTTTGTCTTTCCAAAGCCACTTAAAATATATTTCTCCTTAGAGTTGGCCCATAAATTATGGACAGGTTACTGAAAAATTCCTCTAGTGGGCCGATCTCTCAGTACCTGGCACACTCGAAGATTCCTCCTAAAAGAAAGAAACTGTCCCACCCCTGCAATAGCTGATTGGGCCAATGAACCCTTGACCCAAGGACCATGAGTCTTAACAAGCTAGCAACTCGTGAAGTTGCTTCACCTGAAAAGCTCTTTTCAAACAGCAATAGTGGTGTTTGGCTGGGTCAGTGGGCTTCTCTTTCTGGACTGCGAGAGAAGCAGTCAATGCATAACAGAAAGAGACTACAAGGAGGCCTGAAAAGAGAAACAGAAAATGAAGGAGAGCTGAGTGGCATCAAAGATGTGAAAATTAAGAAACCTTCCCTACTGGATGGGTGGAGAACACCAAGATAATCTGATCCCCGTTGATTTCAGTCCCCAAAGCTGGTGCTGGTTTCTGTGGATATCCTAAAATGGCAAGATGAAATGTCAGCTCTAACACACTTTTCTCCACCTATGATTCCAAATTAATTAAACTACAGCACAGTCCAGTTTATTTTACTATGCATGTGCCATATGAACGTGATAAAACTAAACTTTAAATCACAACTTCTTATCATCTTAATCGAGGAAAAAGCAAAGATCTAGGGATGGCTTAGGGAAATGCCCCTGCGGTTCAGTGTCAGCTCAGTTTATCACAGGGGAAAACTGTCCAAAGTNTGTGGATATCCTAAAGTGACAAGATGAAATATCAGCTCTAACACACTTTTCTCCACCTATGATTCCAAATTAATTAAACTACAGCACAGTCCAGTTTATTTTACTATGTATGTGCCATATGAACGTGATAAAACTAAACTTTAAATCACAACTTCTTATCATCTTAATCGAGGAAAAAGCAAAGATCTAGGGATGGCTTAGGGAAATGCCCCTGCGGTTCAGTGTCAGCTCAGTTTATCACAGGGGAAAACTGTCCAAAGTAGAGTATGATTAATTCACAAATGATGGGAAGAAACTTTTATGTAACATCTGTTACATACTAAGTATTTTATAAATATCACCTCATTTAACCCTTGTAATAACTCTCCCTGAAAAGGTAGGTATTATTATCCTAATTTTACAGATATGAAAAAGAGGCTCAAAAAAGGTAAGTAACTTGTTCCCCGCTGCCCAACCAAATAAGTGACTGAGTCGGGATGTAAAGCCCATGTTCTTTCCACTCTGACACTCTGCCTTACAGGAGATCATTCCAGATAACAGGGCATATTTCTTATCTAAAAATACCCCAACAACATCATACAGCCATTGAAAGAACAAGGCAGCTCTACACATACTAACTTGTAATAGTCTCCAAAATATACTGTGAAGCCAATAAATAAATAAATAAAGGCAACTTGCAAAATTTAGTGTCAATTGTGCCAACATTCATGTTTCAAAAATGGAGGCAATGAGAGGGAGTGATACATCCCCATATGTACTGGCAAGTGTGTAGAATATGAAGGACAGGAAGACTCTGCCAAAGTGAAGGAATGTGTTACTGTCTCCCCTCTTGTGTTTTGGATTTTTGAAACAGGAGTATGTTTTATCCATCCAAAAACACATGAATAATTTTTTAAAACCACAAAGTCACTTCAACCACCTATGAATTTTTGTTCCTTATGTTACCTCCAAGTATGAAAATATTCCCCATACCCTATGTCTGAAACTCCAATGCAATTAGTCTGGAAGCAAGAGAAATCAGAAGGCAGGTTAAATACACATCCAGTACGCACAGCACTCTTCTCTTATGTTCATTAAAATTAACATGTAGAAAAGTGAATGAAATAGCCACAGAGTGAAACTTACCATTTTTCGTCTAGAAAGTGGACAAGAGTTGGAAAAATGTAAGGTGAGAGATTACCAGAAAGGGGCAATCAACAACAAACAGAGCTTGCTGTATCTTCAATCTGTCTCTGTCCCTCCTGCCACCTAGCTCATTAAATCTGAACTCCGCTCTGAAGCTCACCGCTTGGGAGAAGATGAAAAGAAGAAAAGGAAAAAGATAAAGAAGAAAAAACAACCTTATAACAAAATAATTTTCGTGTTAAAAATATGTGGATGTAACAAAAGTAAATGAAATTATAAGTGATTAAGTATATAATCAAGCAACGGGAAAGATCTTTTCAACAATGCACATCAAAGGCATAAATCATCAAGGGAATGATCAATAGTTTTGACTAAACTTTAAACTTTTCTACATAAAAAAGCTGTAACTGAAATTATGAGTTAAATGACCAGTGGAAAATGCTTGCAACATTATTACGAAAGGTTACAGTGTTACTATCTAAAGAATTCTTATAGACTCTTGAAAAATCACTCAAAATTGAAACAAGAACAAGAAACAGAAGTATGAACTCCATCCTCAATGAAACTAAAAGACACCACCAACCCCAAACCACAGAATACAAAGACTGGTGAGTGACTTTGCTGAAAGGAGAAAGGTCACAGCAACTGCCTACAGAAGTTTGTCCCTCAGAACCCCCCAAAACCAGCAATATTAAAGTCCCAACTAATGAGGAAGGCCCAGGTAGGTGAGGGCTGATAACAGGGTGTCTGTTTAAGAAGTTACGACTCTTCTTCACTTCGGGCAATCTAACGACTCTCTCTCTCACTCCCCCTGAATAGGAAGACTTATCCTCGGAGAAATAACATCAGAGACGTTCTAGACTCAGAAACACCAGAAACTAAAGACAACACATGAGAACATCTTGCTTAAAATAGGAGGTTAAGCAAAGACGTGCACACACACACACACTGACACACCCAGACTCGAACACATGCAGCTGTCTTACAACCCCTAGGCAAGAGACTGAAGATCATTATCTGGAGAAACTGAACAATCCTAGAAACAATCTGACAGATACTGACCTTTGGGGACCCAATTTAAAACCTGGCAGGTCACCTGATAAACCCTGGTAAAACTCTCTGATCTACCAGCCTCTCATTCTGTCCCATGGGCACTGAGCTTCAAACAAGCCTATTAAGGCTTCAATCCTAAAAATGACTGAACAGCCAAGGACCAAATCATAAAAAAAGTATTTGAGGAAACCCTCTCTAGTGGTTGAGCAGTGCTCCCCAAAAGATATTCCGTGTTGTAATCCCCCAAACCTGTGAATGTTACCTTACATGGCAAAAGAGTGTGAATAAGTTGGGGAACTTAGGAGGAGCTTATGTGGGTGGCTCCTAAATGCAGTTGCAGGTATCTCTATAAAATACAGACACACAGAGGGGAAGACACAGAAAAGGAGGAGTCAGTGGGACCATGAAAGCGGAGATCAGAGTGGCATGGCCCCTGGGGAAAGGATGCCAGCAGCTGCCAGATACCGGAAGAGGCAAAGAGCAGATTCTCTCCCAGAGTCTCCAAAAGGAGCACAGCCCTGCCAACACCTTGATTTTGAACTTCTGGCCTCCAGAACTGTGAGAGAATAAATTTCTATTGTTTTAAGGCACCAGTTTGTGGTAATTTGTTATGGGAGCAGCATAACAGAAAATTGATACACCTTCTAAGATGAAAGTTGGAAACCGAAGCAAACAGAGTAAAGAATCTCAAAAGAGAGAGAGTAGAAGAAAACTTCAAATATATAATAGCCTCAAAAAATAAAAGTAAAAATCTATTAAAATAAATAGCAAGAACTCTTGCAAACTCAGGCTATGTTGGCAGAAGTTAAAAATTAACTGAAGAGTTAAAAGATAAAGTTGAAGAAATCTTTTTTAAAAAGTGATGGCAATGGTCAATAGAATAGAAAAGGTAAAAAAAATAAAATTAACCATATTTTGCCATGTATAGTGCTCACTTTTTTGCCCAAATTTTCAAGGAAAAAATGAGGATGTGCATTATACATGGACAGTACTAATTCTGCAGCTATATAAATGTTTTAAATTCTTTTATTTATGCTTTTGCATTAGAAGTGTAACCCTAGAAAGCAATAATGGTATCAGTATTCAAAATAATACCCTGAAATATAATAATCAGTTTTGTTTCTAAATATGAATAAATTAAAAATTGACTTTAAAATTTTAAATGAATGATTTTTTTTTAAAAAATAATTTGGGCCAAACACATGGGCATGCCTTATGCACAGGAACACATCATACATGGCAAAATATGGGTAAACCCAAGAGGTCCAACACCTAACTCCAGGAGGGTGAACAGATAAAAGAGCTGGAAAGTATCAAAGAGAAAATACAAGAAAATTTCCAAGAATTGAAATACATGAGTCTCCAAATTGAAAAAAATTAACACAATGAATAAAAGCTATTTTAACTGCTGTTGCAAAAATGAATCTAATGGACATAAAAATGATTCTAATACAACATAAGGAAAGTAAACACCAAAAAAGCACATGTGTCCAATAGGGAGCCAATTCTTATAGAATAAGTAATGGTAAATAAAATAGAGCAATGCCTTAACAATGTTAGAAGAAAATTGTTCTCAGTCTTAAATTTTATACCCAGCTATAATATTAATCAACTATGAAGTAAAACAAAAATATTTTTATACATTTAAGTCTTCAAAAATTTATCTACTGTATACTCTTTTATCATAAACTATTAAAGGTTATGATCTGTCAAAATGTAGGAGTATACAAGAAAAACCTTTTCTGGCATGGGATCCAGGGAGAGAAAGTTCAATGGAGAGAAGAGGTAGAAGGACCTCCCAGGGTAACCGCAATGGCCAGGCCAGGCCAGCAGCTGTGCGGCGGGACCAGACAGCAACTGTCAGGGTTAGCGCGGGAGGACACAAAAGGAATTTTCCAAAATAACAATCAAGAGAGAGCAATGTACATACACAAGTAATGCAGACATAGGGAAGTAAATAAAAGAAACACTTACAAATGAATGAAATTTTAAAACATTTGAAAACAATCTCCAGAAGAGTGGGCTGAAGAAGAGAATAAGAGCAGGAGATTGCTGCTTTCCACAGTAAGACTGATCTATCATTGACTTTTAAGCTCGTATTTATTTCCTGGGGCTACTGAAAAAATGACCACAAACTTGGCCACTTGCCAACCAGAATTCTCACAGTTCTGAAGGTCGGAGGTCTGAAACCCAGGTGTGGACAGTGGTGGTTCCATCCAGAAATGCTGAGGTATCTAGTCTGCATGCCTCTCATGTGGCCTTCGCTCTGTGCCTCTATGCCAAGTCTCCCTGTCCTTTTTCCTGTAAGGACAGCAGCCTCTGGGTTTAGGGAGAACCCTAAATCCAGTATGATCTCATCTTGAGACCTTTAACTTCATTATATCAGCAAAGACAGTATTTCCTTATAAGGTCATGGGGTTAAGCCTTGGACATATTTTTGAGGGGGGACACAAGTCAACCCACTACAAAGCTATATGAAACATGTTGAACGTATTTAGTTATTTCTTTAGTATGCATACTGAACAAAATTTTAACGTGTATTTCCAAAGTGACTTCCAAAGAGGTTTCCATTTCCATTTCCCCCCAGCAATGGATGACAGTGCTTATTTTTCCTCACTTTTGTAAACACTGAATATTGTTTGGCCAAAGTGATAGACAAAACTTAATTTGCCTTTGGATTTCTAATGAGGTTTGACATTTAGATATACAGGGTCCATCAGAAGTAACATCTGCTTGGACTTCCGCCAAGATGGAGGCATAGGTGGAAACACTGTGCCTTCTTCCACAACCAAGTTTGAATAAAACAAAGGTTTGGAGAAACAAAGACACAACCAAAGGACAGAAAATTGAATTATACGGAAGTCCGACTACATCTAACCGTTCAACGGGAACGGTAAGAGGGGCGGAGCCAGCAGCAAGCAGGGTCGGGCAGGACAGGGCCCCCGACCCAGGCGCGCAGGCAGACGAGAACCAGTTGGTGTGCGGGGCAGACCTCGGGCGCATATTCGCACACAGTGAGACAGACCACAAAGGCCCCAGGGGGCGAAGGCTGACGGCGGTGGCACACTCGAGTGCAGTGGGACGAAACGCATGGGCCAGGTGACGGCAGCAACTGCGGCACCCGTGAGGGCCGTGGCGGCAGGCGGCGGACAGGACGCCATAGTCCCTCTTTGACCCCACCCCCACAAACAGCGTCACAACCCAGCGACTTAGTTGCCCTGCAATACCGGTGAGAGCCATTGTCGCTCTTTGACCCCGGCCCCACATACAACGTCACAACCCAGCGACTTAGTTGCCCTGTTCTAGTGAACATTTTAGGGCTCTGATCCTGCTATGGAACAGGCACGAACAACCCGAAAGATGGCACAAGAAGAACTCAAAGTCCAAGAGCCAATAACTCTCAGCGACCGAGAAATTGCCAGCCTCTCAGAAGCACAATTCAGGACACTATTTATCAGGATGCTCACAGAACTGGTAGATTATAGTCACAAATTAGAGGAACAAAGTCACAAATTAGAGGAATATATGAAGGCTAAACTAATTGAAATGAAGGGAGATGCACAGGAAACCAATAGTGATGGAAAGGAAACGGGGACTCAAATCAATGGAATGGACCAGAAGGAAGAACAAAACATCCCACCAGAAAGGAATGAAGAAATGAGAATTCAAAAAAATGAGGAGAGGCTTAGGAACCTCCAGGACATCTTTAAACGTTCCAACATCCGAATTATAGGGGTACCAGAAGGGGGAAAGAAACAGCCACGAGTGGAAAACATATTTGAACAAATAATAAAGGAGAACTTCCCCAGTCTGGCAAAGGAAATAGACTTCCAGGAAATCCAGGAAGCTCAGAGAGTGCCAAAGAAGTTGGACCCAAGAAGGAACACACCAAGGCACATCATAATTACATTAGCCAAGACCAAAATGAAGGAGAGAATCCTAGAAGCATCAAGGGATAAGGGGACAGTCACCTACAAAGGAGTACCCATCAGACTGTCAGCGGATTTCTCAAAAGAGACCTTACAGGCAAGAAGGGGCTGGAAAGAAGTATTCCAAGTCATGAAATCCAAAGACCTACAGCCAAGATTGCTTTATCCAGCAAAGCTTTCATTTAGAATGGAAGGACAGATAAAGTGCTTCTCAGATAAGGTCAAGTTCAAGGAGTTCATCATTACCAAGCCCTTATTATATGAAATGCTAAAGGGACTTATCTAAGAAAAAGAAGATGAAAAATATGAACAGTGAAAGGACAGCAAACACACAGCTATTAACAACCACACCTAAAACAAAAGCAAACCAAGAGGACAGCTAGATCAGGAGTGGAACCATAGAAATGAAGAACACATGGAGGGTTAGAAACAGGGGGGTGGGAGGGGGAGAAGGGGGGAGAAGGCACAGAAAATAGCATAGATGGTAGGTAGAAAATAGATAGGGGGGAGGGCGAGAATAGTGGGGGAAATATAGAATCCAAAGAACTTGAGACACGTGGTTATAAACTAAGGGGGGCAGAATGGTGGGGGAGGGAGGGTGCGGGTGGAAGGGATTGAAGGGGGGAATAGAACAACTGTAATGGTATAATCAATAAAATATATTTAAAAATAAAAAAATAAAAATAAAAAAAAGAAGTAACATCTGCTTGACTTTGGTTAGTAGGGTAATAATATGGGTGTAATACTTTACAGTTTTAATTTGAACATGTCACCTAAAATGTCATATGTTGTGCTTGAGTGTCATATTGTTATGTTACAGAATTCCACGCTTATGATTTTGTAACAAAAGATTTTGTGATAAAAAAGGAGTGTTATTTGTGCCAGACCCCATATATTTGGTGATCATTTGGTCTTCCAAATGATTGTAAATTACCTGTTCATGTCCTTTCACTTCCTTTCTATTAGGACATTCATTTCATCCATATGAAATAAAAATAAAAGGGTATTTATGACAGCATTGTTTTGAACAGTCAAATACACAAAAACAACCTAAATTTTCAGCTATAGGGATTGATTCACCAAACTATTATAGCACTGAATTCCATTTGGCTGTTATAAGTGTTATTACCAAAATGCATCTTTGACATAAAAAGATGATTACAATACGATACACAGACTAAAACACTATTCCAATAGGAGCCCATTCTTCTAAAACCTGCATCATTACAAACACCCATATAGCATTTACCAGGCACTGTCCCAAACACTTTACACATGTCACCACCCCTGTTTTACTGAAGAGGAAACTGGAATACAACGCAGTTAATGAATCTCACCCACAGTCACCCCGCGGGTAGATGGTGGGGCTGGGATTTTAACTCAGCAGTCTGGCTCCAAGCTGTGCTTTAACCACCCAGCTCCCTGCCTCTCTGTACAACTCTACAGAGGCGCACGTCACATGCAGAAAATGACCTGAACGTCTAGACACCAAGGGAGTTGCCATATTGTCTCTGAATAGAGGGAACTGTAGGTAACTTTCCATCCTTTTTGTTAGCATGGGTTTCTAATTTTTTATGATAATTTTGAATTGTTATTGCAATTTAAAATTAGTAAAAACTGCATTTGAAAAAACAAACTATCTCCGTAGCCTCTCATACAGAATCTCCTTTCAACCAGTGGGAAAAAACAGACCTGGTTGCTAGCCCCAGCTTTGTCGCTCAAGGCACATAGTAAGTGCTCAATAAAATGTATATTCATCGAGCATCTACTTTGATATCAGACACTGTACCTGAAGCAATAAATGCTATTACTATTATTATAGTTAGTTTTACCTGTCCATCTTTATACGTCAGCAACCCTCTCTGGGCCCCAGGAAAGGAGATTAGCAATGAAGATGACAATGGCAGCTGAGGCCAGACGGAATAATGATGAATAGGGTGGATCTTCTCAAGGTTATTGGCCAATTTAGGAGAGGCCGTGAAGAGGGGGGATGCTGCCTTTTAAGAGAAGGCTCAGAAAAAGCTGCACTAGATAAAGGCCTCTTCATGACATGAGATGAATTTCCCTGAAGTTAGACTGTTGGGGTAGTGAGTGGAGGCAATAAGACAAGAGGAGGGTGCTGAGCATGAAGTTCCTGAGCCAATCCCTCCACAGAGCAAGGGCTGTTTCCCTACCAACCAGTAAGCGTGAGTGTGTAAGCAGGTAAGGACAGAGAGAGGGCAAGGGTGGGGTGTGTGGGTGGTAACTGACTGGAAGACACCACCAGGTAAGGTGTGACCAGCCCTAATGGAAGGAATTTGCTTTGTATGTTTCAAGCTCCCTGAGGTAATGGAGACAATAAAACTGGCAACACTGAAGCATCCCATTGTTTGGAGTGCATCCGTGGGGCCTCCTGGTCGATTTTGCTCCCTCGTTCCACTCTTTCTCCCGCGTTAGACTTCATAGGTCCCACACAGTTGCCAGCCTCAACAAAGATCACCCCATTGCCTCTGGTCTTGACCCTGGCCCCCTCATTCCATACCTTCCCAGACTTTGTTTTCTGTTTCCCTCAATTGCTGACCTAGTGATGTTCCAAGAGGATGGCACCAGCTGAAGTCCCAAACCATGGACAAGCTCTGGCCTGGCCTGGCCCTTGACTTACCATAAATACCATCATCTTCAGTGAGATCATCTCTGGTTCAAGCCAATGGAACCAAGTTCAAAGGTAATATTAGACCTAGGCAAAGTTGGTAACTTGAGAGGACCCATATGATAATTGTGGATACAATTGATACAATCTATAGGTCTGATTATTCCGTGAATTAAATATAATTATAATTGGATTGAACAAACATAATCAAGTGCCAACCATTAAACTTCATTTTGAAGGTTCTCTAGCTTGTCTTCCATACTACCCCTCATGCAAGATGCTCTTCTCTCACACCCACCATAAAGTGCTGACCAGCCAAGGCTCCACTTTCCCCAGAATCTAGACACTCCTCCTCAAGAGACTGCGTGGTGTGGGGGCAAGCATGCGGCCTCTGAACTCAGAAGGTCCAGGGCGCAAGTCATAGCTTTGTCGTGTATCCTCTACATGCCTTATTTTCCCCACCCATAAAATGGGGGAGAGTAAGAATCTCCCTGGGTTGTGCCAAGGATTAGAAGTTAGATACGTGAACTGGTGTCTTCAGCACCTGGATCCAACGAAGCTTCTGTGAATTATAGTCACTAATCCTGGAGTCAGGAACCAAGTGCAGGTACTAGGCACCAGGCTCTGCTGGTTTCACCCCATTAAGGAGTCACTGCCTCACCTCATCACCTCTCAGAAAATTTCCAAAGAGGCATCTTCTGACTTTCAAGTAAGCACAGGCCCAGCTAATTGTGTGTCTGTCTCCCAGATACAGTCCCGACAGCCAGTCCAGGCAGGCCTCTGGGGAACATGCTCTCCCCTGCTACAGAGGACCGTGCTGAGCCTGTTTGTTAACATACCTGGAAGAGGTTAGCAGCTTCCAGGACCCGCTGGACATTCTGCTTGGTGATCAGCGCCTTGCTGGTGTAGGTGTAGTCCAGAAGAGTGTGCATGGTCTCAGCATCCACCCCTTTGATAACGATCCTCTTCTCATACTTTTCCTTTAAATCATTGCAGAACATGGCCCTGGAAGAGAGACATGAGAATGTGAGCCCAGGATTTTAAAACCCCCTTCAGAGGTCATAAGGATGGGGCCCTTATAACCTCATAAAGCCAGTTTAGATTTAGATTTCTAACCTAAAGTCTAACAGGATTGGTGTCATTATCAGAAAAGGAAGGGAAACCGAAACTCTCTCTCTGGCATGTAAGCACACAGTGGCCATCTACAAGCCAGGAAGAGAGTTCTCAAAGAAACTGACCATGCTGGCACCATGATCTTGGACTTCTCACCTCTAAAATTGTGAGAACAGGTGCCATTATCTTCCAGCCCTGTCACTGAAATGGGACGGTCCCAGAGTAGAGCCCTGATGACAGAATGTACTTCCCAAAACTGGGACTTCCATTTCTACAACAAGGGACTATACCCCTAAATCCTACTCCTCCTCCCTTTCCCACACCTGCTATTTGTCTCTGGAAATCACTCATCAGTTTCCAGTCACTCAGCTAGCTGACTTTTGAACCTTTTAGCCAACAAGATCTTCTCCCTCGGGTTCCTTCTGTCCTTTTCCTCTGTCTTTATCAAAAATAAGCCTACCCTTCTCTCCCTCCTCTTCTCTCTTCCCTTCCCTCTTTCTCCTTACAGAATATGACAGTATGGAAAAAAGCAAATGTGAATTCTGCAAAATTAACTATGTTCCCAGCCTGGAACCAGAAGAACAGTGATGTCATTTGGGCATACGACCGACTTACGAGCCACTTGCTTCAGCCATAAATCTCTCGGCCACAGGGGCACAGAGCTGTCTGCAGAACTATACACCTTTAAAGTGATGTCACATAGGCCTCGCCTTGCTGCCTCCTGACTCCGTAAAGAACTCTGCCATCAAAGCAACCACACAATTCCTTCCTGGCTCAGCCTGCCTCCTGGGAGGAGTTGGACGAGCTCACTCCCTGAGCCTCCTTTGTCTGAGTTTCTAGAGCAGCGTTGCTCAACAGAAACATAATGAGAGCCACATGTGTCCTTGCAAATTTTCTAGAGATTTTATTTTTTAACCAGTAGAAAAAGATAAAATTAATGTTAACATCTTCTATTTCAACCGATATATCTCAAATAGTGCCACTTCAACATGCAATAAATATTTTTAAAGTATTAATGAGATCATTTACATTCTTTTTTTCATGCTAAGTCTTCAAAATCCTTCATGAATATTTTATACTTCAAACACATCTCAATTCAGACCAGCCAAAATATGGATGCTTAGTGGCCACCTCATTGTCACTGTACTCAACAGCGGAGCTCCAGAGCACATGTCCTGAACTCCCGAGTTGGGTCGCCCAGATCTGCAGTCATTTCAGGGAGTAAAATGAATGCCACCCACATCAATGCCATGTATGTGAATATATAAGAAAGAGGACATTTATTAGGAAAGGGTGGGCAGTGCTAATGAGGTCAAATGAAGCTTGTGATAACTGAGGCAGCATATCACCAGAGCCCTACCAAGGTGAACTTGAAAAATGCTACTTCCCCTACCGTGAGACTTTAAGATTAGTGAAAGGCGAATTTTGTTGAATCTGTATAATCTCAAATATTCCAATGAAAACTGGGAAAGTCTACTGGAAAGGCATTTAAAATTAAATGAGATGAGTATGCAAACTGTCTAATTCAGCACCTTGTATTTTGAAGGGCGCCGAATGACTGTGTGTTTCCCATGCGGCACAGTTACTGGGGTTACCTGGGCTCTCGATCAGGCTTTCACTCAGACAAAGCTTCTGAGTTCTCTCTTAGAATCAGTCACTGAATAACGTCCTGCCCAAAGCTCAGCCCATACCTGTCTGGGTGTCTGCATCCCCCAGAAGCCCACCTTTGTGAGCTAGTGATGTTTTAGGGGTGTGGAGGAAGATGGATGGGGGAGGGGAGGATACCAAGCAAGACAAAAGTTGTATATAAAGTCATTTTAGTCTAATTCTGCTGGGAACTGCTGGAGAAAACTCTCCAAAGTTGTTCCAACAAGAGGCAAAAAAGCTGGGCTGTGATATTCCAGCACCTGCTGACAGTCTTAGCTGTGGGCCACCCCAGGAGGAGGTAAATTCTCAGCACTCCCGGGTTTCAGTGTGTGAGCGTGCATGTGCCCAGGTAAAGGGGCTCTGGGAGCCTCAGGGAGGGTGGAGAGACGACTGCAGCACTGGCTTTTAGCAGGTGGAGAGGGAGCTGTGGTCTGGTCTAGACTCTGATGCTAACTCACTATGAGACTTTGTACAAGTGAGCAAACTTCAGTTTCCTCCTCCGTGACATGGTTTAATAATAGTCCTCACCCCAAAGAATCATTGTAGACAAAGTACCCAACACTCACTAAGGAAAGGCATTTCGGGCCAGATGAGAGGATCCTTGGCTGGCTGGTGGGACATTCTTGGGGTGGGCGGGCCAATCACATTCTAGGTGCAAGCCTTGAACCCTAAGTCCAGACCAGGAAGTGGATGTCAGTCACTGCACTGCTATCCACCACCCATCCAGAGTAGGTTAGGTTAAGGCTGCACACAAACTGGTCTGGAGACATTAGCATAGCGCTAGGCACATAGGAGTCAATGCATGTTCCCGGGACAGAGTGGGATCCAGCGCCCTAAACATAGTCCTTCTCTGGAGCTCTTTGGCCTGCTTTGGCTTCCAAGGAGCATTCTCCACTCTCCTCTGAGACTTTTTCTCTGACGTTTTGCCACTTAGAGACATTCTCCTGGGCCATAACCACCATGCCGAACATAGAAAATGTCAAACTAGGGAGAAATCTATATGTTTCTCATAGATCAAAGTCTGACGCCTCTGCTGCTCTCCCAAGGAGACCCATGGAAACATGGTGGCGAAGTTGGGACCCCATGGAATGCACACAACCTGGGCAAGGTGGGCCACCCCTGGGTTTCACTTTAATAACAATAATCTTTATGATTATAGCTCTTTGTAAGGCAAAAAACATTATATTCTTTGAATATTACACCCTTTTTACTGGTGATAGACTGATGTAGAAGTTAAGTGAATTGCCCAAAACCATACAGGCTGTCAGCAATAAAATGGGAACCAAACCTAGGACTTTGGGCTCTTAGTCTGGAGCTCAACTGGGCATGAAACCAGAAAATCAGCAGGACCTCAAGGCCACGTTTAGGGGGGCAACCAAATGTTAGCACTGAGAGAACCAGATCAAACTTTACTCTTTGAGAATACAGCTGGGTTAGTTGCTAACCATTTGTTCCTTAGCTTATACGTGAAATAAATTTAAAAATTTTGTGCAGTAAAAAACAGTTTCTAGCCAGACACTGACCAATTGTCATGAGACTCTTGTAAAACAGAGATAGCTACTAAAATCCTCATTTTACAGTAGAAACGGTCTCACAGCAGGGAGCCAGCTGCCCAATATTTCAGCAGTGAGTCAGCTTGGACCCCAGACTTGAGCTTATCTCCCACAACAGCCATGAACACATCCAAGGGCCACATTGCCTGGGCTACACTCCCCTCTGAGCTCTGCAGGCCTCACCCCTCATCCCATTCAGGTCTCTGCTCAGATGTCACCTCCTCAGAATGGCTCTCACTGATGCTGCCTCCAATCCAAATAGTCACTCCTTAACATCTTTATCTCCTTTATTTTTTTCATAACCCTGTCAGACCTTGAAATTATATTACACATCTGTTTGTTAACCAGTTCAACAATCACCTCCCCACTAGAATGTGAGCTGAGTGAGGACATGGGTGCTGTGCTCACCAGTGCATACCTGGCATTAGAACAGTGCCTGTAACCTAGTAGGAATTGAATCCCTACTACAGGGGGATTGAATAAGTGAATATGAATGAATGAACAAATGAAAGGACAATGACCCTGTCTTTCTAACCTTATTTTTGATAGGAATCTGCATTTGCAAAAATTAGTCTCACCCTCCGAAGGATGAGACTGAGAAAGCCTACCTTGAGGGCCCTGCACCTGCACAGAGAACTCACATTACAGCCTCAGGTCCAAGGCCTGGACCTTAAAGAAAACACACCCACACTGGAACATTCCACTTACAACTTGGATGAGTTCTACATGCTCCTGCTATTCCTAAATGTCACCAGTTCAGAATTTTTCATCCAGCCCCAATGTCCTGTGGCTCGCCCCTCCCCAGACCTCCACACCTTCTTCTGAACTCCCTGCCTCTTGTACCCCTAACCCTACCACAGCCCTAAAAACCAATACCCACCTCCACCACTCCCATTATCTCCTTCCTAGACTGGCTCTACCAGCTCTGCTTCTTCCCCCAAGCCCTTCACCATCGCAGAGGAACTATTTCCTGGGCATCAGTGAGATATTCTGGGTTGGAATGGCTGTAACATTGGTTGCAAACTGAGTTAAGTTCTTCTTAAGAATATGTATCCTTATGCATACAACTGGTTTTTTAAAAATTTAATTAATTAGTCTTTTTCAGACTGTAAGACGCACCCTCCCAATTTGGGAGGAATAATAGTTGTTAATGTTGCTGTTGAGTTCTGTTTATATTTACATTGGTGAAATATTATGTTATTTACATTATTAAATATTTTACTACATTTTTTTGCTTCAAAAAATTTTTTCTATTTTCCTCCTCTAAATCCTACGTGCATCTTATGGTCCAAAAAATACAATAATGTGCTGCTCAATGAACACTATTGTTGAGAAAGGATTATTGACTATGAACCTAATGTGGTCAACCAAAGGGGTTTTCAGTGCAAAGAAAGGAAGGAGTCAGCAGATACAGGGGTGACCTAGTGTGGAATGACATCACTATTGTCCCCAGCCCCTCTACGCTAAAGCTAGAACCATGAATTTTATTAAGCTCCCTGAGCCCTGACTTATAATTTGTTCACAAATCAAAGTTTCAGAACAGTTGTTCTAGGCAGAGGTCACCCCACTCACCAACACAAGGGCCACTTGGCTCACCCTGAGAATGAGGACATTAGACAAAGGTCCGGGTCCGGGAAACAACAGACTGTGAACAGACATGCCCTTGAAAGCCTCACCTCCTTGTGAGTTGTCCCTTTTACCTCAAGATTCACTCCTCCTAGAATTTCACAAGGCCTATAGCTGCCTCCCAAACTGGGGGGTGGCGTGTGTAGGGGCTCAAAAGGAGGAAGATCTTGTCCTGGCCTCTTAAGTCTTTCTCTAACTTAGCTGCATAGACAGGAAACCCTACAGCATGTATTCAAGTAATGTAGTTAGTTATTGCCAGGAGTCCTGAACAGGATGTCGTGCCAAGCCTTATTAGTGACAGTATACAGTTCTCTTTTCTCACCTGCTATGCCCGTGTGTATCTTACACACCTGTAGGGTGCCTTCAGGGAAGGATTTGGGGGTTCATGGCCATCTCTCTTTCCACTCCAGAGACATGACCAGCTTGCACTCTGCCATTTCTCTCCAGAGCTCCCCGAATCTTCAGCTGGTGGCTGAGTCTTTGCTCCAAATTGAGAGAGGAGCTGGGAACTCCAGAGCTGCCCCCACCCCACTCTAAACATCATTAGACCTCAAAAGAACTGCCTTCTGCCAAACTCCTTGCCCAACTTCACCATTCCTCAAGGACACCGCACATGCATTCTTTGGGGACCAGAACTCCAGCCATGTTCCTATAGAGCCAGAGTCACCCCCCCACCCGCCCCGCCAGCCCCACTGGCCCATGGCTGAAGCCTCAGCATGCCATGCAACTCAATCCATCCAAGTTTATGAGATAAAGAAGGGCTTGTTCTATCCTGCAAGATCAGTCAGGATAGAACATCAACCACAGCAAAGCTTATGGCCAGGATTCAGTAATGATTCAGCCATGAAGATACAATGAGCACTTCTTGTTTTGCCTGCTCAACATCTTTCCCATTGTTCTAGTAGGAGGACTCAGACTTTCCTTTGGGAGCTATTCCTTCTCCAATATCAGTCTGGAAATTTGGATGGAGCCAGCCCCACTTCTTAGACCATGGATGAGTGCAGTCCAAGTCACATACAATGCCCACCAAGCCAAAGTGATTGGTTCATGAATGGGCACAGGAACAAGGTGGTCCAAACAAAACCAAATTTAGAACTTTCTCTGGAATTGGGGGGAAAGAGAAGCTCTCTTCCCACTGGGATTGCTAAGCTGGGAGAAAAAAGTTTGAAGGTGCTAGAGATCTTCCTGCCCCCATGAGTAAGGACCCTCCCTGGGAGACAAATCAATACAGAGTAAAGTAGAGCCAAGAGATGGAGAGACAAACTGAGTCCTGATGACATTATTGGAGCAGAAAGATCCAATTAGGCCTGAATCAATACTCCTGGACTTTTAAATTATGTGAGCAAATAATTTTTCTATGCTTGAACAAGTCTGATCTGAGTATCTGCCATTTGCAATGCAGATACCTGCCTGACACACCTGACAAGAGAAACCCTGAATAACAGATAGGCCCAACTGCCAGAGAAGATGATCTAAAAAATGCCAGGAAAACAAATGTTAAAATACTCTCAACATCGGCATACAAAGCCCTTCGCTGTCTGGTGTGTCCCTTTCCCTTTCCATGAGTAGCTACACCCAACAACCAGCAGTTTCCAATGTGTGCCTCTGTTTACATCAACACCTTTCAGCTCTAAATAGGTCTTTCTATATACACTCTCTTGGGCCTATTTTAGTGCATATTCTCTATTAGGGTATTAAGCATCTGAAGGACAAGAGTTGTATTTTATTTTTTCTCTTAATTCTGATTTACTGGCCCACAGTAGACACTTAATGTTTATTGGATGGATGAATGGATGGATGGATGGATGGATGGATAGAATGGGATGGATAGGAAACAATACATGCAATGGAGTCCTGTGCTTCAAGTAGGTCAAGTGGATTTGCTTATTTTACTCCATCCTCTCCAATCATACATTTTCTCCTCTAATTACCATGAGAATAAATAATACCAAGCTCCAAGACTGAGTAACCTGGAGTGAAATGTATATGTGGAGAACTATACGACCTAATGATTCTCAGAAATGGAACCCGAGGCCCAGAATGTTTGTTCTAAGCCCTTGGGCCTGAGATTTTACACTATGAAACATGGAGCTGTTTTTTACCTTAATTTGCTTTTGCGCATCATCCACCTTCTTGCCAGAGGTGAAACCGGACTTCCCCTCACAAAACACTACTTCCCTTACAACCCTATTCAGTGATGTCTGGTCTGATTCTCACTTCCCACTGGACAGGGAGCAAGGTCAGCATTGTGCTTACTGTCTATTGCCACATCGTGGTCAGCCTGTTGCCTTGGAAGCTCCTTATTACCGAATTTGTCCAATCATTTTCACCCCAGTCTTCCAGGATCCCATGCTGGCTTTCTTATGACCTCCATGTCATTATCCAGAAGTCAAGGATCAGCCTGTGCTTAGAGATTTTTATGAGCATTCTCTGGTCCTGACTACTTAGAAACATGTGAAGTAGCACTGACCCCAATCTTCACCGTCAAGTGTTCAAATGTTGAGGCTTCCCAGTCATAAAAGTTATTCCTATCGTGAGACATGTGTTCCAGACGTATCCCTCTGCCAGCTGCCACAGGGGAATCTGGACTGCCAGGACTATTTCTTCACCCAGAGAGAAAGGGGAAGAAGACAGGAGATCCTCCAGCCAGGAATGGAAAAGAGTTTTAAAGCCAGAGGTGAAACAGCAACCATCACAGATTGGCCTACACTCAGGGCTGCCCAGGCCAGGGCCAGAGTTGAAGCTGAAATTCAGACCCTGCTACACTCTCCATGCTTTGCACCATAATGTGGACCATGCAGTCCCCAGAGAAAGGGGACTCTATTTCTAATTGGTCTTCCCAGATAGAACTTTTAACAGTTTAACAGAGATCTCGGCTCACCTTCCTGCTTAAAAACTCTTTCATGTCTTCCCACTGCCTATAAGATAAATTCAAACTCTTTATATTGGCCCCAAAACTTCTTTCCTGATCTTACCCTGCCCATCTCTCAGCTTTAAGGATATGTGTGGACATACCCTTTACTCCAACCCTATTCTTCTACCTATGGTTCCCATTGTTACATTGCATGATACCTTCCCAGATGTGTTTCCTTTTGCCTAGAATACTGCCTGCCTTCTCCCCCTCTTTTAGTTTCTTCTGGCCAATGCCTACTCATCTTTTAATATTCCCCCCAGCTATTACCTTATTCAGGAAGTCTTATCTGATTGCTTTCTTTTCAGTCTGATTTAATAAGCAGATCTCCATCACTGCATTTACCAACTTGTACTGAAACATTGATTTACCTGTCCCTCTCCACTAAGTGACTGTGATTTCAAGGACAAGTAGAAACCACAACTCATTCTTCTTTGTAGACCTAGTACCTGGCGCAGAGTAGGCACTTAATAATAAATTCATGTAAATTGAATGACTACATGCATAGATGTAGTCATGCATAGAATGACTGCATCCATGTATCTACGTGGATAGATACATGGAATTCCACTATACTCACTTGACACTACAGTACTGCAAGCTTAATATTTTTAATTGTTCACCCCATCCAGATATTTACACCTTAAGAGAAGTTATATGATTCAATGTTCTTAATTAAAGGCCTACAAATCCCTGGTGGCACACTGAAAAAGTGTGGGAGGAGTGTAAGTTTTCATAGCAATTACCAAGAATTCTCTCCCCCTCCATCTCCATTTCATTTGCAAATGAGAAAGACATCTCCTGCCAACCCAGCTACTCTCCTGAGCTTTAAGGATACTGCCAGTGGAGAATTCCAAGATGACTGAAGAGGAGGTGGAAGCTACACTCACCTGCTCCCTGTGCCAAACTAAATGTACAACTAAACTACAGAGCAATCAACCTGAATAACCAACTAAATGCTAGCTGAGCCAAAACATTATAACCAAGGATTTACAGAAGTCATGTGGAGACTGATAAGAAAAGCAGAGACACAGAGGGGGGTTGGTCCCCACACCCACATGTAGAGGCTGAGAAAGCAGAGGGATATCTCAACTGAAAACTCCCTCCCTGCAGGAACATGGGGTCTAAATCCCATATGGAGATCCCCAACCCAGAGCAACAGAGAAGTGAAGAGAAGCTTGCATAGCATTTGGTGGTGAAAATCAGTGGGGATTCAGTCCACTTGGGAGAGGAGGGAATCTGCCAGATTCCCAGATGCTACCTTCCCAGGGACAAGCACTCTTATTGTTACAGTATCAACCTTGGGACTGCACTGCCCAGCCCCCCAACTATTGGCAACACCAGTCTGCCATGCTTGGGTCCTACAGAGGGGCTTGCTCTCTGTGCCAAGAAGTGACCTTTGGAGTGCTTTCTTCCTGGAGAAGCTCTTGGTGGAGACTCAGCCAGTGATTGAACTGTGTAGCTTTGGAGAGGGAAGCAATCTGCCTCATCTACAGTGCAAAACCTGTTGAATCACTTGGCCAGCCCACCCTGCTGAGTTTAGTCATGAAAAGGCATCAGTATGGTGCACAGAGCTGGGACTTTCAGAGTGTGTCTCCCAGGGAGGCTTTTGTCCAGGAATCAGATATGCAGGTCCTAGGTTCTGTGGCTACATCATGGGGTGGGGGTGGCACCTCTGTCTCCCCTGTGAGCTCAGCCAATGCTATCTCAGCAGGGGAAAGAGGTGACCTTCTCCTCCTACAAGCTTGCTGATACAACCCACAACAAGAGATTGTTTGTATCTGCCTTCCAAATCCCGAATATCCCACCCTGCTGGGCTCAGTTCTGCAGGGTGAAGGGAAAGCTGCTCAGAGCTGAAATATCAGGAGTGCATGTCCTTCGGGGGCTATTGTCTGGGACAGGATGAAGTTCTCAGCTCCCTTCTGTGGGCTCAGCTGGCACCACCCCCAATGGGAGATTCTTTTGTTCTGTCCTCCTGAGCCTTGTGGCTCTGTCCTGCTGAGATTGTTCTTATAGAAAGGACTGCTGGCTGTACTCAACCGGAACCTGTAGCATACTCCTCCTGGGGGAGCTAAAGTTGGAGACTCTGGAAGAGACTGAGTGGTTTGACTCTGAAGTAGGATCCACTTTCCCCTCATTTGAGTGACTGTCTGGGTGACCCCCAAGAGGGGACCCTTTAACCTCATCTTCCTGACCCTGGTCACCCTGCCCTACTGTGCTTGTGACCTGTGGAAGAGTCTGTAGTCTTTCCCAGCCTGGGCACACTCAACAGTCTTTCTTTAGAAGGCTTTGGAAGAATACCAGACAACCTCAGAGGGAGGTGGAGTAGCTGACAGGTAGAGACGGACCTCAGAGAGTCTTGGTCCTTTTATAGATCTGCCCCCAGCTTTAAGCTGGAGGAAACCAACCCTTATACACAGATTGGCCCCTCCCATGCACATCCAGGCCAAGTAGACACAGCCACAAATAGTAAACAATATGGTAGCTCCAGACAGGTAGCCCAAGGCCAGTTACATCTAATGTCTGATACCAGCTTGTACCTGAACCCCACTCAAGTAAACTCGGAACCAACAAAACCTGTGGTGGGCTTCAGGCCACACCAGAGCTTGATCACCAGAGTTTGATGCAACTAGCTACACAAGTGACACACTCACAGGGGGATTCTGGAAGGCACTAGACTCTTTTGGGAACAACTCTGCCTTTGTGGGCAACCCCTGCACAGTGACTCAGACCTGGTGACTAAGGAGAGCCAGAAATAAGGATTAACTTCACCAACAAAATGGCCAACAACATTCAAGACTCAGCTACAACAGGAGAGTACACATAACCCACAAGAAACATTCCTAGAGCACTAAACTAAGCTCAGGTGGTCTGGAAGATTATGCCACTGAACCTAACAAGACACGTACATTATAAAGCCATCATGACATGTTTGGAAGTCATAACAAACCTACCAAACACACAAAGGCAAAATGAGGACACAAAGAAATATGCCTCAAATGAAAGAACAAGAGAAATCCCCAGAAAAAAAGAATTAAATGAAATGGAAGCAACCAAGACACCAGATGCAGAGTTTAAAACAATTGTTATAAGGATGCTCAAAGACCATAAGGAAAGTATTGATGATATAAGTGAAAACTTAAACAAAGAGATGGTAATCATTTAAAAAGGAATAGAAACTATTTTAAAAAGTCAGGAATGAAGAATACAATACCTGCAGTGAAGATTACATTAAAAGAAATCAATAGCAGGTTAGGTGAAACAGAGAACTGAATCAGCAATTGGAAGACAAGATAATAGTAAGCACTCAAGAAGAGGGTCAAACAGAAAAGAAAATACTAAAAAGTGAGAAAAGTCTAAGGACCTCTGGAACAACATCAAGCATAACAACATTCATATTATAGGGATACCAGAAGAAAAAAAAGACCAAGTAAGGGATAAAGAACCTATTTGAAGAAATAATGGCTGAGAATTTTCTTAACCTAGTGAAGGAAAGTCATGTGTTCAGGAAGCACAGAAAGTACCAATCAAGATGAACCCAAGGAGAACCACACCAACACATATCATGATTAAAATGGCAAGAGTTAAAGACAGAAGGAGAATCTTAAAGGCAGCAAGAGAAAGATAATTTGTTACCCACAAGGGAGCTCCCATAAGGCTGTCAGCTGATTTCTCAACAAAAACACTTCAGGCCAGAAAGGACTGGCATGAAATATTCAAAGTGATGAAAAGCAATGACCTACAACCAAAACTACTCTGTCTGGCAGAGTCATCATTTAAAATTGAAGGTAAAATAAAAACATTCCCAGATGGAAAAAAAATAAAAAAGCTAAAGAAGTTTATTACCACCAAACCAATATTGCAAAAAAATGTTAAAGGGTCTGCTTGAAAAAGAAAAATAAGGAGAAGATGAGAAGAACATAGAAAACAAAAGAGCCCTGGCTGGTGTAGCTCAGTGGATTGAGCGCGGGCCTGCGAACCACACAATCGTGGTTCGATTCCCAGTCAGGGCACATGTCTGGGTTGCAGGCCAGTTCCCAGCAGGGAACTCACGAGAGGCAACCATACACTGATACTTCTCTCCTCCTCCCCTTCCTTTCCCCTCTAAAGATAAATAAATAAAATATTTTAAAAAAGAAAAAGAAAACAAAAGAAATAGAAAGAGAGAAGACCATAGGCATAAAGAACAAAATGGCAATAAATAAGCACCTATCAATAATAACCTTACATGTAAATGGATTTAATGCTATAATCAAAAGACATAGAGTAGCTGAATGTATAAGAGAACATGACTCATGTATATATATATATATATGCTGTCTACAAGGGACCCACCTCAGAACAAAAGATACACACAGAATGAAAGTGAAGGAATAGAAAAATATTCCAGAAACATTTTAGTGAAGATGGAGGTATAGGTAAACATGCCTTACCTTCTTGCACAACTAGGGTAAAAATTACAACTAGACTACAAAACAAATATCACCCAGAAATGTCCAAATTAAGCTGTATATAAGTCTGACAACCAAGGATTTACAGAAGCCACATTCATTCAGATGGGTAGGAGGGGTAGAGATGCAGAGACACACAGAGGGGCATGGAGAGCCACAGAGACATGGAATGGGCAGTCCCACATCCATGTGTGATGGATAAAAATCATGGTGGATAAAATTCAGGAGGTATACTTCAGGAGTAAGAGGTCCCAGCCCCAGACCAGGCCACCCAGCCCAGGGTTCCAGAGCCAGGAAGATAAGTCCCCATAATTTCTGGCTATAAAAACCAGAGCAGATTGGGGCAGTGGAAGAAACTACACAATTCTTGGGATACTCCTCTTAAAGGGCCCACAAGAGATTTGAGACTTATGTAGGCACACTTCCTATAGGATTCAGCACCAGAGCAACAGCTGGAAGGGCACTAGTGGCATACAAGAAGAGACTAAGGTGGCTGGCATCAGGATGAGTACTAGGAGGTGGCTTCCTCCTGGGTAGAAATCCAGAGGCCACCCAGCAGCGTGTCCCCTTTCTGAGGCCTTCCACACACAGGGCCTTGGAGCAGTGACACAGTGATTACCTAAGACCCCATACAACTTACAGGTGCTCTTTCCTACAACAGGCTGTGCTACTAAGACAGGGAGTCAAAGCAGCTCTATCTACTACACAAAAACAAACACAAGGAGGCTGTCAAAATGAGGAGACAATGAAATATGGTCCAAATGAAAAAACAGAACAAAATTCCAGAAAAAGAATGAAATGAAATGAAGATAAGCAACCTATCAGATATATAGTTCAAAACACTGGTTATCAGGATGCTCAAGGAACTCACTGGGTACAGCAACAGCATAAAAAAGAACCAGGCAGAAATGAGGTTTACATTAAGTGAAATAAAGAAAAATCTACAGGGAACCAACAATGGAGGGAATGTAGCCAAGAATCAAATCAATGATTTGGAACACAAGGAAGGAAAAAGCACTCAATCAGAACAGCAGGAAGGAAAAAGAATTCACAAAAATTAAGAGAAGCCCAGGAACTTCTAGGACATCTTCAAATGTACCAACATCTGAATCATAGTCATGCCAGAAGGAGAAGAGAAAAAGCATTAAAAACTTATTTGAAAAAATAATGAAATAAAACTTCCCTAATTTGGTGAAGGAAATAGACGTACAAGTCCAGGAAGCACAGAGAATCCCAAACAGGATGGACCCAAAGAGGACCACACCAAGACACATCATAATTGAAACATCAAAGATTAAACATAAAGAGAGAATCTTAAAGCAACAAGACAAAAACAGAGTTACCTACAAAGGAGTTCTCATAAGATTATCAGATGATTTCTCAAACGAAACTTTTCAGGCTAGAAGGTACTGCCGAGAAGTATTCCAAGTTGTGAAAAGCAAGGACCTACAAGCTAGATTACTCTATCCAGCAAAGCTAACTTTTAGAATGGAAGCGCAGATAAAGTTCTTCCCACACAAGGTAAAACCAGAGGAGTTCCTCATCCCTGAGGCATTATCATATGAAATGTTAAAGGGAATTATTTAAGAAAAAGAAGATCAAAACTATGAACATTCAAATGGCAATAAATTCACAACTAGCAATAACTGACTCTAAAAAAACAGACTAATCAAACAAGCAGAACAGAGGCAGAATCACAGGTATGGAGATCAGTTGAAGGGTTACCAGTTGGGATGGGGAAGGGAGTGAAAAGTTGTAGGGGTTAAGAAATAGAAAATGGTAAGTGCAAAATAGAGAAGGGTAAGTTAAGAATAGTATAAGAAATGGAGTAGTGAAAGAATTTGTATATATGACCCATAGATATGAGCTAAGGATGTAGGATTGCTGGAGTGAATGGGGACACTAGGTGGAGGAGTGCAAAGAGGGAAAATTGGGACAAATGTAAAAGATATTTTAAGAATATTCCATGCAAATGGAAATGAAAAAAAAGACGGTAGGGTAGCGATACTTATATCTGACAAAATAGACTTTAAAACAAGGGCCATAACAAGAAATAAAGATGGTCATCTCATAATACTAAAGAGATTGGTCCCACAAAAGAGTATAACCCTTGTAAACATATATGGACCAAACATTGGAGCACCTAAGTATATAAAGAAAATTTTGGTGGACATTAAGGGAGAGATCAACAACAATACAATCATAGTAGGGGATTTTAAAACCCCCTGACATCAATGGGTAGATATCCTAAACAAAAAATCAACAAGACAACGATGACCTTAAATAACACACTGGATCATTTAAGATGAATTTAATTGATCATTAAATTGAGATGATCAATTGAGATGAGAACATTTCATCTCAAAGCAACAGCATATACATTATTCTCAATCCACACAGAACATCTCAAAGATAGACCAAGGTTAGGACACAAAATAAGTCTTACAGAGATTAAAATCTTATCAAGAATCTTCTCGGACCAAAATGGTATGAAATTAGAAATCGGTTACAATTTAAGAAACTAAAAAACATTCAAACACATGTTATTAAACAATAAATAGGTTAATGATGAGATTAAAGAAGGAATCAAAGTTACCTAGAAACATGAAAATAAACACACAACAATCCAAAATTTATGGGACATGAGAAAGTAGTCCCAAGAAGAAAGTTCGCAGCATTCCAGGCCTATCTCAAGAAGCAAGAAAAATATCAAATAAACAATCTAAGCCTCCAGCTAAGAAAACCAGAAAAAGAACAACAAACAAAGCCCTGCATGAAGGAAGGAAATAATAAATATTAGAGCAGAAATAAATAACATAGAGACTAAATGCACAATATAAAAGATCAATGAAACTAAGGGTTGGTTCTTTGGAAAGATAAACAAGATTGACAAACCTTTAACCAGACCATTAAGAAAAAAAGAGAGAAGAACTACATAAATAAAATCAGAAATGAAAGAGAAATAACAACTAACATTACAGAAATATAAAGGATTGTAAGAAAATACTATGAACAGCTGTACCATGGCAACAGATTGGACAACCTGGGCAAAATGGGTAAATTCCCAAAACATGACCAAGTGGGTTTTATTTCAGGTATGCAAAGTTGGTACAATATTTGCAAATCAATAAATGGGATATATCACATAAATAATGATGCATGAAAATCGCATAATTATATCAATAGATGCAGAAAAATCATTTGATAAAATCCAGCACCTATGATAAAAACTCTCAGCCAAATGAGAATAAAAGGATCACACTTCAACATAATAAATGCTATATATGACAAACCCACTGCAAACATCATACCCAGTGGGTAAAAACTAAAAGTGCGTCACTTAAGTTCAGGAACAAGATATGGATGTCCACTTTCACCACTCTTATCAACACGGTACTGAAAGTACTAGCCACAGCAATCAGGCAAGAAGAAATAAAAGGCATCCAAATTGGAAAGGAGGAAGTAAAACTGTCATTATTTGCAAATGATATGATATTGTATATAGAAAACCCTAAAGACCACCAAAAAACCCCACTAGATCTAACGAGTGAATTCAGCAAAGTAGCAGGATACAAAATTAATATTCAGAAATCAGTAACATTTTTATACACCAATAACTATCATTTTTATACATCAATGAACTATTAGAAAAAGAAATTAAGAAAACAATGCCATTTACTATTGCAACAAAAAAATAATAAGGTACCTAGGAATAATTTTAACTAAGAAGGTCAAAGATATCTACTCAAAAAATGATAAGATACTGAAGAAAGAAAATGAGGAAGTTACAAATAAATGGAAGCATATACACTGCTCGTGGATAGGAAGAATTCACATCATTGAAATATCCATACTACTCAAAGAAATCTACTGATTCAACCAATTCCTATCAAGCTACCAATCTCATATCTCACAGGTCTAGAACAAATATTCCAAAAATTTATATGAAACCACACAAGACCCCAAATAGTCTCAAAAATCTTGAGAAAGAAGAACAAAGTTGAAGGTGTCACAATACCTGATATCAAACTACACTACAAGGCTATAGTAATCAAAACAGCATGGTATTGGCACAAAAACAGGCATATAGATCAATAGGACATAATAGCCCAGAAATAAACCCGCAGTTTTATGGTAAATGATATTTGACAAAGAAGGCCAGAGCATAAAATGGAGTAAAGGCAACCTTTGCAATAAATAGTGTTAGGAAAACTGGACTGTTACATGCAAAAAAATGAAACTAAACCACCAATTTACACCATACACAGGAATAAGCTCACAATCAATTAAAAATGTAAATGTAAGTTGCAAAATCACTAAAGTCCTAGAAGAAAACATAGGTAGTAAAATTTCAGACATTCCTCATAGCAATATTTTTGCCTATATATCTCCTCTGGCAAATGAAACAAAGGAAAATAATAAACAAATGGTACTACATGGAACTAAAAGCTTTCGGACAGTAAAAGAAACCATCAACAAAATGAAAATGGAATCCACTGAATGGGAAACATATTTGCCAATGATACATCTGATAAGAGATGAACTTCCAAAATAGATAAAGGATTTACACAACTCAATACCAAGAAGACAAACACCGCCCCTGCCCCCACCAAAATAGGCAAAGTTCCTGAATAAACACTTCTCCAAAGAGGACATACAGATGGTCAACAGACATGAAAAACTGTTCAATGTCGATAATCATCAGAGATATGGAAATTAAAACCGCAATAAGATATCACCTCATGCCTGTCAGAATGACCATCATCAACAAATCAACAAACAAGTGGTGACGAGGATGTGGAGAAAAGAGAACTTCAGTGTGCTGTTGGTAGGAATGCAGACTGGTGCAGCCTCTGTGGAAAAGTGTATGGAGTTTCCTCAAAAAATTAAAAATGAATCTGCCTTTGGACCCAGATATCCAAATTCTGGGAATATATCCTAAGATCCCAAACACCAATTCAAAAGAACTTATTCACCACAATGTTCATTGCAGCACTGTTTAGAATAGCCAAGATCTGGAAACAGCCCATGTGTCCATCAGTGGATGAGTGGATAAAAAAAACTGTGGTACATTTATACAGTGGAATACTATTCAGCCATAAAAAATGAAATCTTATCTTTGACAACAGTAATAGGTGGACCTGGAGATTATAATGTAAGTGAAATAAGCCAGATATAGAAAGACAAATACCATATGATGTCACTTATATGTGGAATCTAAAGAACAAAATAAAGTGATGAACAAAATAGAAAAAGGCATGGATACATGGAACGGGCTGACAGTGATCAGAGCAAGTGGGGTAGAGGGATGGATGAAAGAAGGATTTTAAAAATTCATATATATACAATATCCATATGTATACAAAAACATATATATACATACATACATACATACATATATATATATATATATATTAAAATACATAGATGCAGACAACAGTGTTGTGACGGCCAGAGGGCAAGGTGTTGGAGAGAGGAAGGTAGAGGTGGGCTAAGTGGGCAGAACAGCAGGGAAAGAGATTTTGCCTGGGGTGATGGGCACACAATGCACTGTATAGATGATGTTTTATTGAGTTGTGCACTGGAAACCCGTGTGGTTTTCTTTTAATATATTTTATTGATTATGCTGTTACAGTCATCCCATCCCTCCCTTCATTTCCCTCCACCCTGCACACCCTCTCCCACTCACATTCCCCCTTTAGTTCATGTCCGTGTGTCACAAGTTCTTTAGCTTCTACATTTCCCATATTATTCTTGCCCTCCCCCTATTTTCTACCTACCATCTATGCTACTTATTCTCTGTACCTTTTTCCCTCTCTCCTCCTCCCACTCCCCTGTTGCTAACCCTCCATGTGATCTCCATTTCTATGGTTCTGTTCCTATTCTAGTTGTTTGCTTAGTTTGTTTTTATTTTTGTTTTAGGTGTGGTTGTCAATAATTGTGAGTTTGCTGTCATTTTACTATACATGTTTTTGATCTCCTTTTTCTTAGATAAGTCCATTTAACATTTCATACAATAAGGGCTTGGTGATGGTGAACTCATTGAAATTGACCTTATCTGAGAAGCACTTTATCTGTCCTTACATTCTAAATGAAAGCTTTGGTGGACAGAGCAATCTTGGATGTAGGTCCTTGCCTTTCATGACTTGAAATACTTCTTTCCAGACCCTTCTTGCCTGCAAGGTCTCTTTTGAGAAATCAGCTGACAGTCTGATGAGCACTCCTTTGTAGGTGACTGTCCCCTTATCTCTTGCTGCTTCTAGAATTCTCTCATTCATTTTAATTTTGGGTAATGTAACTATGATGTGCCTTGCTGTGTTCCTCCTTGGGTCCACTTTCTTTGGGACTCTGAGCTTCTTGGATTTCCTGGAAATCTATTTCCTTTGCCAGACTGGGGAAGTTCTCCTTTATTATTTGTTCAAATAAGTTTTCCACTTGTTGCTCTTCCTCTTCCCCTTCTGGTACCCCTATAATTCAGATGTTTAAAAATGTCCTGGAGGTTCCTAAACCTCTCCTCATTTTTTTTTTTTGAATTCTTGTTTCTTCCTTCTTTTCTGTTTGGTTGTTTCTTTCTTCCTTCTGGTCCACTCCATTGATTTGAGTCCCTTGTCTCCCCATCACTATTGATTCCCTGTGCATTTTGCTTCATTTCATTTAGCATAGCTTTAAATTTTTTCATCTAGTTTGCAACCAAATGCAACCAATTCTGTAAGCATCTGATCACCAGTGCTTTGAACTGTGCATCTGATAGGTTGGCTATCTCTTGGTTGCTTGATTGTATTTGCTGTGGAGCTTTGATCTATTCTACTGTTGGAGCCATTTTTTTTTGTCTTGTCCTGTCTGTTACATATGGGAGTGGAGCCTTAGGTGTTCACCAGGGTGGGGCAGCCCAGTCACTAGGTTGTGACACCACATAGTCCTGTATGTGGGGGTGGTGTCCGAGAGGGAACAATGGCACTTGCTTCACTGTCCATGGGATCTCAGTCTCCTCTGCCACTTCCCCCAAGCAAACCGGGCCCTTCTGGTGCTGGTTCCTGGGTGAGTGGGCTTGTGTACATTCTAGGGTCCTGTGGGTCTCTCCAACAAACTCTCCTGTGAGGCTGGGAGTCTCTCCCAGCACCTCAACCCCCACAGGTGTTCTCAATCGGTGTTTTGAGGCTCTATTTCCTGGCGCTGAGGCCCTGGGTTATGTGGTCTGTCTCAGTTTTCCATGGTTTATCTGCACTTGAATGTGGGACTGCCTGGTCAACCAGCTGCCTTGTGCACAGTTCTCGCTTCATAATCACCAACTCACTGGATCTCCCTGTTGCCAACCCACACCCAGGGTCTTCCAGCCGCCCTCTGCGCACCTAGGGTCTGCCCACCACCATCTTGTGCACCCGGGGAAACTTGCATGCCCAGTAACACCACTTTTTGGGTCTCAATCCCTCTCCACTTGGCCACCTGACTCCGCCCCGCCTACTGGTCTGGATGAATGTGTGTATCTTTCAACTCCTTGGTTGTCTGACTTCCATACAGTTCAATTTTCTGTCAGTTCCAGTTGTTGTTTTGTTTCTAAATTGTTGTCCTTATTTTGGTTGTGCGAGGAGGCACAGTTTGTCTACCTACACCTCCATCTTGGCCGGAAGTCGAAACCTGTCTGGTTTTGTGAACTAATGTCACCCCAACAAATTCAGTTTAAAAAATCATACTGCCAGTCACCTAGAGCTTTGCTAAATTTCCTAATCTCCATTCTTTTTAGTCCTGTTTGTGTATGCATGTGTGTTATATCCATTAACTCCACTCCNGAAACTTGCATGCCCAGTAACACCACTTTTTGGGTCTCAATCCCTCTCCACTTGGCCACCTGACTCCGCCCCACCTACTGGTCTGGATGAATGTGTGTATCTTTCAACTCCTTGGTTGTCCGACTTCCATACAGTTCAATTTTCTGTCAGTTCCAGTTGCTGTTTTGTTTCTAAATTGTTGTCCTTATTTTGGTTGTGCGAGGAGGCACAGTTTGTCTACCTACACCTCCATCTTGGCCGGAAGTCGAAACCTGTCTGGTTTTGTGAACTAATGTCACCCCAACAAATTCAGTTTAAAAAATCATACTGCCAGTCACCTAGAGCTTTGCTAAATTTCCTAATCTCCATTCTTTTTAGTCCTGTTTGTGTATGCATGTGTGTTATATCCATTAACTCCACTCCCAAGAATTATTCATTGAACATCTGCCTCTCCCTAATCCCTCAACATCAAAATGTCCTTGACATCAGGTCCCTTGTAAGCCTGAGCTAACTCTACAATAACATATCATGATCTCTTGAATGCCAGTAAGCTCTTACTCATCCCTCAACCTGAATCATTATATGTAAACCTGCTAGTGGTTAATTTTTATAGCTCATCAGAATGAGTTATGATGCAACTTTTGGTTGCATTGTGTTTTAAAATCATAGCAGTATCAATACTCACATAATTATTGTGGCCTTTTAAGGCTTTAGGCTTCCACAAAAATTAATGCAATAAAACAATGCCTAACCTTAGCTGGCATAGAACACATAGGTTGCCTAAACAATATTCTTTCATAGCAAGGGAGACTTATCTGTATAGAGAAATAGCCTCTCCAAAAGAACTTAAGATGGCTTATGCTAAAGTAGCAGAGGTGTGATAAATTACAAAACAACAACAAAAATAAGAAGATAAGAAATATGTAATTAAAGTAGGAGGAGAATATAACATTGAAACCTAGGCTGAGAAAAGCCAATGCAATGAGTTTCCTACCAGCAAAAACAGAAGTACAATAAATTGGCTAATAAAAGAAAATAAACCATGAATTGCTATTCCTCTTTAATGAACACAAATTTTTCCTTTTGTCTAGTGCCTTCCCCTTCTGAGAAATGCTCTGGTTCAAGTGGTGTACACATACACACTCTCACATCTTTGGCCAAAGGTGGACTCCTAAACTCAGCCTGGCTGATTATTGTGCTCCTCCTCCCTGACACAGTGATTGTCTGAGATTGGATCATTGAATGGAGCTGGGCCAATCAGAGCTTTTCCTGGGCCTTTCAAACTGAAGCTAGCCCTTCAGTCTCTCTCTGGAACCAAAGTCTCAGAGCTGCCAACAGGCAAACTCCCAAATATGTGGCAGCTCCAAGTCCCACCTGGCAGAGAAGCTGAGTGAAGGTGGTAAGAAAGCCCCCTGACTGCATTCAAGGCACTGGTTCCTCTTCTCTCTGGGCTTTGCTGCATCCTGGCCCTTCCTATGATTCGGTCATGTGGCCAAATACCTTCCTCTTTTGCCTGGGCTGATTTGACCTGAGTTCCTATCCCTTACAACAAAAGAATGCTGACTAATACAGAACATTGAGCAATATGATGGATGGTGAGGTCCAAGGCTGTTTTACCAAAAGCACAGATGTTCTGCATAGAGCCACCTCTTCCCATGGAGTGTTTGATGTTTTCCACATGAGAATCTAGTTCTGTAAAGGCATTTTCATGCAGGAACAGTTACATATCCATGCACTTTCATGCAGGGATAATGCTCAGAACTTGATAAGTTAACGAAGAAAGTCGTTCCCTGTTGTGTTTTAGTTGAGACCTGCATGGAATGATATTCAAAACAGGAGAATAGATTTTCTGGTCTTAACTGAAAGAAGATTCACATGCCCTAGACATCAGGAATGGAGATGACAGAGATGACGTTTTATTGAAAATTCAAAGGATCTGACTGCACTTCTACCCTGGGGCAGCAACCCCCATCGAGAAGAACTTTTTTAGGATTGGAAGGCAGATAAGGGATTATAGATCAATAGTACTTAAGTACTAACCATCATATTGGCTCAGCCAGTAGGAAAATATTAAAAGTGCAAAATACAGGGCCCAATGCTAGAAGTACAATTAATAGTTCACTAGAGTTACCAACTGTAGCAGTAGAAATCCTCAACAGTTACGCCATTATCTCGGTTTTAATCCAGACCAGATGGCCTTTAATTCACTCTTGTTCTCCTTTGCATCCATTCTATCACCTATGCTTGCTGGCTCCTTTTTAGATAACTTATACATCATGGAAAAAAAGAAAAGGAGTACAACATCTAAACACAGCTTAAGAGTAGCCTCTCTCCCACATTCCTGCCATACAATAATTGGATGTAATTCCTGCCATCATATATAATAATGATTAATAGGTTGTGCCCACACTGCCGTTTCCATTCTTAGTCTTATGTTTGATTTCTGTAGCAAGTAGTCAAAGTCCTCTCATTACAGCCTCAGGGAACCAGACCCAGAGACTGAGGTGCTGAGGTACAAGGCAGCAGCCATGCCCAGACAGGGATTTCAGCACCAACAACTACAAAGGAGTTTGCTGTTGACTCTGACTCAGCCTGGGAGCTGAGAAGCTAACACGCATGTAGAAGGGGCCAGTCATCAGTAAGATTGAGAGAAGCCTGATGAGCCCTCCCTCTATCAACTCCAATCCTGGGAATCACACCGTTGCTCTCACAGGTCAACATCCTGTATGGAGTGTGCCAGGTTCTTCAGTGAGTTGCTCCCCATCAAATGGAGAGAACCACTGGTTTAAGTGGAGGTCCTTTGGGAGGTGGGCTCAGTATGCAGGGTGAATAAACCCTTCCCATGACTTCGATATGGGGACCTGTCCAAAGGCATAGCACAAGCTTTATTAGTAGTCTTATAAAAGACACTAGTAGTCTTATAAATATTTTAAAACCATTAATATGATTGTTAAATCTATGCTTTCCTCAATGCCATGAAAATATTTGGACTCTGACATTACCTGGTTTAACATTTAAATGTATGTTATGAGCTACTTTCGAAGCTTTATTCACCCTTACCCTTTTCTCAGTCTCAAATCTTCATATTTTCCCAACTTCCTCATTCCACTTAAAATGTTTAAATAGTCCCTCAAAGGGAACTGCAGTGTCTGAGTTACAAATATAGCCCCTGTTTACAGCCACCCTGCTTTCACATGTAGCTGGACAAGAGCTGGGCAGCAAGTCCAGAGAACATGTGTAGGATGATAAAAGTGAGGAAGATTCGGGGGGGAAATGGAACTGGTGGATTTTCTGATGCATTGGACCATGTGGAAAACTACTATGGAGAGTCTGTGAGTAAAAGATGTTCCCAAATCAAGTGGAAAAAGTGAATTATAATTTCAGGAAAGGCAAAGGGTTTACAAGAAAGGAAATATAATCATATCACATAATTGGGCTCAACAGGAAATAATGTTTTCATAGATATAATGTAAACTCTTAATATAAATTAATCAAAAATATAATAACATCATATTAAGAAGTTATAGAGAAGGAAAGTATATGGTAAGAAAGTTATATAGAAATGCTAAGTCCTTATCACACACACTAGAAATTCATATGTCTAACATTGAGAAATCAAGAAAGAGAAATATAAGCAGATTTTGTGGAAATACAAATATAACAGAAGAAACAGATAAATGTTGAAAACGGTAGACTCTGGTGAGCAAGGCTAAAGAGTACAGGAGGTAAAGATCGATTTTTGTTTTTCATCATAAGCCTTTAAATATATTTGACTCTGATACTATTCTCATGTATTACTTTGATAAAAATACATTTTGATTTGTAAAAATACACATGAAAATTTGAAAGACCATGAACAGGTAGCTCATAGGAAAACAACTGAAAACCATATTTAAAATAAGAGAAATGCAAATTAAAACTAATTTGAGATACTCCTTCTCATGGATCAAATTGGGAAAAATCCAAGTCTGAGGCCATCCTCTTCTGGCAAGGCTGTGGGAAGGACAAAGTGATCGAACTCCTATCAAGGAGAATCAAGCAATATCTGTTAAAACTGTGGGGCATTTCTCTTTGACTCAGCAAACCCTGTTCTAGAAACGCACACCAGGCACTCTGGCATGCCTAGGAAATGACATGTGTATAAGGTTATTCATTACAACACTTTGTAAAAGCAAAGGATTAAAAAGAATCCAAATGTCTGTCAATAGGCAATTGGTTAAATAAAGTATGGTTCAATCACTTAGTGGAAAATATGTATGTTCTCAATGAACAAAGATTGAAAAGAAACCTACATAATTCCACCGGCAGCCTCCAGGCCCTCCAAAACTCAGAGCTTCTGTGTGGAAGCCTCTCAGACAGAGCGGACTCCCTACCCTGCCGCAGTCTGAGCGCAAAGGGAACTTGGCTCTCCGCCCCTTTCAAAATCTTAGAAACAAAGCAAAACAGGCGGTGGGTGAGGCAATCTCAGAGTTATTGTCAATCCTAGATTCAAATGTTTCTTTTAAAATTTTTTAAATTGATTTGTAGAGAGCTAGAAGAGGGAGGGAGGAGGAGAAAGAGAGAGAGAGAAACATAGACTTGTCCTACTTCTTATGCACTCATTAGTTGATTCTTGCACATGCCCTGACCAGGGGTAGAATCTGCAGCCTTGGTGTATCGGGTCAGTGACCCAACCAACTCAGCAAGGGCTCAAATCCCTCCTGGCCACTTTGTTAACTGACACACTTGGACTTAGGTTTCTCATCTGTAAATAGTGATAAAATTCCCTACCTCCTAGAGTGTATGTGACACTGAGGACATAGGGCCTGGCCCACAATGAGTGCTCAACAGGAGAGGTTACTATGAACAGCACTGCTGGAGAAAGGAATCCTGTCTCCAGGATTAATGGGCTCCCGAGAGGAGGATGAGCGTCTTGGAAATGCCAAGATAAGAATCAAAAGTCACTGGACAAAAGAATAGGAATTTCCCTTCATGACCAGGGAGTTTCAGAAGAGCTTGTTCAGCCACAGGCAGAAACATGCGCCATGCGGGCACCCCCAGCTTTTCACTGCAGCCGCCTCCTCGAGGACTGGCAGAGACTTCCCCTCCCTATGCACTCTACATCAGCAGGACTGGAGGGACGGAGCCCACGCACCGTCTGTTTGGGACGAGAAACTTGAGGACCAGAGAAGCCAGTGATGTGCTCAAGAGCACACAGCCAGCAGTCCTGTTCCACAGCCTGTAGGAGCCACTAACGACATTGCTTATCAGGCATACATTTTATGGTAGCAGTTTTCCAGGGATTCAAAACAGAAAGAATAAGTCTAAAAGTGGGTACTCAGGACATTGAGCCCAGCTGACTTCCATTCAATTCTGAATGGGCTTGTGACGAATGTGAAAGCGCATGGTCTATATTGGTGGAGTAAGTAACATGTGTATCACATCAACCCATCTCTATGGCTGTGCCTGTGCTTTCCCTTTTATATCTAACACTTCCTGTGGAATGAAGCCCCAACTGTAGTGGCAGTTTGTGTTGCGATAAAAACAAGCATTTCTGGAATGTGCCCAGCCCCTGCTCCAGCCGCCACTACACGTGTAATATTGGGTTTCCATTTCCTCGCCCGTAAATGGGAATATCAGCCACCTTTGTCGGGCTGTTGCAAAAATAAAACCAGTTAACGATGCCTGGCACTTAGCAAGCACCACTTCCTGCAAACCCGGACCTCCCCTTGCCTTTCCTGCGTGTGGGACCTTACCGGTTCCACAATGCCTCCTGCCCTGCTCTTTGAATTCCAAATAAAACATTTCCCCTCTGCACAGAAAGAAAGAGAGAGAACGAGACAAGAAAAAAGAAAGGATAATTTCCATGATATTGACAAAGTAAAATAGTCTTTAGTTTCCCCGGCCAGAATCAAGAGTTAAGTAGAATCCCATTGATAAAAGTGGAGAAAGGTATTTCTTCTTCAAATTTCCCCCAAACCTTCTTCATCCACATTTCCCTTGGGGACTGGTTCCCACCATGTCTACATCAGTCTGGAGCGCTCTGGAGCCAGCTGTACTCACTGGGTTCTCGATTGCCCCACATTCCTACCCCAGGCACGGCTCATGGTTAACACTCAATATACGGTTCTCAGCTGCACAAAGCAGAATGAGGGGACAAATTTCAGCAGAGATACAGGAGCATCTACTATATGCTAGGCTGTGTGCAAGGCCTTTTTCACCCCTCACACTTAATTATCACAACAACCCTGAGAGGTAGTCATCATTATTCCCATCCCGCAATGGACAAAACAGAAACTCAAAGCATGGAGTGATGTGTAGGAAGCCCCGTGGTCAGGAATGGGCAGAGGGGGGTGGAACCCAGGCCTCTGAGTCTGTTGTAACTAGGAGCCTCTAGCTTCTCAAACATATTTGTAACAGCTTTCCTATTTCTCCCACCCCCTCAGCACAAACAGAAACCCCCAATTTTCAGCAAGTCATTTGATAACTTCAAAAGAGGAGCCACATCCTTTTCTCAACCTCTATTGGTGAACAAAGACAACATCATGTTTCCAACACACTAGCCAGACCAAAGGGGGAAAAATCCCCATGACTTTAGATTTTCCATCCTTTGGAACAAGGACATTTCATACAGAAGATTTATCATAATGTAAAAACATTGCTTTTAAATAACACCCATCTCTCTTGATATAGATTAAATCCTAAAATCTAAGGTTGAATCACTTCCTTTCTTGCATCTTGAATAAAGATACAAACCATAAATTCAACAGTCCACTGGTGGATTGGGCTCTCCCATCAATACAGAGATTCCTGACAACTTGCACCCAGTTTGACTCCGGTCTTAGGTGTGCTGACCTGAAATAGTTGCTGGCCGCAGCAAGCACCACGCGGTGGCAGGAGAATTCCTGAATGTCCACACACAAGATGACATCTGTCAGAGCGTTTTCCACACGGAGAGTCTCCAGGCCATTCTGCAGAATTAAGGACAGTCCCGTGTCGTCAAATTTCACCTTGTCCCCATTTAAGATTTCTACCAGGTCTCCCCTTTTCTGGGAGGGTTCCTCTGTGGGAGGTGCCAGAGGCTCTTCCAAACTCTTCTCTACCACGTCGCCCATGGTCCAGGCACCCCTTTGTCCTGCCATTAACATCCAGACTGAAGGAGCGCCCAAGTTTCAGGCAGGTCACATTGCAGAAGCAGAGCGGATTTCCTGTGCAGGGCGCTCCACTTATCACCAGCTGTCACACACACATAACAGGAAGTCTCGCACTTTCTCATCCTGTTACTACAAACACCAATAACTTCTATTCTTCTTTCTGCAAATATTCACAAGGGTAGAAATTACTTAGAAAGGGTGTGTGGGAAGGGGCTCCAGGAGAGGAAAGGCTTCTCAGAGTCTCTATTAGTGTTAGGCAGTTATTTTGGTCCACTTCCCCCCTCACATCCGTGAGCAGGAAGCCTCCAGTTCTGGTCATTACATTTGTACTCCTGGTGCTTCTATTGTCAATGATGGAACGGGCAGGGGGGTTCTATTGTACAATCCCCCTGCCTCCTCCCAGAGTCTGAGCCCCCGCAGAGTCCCTGGGGAACCTTGGAACACACTTATCCCAGCATTCTCGGTTCCATCAGCACTTCACACTTTCTGTCTTTGTCCTCCTCCCTGCTCAGGGAAAAACAATGGCATGGCAAATATTAATGTTCCCCACCCCCTTTTCCAAAATGTCTATTGTTTCAGATATGCCTCTGGAGGCAGAGAAGAAATGGTCTCCAGAAACTATTCCCGGGGTCTTCTCCTTTACAGGGCCCATCAGGGTCAGTCTTTAGGTCGCCCTAGCAGATCTCAAATGGCCTGACCTCACCCAGCATCTATCGGTCACATGTTAGTGGTGGGTCATGAAGCATTCCCATTACCTCTGCAGGCCTCTGTTAAATAGCAATAACTATCTTTTATTATTAAATTTCCCCTAGATCCTAGGACAA
The DNA here is from genome assembly GCF_014824575.4 of Sturnira hondurensis. NCBI lineage: Eukaryota > Metazoa > Chordata > Mammalia > Chiroptera > Phyllostomidae > Sturnira > Sturnira hondurensis. The sequence continues at coordinate 2,570,885 of NW_028091847.1, read as the reverse complement.
TTTTCGAAGTTAATGTGTTTTCATCTTTGTAACAACCCACTGGGGGTCAATAGGACTTCCCTCATTTTGCAGCTTAAGGAAACTGAAGCTCTGATCAAGGGAGTGGCAGGACCCAGTTCCCTTTGGCTCCAAAGCCACTCTTTCCTCCACCACCGTGGGGCCCTCAGAGCTGTAACAGCATGTCAGCCTGACTCCTGAGTCTCCCACAGAAGGAACCGCAAGGCCTGCCTGCACCACACTGGCGCCTTGCCAGAGTGGCCTCTGCTGTCTCACTCCTGCCCTCACTCACCCTCTGGAAGTGGGGAGCGCTTCCAGGCGTCCTGATTAGCAGGAGTGCCGATCCTCTGGCTGCCCTGGTCAGCAGTGATTGAGCCCACTCCAGGAGTCCTGATTCTGCCTCAGCTCTTCCTCTCTCCCATAGATACTTACTCTTAAAATCGGGGTATTTGATATTGCCCCACACTTGTTCTTTTTCTGGAGCCAATCGAGGTGCTTTGGGTTCAGAGTATCCCAACAAAGTGGGTCTCACATCATAACAAGTCAGAGGTATGGAGTCCCAGGTTGATCCAGAAGCTCTGTGATGCATTGAAGACATGAGATTTTTTCCTCTTTCCATTCTGTCACCCTCAGGATGATGGAAATGTCCCCTTATGGTCACATAATAGCCGCCACAGTACGAAAAACCAAGTCTTCATACAATCACAATCCAATATCAAGAATTACCATAGCAGGCCTCTTCCCCTCCATCCCTCTCTTTTTACCAGAGACAAAATATTTCCTAAAATCCCCATCAGACTTCTAGGCCATTTGGCCACCTCACACAAAACACCAGGCAATATAAATGCCATGATTGGCTTAAACCAAATTTGATTCACCCACAGAGACTAGTCCACCTTCTCTAAAATCAAATAGCTGGACAAACTCAGGGCCTGCTAGCCCAGGAGAGGGTGGAAGGCTGGTGTGCAGTAAACTCCTGCCCCCGCTCAGGGACACGCACAACCCTAGCTCTCCCTGCAGGTCTTGGCCGGGAGAACCTCAGATTGTAAACAACACTGACTATATTTGACTCCACCCCAATCACCCTAAAGAAAACAAAATTAAAGCCCTGGCTGGTGTAGCTCAGTGGATTGAGCACGGGCCTGCAAACCACACGATCGCGGTTCCATTCCCAGTCAGGGCACATGCCTGGGTTGCAGGCCAGTTCCGAGCAGGGAACTCATGAGAGGCAACCATACATTGATATTTCTGTCCTTCTCTCCTTCCCTTCCCCTCTAAAGATAAATAAATAAAATCTTTAAAAAAAAGGAAAACAAAATTAAAAATGAAACTCAATTCTTTAACTCATGATGAATCCTGTTCACCAATTTCCCTTATTATTTTCCATATACCTTCCTAGCCCACTCATCCCATCCCCTAATGTCGGCAGATAGCTGTTTCCTTCCCCACAACCTTCTATTTCCTAGTAAACGAGCACACACCTATGGGATGGTAATATCTACAATTCTATTGTAGTGCAAAGGTGAAAAACACAATTGTTTGGGTGTGTGTTTCAACCCGGATATGCTCTAAAATTCAGCATGAACTCATAAATATTCTTTATAGCTACAGGCAGAATAACTGTTCTGCAAAACTTTTATTTTCCCTACCAGACAACCAAATACACAAGCCGTTGGCAAAAGCTTTATGGCTGAGCAAACAATTTAATTATGTCTTACTGAGCTAGTTGGTTTCGTGATGCTTGTGAGGAAGAGATTCTGTCCCCATATAATTGGGTAGCTTCGCTCCAGGAAAATCTCGATTCCTAAGGCCACAGATTGCCCTTCTGACTCCAGTCAACTGTCTTCTCTTCTCTTCTCCTCTCTTCTCAACAAATTATCATGATAGAAGCAAGTCTTAAGTCAGCCACTGAGGAAGAGCCACTATTCCCTCAAGTTAACTTGTTGCTACAAAATGATAACTTATTATTTTTAAAACACTTTATTTATTTATTTTTTAGAGAGAGGGAAAGGGAGGGAGAAAGGGAGAGAGAAAGAGGGAGAGAAGCATCAACATGTGAGAGGTACATCAATTGGTTGCCTCTCACACGCCCCACACTGGGGACCTGGCCCCCAACCCAGGCATGTGCCCTGACTGAGAATTACACCAGGGACCTTTTGGTTCACAGGCCAGCACTCAACCCACTGAGCCACACCAGCCAGAGCTAACCCACGTTTTCAGTAAGGCAATCAGAACATAAAGAAACATTGACATGTGAGAGAAACATGGATTGGTTGCCTCTCACACACACCCCAACCAGGGAACAGCCACAATCCAACATGTGCCCTGACTGGGAATAGAACCGGCAACCTTTCACTTTGCAGGATGGCACTCAACCAACTGAGCAACATCAGTCAGGCCAAAATGATCATTTATTGAGCATCAGCTACATTTCAGGAACTATGAGAAGAACTTTATGGACTCTAATGCACTTAATCTTCCTAATAACCTAGTGCAGTTAAGTACAATGATCTGCATTTCGGAGATATAAAAGCAGATCGGGTCATATAATTGTAGCACAAAATATCTGTGTCACACCCATATCCCCTTAGCCCACCCTGGAGTTCACCCACCAATAGTTCCCACACATTCCAAAGGCATCGATCTGTCTGGAGAGCGTTCCCTGGCTACAAGAGAACGTTAGCTCACAAGACGTGCTGGAGAGCAAGTGCCAAAACAGTGACTTCCAACTGAGGGCCAGGAGTTAGCAGACAAATAGGCTCACTTCCATGTCTCTTGGTGGGTCAGTGAAGTGTATTCCAGACTGTCAGAGGATTCCCAGGGTGCTGGGTTCCAGCCGCCCACAGTAGTGTGGCCCTCATCCTCTGAGGGCTTCCCACCCTTCCCATCTCACTTCCCCACTCCATCCCTGTGCTTTCCAAATAAGCTACTTGCACCCCATCTTTGTCTTAAGGTCTGCATGGGGGCCGGGCAGCGAATGCAAATCAAGACACAAAGCCACCCTGGCCAGGTGGTTCAACTGGTTGGAGTGTCATTGTGCAGACCCAAAGGTTGCAGGTTTGATCCCTGGTCACGGTGCATATGGGAGGCAATCCATCAGTGTTGCTCTCTCACATCAATGTTTCTCTCTCTCTCTCTCTCTCTCTCTCTCTTCTCCCCTCCTCTCTAAAATCAATAGACATATCCTTGGGTGAGTATTTTAAAAAAGACATACTCAGGTGAGTATTTAAAAAAAGACATACTCGGGTGAGTATTTAAAAAAACTACTGAGTGGCAGAATCAAGATTTGAATTCAGGTCTGGCTAATTCCAAAATCCATGCTTTTCACTTTCCACTGTTATCCTGTGACCCCCAACAGAAACCCAGGCCCAAGGAGAGCCTTCCCCAGAAACACTCCAAAGCAACTGTGAGCAACTTTGATCCTTCATAGTCAGAGGATTCTACCTCTTTCCACCAACCTAGGCAACGTTCATTCAGCTCTGGCTCCTGCTCTTTGCGGCACATCTTGATACTGAAGGGCCTAACTCGTCACTAACATTAAGGACTTCACAAAGCCAAGACGATTGCCTGCCTTTGTAGGGCACAGTCACAACTGCAATAGCATCAGAAGCATCAGAAGCTACCCCCGCAGTGTCTCTGGGCCTCTGCCTGACACATTTGCCACCCACAGTGCCCTAAACCAACAGCCCTCTGCTCTCTCCTAGAGAAGTGGAAGACCCTCCCTTGTCCTTTTCTAATGTCACCTTGACATCTTTATCTTCTACTTCTCAAAATTTTTGAGTTTCTCCTCTCCCATGCCCCATATTGGGGTTACCACTACATATGGGATTAGCACCCTGTGTGGAACTACTCCCCCGTTTAAAGAGGAGCCATCGATTGCCCTACACAAGCCAGATGAGTCCTCTGCTCCCCTACACAGAAGGCTCGCCTCCTTGACTCACAGTCTAGAGAGGAGGGGGCAGTGAGATGTTGCTTCTGCAGGACTTATAAAATGATTCAGGAAAGTGGGTGGATACAGGAGAAATATATTAAAAATACTTCCCAATATACCAACAATAACCAGGTAAAAACTATAATGGAAAAATAATGCTATTCACAGGGGTAGTAAAGCAGTTTCCTAAATGCCCAGGAATAACCTTACCAACAAATGCACAAAATATTGGTGTTGTGCCCATATCCCCTTAACAACAAATGTAAGATAAAACTAACAAATTTTACTAAGAGATTTAAAATAAAACTTGAATATACCAAATGAATAAAAACTCTACTGCGATGCACTCTTTCTCCATCCTAAACCTATCACCATTCTTCCACAAAATATGCTATTTAAAATAAAAGTATAGCACACATGCATGAGTGTAAAGTCATAGGTGTTTACAAGGGTGTGTTCCTTATAATAATTTACTAAGCTTTACATTTTCGTTCATCATCTTCTATATCTGTGCTTTGACAATGTCTGGATGGAGACTGGGACTCCAGCACCTTAGCCACCCCATTTCTATGTCCCGCTGGGTGCCAAACACCCTGCTTATCCCAAGTATTACATAACACGTGCCCAATTCATGTTGGAAAAGGAAAATTAGTAGCGTTGTCCTTTTGTAGAAATGAAAATGGTCCTGCCTTCCCCTCATCTCCTTCCCAACCCATCTTCTCACACCTACATTTCCCTTTCTTGAACATTTACCCAGCATCCCCTGAGCTAGACTCTTTTATACTGGAACCTCCGAACAGGTCACATGTTGACATTTGGTTTCAGCTCCATGGTGTTGGCAGATAATTACCCATGAACGTTTTCATGGTTCTGCATGTCATGGGCTTTCTGAGCAAACTGGCACACTTGGCAAAAGGTAGATTAAATAAAAAGTGTGCCTCACACGTTAGAGACAGTGTGTTGTTCAGTGGCATTTAGGAACTTATTTTCCCTGAAGCTATTTGCTTACATTACATGGAAGTAAAGGAAAATTAGAGACAGAGATTGTCCACTCCTCTCCCCAGAGAGGGTCTGTTTACACTCCAGAATAAAGGCCTCTCTCACCTTCCCCTTTTGTCTCTTTCTGTCTTTGGAGGAGAGAATGGGCCAATGAGCGACTAGCCCTCTGTAAACTCTGAGTCTCATAATTTGAGGGTTGCTCCCCTGTGCTGCAACCCCCCTTGCACTCTCAGGGGAACCCCCATTCTACTTGCAGGCTCTTACCACATTGCCCATAGGGCTTGGGATGCAGGGAACTTGTATGAAGTGGTCTGTGTGTGATAAGTGGTCTTTTCTCTGATTCAGAAAACTCATGTTTCTTGTCAGAAAAAAATTTTACATATATATATAATCTTATATATACATTAAACATGTGGTTTAATTTAACCTGATTTCTCCAGGCTAAGAGGCAACAGGTGTGGGAAGGTGGAACTGGCAGAGTGAACAAAGTAAGATTTGCTTCAGGGTCTGAACCCCACCAGGGAGGGACCTGGGCTCCGTACTTTCCTCTCCGCCTACAAATGCCTATTCATCCTTCAGGATAAAATGGCCCTCCTGCCTCCACCAAGCTTCCCAAACACACCTGTATTGCAGCCCCAATGTGTGCACGCTACACTGCTCACGCTTCTGTGGATGCACTAAAGCACTGTCTTATCACTAGCTGGCTCCTTGTCCATCTCCCCCAGTAAGCTGTGAGCTCACCCAAGGCAGGGGTTGTGTTTCCCAAATAACATCTTATATCCTAGAACCTGGCACAAGGTCAATTACATATGATTCAGTCAAGAAGTATGAGATGGGTAGATGGATTTCACGGTTGGATGAAAGAACAATCCAAAGCTGTGAGAAGGTGGGGAGACCTGTGTCGGCAGAGGGAGGAAGAGCGGTGCCTCCATGGCCTGTGACTCTCTTATAAAGAATTCTTGTCTGCTGAGAGAATGTGTGAGCTGACTTGGGAGGACAAGAAGAATTTATAAGGAGAGAAAAGGATGAAGGCTTATCTTGGGAAGAGGATGGAGGCTTTCTCGAGGGTGAGGTGTAAAGAACAAGTAATATTTGAAGGATGGCACACCATTAGGTGCAACTAGACTCAAGGGCACAAGTGGGGAGGGCCCGGGAAAGGGGGTACGATAGTAAGGGCCCAGGCCAATAAGGATATGTGGACCCACTCTCTATGGCGCTGATGCTGAACCTAGAGCAGGCGTCAGCGTTACCTGGGCCCCAGGTTTTGATTTGGTGGTTCTGGGGTGGGGTCTGAGAATGTGCATTTCTACCAAGTTCCCAGGTGATGCGGATGCTGCGGGCTCCTGGGACATTCTTTGACACTCACCATTATACGCAAATCTCTCACAAACTCAGCATATGTTTGATAAAAAAAAAAAACCAAGGACTCTACTATGGGATTTGAAAGGCCATCAGGTGGAAGGAGCTAGAAGATGTCTCCAGTGAATCAAAAGAGCCAGCAGGGAGGAGTTACAGACAAGGCACTTGCAGACCAGAACGAGGTATTCTCAAATCATTAAAGCCATCCCAGGCCGGCCTATACATACCTCAATCGAAAGATCATGAAACAGATCCAGATAATTAAGTGGCTTGCCCAAAGCCACACACCTAGTTACTAGCTGAAATGGGACCACAGCTCAGGACTTGCAGTTCCAGAGCCAGCACTTCATCCATCGCCCAGGCTGAAGTATGAGCAGGACTTATAAGCACCTTACTGTTGAGTGGGAGGTAACTGGAATACCCACCCTACCTCAAACAAGAGTAGCTTTGCCTTCTGTCCTGTGCCCACCTTTGTGTTTTAGTTAATACCTGAGGGCCCAGAGGAGAGAGACCATCTGTCTCAGGTCCAGGTTCACCTGGGCATCTCCAGCACATGGGTCGAGCACCCCAGCCTCTCCTACTCCCATCCGCAGACACTGCTGAACAGGTCTCTCCTGTCTAATTCAAAGCTGCCTAGGGCTCCTAAGCTCTTGCCCATCAAATGCCCAACCCTGGGCTCCCCAGGCTAACTTCTCTTACCAACCACATCCCAGCATAAATAATAACAAAAGACAAATATATTCATAAAGAACAATGAGCTAGGGACCAGCCTGAATCAGAAACAGGAAGTTGGAAAGTTGCATGAAAAGGAGCACGGGCTGATCTAAGTGAGGAGACCGGAAACCACACTCTGAGTGCCAGGCCAGATCAGGGCCACCTGTTTCACAATTTACAGTGGAGGGGATTATTTTTTTTAAAATCTGAGTCAAAGCTTTGTTTTCTCTAACAAATTCCGCATACAACACACACTTTCCATGGTATAACTTTTTATTTTTAGCTCAACATAATGAAAGGCTTGTCATATTTGGGTTATAGTTTCTGAAAACTTTCTACTCAGGGCCACCTAGCCTGGTCCCTGAGCATCCCCATAGAATGCTGTCTACGGATCTGAATTTAAGGAAAGCCAGGCACCCCCTAGACCCCCACCAGGTGGTTCTGAGCAATCTCTCTGTGAAACAATGTCCATGAGACAGGGAGCCAAATTTGGAAGCACCTTCTTGAAGGCAGCTGCGAGCCCAGTAACACCTGATGCAAGCCCTTAGGGGGTCCCAGGGGCCAGTGGAGGCAACAGATGGCAAAAGCTAAGCCTGACCCTCCACAAATGGTGAAATCTGGGAAGCTCATCCTTAATATATCACACCACATCATTTATTTGTTTGTTTGTTTGTTTGTTTGTTTTACATTTCTTTTTAAAAATGACTTATGTTATGTTTCTCTGATTACAAATGATAATAAATCACTGTTGAAAACTTAGAAAATTCAGAAAAGAATCAAAGCTAACATTTGGTGAGCTGGAATAGACTCATAATGACACTAGAGATTCAGTTGCACACATCTCTCCCCAGCTTCAAGTTTGGTGATATCATCATGATTGAAATTGCCCGTGATAGACATATTTACATCATAGAAACTGGTAAATGCTACAAATTGGGGTATGGTTTGGGGGGTGGGGTGGAAATGACTGCCATATACAACAGATATGCCACATTCTCCTTTAGACTACTCAGGCCCTGATGCCACCATGAATCTGGACCACCTTCCAGCTCTAGTTAAGGCTATACCTTTGGATTTCAGAGAAACGCTACCTAAATCCCCCTTTTCTCAAGGTGGTTTGATTGAGCTGTTCCTTGCACCCAAATAGCCTTCACTGGAACAGAGAAGATCAGTGTCAGGACACTCACTGTAAAAGCCACAACTGCAGCCCACCTGACACCCACCTTGGAGCTTCTGCACCTGCCCCCAGGGCAGATGCAGTTTTATCCTACAGGGAATTTCCCAATAGAAGCTAATTTTTGAACCATTTATACCCACGTAGCTTCTCAGTCATTTTCTCATTATGCCTTCGTGTCCCAGTTTTGGCCAGAACTGGCCAACTTCCAGAAATTCACCAAAATGACCAACACAAAGAGAAAGAGGAAAGGTAGCTACTAGACATTCTCTAGGCCTTTTAGAAAACAGAGTTGTTCTTCTAGCCACATTCGTGTGAATCTTACAGGAAAGGTCATATTGCAGCTGTCAAGGGAATGGACGCTGTTCCCAAAGGAATGCCCCACAGATGTCCCTTGGCTAAACTGGGGAAGTCTACGGTGTCACCCAGCATGTGGTGAGCATTATTGTAAACAGGCAAGTTAAGGTCAAGATTATTGCCAAGAGAGTTAATGTATGTTTTGAACACATTAAGCATCCTGAGAATCAAATAGCTTCTGGAAACCTGTGAAGGAAAATGGTCAGAAAAAAGAAGGAAGCCAAAGAGAAAGGTACTTGGGTTCAACTGAAGGGCCAGCCTGCTCCACTCAGGGAAGCTCATTATACGAGAACCAATGGAAAGGAACCTGAGCTGCTGGAACCCATTGCCTGTGAATTCATGGTGTAATAGGTGGAAATCAAATAAACGGAATCCCTCCAGACCACGGAAAGAAAAGGTTTTAAGGGCTCTGGTGGCAGCCCTCAGGTTTGGAGTTCATAGAGGAACGTTAATCTGGGAAGCAGTTGGAGATACACGGCAAAACTCCACACCTGGAGGAGCAGCAACACCAGCCATGCTCCCCAGAGGACCAAGAACCAGAGATGGACATAAGGTTAAAGCAAGGGCACTTGACTATGGTTTATTGAAAGCATTTTACAAACAGGTCAATGCCTCAGTTTTCTTATTTTTAAATTAGAATGTAGTAATAGCATCCACCTCAACTCTTGTGAAGACAGGGAAATGAGTGAATATATGTGAACCTTTTAGGACAATGGTTGGCATATATTAAGCCCTATGTAAGCATTAGCTATTATTATTCAAACCTTGTTGTAGAAAAAAGAAAGCATGTGTATTTCTGTCTAAATCTGGCTTCTGGCTTCAGACTCAAAACTCCTTCAGTATAATGGCCTTGCTAGTATCTACAGGTTGTCTATTGTCTCACATTATCTCGAATCATTTCAATATAGTTAGTGTATCAGGGCCCATAGACCACCATCTCCCCAGAGAAATGAACTTTCCTATCACTCCAACCTGCCCATCAGAAATAATATTGTACCAAGAGTCGCAACAGTTCACAGAAGGATTTCTCCATCTGGAAAATTCTTCTCAAAAGTAACCCAGATTACAGAGGCAATTTGAAAAACATATTAATATATTATAGATATATAATAACTATAAAATGCATCATTAAGTGTTCTGTGTGCTTTATCTCATCCTAATTTCTTTCATCCTGGTAACTTGCCAAAATGGATTACTTTCCTCTTTTCAGAATTGAGGAAACCAAGTCTCAAAACTCAAGGGTGCTTTGTCCCAGGTCACACAGGCTGTATTGGGTATGTCAGTTATAGTATCTGAATTGCCCATGCCCTGTTCTAATGGAACGTTCCCAGACACACCCCTGCCCCCAGGAAGCCATTTTTGGTACCACATGACTCTGCCACTCCCCTTTGTTAACTAGACTAGAGGGAACGCTCCCATCCAAAGACAGCCAAGAATACACAGAAAGATTAGTTCAAGGACACATACAGCTGGCTCAAGAAGAAAACATGGAACAAATAGAATCTCTTTCTCTCTCTTTCTTATTTTAAATAAGAAACACAAAGTTCACCCTTTAAGAGCAGAAATAGGAAGCAAGGATGCATCAAGAAAAGCCATGAAATAGAGTCAGAACCAAAAGCTAAGCCATTTGCCAGCCAAACTTCTGAAAAACAAAAATTGTAAGTAATAGAGGGACCTGGAAGGTGAAAAGGAGACTGAGCAAACTTTTAGACAGTTCACCCTGAGACTGGAAAGAGAACCATGGGCTGCTATTGCTGAAGTGACGAGGCCACTCTGAATCCGGACCCACTCTCTAGCTCTAGTTAGGGCTTTGCTCTTGGATTTCAGAGAGATTACTGCCTAGATCTCACTTTCCTTTAAGTAGCTTGATTAAGACTTTGTTTCTTAGATCTAAATGGTCCTCACTGGAACAGAAGCAGAGTAGCATCGTAAAGCTCATTTGTCTCACCCCTACATACTAACCACTGTACTACCCACCCTTCACAGACCAGGGGTGTTGCCAGGTGCAGAGATGGGTCCTGAGAAAGGATTGGGCACCGCAGCTGCAGACAACCCTAATTCAGGTCCGTTATCCATGTCCAATTCTAAAATGAACTTTCCAAATGAAGAGTCAAAAGGCAAACTGCAAACAGCAAGAATTCCAGAGAGTGGGCTTTGTTAGTGAGAATAGTCCCCAAATGTTCACTTATGGCAAAGCGAGGAAAAAGGTTATAAAATGGTAGGTATAGAATGCTCCCATTTTTGCAAATGTGAGTGCATATAAAAGACCAGAAAGAAAGACATTCACTCATTCACCAAGTGTTTAATGAGTATTTCTAAGTACTCAGGATATGATGGAGAGCAAAAATGACACAGTTCCTACCATCAAGGAACTTTCAGTCTCACCACAGCCTCCATCCAGGAGGAGGTTATTGGAGTAAATAAGTCCAACAGAGGTGGTTGGCTCTAGGTGAGTCATTAGAATTGAACTGTGAAATGATCAGCTGAGGATCAGACCAAGGCTGAGCATGGGGTAGGGGAGGTGGGCAACGGGGACTTCCAATCCATCTCATTCTGAAACAGCCAGGTGGCCGTCAAACCCTGAGACACTTCATCCAGGGTAAAGAAATGTGATCACGTCTGTCTGAAATTTCAAGCTATAGAATTTTAAAACACCTTTAAATGAGAAATGGGGGGGGGGGGCGGAGGAGAGGTTAAAAAATCTACTTTTTCTATGCTGCCATTTCAAAAGAGGACCAAGGGGATGGTATCCATGAGATTATCATGCAGATTATCCAGAGATCCCTAAATTAACCTAAGTTAGACTTAACATACCAGAAACCTGATACAATAAATATAACCCAATAGCTCTGATCTTTTATGATTCTTTAACAATACGTAGAAACATTTCAGCATTTTTCAAAGCCATTTAGGAAGGACTTTCAGACAATGACCAATTTGGGTTGACAGTGCTGCTGCTCAGCACTGCGGGTGTACATAGATGAGACGAGAAAACAGTGTTAACTGGTACCCTATGGAATCAACGGTCCATCTGTAACACAGTTAGTCATCATATTAACCCTTCCAGGGCCAAACGCGACTAGAGATGTTGAGGGTGGCAGCACTTAAAAATAAAACTCCCTGCTTACTTCTGAATTAAATTGCCACTTTGCAAATTTGCCTCCTTCCACGTGGCGTGTGAGAAGCTGAAGGTGTACTAACCATTTCAAACTGGGGGCTGAACAACTTAGCCATCCCTCTGTCACAGGGTTGGCTGAGATGTGGAGTATTAACCTAGACAAAGGATCTGAGCTCGGGGAGGGAGTCGGGAGATCCATCACCCTATTCTCGGGACCTAGGGGCTCTGCTTGAGCAGGAAAGCAGACGGCCATTGGAAAGGGCCCCACTCTAGAGTCAGAGACGAAATTTAATCCCAGTTATTGCACTTCCCACAGTGCTGGGCAATTTGCTTAACTCCACCAATCTTCGGCTTCTTCATCTATAAGACGGATTATCCATCTCATGGTGTTGCTGTGGTTATTAAATGAGAGATCATTATGTAAAGTCCTTAGCACCACATCTGACATATGGCAGTGCTAAAAAAAATAGAAACTATTATTAAATAACGAAAGTTTCAAACTCTATTGTTAAAAAAAAAAGAGCATAGACATTAATTCCCTCCAGACATGAGAACCATTTTGGCCACTGACTGACTGACTGACATGTAAATCACGTCTAACCCTCCCAAAATAACCCACCTCAATGGAAAGTTACCATATTTCTTTGTCTAAATTGAACCCCTTTTACCAGGTTGCCCCTTTCTCCACAGGCCTGTCCTGGGCCATTGACGGGTCTAACCGACACTGCCAATGGGGAGCTGAATGAAACAGCCCTTTACCAAAATTTAAGTTTAAGTTTAATCAGTACTTACTAAATGCCAAACATGGGCCAGGCACAGCTCTGGACACCAGGGGACTAAGCACCCCCCAGCCCTGCCCGCAAGGGGCTCCCCACCTAATGAGGCCAACGTGTGAACAGAAAAACTGGCCAACACGGGAACAGAATGTGGAGCATGCAGGCTACTATGCGAAAATAAGATGCCCTAAATTATATGAAGCCTTTTAGACCCAATCTTCACATTTTTTCAACACCGTATTCTGTTCTTCAGTTTAGTTTTTTTCCCTTCACAATTGAAAACTCAGCAAATGGGTGTAAGTCCAAAGTACATTCAAGTAAGAAAACAACAGCCACCACTTCAGTTTGCTTAAAAGTTGCCATCTTTGTCTCAATTGTGCTAAACTTGGGGGTTTTGTGGTTCTTGTCCATCAGAGGAAAGGTGTCTAATACAATCCGGACAACGCTATGTCGGAAAGGACATCTCTGCCGTGTTGGGGGTTAAGGCCTTCAACATATGGATTTTGTGGAGACACAATTCAGTCTATAGTATTCTGCCCCTGTCCCCCTAAAATTCATGTCCTTATTACATATAAAATACATACATTTTTCCCTGGCCTGGTGGCTCAGCTGGTTGGAGCATTGTCCCATACACCAAAAGGTTGTGGGTTTAATCCCTGGTCAGGGCACATAAGGAAGGAAACTAATCAACGTTTCTCTCACATGGATGTTTCTTTCTGTTCCTCCCTCTTCTCTCTCTCTAAAATCAATGAACATATTCTTGGGTGAGGATTACATTTTTTTAACTTTAAATAAAAGTTAGAAAAGAAAATATACTGACTTAAAAAAAATACATTCATTTCTTCCCAACAGCCCCAAAGTCTTAACTCATTCCAGCATCTACTCTAAAGTCCGAAGTTCATACTGCCATCTAAATATCTAAATCAGATATGTGAGACACAAGGTGAGATTCATCCTGAGACAAGATTCCTCTCCAGGTGTGAACTGTGAAACCAGACCAGTGATATGTTTCCAAAATACAAGGTAGGACAGGCATCAGAGAGAAATCCCCATTTCATGAAGAGAAGATAGGAAAGGAGGAATGGGTGATAGGTCCCAAGCAAGTCCAAAACCTAGCAAGATAAATTTCTTTAGATCTTAAGCCTCAAGCATAATTCTTTCTGAATGATTCTTTTAAAAGTCTTTTTGGAATTATCCTTGGAGAATAATTCCAGACTCACTGGGGCAGCTGTCTCGTTACACAGCTCTGCCAGGCCGAGGTCGGCCCCAAAGCTCTGTGAGCAGCAAATCTGCCCCCACAGCTCCAGTTATTTTAGCACAGGAAATTGAATATACAGAATATTTAACTGGGTAATTTAAAAATTGTTAACTAAGTAACTGAAAATGCACCAGCGATAGCAACAGCAGGAAGCAGGTCACAACGCTGGGGGAACAAAGGGGAGAGGTTAGAATTATTAACTTTGAGAAGCTTGAGGACAGTCCCAGTGGGTTAAAACCCCCACACGCTGTGTTGGTGTGTCTCAGGGACACAGTGAAGGTGGCTTTGCAAGTTGGTACAACCTCAAACTGGACTGAACTGTATATTATTTACTAGGGCTGCCATAACAAAGTCCCACAGACTGGGTGACTTAAACAACAGAAATTTATTGTCTCGAAGTTCTGGAGGCTAGAAGTCCGTAATCAAAGTGTCAGCAGAACTGGTTCCTTCTGAAGGATCTGTTCTGGGACTCTGGCCTTGGCTTGTAGTTAGTTGTCTTCTCCCCACCACTGTTCACCTTGTCTTCCCTCTATTCATATCTTGGTGTCCAGATTTCCTTTTCTCACATGGACATCAGTCAGATTGGATTAGGGCCCACCCTAATGACCTCGCATTCACCGATGACCTCTGTAAAGACCCCATTTCCAAATAAGGTCACATTTTCAGGTACTAGGGGTTAGGACTACAGTAAGTGACTATTAGAGGGACACAATTTAACTCATAACCAGCTCCTTCTGGAATGAGCTGGCTCTGCTGGAGTGAAGAAGCAGCACTGTGGGATGCTGATGACAGGGGTAGGAAGCCAACCAGGAGTAACCCAGAAGCAAAGAGGAGAAGCCAGTCCCTTCTTCCCCATCTGGCCCTGAGACCGCCCTCCCATGGCCCCTGTTGACAGAGACTGAAAGGAAGCAGCTGGCAAAGGAGAAATGTGGTTTGTAGTGTCCCAGCCCCTGTATCACAAAGCAGAATATGTAAGTGGGTTTGAAGCCGAGGGAGAATAGTGGAATAACTGGCCAAGTTCTGAATAACTGTTAGTTATTCTTATGAATCACCAGTATCAGAACTTTTGTCTTCACTTGCCACACAGTTTTATAAATAACAAGGGAAAGCTGCAATAAAATATTTAATTAAACATACATGCTGGCTACACTACTAAAGCTGTACTGACGGCTCGTGGGCGGGAACCTCACCATTTTGCAGGTCACGTGCATTTGTCCACGGACACACAGCAGTGTATCAGTGGCCTTCAAAACTATGAAAGGCCGATGTGTAGGATGCGTAGTGCACAAGAAAACTAAAAATTTGGAAGTCAAGTTGTCATCAAGTGTTGTCTCCAGGAAATGAAAGTTCAGAAAGAGAGATTGTTTGCTCAAGGTCACAGGACTAACATGTGACACCATGGATTCAGACTGAGGTCTGACTCTCTGAGCCTCAGTTTCCTAATATGCCAAATGAATATAAAAGTGCCCAGCCAATAGAGATGTTACAAGGATTAAATGAGTTAACATACGTGCTGAGGACATAGCCTGGCATAAGAGCTCAACAAATGTTAACCAAGTCTGGAGCTTTTTCTACCACAGCAGGCTCTCCCATTACACACAATTGTTGTCAAAACTGCAGTATATATGGAGGCTAGAACTGCAAAGAATGGAGATGGGGCTGGAGACAAAATTCCTTTACATTTTTTTATCATAATGCATTTGCTATCAAATCTTTCTGAGGGAAATCATCTCTTTAGGACTCCCTGGGAACTACACACAAATGTACCATCAGCTGCATGGTAATTCCTGAGACAATGAGAACCCCACCTTCAAGTGTCTCATCACCTCCTGGAGGACACAGATGAGCAATGACAACTCAGAATAAAGGCCAGGATGGAAGACATCCAGTACGGCAGCCTGTAGCAGGGAAACATGATGTAGACTGGAGAAAGTCAGAGAACGCTTTTGTGGAGGAAGTCACATTTAAGTTGAAATCTGAAGGACAAGGAGGAGATTGGTAAGCATTTCAAACAGGAAAGAACAGGAAGAAAAGTCTAGAAACAAAAGGGAGCCAAGAGTATCGAAGAACTGAAGGAAGCTGACTATGGTATGGAGTTTGGGGTGGGCAACATACAAAGTAGGAGAGACTCCTCTGCAAAGCCTGAACCGGAAGGGCATTTGAGCCATAGGCCCCTGGACCTTAACTGGCAGGAGTGTAGGACCACTGAGGGGTTGTGAACAAGCTGGGACGATTAGGTGTGCACTTTAGGGTCAGCTCTGGATGCTGCATAGAGGATGGCTTGGAGTGAGGGAAGAAGGGAGATGAAGAAACCAGAAAGTTGCAACCTGCCAACAAGCCAGGTGAGCGAAGGTGAAAGTCTGAGAGAAGGAAGTAGTCACTGGAATGGAGAAAAGTGAACGGATTTATGTAATATTTAAAAAGTAGAGCCAACAGGATTTGGTCAATGATTAGAAGTAAGGAGTAAGGAGCAAGAGGAAGAAAAAACGAGAGGAATAAAGAAGGAATATGCCCAAGTTTCTACTTTGGGCAATCAGATAGATGGTGATATGCTTTACTAGTATAAGGGAACAGGGGGCAGAGCAGGTTAAAGATAGGAGATGATGGGTTTATGTTTAGGTTTAGGTTTAGGGCTGATTTTGAAGTATACAAAGTCATCCAGAGGGAGATGATCTGTAGGTAACTGGATTCTCTGCCAACCATCACGTCTTACTTCCCCACCACAACCAGTGAGCACAGTCCTACCTACCCAAGCAGCTAAGCTCTCTATGAACCGACCAATGAGAGCCCTGAGTACCACCTGCTCTCCAGAGTATTATTAGCCTCTCGTTTTAATAACTGATAAATTTAAACATGCACCTCTCAAAAGTTCATCCTAAGCAAGAACAGGATATGAGTACACCCAACAGGTAATTATATATGTACTATGAATTCAATTTTAAACAAGACTGTTATTATTCAATTGATCGGTACTTTCTAACCCCAAATCAATTTTTAACTCTTTAGGTTGCTACCACCAGGACAGAGAGTCCCACTTTTTGTGTCTTCCTGTCTTATTATTCTTCACAAAATTAAACACTAAGGAATGGAACACAAGTTATTTCTTTTCCTTGAAAGGAAAATTCTAAGCTTCGAAACATCAAATCAGATTTCTTAATCTGACAGTGTGGCTTGTTTAGAGTCAAAAAACATTCTAGCTAAAACATTTAAATAAATGGTTATTTTTAATTCAGAAACCCCTACACACATGGCTCTTTTCAGCAAATTTTAGCCTGTGGTAGGAAAAAGGTATTTAATTGTGATTCTGGTCTCTTCCACAATGGCTCACATAGCAGCTGCAGGGGAGGAAGTAGAGAAGCTTTTTCAGGTGTAAGCTTCTCCCAGATGGGAGCTGCTTTCCACTGGAAGGAGTGGTGACCAAATTCAGGACAGAACCTCCAGTGGGACTCACACCTTTGAAGACTTAAAGTAGGAAAGCTGCAAGCCATTGAATCCAAGGGAACCATATACTATATTGAGAGGGATTCTTCAAAAAGGCCACTTCCTCCAGGAAGCCTTCTCTCATCCCATTCAGGCCAAGTTAGCTGCACCTCCCATTTGCTCAAGTAGAACCCTGAGCATCTCTGCCACGGCACTTTATACCCCTTGTTGGAAACATCTGTTCCAGTGCCTGTTCCCCCACTGCACCAGTGGGCAACACGAGAGCAGGAACTGTGTCTTGGACCTTTGCATCTCCCTGGTGTCAAGCATAATAGATACTCAATAAAATCTAATGAATAATAAAATAGTGAATGTCCTAGACACATGTTTCTCAGGCAACTCTATCATGAATAAATATAGTTTGATGCTTAAATACATAACAACATGTAATTTTATACAATTTTACTCACTCTTAACTCTACTACTAGCATAAAGCCCAGTCCATGAAAAGTCCTTTTAGAGAAGGAATTGTTTTAGATGTGCTCCCAAATATGGTTTTCTCTTTGGTCAGCTACCGTGTAAAATTTGCCTTTTCTCCTCTGCTCTGGCCGACCCCCATGGGGCACCATTTGTACATCCTTCCACTCAAATACATGCATGGAGTGCATACCCCATGGCCAACAGTGCACTAAAGAAAGATACGCAGCACTGAACATGACAGGACCAGGCCCACAGAGCTTACAGTCTGGTGTCCACTGGCACCTGCTCACCTTCAAGCCCCAAAGACCCTGAGGCTGTCATGTGGGCAAGATACATTTTTATCTTTAAGCTCTTAAAAAATCTAACTCCCCAATAATAAGGAAAGACTGTGCTAATCCAGGAATCTGGAGGTTTGCCAACCAAAGTTAAAAGAACAAGTCTGCTAAAGTATTTTAATTTCCTTGAGGCAGCTGAGAACTGATCAGCCCAAAGGGATCTGTCCGGAAGCACATCTAGGTTTCCTTGGCCTCCCTCAACGTGGTGCCGGCACAGGGGCATCCCCGCCCCCCGTTCCATTTCGGCATAGTCAAAGGGAGGCAATGATGCCCACCTTCATGTGGTAGCATTTGCTAAGGCCTTCCAATGGCCTGCTTACAAGCCACCATTGCACGAATTAGGGAAAGGCAACCCCCTCTGGGCAGCGAATTTTTAAAAGACACCCCTTCCTCCCCAGCAAATGCAGCTCCTCTCAGGGGTGAGCTTCTGGGTGAGCAGAGCTTATTAAAGGTGAGCGTTTGGATCCCAGCAGACCGCTCAGTAGAACACCGTGCTGCAGTCCAGGTGCCGCCTCCCTGGGCCGTGCATTGGGTACAAAATGCATCAGTACATTTTCAGTACTTATATTTGAAGTTAACAGGTAGCATTCATAACTAAGAAAACCAGTTTTTCTTTTTATCCTCACCCGAGGACACATTTTTTCATTTTTTTTTAAGAAACAGAGAGGGAGAGGAAGGGAGGAGAAATATCTATGCAAGAGAGAACCATCAACTGGTTGCCTCCTGTATGTGCCCCGACTAGGGACCAAACCAACAACCTAGCTATGTGCCCTGACCAGGAATTGAACCCACAAACCTTCAGTTATGGGATGACGCCCAGCCAACTGAGCCACACCAGCCGGGGAGGAACCAGTTTTTCTGGGAAATTACTGAACTATATGGAAATCCTTTCCTAAAATCCCTGCAGCAGCCACAGAGACTTTAAGCATGACTCAAGCTCATTAATCTTGGTTTCCAAGATTGCAATTTATCTGCCAAATAATTCTGCAAAAACCTGTGACTTCACTGAGCTCTGAGCAATGCAGAAATGGAAAATGAGCACAGTCTTCAGCTGTATGCACCACCCTGGACAAATATCAAGGTCATGTTTCCACAGGTTTTCAAAGTCATATCACTAAGAAAGTGCAGTCTAGCAGCCTTTGAGTCCCTTAGAGCTTATCTTCCCAATAAGTCATTTTTCTCAAGTAGCAAGTCAACAAATCTCCTCATCCTAGCCACTAGTTATACTGCAATAGGCCACTTTCTGTACCCTTTGGGTTCAACTACTTCCAAATGCCTAAAACTGGTAATAGTTCAAAGCACAGGCCTGAGGACAATGCATAATCGTAATCACTTCTTTCATCATGCCATTCAATACACCTGACTTGAATTGCAGCCCTAATGGCAGCAGGGGTAGCCCCGCCCCTTTCAGATCTAGATAAAACAGGTTCAAATCCTGTCAGCAAATGGGGCAGTACCGATTGTGCTCTTAGCTCCTTCAGTTCTGGTTCCCAGCCTCCCAGGAATCCGGGCTCTCCACTCTGCCCCCCTGGGGTGTTCCTCTGTTCTGGCTATGGTGTGATTCCCACGGGACCAGCCCTTTCACTTGTGACCCTGTGAAGCAAGCATGAAAGCCAGCCTGCCGTGGAGAGAGGGGAGCCGTTCTGGGGCTGCCCTGCAGCAGCTGACACTAATGCAGACAACCTGTCCTCAAAGGGCCCTTCAGACAAGAACACTGGGCTTACCCCACTACCCCCACCTAGCGGGGGTCATCCTGGCCTTGCTCATGCTCCTCCCTCCTTCTCCTCACCCCTCTCTCCAGTCACCACCACCCTGGGTCCAAATTCTCACAGTTTGGGATGAGCCATTCAGTCCCTTCTTCCCAAGTCCCCCCAGATACCACTCGAAGCAAACCCTTCAAGGGCCTCAGCTGAACAAAGGGGCTGTTTACTCTTTCAGCAGAGGCCTCGCCTTTGTAGTTGTTGTTTTTTTAAAAAGCAGCATTCACCATCCTTGAAGTCAGCTGTGGTTTCAAAGAGCCATTTTCCCTTGTTTTTGCTTTTCTGAAGAGTGGCGCAATAGAAACCAGGCACTTGAACCTCCTCCTTCAGCCTAAATAAACAGTGGAAACCTTCCCCCCGCCTTTTTATTGCAGGTGTCTGGTTTATGGTAAGTGCGTTCAAGTTTTCCAAGCTTAGAATAAGTTTCTCAAATTATGAACTGGCAGGTGGTTTAGCCCCTACTTGTTTGTAGAGCTATTTAGGTTTAAAGACAGAAAGAGTTTTTGTGTAAAGTCTCCGTCAGGCCACAGCCCCGGATCCGAAAGTCTGCTCCGGTGGACAAGTCCTGTATTAAGGAGCCTATCTCAGGAGCGCTGCCTGTCTGCACGCTCAGCGGGTTAAAGGCGAGGGGCAGGCCTTGCTTACTCTCCTGGCTTTTTTGGCTGCCAGTCAACCTGCTGTTTTCTCTGATCATTCTCCGCCATCCCCACTCACACATCGCAAGCAGAAAAGGAGAAAATTCTAGTTTCCTTCATTTTCTGAAAATAAAAAATACATGCATGCACATGTAAGTATTGTGTGCACATGTGTGTGTGTGTGTGTGTGTGTGTGTGTATACGACGAGTACACTTGTCCTTAGACTCCCGGTGCTCACCATGCTAACACTCAACCCTGCCAGTATACTAGGACTGCGTGAAGCACTTTTTAAAAAAGACGTAGGCCTTGGCCCATCCCAAACAGATTGTATCATCTCTTTAGAGGTAGGGCTTGGGGCACCTGTACTTTCTACTCTTTCTTTTTAAACCCCGAGGGAGATTCTGGTGTAAAGCCAGGATTGAGAGGTCTTCTAAGGCCCAGCCATTCAAGTCTAAACAGCAGAGCGGCAGTGCCTGGGATGCAGACTCTCAGGCCACACCTGAGACCCACAGAATCCACATCTGCACTGCAGCATGATCCCAGGGCCCCTGTGTGCATAAACAGTGGGAGAAGCACTGCTCTGGCGGCTCTCATTCAATCCACGAGGCCCCAGGGAACTAAGTGACTGCAGAGGTCGTGCTGTGGACCGGAGACTCAGATGGGACTGGGTCCCCAGCCTCTTTACTAGTAAACCCTTTATTTCCATTACATTATTATTCTCAGATTTAGCCAGCATTGAGGTACTTCTCAAAATGTATGTAATATAGTTTTTCTCAAGTTTACCACAGTGCACTATGACATGCCTCTGTTTTAAAAAAAATTATATATATATATACAATTTAAAACACATTTAAGACTTTCAGAGGTTTCCTTTCCTGCTGGTAGATGACAAGATGATTAGACGACATGACAAAGAGCACTCAAGACAGATATCTTGAGTGGAGCAGCTGTAGAGAAAAGATGGAAGACATTTAACCAAATGGTCATATCTAATTCGCAGATCAGCAGGTTGCAAAAGCCACACTGATGTTGATAGAAGGAACAGGCATTGCTTTGGGTCTTGCAGCAAATTAGAACTCAGCACTGGGGAGACACCAGAGCCCCCGTCCAGCACCTGAGAAAGAGCACCAAAGAAGAGGGAGGGCTCTTTACCGGCTTGCGAATTTCACAGGCACCTTTCATGTGAGAGCAATCCGCATTCCATCACCACAGAAAAAAGGAAGCAAAACAAATTCCACAGATCCACATAAGATAAAGTTTTATGGTCAGGGCAGCCAACTATATCAGGAATCCAATCAATCTCACACTTCTACAGCCCTAGCAACCTGCGGGATTTGCCTTCTGCCAGGTTCCAGGCTCAGCCTTCCATCTTGTGCACCCTGTGCAGCTAGTGTGAGCCCTCACATCACCCCCAGAATCACGTAAGCCCCACAGGGAAGGGAGGCTCCCTCACAACTTGCTGCTCCCAGGCTCCTGGACCTGTTCCTCACACTTTATTCCATTCTGATTATGCTGCTGGTTTGGGGGATGGTTTTGATTCTCCACCCTGTCCACATGGGCTCAGGCTGCTCCAAGCAAACAGCTCTCCCCCATCTGACCTGCCCGTGACCCTTGTGTCTTGGTCCCAATCCTGTAAGTACAACTATCTCCAGTCCTGAGAATGGCACCAGGCCACCAAGAATCCACTGTCCTAGGCCCAGGAGCACTTGTCCCTCCCTAGTTCCCTTGTCCTGTCCCCGTAAAAACTCCCAGCAACACCACACCCCCACAGCTGTTGGCAGAACCCTGAGACAGAGCCTCCAGCCTGCAGGCCAAGCACTGAGTGGTGGCGCCCTGCCCTGATGCCTTTCCTGGGGCATTTTCAGGCATATTATCGCTGCTTAGCTTCTCTATGAAGTTTGTGCTTTCACAGCTGTGACTCTCGACAGAGGCAGAATGAGTGGTGTCTTGGTTCCCTGCCTGATGAAAGTGATCCACCTCCAAGGACACATTCCTCATGTGCTAAGTACTGCTGCTCCAGCCATCTCTGGCTCTGGTGAGCTCAAATAGCAGAAAGGGCCACCACTCATGGCAAGGATTAGAGAGAAGAGACTCTGCAACTTAAATGGGTCATGCTATCAGGAAAATACCCCTCTACAAAGACAAGCAGAAAGTTTCTTCCAGCCCCTGGGATGCCTGCTCTCCTGCAGCCAGGGGAAGGGGGTGGGGGAGGAGGCCCAGTCTGGAGTAGCACCAGGGAAGGAAGTTGCAGCTGTTACAGGGTGATGAATGTCAGGCGAGATGCAGAGTGGGCCAGGAGGCTGATGTGAGGTCAGACAGGGTCGGGCAAATATCAAAATTTGCCTGAGCCGGAGATGGACCAGCTCAGGCCAGTAAATACCCGTTTGCTGCCAGTAGACAAGGGATGGCACGTCTAAGCGCTGTCCAAAGGGGACGAGGCACTCACTGTGGAGGTCTAACAAGTCTTTCTTCATAGAACCGCACCACCAGATCCATTTTGTCACTAACAGGTGGGTGTCACTGGGGCTCCTCCACAGAGACTGAGGGTCCCTGTTTCTTGTTACCAGATGATTTAACTAATAGAAAACTCTTTTTCCTACTTTGTGGCATATTGAATGGATAAGTGGATAAACAGATGAAATAATGAATGAATAATGAATGATGAACGAATGAATGAATGAGAGAGAGAGGTAGAAACAGATATATTGCATAGAGAAGTGGGAACAGGTGTATTACACAGATAGCAAGGATTAAAGCCAGCATCTATTACCTTCCCCAAACTATCTCTGGGGATCATAGACAGTTGAGTTTCAGGAATGTCCCAATGAGGCTAGGAGCATGCTATTCCTGGACTGGTATCAATGGCAAGAGTTATAATAACCATTAATAATAAGCGATCATATGCTAGAGAGTTGCTGCTTTGTACCAAGTATTGGCTCCTACACTGTGGTAGATAGGACTCTTGCATGTTCTGCGCAAGCTACTTTGAGAAGTGTTATCTGGGGCATGGATGTGAGAGCTATTCTGTAATACATTTAGAGAAGTGTTTATAAGCACTTTTAATAACAATGTTTATAAAAGTGGTGCCTGCTTGGGACAAATACAACAGCGTTTTTTAAGGGGAAAAATATTGGGCTCGCTGTTATGACTAACAAAACCCAACTCATATTGATGCAAACATGAAAAATAGATATTGTTGCAGATATGGGAAGACCACTTTGAACCCACGACCAGGAACTGAATTAGAAGACACTTTCTTCTCTTAACATCTGATTTATTATTTTTCTCAGAACTGGCTCTTTTAGCTTCCTTATCCTGTGACAGAAAACATGGTTTGTCTCTCCTGGCAAACAGTCACCCAGCGCTTGACGGGATGTGTAAAATGTTGCTGATATGTAAAATGTCCTAGAAGACAGCAGCTTTGAGGAAACCATATGATGTGAAGAGGTCATTAACATCGTCTCATGACCTTATAGTTTTCTTTTTGTCTACTGAGAAGTTGAACTGGCCTAGATTGCTATTCTCTTATTTAGACTTAACCTCTTCTTTAAAAAATAATAATTTTTATGAATTTATTAAGCCAAACTGATGACATTGCCAAGAAGCCAGAAGCAAGAATTCAAATGCTCCTACACCTAACCCCTTACGTCCTGTTTCAGCCTGTCGCCTCATAACCCGGCTACTTCCTGATAACCTCCAAGTCCCACCGAACTCATGAAAGCTTTTGTAGGCCATTATTGGGAGTTTACAGTTTATTTTATAGGAAAAAAGAAAATAATAGAGGATTTTGAAGAGCAGTGACATGATTAGATTTAAACATTTAAAATTTACTCTGGTGACACAGAAAACAAACTAACCAGGGAAAAGGTGGAAGGAGGGAGACCAGATAGGAGGGCTTGATAGTAATCCAGGAAAAGGTGATGATGCCTTGGAATAAGGGGGGACAGTAGAGATGGAGAGAAATATGTGGGTCGGAAATGTACCCTTCAGGTAGAATTGACAAGACTTGATTATGAACCAGAAGTAGGAGATGATGATAAGGGAAAAATCCAAAATGACTCTTAGATTGTGAGTTTAAGCACTTGGTTGCAAGGTGATGCTCTTTATTATTATAGGAAAGAATTGGGGGCGGAAGGATGGTAAAGATGGAATAGGAATACTGGGGGCATGTTACAGTACCTATTAGACTCAACAAGTAAAGTTTCCTGTACTAATTAGATTTGTAATTCCGGGCTCGTATTAGGAAATATTAGGGCTAAAGATGCACATTTGAAAGTCACCAGCATAGGGTGGGTCAAAGCCATAAAATGAAAAGGGATAACATATGAAGAAAATGTAGGCAAAGAAAAGGAGAAGATCCAGGACAGGTCTTGGGGTACAACCTCATTTGGATGTTGGATAGAAGAGGAAACATCCAGTCTTCAAGATGCACTGAGCAAGAAGGATGCACTTGACATAATCAGGAAACCATATTCCTCTTCTTCGCTACCTGTTCAAACCATCACCTCGGTGCAACTGCTTGTTCCTTACTCCTTGAAGAAAATGAAGGTAATTGTGTGAATTTTCTCGATATTAAGTAATAAGAAGCCATTTAGTCATCTTTGATCAGACACACATACACACAGAGTCTCATTTGTAAATAGCCCAGCGTGCTAACAAAAACTTCCAAACTTAGGAAGAACTGAAGCTTCTCACTCCCTCACCTTGGGCATGCTCCAACCTGGCTGCCTCTAGGGTGTAGACGGCCCTTTCTTTGTCTTTCCTGAAACAAGCAGTCCCCTTTGCTCTCAGCAGGCTGCTTCTAGTCCCTCTAGGCCTGATGCAGGGTCAGGAGGGAGGAAGAGTAAGGGATAGGAAAGATCTTATTTGACTAGTCTAGGTATGAGCTAAAGAAAGCTACCTGGGCTTGGCTGGTATTTAGAGCTGGAGTCCCTCATGGAACTATCTCATGCTTTTTTTTTTCAGAGACTCCATCATCTCAGGAAATCTTGCAATGGCCATTCCCTTGCTGTAAGTAAATGCATCTCCTAGGGCTGGTCACTTAACATTCTTCCCTCATCACCTCAGAATCTAACGGTATGTTTCCAGAGTTTGTTTGTGGTTTTTGTTCATTTGTTTCCAAGCAGCCTCCTTGGGTAGGATCTAAGAAAATCTCAGTCCTGCTCTATTTCAGGTCCATAAGTATTCAAGCAGCCATCTCGACATAGCATTGTCCCTTTATGCTGCCGTCCGAGGAGCTGGCCAGCCACAGTCACACTCCAGCCCTTCATGCCCAGCTCTGCAGGGTGCGCACCAGTGAAGTCCTTCCGCAAAACCGGCAGGGCAGAGCAAGCACCCTCACTGCTTCCCTACTCTGGTCTCCACTGATTGCAGATTCTCTTAGGCAGTTTCTCTCCAATTTCCTACGTACCTTGGGCTCTTCAACCTTTGTTATAAGCTGGATGTGTTTCATCAACTAAGGGACACAAAACCCTTTCTTAACTGTTAGCCTTTGCAAGTCCTGGCTACTCCGCTCATTCCTCACTTTGACATGTGGGAAATATTCGCTCTGATTGTTTTGGAGAAACAAAGCTGAAGACAAAATAGGCTGAGTCCTGTCATACAATCCTGTGTACCCAGAAAACCAAGAAAGAGCAACCAGAGGGGAAAGTAAAACTGGGAGAATGTGATGTAGCAGAAGCTAAACGGCACTCGAGTGTTGCTAAAAGGTGGGACAAGACGAAGACAAAGAAATCCTCACTGGACCTCGTGCCTTGTGCAGTTTTATTTCGTGTAGAGTTGTGGACAAAAGTTAAATTGACATACTAGATACTTGCCGAGAGTCTGTTCTCTTCTTTCTTGCAAGCAGAACCCCTATGGCCAGTTCCAGAGTAAATCTTGATTGGTCCAAGCCAACCCCTATAATCTACTTTCCTCTGGCAGTGATCCATTTAGAAATGGCCACGTGATACAACTCTGGACAACAAGATGTGAGGGAAGTCTGTTGGAAGATTTCTACAGAAGTCTTTTTTTTTAAAGATTTTATTTATTTATTTATCTTTAGAGGGGAAGGAGAGAGGGAGAGAAACATCAATGTATGGTTGCCTTTTGTGCGTCCCCTGCTGGGAGTTGGCCTGCAGGGAACTGGACTACAACTCAGGCATGTGCCCTGACTGGGAATCAAACCTCGATCCTCTGGTTCGCAGGCCCACGCTCAATCCACTGAGCTACACCAGCCAGGGCCAGAAGTCTTTTTTTTAAAAAGAGACACAAAAAGGAGACAGCTCTTTTTCTTCCATTGGCGATTGTCATTTGTGTGTGTGACACCTAGTTCTGGGGGAACCATCTGGGTACCAGCCTGAAGATAAAGCCAATACCAAAGAGGAGGGCAGAGCCAAGAGAAATGCCCCAAAGCAGAGCCTGGAGTCCTCTCTCCCTGTGGGGTACTTGTTAATTAACCTCACAAATCCCCATTTTATTTTACACAGTTGGTTCCCAGTTTTCTGTTACTTAATGCCAAAAGCATATAAAGATAAAAAGTAGGCTTAAGGGAGGTGCAGAATTGGAGGGAGAATACAGGAAACACTTTTGGAATGTTTATCTGGGAAGAGAGGCAGAGAAGTGATCTGGCAGCTGAGGGGAGTTGAAGAATCTAGTGAAGGCTTCTTTAAAGATGGGAGACACTGTAGCCAGTTTATATTTTAAGTAGATGGAATGATGCTGTAGAAAGGGGAGAGGGCAGAGCTGCAGGTTCCATCATCTTCTTGCCACCCCATGTAAAGTCCCCGGCCACTCCTGGAGTGTCCCCAAGTGTTCTTGCTGATGCCCTCACAAGGAAGGGCCACCAGTTCTCACATCATGGCTGCACTGTCTGACCACAATTGCTCACACACCCCTCTGTACTTGTCTGTCTGCAGAACCCCTCCAGCCCTCTCTGAGCCCTTTCTTTGTCTGGAGAACAAGCAATGACTGGTCCCTGCAGGACTAATCTCTCTAGGACAAGGTCTGCTCAAAACAGTCTGACAGAAGCCCAGCTTTTTATTCTTTCAAGCTTCTTCCAAGGAGACCCCAACCTTACAAGTGTTTACATCCCCTCACAAAGAAACACAGGCTATCCAAGAGACTAGCTTGCAGTTATTGGCTTATCCTTCAAGCTGAATGTGCCTTATTTCACTTAAGGCTTCAGGGGACTTAATTTCACGAAGTTTGTTGACAGTTAAAACCTTCCTCCCTTAACATTCTACTTTCCAATTACATTCACACAAAAGGACATGAAAGGACATGCACCCATGCCTGTCAGAGTATGCAGCTCCTCTCCTCCAAGGTGGAATGCCTGGTCCCCCAGTCAGGAGCTCTCTCACTTTCCTAAGACATCTAAAGTCATATGCAAATTAACAGGCTACAGGATCTTTCACCAGGGAAGGAAACATTCAGTCCCAGCTGGAGTTGGAGCTGTACCAGACAAGGTATCTAACTGAGTGACTAACTGGGGATCCAACAGGTCAGTTCTGTAAAGCATTTCCAGTAAAAATATAAAAACAGTGCAAAGGACCAAGTCAAGAACAGTGTTGATTTGCCTTTCTATTGCTTCCTGTCCAGAGAAATGATTTGTTCTGCATTTCACTTCCCCTGTTCGTTTAGCAGTAAAATATGTCCCCTAAACTGTTTAACACCCATGCTGTGAGACACAGTTGTCTATAGTCATATAGAAACACCTGGTAAAAGCCAGACAACTGGGTTTCATTTCCTTATGAAATTTCAACAATTCGTTAACCAAAATATTACAATTGACTAAAATGTTGCAAATATCTAAAACAAGCTCCCTCTGTTGACTAAATTCAAATTGAATAACTAACCACATTTTCTTACTAATTTAATTTTGGCTAAAATACAGATTGCGTCTAAGTAAAGAGAAACAAACCAGCCAAATACTCACTTTTTAAAATCTCCACAGTTACCAAAATTACTAGGAATGAGATTTTCCACTTAGAACAATAATTTAAACTAAGTCACACTTGAAATTTTTACTGATTTTAGAGTAAAGCATTTTAACACTAAATTGATCTGTTTTCCGGGCTTATTTTGTTAAAGTCTGTACCTGTGGATACTTTCAGATTTAGTTTCTTCATATCCTCTTTTAGAATAAGGCTGTTACTAATTAATTGATTGATTAATTGTGTGATGATCTTTCTGTTGATGACGAGTCCTTGCAATGAGCATCCACAATACATGGTTGTTGGAGGTTCTTTTGGGGCTTCTCCTCTGCGAAGTGCCCTTTCCTGAGGAGGTAATTTCCATAAACATGGTCTTGTTGATTTTACTCTCTTGGTCACATTTGATTGGTCCAAAGATAAACAACCGGCCAAGTTGGGTAGATCAGATTGTTTCTCACGGAAATTTGGCATTGAATTAGCCATTCTAGTCAGGCTTTATGGGTACTTAGGAGGACGGATGGGAGGGTGAGCAGACATAAAAGCAAAGGAGAGAAGGAAATGAAACATACCTTAGAACAGAAATGAAAGGCCATGGAGCCTCACAAAGATAAGTAAGGGGGGTAGACAACTCAGTTTCCAGTAGCTTTCCAGCACCCAACCTGTGCCTCATGAAACTCTCTCTAGATCTTTGGTTCTGCAAGACACCCTTGTAGTCTTGTGTCTTTTTTTAGCTTATCCAAGTTTAAATGAGTTTCTGAAACTTTGAATTAAATCTTCTCCAAAATGACAATGAGGCCCTTAGGGACTATTACAGTAGGCACAACAACTGGCTAAAGAACTATCCTAAATTTCCACAATCTATGCTTGCTGAGTTCCAGGGTCTATTCTTTGTTTGACCCTATTCTAAGGCTCCAACCCTTACAGGTAACAGGTGTGCTGAGACCAAAAAACATGGGCCAAATGAAAAAACAGATCAAAACTCCAGAAAAAGAACGAAGTGACGAGGGGATAGACAACCTATCAGATGCACAGTTCAAAGCACTGGTAATCAAAATGCTCACAGAATTGACTGAGCTCAGTTGCAAAATGAAGGATGAAATGAAGGCTACACAAAGTGAAATAAAGCAAAATATACAGGGAACCAACAGTGAAGGGAAGGAAACCAGGACTCAAATCAATGATTTGGAACAAAAGAAAAAGATAAGCATCCACCTGGAACAGAATGAAGAAACAAGAATGCAAAAAAATTAGGAGAGGCTTAGGAACTTCTGGTACAACTTCAAACATTCCAAAATCTGAATCATAGGGGTGCCAGAGGAGAAGAAGAGCAAGAAATCAAAAACTTATTTGAACAAATACTCAAGAAAAACTTCCCCAATCTGGCAAAGGAAATAAACTTCCAGGAAGTCCAGGAAGACAGAGGGTCCCAAAGAAATTGGACCCAAGGAGGAGCACACCAAGGCACATTATAATTAAGTTACACAAGATTAAAGATAAGGAGAGAATCTCAAAAGCAGCAAGAAAAAGGAGAGAGTTACCTATAAAGAAGTTCTCATAAGGCTATCAGCTGGTTTCTCAAAAGAAACCTTACAGGCAAGAAGGGACTGGAAAGCAATTTAAGTTATGAAAGGCAAGGACTTGCATCCAAGATTAGTCTATCCAGCAAAGTTATCATTCAGAATGGAAGGGCAGATAAAGTGCTTCTGAGACAAAGTAAAGTTAAGGAGTTCATCATCACCAAGCCCTTATTATATGAAATGTTAAAGAGACTTATCGAAGTAAAAGAAGATGATCAAAAATATTAACTCACAACTATCAATAAGTGAACCTAAAACAAAAACAAACTAGACAGACAACTAAGATCAGGAACAGAATCACAGAAATGGAGAGCACATGGAGGGTTAACCACAGGGAAGGGGAGAGGGGAGAATGGGGGGAAAGGTACAGGGAATAAGAAGCATAAGTGGTAGGTACAAAATAGACTGGGGGCCCTGGCTGGCATAGCTCAGTGAATTGAGCATGGGCCTGTGAACCAAAGGATCATGGTTTGATTCCCAGTCAGGGCACATGCCTGGGTTGCAGGCCAGTTCCCAACAGGGGACGCAAGAGAGGCAACCGTACGTTGATATTTCTCTCCCTCTCTCCTTCCCTTCCCCTCTAAAGATAAATAAATAAAATCTTTTCAAAATAGAGAGGGGGGTTAAGAATAGCATGGGAAATGGAGAAGCCAAAAAATTTATATGCACGACCCATGGACATGAACTGAGGGGTGGGGGAATGCAGGTGGGAGGGCTTGTGCAGGGCAGAGGGGATTACAGGGGGGAAATAGGACAACTATAATAGCATAATGAATACAATATATTTTAAAAGAATATAAGAGGTACAAGTGAGGGGACAGTAAAAATACTAAATAAAAAATTGTTGAAATTTTCCAAATTTAATGAAAACTCTAAACACATATATCCAAGAATCCTAACAAACCCCCATGTAGGATACACACACACACACATACACACACACACACTGCATATTATAATCAAATTGCTGGGCAGGTGATGGGGTAATGACAAGAAGAAAATGTCAAAAAGCAGGCAACGAAAACACACATTTTATCCAGAGGAAAAGATAGAGTAACCACTCACTTCTCATCAGAAACCAGGTAAGCCGTCTAGAACACACTGAAAGTTAAGGAGAAGAAGAAAAGAAGAATGAGGAAGAGGAGGAGAAAGAGAGAGACCACCTGGAATTCTGTATCCAATAAAAATATCCTTCAAAAATGAAGTTAAATAAGACTTTTTCGACCCTGGAAAAAGCAGAGAGAGATTTCCACTGGTGTACCTGCCATATAACACATGCCTTTAAAAAGCTCTCTAGGCAAAAGGAAAATTATACTAGATGGAAACTTAGGTTGACGTAAAGAATGAAGAGTGTCAAAAATGGTAAATACGTGGTATTTTTTTCCTCTCATTTTCAAAGATTTGAACAACACTACTGATCAACTTAGCCTAGTTGGTATTTTAGAGCACACCACACCACTGAATAACAGAAGCTACCTCCTTTTCAAGTGTACATGAAATAGTCACCAAGATAGACCATATAGTTGGACCATCAAACAAGAATGGGACCATTATTGTTTTGAATTCTGTTTTTAATCCTGATCAAGCATTCTAACCAGAAATCGAGTCTTAAGTCCCTGCTTAGTTTCTATGAAAACTGGGTTCTGCCCTCCTCTAACCCAGAGGATGGACCAAGCTCCTATACCTATAGCTTCTGTAATATTCTGTTATGTCCCTGACCCTGAATTCCTGGACTTTGCCTGGCCACTGGTCATAAGAATCTACTCCCTTCACCTGCCCCACACTCATGAGTCCCTAGGCTCTGGCTCCAGCTACCCAAGGTCTGGCTCACTCATTAATTCAACAGGCATTTATTGAGCAGCTACTATATCTGAGGCACTGAGCTTAGTGCTGGAGATACAGCCATACACAGTACAGACATAGTCCCTTTTCCAAAGTAATTACAGCCTACTGGGGGATACAGACAAGTAGTAGGACAATCGAGGAACACCGTGATAAGTCCTTGATCAAAAAGTCCAAGGGGCTTTGAAATCACAGATGATGGATGCCTAATTTGGATTTCAGGTTTAAGACAGACTTTCTAGAGATAATAAAATCAAAGCTAAGATTTGAAGGGTGAGTAGGAATTAGACAGACGGACAAGAAGAGCAGTTCTTGGACAACAATGTTCTTGGACAACAGTTTTCAAAATGTGTTTCCAGACGAGCAGCATCAGCATCAACTGAGAACTTGTTAGAAATTCAAGTTCACGGCTCCATCCTCATACCTACAGAATCAGAAATTCTAGATGTGGGACCCAGCAATATTTGTTTTAACAATCCTCTGGGTGATTCTAATGCATGGTAAAGCTTGGGAACCACTGCTCTGGAATGAGGAGTAAGATGTACAAAGAGCTGGAAAGAATGTGGCTTCCTTCACCCCAAAGTCACACTCATCAATTACGAGAGTGATGATTTCAGTGCTCCTCTGAGATGGCAACGCCACTCCTGGGTCAGTCCCGGCACATCAGAAAAATAGAGTAGAGAATGACTATGCAGTATAGTACACACTAAGCTCTATGCATCACATAGTTTCTTTTATCTAATTTTCACTACATCCCTATTATCATGCCCACTGCACAGGTATGAAACATGAGGTTGAAAGGTGACCAACCTCACTCAGCTGGTAAGCAACAAAACTAGAATTTGAACCCAGTTCTCCCAAAGTTCAAAACCCAAAGATTTTCTACACCAGTCCACTGCTTCCAGGAAAAAATATTTCAAGATTAAGATATTGAGAGAAGATCAGAACAAGGGCTGGACTCTTGGACGGGCAGGATAGGTTGGAGAAAGTAAATCCCAGTTTCTCCGCATATTCCCTCCTCTCAGACTCTGCTCCATAAAGGGATGACCAACAGGCAATAACAAGGTGAGCAAGCTCTTCCATTCAGGACAGAAGTGGGGGTGAGGAACACAAGCCCGGGGTTTCTCAGTTAGAAAAAACCTTGCTAAAGTCTAATCAAAGTCTATATTCCACACTGGAGCCTTATCAGAAATATTTAATTATCTGGAAAACAATTAGATTGATATGTAATAAGAGCCTTGCGCTTTTAGATATTAATCCACTCCCATAAACAAAATGTAATCATGAGACTAATCACAATATATTGTTAAGAAAAAAGGTGGGATAAAAGTTATGTATGTAGCCCTGGCTGATGTAGCTGAGTGGATTGAGTGCAAGCTGGGAACCTAAGGGTTGCTGGTTCGATTCCCAGCCAGGGCACATGCCTATGTTGCAGGCTGAGTCCCCAGTGGGGCCCGCATGACAGGCAAACAAACACACACTGATGTTTCTCTAACTCTCTCCTTCCCTTCCTTTCCCCTCTTTCTAAAAATAAATAAATAAATAAATTCTTTTTTTTTAAGTTATGCATGTAGCTGTCGGCAGGCTCCGGATAGAATTGGGGTGAAGTACAGCCTCGTGCCCACAGTCGGGGGTCACGGAACTAAGGCGGGGTCCCTGGGGGGAAACTGGAGCTGAGATGGCATCCGCTGCCGAAGGGGACGTGAAAACCCGCAGAGCGGGCAAGGATGCTGCCGCGGGGTTTCACAGATCTCTTAACAAGTTGGCCACGTCCCTGGGCACGTCAGAACAGGTGCCCTGGCTCATCGTCTCCGTCTCCCGAGCTTTGTTTTATCGGCATTACCTTCTCTACAGGGACAGATACTTCACCCGTCTGGTCTACACCTTTAGGGACCTTGCAATTGCTTATCTTAACTTTGGAAACCAGCACTACCACTCCCTGCTCTGTATCATCCTTCAGTTTCTCATCCTGCGCCTGATGGGCCACACAGTCACTGCCGTGCCCCCTCCTTTTTGTTTCCCAGAGGCCTACCTTCTTGCCAGATATTATCACCCAGCCCCCAGCAACAAGGATATCAAGTGCACAATGCCTCCTTGTGTGCTGACCTTGAAACAGATTGGTTTGGCGGTAGATTTTGAAGGGAAAATCAGAATTCCTTGTCTTCTGAGTATCAGGAATATGCCATATGGGATTTCCCTTCCCTGCTGGAGGTTACTGGTTTCTCCTACTTGTATGGGGCCTTCTTGGTAGGTCCCCAGTTCTCAATGAACCACAAGTTACAGCCGGTGCAGAGACAGCTGACTGACGCACCAGGGAGATACCAAACAGCACCATACCTGCTCTCAGGCACCTCAGTCTGGGCCTTGTCTACCTGGTAGGATATGTCTGCTCAGCCCCGACATCACAGAAAACTGTCTCCACGGGAAGACTATGAAAACCACCTTTCCTGGTTCCCCTGCATGTACATGCTGATCTGAAGCAAGTTTGTGCTGTACAAATATGTCACCTATTGGCTGGTCACAGAAAGAGTTCGCATCTTGCTGGGGCTGGGCTTCAACCACCTTGATGAAATGGAAAAGCAAAGTGGATGCCTTTACTAACATGAAGGCGTGGCTCTTTGAAACAACCCACGCTTCACCGGCACCATTGCCTCTTTCAACATCAACACCAATGCCTGGGTGGCCGGTTACTTCTTCAAATGACAAGTTCCCTGGCAATAAAGAACTATCTCGGGGTCTCTCATTGCTATTCTTGGCCCTCCAGCATGGCCTACACTCTGGATACCTGGTCTGCTTCCAGATGGATTTCCTCATTGCAATCATGGAAAGACAGGCTGCCAGCCTAATTCGAGACAGCCCCACGCTGAGCAACCCGGCTCCCGTTATCACCCTGCAACCTCCTACTCTTTGGTGCAACAGACCATCCTGTGGCTCTTCATGGGTGATTGCCTTCTGCCTCTTCACATGGGACAAATGAGGTGTGTAAATTTGTCTAATTTCTTGGCTATGTCTTCTTCCTGAACCTACTACTCATACTGCCTTATCTTCACAAAGCAATGGTACCAAGGAAAAAGAAGTTAAAGAAAATGGAATAATCTATTCATCTATTTCCTTGGTGGCCTGGAGCAAGACTGGTGCAGAATTGACTCACCTCCCTTCTCCCCTCCTTTGCCCCAGAGCAGAGAACACAGATGCCAGGGAGCAGGAACACGTGACACTCCCAGCTGTGCCTCTGGAAGAGCTAAGTCTTCGTCTGGACCACAGGGGAAACCCTGGTGGGAGGAGTAGAGGGGCCCGAGTCCCTCCCAGCTCCCCTGTGCACTTGGCCTTGCCTCTCCGCCTCCAGCCAGAAATCTGCTGTGTGTTTCTTCTGCCAGTTTACTGTGATTGTATATGTGCCATGCACCACTGCCCCCATCAGGGGTGGGGAGGGGCACAAGGCCCTGCCTGCTCCACTTTTTCTGCCTTGGAACCGTTCCAGTTCCAGTTCCAAGGTAGAAAATGTTTGTTCAATTTTTCAAAAAAAAAAAACCACTATGTATGTAGTATGATTCCAATCATGTTTAAAATGCTTAATTAAAAGACTAGAAGGGATTATACCAAAATGATGAGATAGTCTCTCCCCCAACTAATCCTCATGAAATAGCTAAATTTAAGAGAAAGATTTGTGTAGCAAGGTGTTTTTTATTGTGTTTTAACAGCAAACCTGTAGAAGCAACTTAAATATTAAATATTTTGAAAAACAATAAATAAATTATGGTCAATCGTATGATAAAAGATACAGCAATCACCCAAAGTGAAATTTTAAAAAACATTTTTGTCAAGACCTCGGCTCCTGCCTGCACCCAACGGCCTCCAGAGGCAGAACCTGGACTAAATGTCTTCCCAAAGCGATGCTGGAGGCAGGGCCACCGAGAACAAAAATGGGCCGTCTCCACTGAGCTTCCCAGAAAATCTGTTATGAGTTAAAGTTCTAGCTTTCCTCTCTTAGGGAATGTAACCTGCTGGGTTAGGGGTTAAATATAGATCCAGGAAACCACAGATTAAACGGGGTTTAAGCAGAATTAAATAGAAAGAAATTTTATTTAAATCTCACCCCCGACTACTTATCATCCAGCACCGTGAACAGCGTAGATAGTGAGTTTCCCGTAGGTACAGATGTGACCCATTCACTTCTGAATCCCTAAGGAGGAGAGCACCATTGTTCTCATTGTTATCAGCGGCTACCCTCTGTTCTGCATCTGGGGTCAGCCAGCTGCCAGCTCCCAGACCAAATCCAGCCCACCGTCTGCTTTTCAGGCAAAGTTTAAAGGAGCACGTACATACACACACCATTTGGTAACCATAAAAACAGTCATGATATATTACTAAGGAAAAAAGGTGGGATAAAAATTATACATATCATGTGATTCCAATCATGTTTAAAATGCTTAAATAAGAAGACTAGAAGAGAATATACCAAAATGTTAAAAATAGCTTCTCCCCTACCTAATACCCCAATCCTATAAGCAGGACTAGTCCACAGATGAAGATGCAGAATGATTGCCTCTGGAGAATGGAATTGTGATGGTTGACTCCACTTCTCTACACTGTTTTATTAAAAATATTTTCTATAATTCCACCCCTGTTCCTATCCCAAGACGTGGGAGGCAGGATCCTGAAGGAAAATTCCAAAAGCAAGCCCTGAGGCTCAAATAAATCCCATCTGCACAAAGACAACTGCCATCTGTCCTGGGCCTCTGGGGACGTGAGGGTGCAGGTGCACACAGTGCTTCCCTTAGATGTCTAGTTCCTTGAAGGCCTAGAGAGGCCATCCTCTGGGTGCAGCTGTCTACAAAATTTAATCTAACTTAAGATAAATTTTTAAAACCTCAGCCATTCCTGATGCATTAAAATTAATGTAATATCATTATAAAAACCTGATCCAAAACCTCCGAGCTGTGACCTGACAGGGAAATTTGGAAATTTCCTGATGCTTTCTCAGCCCTCAGCTTCCATTCTGCCTTATTCACACCCGTGGTTCCGATCTTTGCAAACCAGAGAACCCGGCTTCCCTCTGATCATTCACTGGTCTGCTACCTCTTTATGCCCACAGCTCACGGGGTTCTGTCTGAGCCCCTTGGTGACCAGCCTGTAGCTTCCTCCATGTCCCTGACTCACCCCTCCCTGCCCTTGCTGGCCACCCACTCAGCCAGCACCCTTGCAATAGCCCTCAGTCCTGTCTTTAGCACACACAGAGCATCAACAGTTTGGTAGTGAAGGTAGCAGTCCAGAGGAGGAGTCAGGTTTTATTTCTGGTGGTGATATCAGCAGGCGTTCAAGTGGCTCCTGGGTACATTTAACAGCACGGAAACAGGCTCAGACAAGATCAGACCATTCGAGTGCTCTCTATCTTTGCTCTTTCTATCTCTTTGTCTGCACTGGTCACTGTTTCTTCCCCGCCCCCCCACCCACCCACCAACCTAGCTTTGCAGTTACCTTTACATTTTGACTCAGATACTCTGATTCTTTTTTATAGACTCTTTTTAAATTTTTATTTATTGATTTCAGAGAAAGAAAGGAAGGGAGAGAGAGAAACACCAATTTGTTGTTCCACCTATTTATGAATGCATTGGTTGATTCTTGCATGTGCCCTGCCTAGGGACTGAACCCACAACCCTGGCACATGAGGAGGACGCTCTAACCAACCGGGCTATCCAGTCCGATCTTTATAATCTCGGATTCTGAGCAGAGTCAGACCTGTCAACTGGACCTGAGGGGCTTCAGCTCCCCAGTGGTTCTTCAGTAAAGCTGGGGTGCTTATGAGACAGAGGGAAGTGTCTCCAGCAGCACTGTACAGCCCTCCGCCCTGAAGTTCTTTAAACTTGTCTTCTCCGGATTGCAGATTCAACTTAACCTTACACTCCAGGGAAAATTTCATTCCTGGGCAACTGAGGCACCTGGACCAATAATTCAGGCCTCTGTACCCTAGTCTTGGGACCAATTCTACCCCTGAACCTGCTAATGAAATGGGAGTGGCTTGTAATGAAGCCCCTGACCTGAAACATCAGACAGCCTTGATCCCCTGCCTGGGCAGTAGTAATCCCTCCCCTTATCTTCAGGGGACACGTTCCAAGAACCCCCAGTGGACGCCTGAACCACAGAGAGTACCAAACCCTGTATATACCATGTTTGTCCAATAATGCATAACCTATGATAAAGCTTGATCTATAAATTAGGCATAGTAAATATTAATAATAATAGCTAGAAATAAAACAGAATAATTATAACATATACAGTATGAAAAATTACATCAATGTTCTCTCTCATGGGCTTATTGTATTATACTCTCCCAAATTCTCATGATGATGTAAGATGATAAAATGCCTTATTAAATCTAGAACTTTCACCTTTTCACTTAAAGGCAGTACTTCTGGGCGTCTCTTTGGAGTGTCTGAACCTCCAGTGTCACCACTCTTGTGCTTTGGGGCCAAGATTAAATAAAATAGTGGCCACTTGAACGCAAGCACTGTGGCACTCAGACAGTTAAGTGACTAATGGGCGGGGAGTGTGCCAGCATGGATACTGGACCAAGCGATGATTCACACTCCAGGCAGATGGAGCAAGACAGTGAGAGATTTTTGTCACACTGCTCAGAACAGGGCGCAATTTGAAACTCATGAAATGTTTATCGAACTGTTTTTTTCCAGATTTTTCCATTTAATATTTTAGGCCATAATTGAATATGGGTAACTGAAACCACAGATAAGGAGAAAGTACCATATATATGAAATATTTAAATATCATATTGATAGCTAATGGATCTATATGAATAACATTTTAATGAGTTACTTATTTTAATCTTATTGC
Organism: Sturnira hondurensis; assembly: GCF_014824575.4. Classification (NCBI taxonomy): domain Eukaryota; kingdom Metazoa; phylum Chordata; class Mammalia; order Chiroptera; family Phyllostomidae; genus Sturnira; species Sturnira hondurensis. The sequence continues at coordinate 2,532,390 of NW_028091847.1, read as the reverse complement.
TAATTTATCTTCAATAAAAAATGAAAGGAAGGAATTTAAAACAAAAATGTAAGGGAACTTTAGAAGTAATTGTACGCTAAGAAATTTGAAAAATATCAGAAATAAATTTGCCCTGGGATTTATGTCTTCAGAGTTGATGAGCCTAAATCACCTTCCGTTTGGAGCAAAACGTCTTTTTTAGCATATAAAACCCTAACTCATCCCAACATTTAGCAATTGCATGATGAGGGAAGCCAATTCCAAGCTGCAGGTCAGTACCATTGGAAGGGCCAAGAAGTGGATGGTCAGACATCACAGAAAAGGAAATAGAAACCCATGTAGTAAATGTTGATGTATCAAGAGCTTATTTTGTATGTATACTATTAACTCAAATATACAAAATATATATAAACAGCTACAGATATAATATATATATAGATATAAGAAATAAGATCGGAAATACGATGCTAACAGTAGCTGTCTTTGAGTTGGGAGGTGATAAATAATATCCAATATTCTTATCCTTTCTAAACATTTCTACAATCGATGTGTAACATTTTTAAATTTGGGATAAGCAAACTTTAAAAACGGTTTGCTTCTTCCTTTTAAAGCAAGGGGTTGTGAATAAGAAGGTAGGAGGGGAGTGCAAACTAGGCATGTCATAAACTCCCCAGGGCATGTGATTGTTTACTCCAAAAAGTTCCTGAGTGGGGAGCTAAAAATAGTGAGCGCTGGAGCTGAATTTGGGGGGTCCCACCAGAAGGGCCATGAGCAGGGCGAAGACTTTGTGGAGGGTGTTGCTCCGGTAGTGCGAGAGCTGTGCGAAAGGGTCGGGGGAAGAACGGAGTTCAGTCTGATCCCAAAGTAAGCAGCTGGGTCCTCCCAAATCTCCTCAGCTTGTCAAGCAGGCCTTCGCTCCCAAAGCTAGAATCTGATTCCTGGTCATCTGTAGTGTCTTCACCAAATTTCTTCCTAAAGAATGATATGTGCCCCCAGGTAAGTCCTGATTTGGGTGCTTCTTGTACTAAAAGAACTTTCCCACCGAAGTCCTTTCAATCAAAAAATATGCTGACTTTTTGTACTTTCAAAACTAGAAAGCCCTTTAGAAATAGTTTAGCCAGCTCCCTCGTGTGTGCAGCATAAGGCACGGTGCTCCTTTGAGAGATGAGGAAACTGGGACCCAAGGAATTAAGTGATTTGTCCAGGGTGATTGAGTAACTATGGCAGGGCTCCCCAGGATCCCTCTCTCTTCCCTGTGTTTTTTCCATTACCCCATGTTGCTCCTTGTTAAACAGGAAGAATAGTCTTTTGCTAGAACATATCAACTCAAGGTTAGGTCCTATCGCAATAGTACTTATTATATCTTGACAGAATAATACTTACCATTATAAGTTGACTAAATAATACTTACCATTTATTGAGGTCTATAAGCCATCATTTAATTTTCATAACAATAAGGCATTATTAGCCCTGGCTAGTGTGGCTCAGTAGATTGAGGGCCAGCCCATGAACCAGAGTCACCTGTTGGATTCCCTGTCTAGGGCACATGCCTGGATGCAGGCCGGGTCTCTAGTGGGGAGCACACAACAGGCAACCATGCATTGATGTTTCTCTCCCTCTCTTTCTCCGACCCATCCTCTCTAGAAATAAATAAATAAAAATCTTTAGCCCTGGATAGTGTGGCTCAGTGGACTGAGCACCAGCCTTCAAAGCGAAAGGTTGCCAGTTTGATTCCCAAGCAGGGCACATGCTTGGGTTTCGGGCCAGATCCCCAGTTGGGCGCATGAGAGAGGTAACCAACTGATGTATCTCTCACATACTGATGTTTCTTGTTTCCTCCCTCCCTTCTCCTCTCTCTAAAAGTAAATAAATTTTTAAAAATTAAGTATTATGAGACTGTATCATCAAAGTAAAAAACAACCATCAAAGCAGTTAAATAAATTATCCACCATCATCCTGTTAGTGGTAGCAGAGCCAGGATCTGAACCAGTTCATCTGAATCCAAATATATTTTATCAGCTCTCCATGAAGGTATGCTGATGGATGGATGTATACAATGGAATATTACTCAGCCTTAAAAAGAAGGAAGTCCTGCTATTTGCAACAACATGAATGAATCTAGTGGACGTTATGCTAAGTGAAATAAACCAAACATAGAAAGACAAATACTGCATGATCTCACTTGTAAGGGGAATCTCAAAAAAGTTGAAACTATAGAAGTAAATAGATAACAGAATGACTGTTGCCCGTGTGGTGGGGGAAATGAGATGTTGGTTGAGGTGTACCTAGTTTCACAATGTGAATAAGTTCTGGAAAACTTATGTACAACAGTGTAACTATACTTAGCAATACCTTATTGAATACTTGAGATCTACTAAGAAGGTAGAGCTTAAGTGTTTTCACCACATAAAAAAGAAAAGAAGAAAACAGTAACTGAGGTGATAGCTATACTAATTACCTTGATTGTGGTAATCACTTCACAATATATATGAGGAGGTATCCCCCAAAAGAAGAATTTATTTAAAATTCTGTATTTATTCTTACATGTTTAAACTTCCCCTTCAACGTATTCTCCATTTGATGCAATATACCTATCAAGACATTTTTTCCCACTGCTCAGCACAGTGTTTAAACTTGTCAATTTTGATGCCTTTCAGTCTTTGTGCTGTTTTTTGTTTGTTTGTTTGTTTTACCTCTTTCCCATAAGCAAACTTTTCACTGTGATGACTTTTTTCACTTGGGGAAACAAACGAACAAAAAAAGTTACTCAGGGTGAGATCAGATGAGTAAGGAGTGTGATGCATAAGGGTCATGCCGAGGTTTTTTTGATCAAAAAGTGCTGAACACTCAGCACAGTGTGGGCAGGTGCACTAGTAAATTGCCCATCATGAAATGGGCAAATGTGTTGAGTCTTCCAAAAAATTCACTGAAACCAAGAACACAGCCTCTCACAATAACACCAGCTGGTACATTGATACAGATGGGTTCTTAGAACACTCACCTGGAGAGAGAAGCCTGTATTACAAGGGGCCTGCCCTCCAGAAGATAATTCTGTTTATTTTTAGGTCCCCCTTCATATGCATACCATAAAATTGTACACTGTAAACATGCAATATACCCCAGTAAAATTTTTAAAGTCAATTTAAAAAACCTTGATTGCTTTGACTGGAATATCATGTTTGAAAGACACGTATATAGATCTGGATGTTACCAGAAAGCATTAAGGAGTTAAGATTGACTTTGAAAGCCAATAAAAGTCCCTTCGAAAAGCAGCCTGGTACATTGCATCAGGTTCACAGCAATCTTTCCTGGTAAGGAACAGAGGTTGCTTTCCTGGGAGGTGGCAAAGAAAGAACCTCAAGACATTTGGGAGACCTTAAACCTGAGAAATTCACTCATATCTATAGATATTGCAGGCAAAGGCTGATGGCAACTATGCGGCTTGACTTCTTAGCCTTGAGAGGCTAGTTAAAATTCAACCTGGAGATTCCTTATGAAATTTTAGCAAAGCAGACTTAAGAGAGCCTATATACAATCAAGTGATATTCTCATTGTGTTTATGCAAATAATCAGGCTAAATCCATTGAAACTAGACTTATGAATTAAATGAATCAGTCTTAGTTTGGCTATCTTTGATGAAAATGAAGGTGATTCATAGAGGAAAAAAGATGTGTTTCAGAAAGAACTATAACACGTGGTTGTGGATGTTAGATCTAGTTGTTAACTGTCTTTACAGTTTTATAAACGAATGTTTCCTTTTTCCCCCATTCTTTTGCCTTGAAGTTATTGAAAGCAAAACTGTTTTCTTTCCTAAGCCTTGCATTTTCAAGCTGCAAGTAAAGGGCATGATGCAAACTTGAGAAATTGCCACAACAGTAACACAGTCTCAGCGACTGATGCTATGTAAGCCACATAGGATTTACCTGAACCCCGATGATAGCAGGCCAGAAGAACCTATCAGACAGTGGGTTCTGCCAGCCTTCCAACAAAAGCAGCTTTAGTACTTAATCTAAAGTACAGCCTTACAGCCTTACAGACTCAGCAACTGTATAATTTGCTCTGGTCATTAACTTTTCTTTTTGTTTTTATAGACAGACCTCTTATTAAATGTCTGATTACTTGCTTACACAATATAGGCCTCACTTGGGCAGCCCATCTGTTTCATTGTCTCCTGAAATAAGGCTCAACAATTTAAGTAACCCGACTTATTCTCAGGACTAAATGTTTGGGTCAAAGAAATAAGGAACAATCTACCAACTTAGCTTCTAGAATGTGAAATTTATTAATTAGAGTTTAAAAGAGGGACTAAAGGAAAAAAAGGTTGCCGCTCTGAAGCTGTCTCTTTTGGGATATTGATTTTAAGATGTTTGTTAAGAAACAGGACTCAGCCCTGACTGGTATGGTTCGGTTGGTTGGGTGTCATCCCACAAAGCTATATAAAGGTCACCAGTTCGCTACCTAGCCAGGGCACATGTGTGGGTTGCAGTATTCAGTGCCCAGTTGGGGCACAAATGAGAGGCAACCAATCATTGTTTCTCTCTCATTTTTCTCTCCCTCTCTTTCTCCTTCCTTTTCCCTCCCTCTAAAAATAAATAATAAACAAACAAACAGAACTCAGAGGGATGCTTTGACCCTTTCTCATTTCCATTTCCTGCCCCAAGAGAATCAGAGAAACCTGCTTCAGGAAGGAGATCTTAGGAGGTTCACCTTAGTCTAATTTGAGTTAAGTATGGTAAACCAGAGGGCTTCCGGCAGGCACCTGCTCACCTAAATACCTGCTGTGTCCCATTGTTTCTGAGCCGCCTATCAAGAATTTGCCCAGCCATGTATGTTCCCCTCTTCCTCAACTACATGTAAACCTCCCATTCTCACTTCTAAAATCTAATATGCTGCCCTCTCTTTCCCCTTTGTCCAAAAATGTCTTATATAGCCACTGTTGTCACACCGTCTTCATGCTTATGTGAATTCCCCATGCTCATGTGTTAAAAACTTTGGTTTTCTACTATTAAAAAAAGTACCTAGAATGTACAAAAAAAAGATACCATTGGTGGAGCTGCTCCTTCATTAAATTAAATTCAGCATTCCTTAAATTTTTCTCATTAGAAAAGTTGTCCTTTCTTCAATTAAAATAACAACATTTAAGCATTATGACATGATATAAGAACTAAGTTCCTAAATTGTATTAATTCTAAACACTCCATGGAGTTACCAGGATAAGAAGTTTTACCCTGGATTTGTTTTTATTTAATCTGGGTGTGCAACATATTACTATGATGTATTATTATAATATGGTAATGCTTTTCTCTCTCAAGTGAAAAACAGAAGTACGCACACTGAAATTTTTATAAGAGCTGGAAAGGAGAAGTCTTAGGTACTCCCTATGTTTGTCTGTTCTATTTTCTATTAATATGGCAAACTTTAAAAGTTGTGCATTACAAAATATCAACTCTGGCATTTGAATTAATATATAAAAGGAAAGGTGCCCTCCAATTTCCTACTAGTCTTTGGGACAAAGATCATTCAGAGTTCATCCTGAAAAGCATCTAAATTTAGATATTTGCTGCCGGAGCAAAACTTTCATGTACCAGTAATAGAACCAAGCAGGCTTTCCAAAATATGTTAGGCATGTGTTTGCAATACTGTCACAAGCAGGGTCGAGAGTATCTGACCCTGTGTGCTGGTGACCTGGGGCCTTGCTGATTTATAGGCCAGTCACAGAGAAATCTGGGGCTAGGAGCAAAGGAGATTGCATAATAGTGAGCATGGGTACTTTTTAAAATCACATTAGTTAGGCAAGGATTTTTTTAAAGGCACACACTTTTTTAAAATTTAAAAATGTATAGTTGTACAGATTTTTTTAATGTCAAAAGCTTACTGGCGAAAAAAAGCATAGGTCTGAGGCAGGATAGTAAGAATCTAGGAAAATTCCTTGTCAAGTGAAATAGGGAAACTAAGACAGCTGAACAAACTGGATGAGCAATTTATAGCCAGATACAGAAGGTCAGCAGGGCAGAAAGCCTGGGTGCCTAACAAAGGGCAACACTGATGCCAGGTCTTGCCCTCAGGGTGGCCTTTCCTCCCCTGACATATTGCTGGTCACACAGAGTAGACCCCTGACCTTTTCTCCCTAGAGATAACATCTAGACTTCAGTTACATTTCAGCTCCAGGACCAGAAAAGCAGCAAAAACAGGCAGGTCTCTGGTCTGCATTACAGCAGACACCAGGATGAGCTATAATGACTAATGACCTCTTGGCCTGGTGCTGGCCAGTCAGTAGAGACCACAACCCTGAAAGGGCACACCTGGAAAGGTGATAAATATCCTACTGAGACCTGCCCCTAAGACTGCCCCTAAATTCCCAGCCTTTAAACCCCTGAAAACAAAGGACTCAGCCAGCATGCACTCTCCGTCCCCAAAGAATGCCTGTGCCTTTGCCTTCCTTCTCATCTTCCTCAACAGGTGATCCACATCTCCCAAACTCTAAGGGCTCCCAAAACACTTGCAACCAGGAGAGCGCTGGGCAGCAGCAGCTCTTCCGGGGCTAACCCCCTAACCTGTTTCCAAGGCCCTCTTTTCTCTGACTTTCCAGAGAGCTGACAGCAACCCTGCAATGACTCACTTTTTTCCCACAGCATTTCTAGAAAGCCAAAGCAGCCCAGTTTAGTCTTCTGTTGCTTCTTTTACCCTGAGCAAAGGTAATTAGGCATTGAGTTTAATACACAGGGAGCATAAATCCTCTTGCTCAGCCAGTAAGCTATAGCATTTGCAGATTAATCCACACATTCCAGGGGACTGCCACAGAGGTGACTTAATCCTAGGAGCACAGGAAATCTCCCCAGGAGTACTGTCTGCCCTCCTGGGAGACACAGGGGGAGGTGCTTGACTATAGAGGCCTGTTAGTCTAACTAGGGGGCAGACCTATCAAAAGCCTACACAAGCTTGGGCAGTTAATTGGTTATTTTGAAGAAGTTCCTGGTTATAACCCCAGGGGAAGAAAGAAGTTTGTCTCTCTCCCACAGGTGCTCCATTTGTTCGCATGTTCTCTTAGTAAGAGCGTGCGGCCCTGCGGGTCTAGCAGCCACATGGGCCCACAGCAGACTGCATGGGTTCTGAAAGGACTAAGGTTTAATATGAAACAGAAACTCTGGGCACTGGCCTTTGTCTTGGCCTTACTGAAGACACAGTTGGACTTTTTCCATAGCAGGATAGAGGTAGATGGGGAAATTGAAAACCCAGGGGCAGATTTCTACCAAAATAAAACTTGCCACATCACAGTCTTTTACGAATGGTTCTTTGGACTGCTTTCTTCACAGTCTCATTGAAGAGCTTAATTTCCCCAATAACATCTTGGTCAGGGAACCATGGTTTAAGGTCAGTTATGTGGCCATTGTTGTGGTACCTTATTTCATTCTCATTCTAGCTCTGGCTCTTTTTTATCTTATAGATGCCCACTGGGAAAGACAAAAGTCAGAGGTCAGCACCCTGGTGAGTGTTCAGGAAAGGCAAGCTTTGTTTTCTAGGTTTCTAAATCACTTATTCCTTCAGGCTTGTTTTTCAAATCTAGATAATAGAGGTTATATGCTTTTTTTTTACTCTTCTTTTCTCCCTCACTTGTCTTATTTATTTTTTAAAGTTCTTAGTTTATTAATCCTCTCATGAAAAATCTGCTCAATCACCACAGAAGGTCACTGAAGAATTTGTAGTCCCTCTGTGTCCAATCTCCAGCTCACTTTTTGCCAGCACCAACATTGGCCTCTGGAGTTTCCTGGACTCTTTTCATTCTGTTCATGCATTCATTTCTCTGTTTTCTCAAGGTCTTCTTCTCATACAGTCCGTGTATTACAAGTGTATGTTTAAGTTCATTTTTCTTTGCATAATCTAAGGAATCATAAATCATGCCAAAGCCAGTTGCTTTGACACCACAAAATGGGTTCTGAATCCCAAATTCAGAGAAGACATATGATGTAGTCTAATGTATTTTGGCTAGTTTTTCCCGAACTTCTGTGTTAGGTATTATTGCCAACTCAAGATGAAGGACTTCAATGATCATTTGTTTTCACTCAAGTAGTCTGTTGACCATGAACTTTCTGGTCTAGATAGTCATGTATGATGGTGGCTGATCTTCAAGTAGCCAGGGAGGAAACAAGCTATATCCCTCTCATTCTTAAATCATAGAGAACATAGCCAGAATTGGTGGGGGAGGGAACAATAAAATAGTAATAATTTTGGTTTGTATTAAGCACTTACTATATCTCTGACATGATATATATATATATATATATGCTTTCTTATTTCATTTTCATAATTTTATGAGGTAGTTGTTTTTATCAGATGAGAAAATTGAGAAATATTAAGTAATTTACACAAGGATATATAGCTTCAAAAAAAAAGCTAAATTTTGAACCTAGAGTCTTCATCTCCAAAGCCTCAGGGGAAACATTTAGATTTAAAGTCTTTATAGGGAATCCAAGGACATGACAATCAGAGTGCTGAGCTGATGTAAGGGACTGAGAAATGACACTGCACAATTAGGGTGTCCCCGGACTATCAGTGTGTGAGAACTGCTCTGAAATCTGCACTAGAACTTTTGGAAAGTTGCACTGTTCAGAATGGGTGCTTCATATACAGAGCACCTGATGAGCACAGTGTGACAGACTAAAATGCTCAGCTTCTCTGACTCGATCTTGCTCAAGCCTGCTTTGCTCTCATGGCCTTCAGGTAAATAGCTTCTTGCATATAAACATCCTAATCATTAGAGAAATTCTGCCTATGGCTTGAGTTTTACAAAAACAACCCCTTACCAGAAAGTATCTCGAGAAGATAAGGGAAGTACGTATTGTTTATCAAAGATTTGCGGGAACATTATGGCCAGACTCACGACAACTAGGGTCAACAGACTAAGAACGATCTTCCTCACACCCCTCTGGTGCCCAGATACCTACAGTCATCCATCATCTCCTGCCCCTTCCACTTCCCCCTTCCCTTGACATAAAAGAAGCCTGAACTCTGTACTTTCTTAACATGGATTTGAAGCACTACTAGGTCTCTCATTTTCTTGGTTGGCAGCTTCTCAATCAATAAACCTTTCCTTACTCCAAACTCTGCTGCTTTGAGTTTTGGCCCTCTGAAGCATCAGGCAGGTGGACTTTGGACCAGTAACAACGGCATCACGTGAACTTATGAAGTGAGAATTCTTGGTCTGGGGATTGGTGTGTCAGCCTCTACAGACACAATTTCTTGAGAAACCAAATGACCAGGAACAGGAGAGGTCTGCAGCGAATATTCTTGGACTGGTCCAGCCCTTTCATACCTGCTGAAGGATTCCTGGGAGGCCTGCCCATCAAGCAAAAGGGAACCATGGATGGAAAAGACACATTCTCAGAAACTGCCAGCATTTGGAAAGAAAGTAGTTCCAGGTAAAGCATAATATCAGGTTGGAATTATTACATGCCTCTTAAATGTCACAGGGCAGCAAGAAACTGGAGATGAAGTTAAAGTCTGCTAGGACCAGAAACAGGAGTTTTATATGGACTCACGCCATCCATGGGGCAGACTCAAGGATGACATCAAGGATGCTTGAGCAGCGCTAAGGGTAGGAATATGGTCATTTTGAAAACTGGCCTAAGCTTGTGACCAGATGCCATGAGTAGGAGAAGGTATGTGTTCATACTGAGAGGGTTTTGCAACAAGTCATGCGAACAGGTGATATGTGGTGTGCCTTGGAGAATCAAGCTGACCCAGAGCAGTCAGGGCAGGAGTCATTTATGATAAAATATCAGGTTTCTTTGGAGACAAGAGGGGCCACTTGAATTCGCACTGCTGGGGAAGTAGTAAGTAGAAAGGAAGGTAAAATCAGGCATCCTTGTGGCAGGAGAATAAAGAGAAGGGCAGGGATTGACATCACAGTACAGGGAGAACGCAAGTGTGCCTCAGCTCCCTGACATCAGAGCCCAGCATTCACAGTGATGACCAGTCACCCTTATCTGCATCTAGTGGGACAAATAGGACCAGGATCGGGAGGCCACTAAGGGGCCAACTCCTGCCCTCTCACTGGCTTCAGTCTCTGAAGGACAGTTTCAACAACAAAGCAAGGGCTGCTGCCACACCCCACCCCAGACAGAAAGCTCACTTTTGTTTCAGTTGTGAGGAAAACACCTTGTGGCAGACTGCACACTTGAGGGAAAAGCTCAGGAAGAGTTGGGGGGGCTCACCCTCCAGGTGGCAGAAGGCGTACCTCTTTTCCAAGATCTCAAAATGAAACATTTTCTAGCTATAGCCTTCCTTGGGGAAGCCTAATGCTACTATGTTTTTTAAAGATTTTATTTACTTATTTATTTATTTATCTTTAGAGAGAGGGGATGGGATGGAGAAATAGAGGAAGAGAAATACTGATGCAAGAGAGAAACATCAATTGGTTGCCTCTTTGAACCCACAACCCAGGCATGTGCCCAGACCAGGAATCAAACAGGTGACCTTTCGCTTTGCAAGACAACGCCCAACCAGCTGAGCCACATCAGGCAATGCTACTGTGTTTGACCCCACGTTTTAACGGGCCTAGTGGAGCCCACGGCTGTCTGTGTGGGGTGGGAAAGGCACCCCAGAGGGGCAACTCAAACCTTTCCTGTTAACTACAAAGCCAGAGAGAGTCAGACCTCTGCATCCAAAAGGGCTTCAGAGCTGAGTAACTCTTACCTCAGAGAAGAAGGGAGGGAAGGGGTGGGCCTCACGACTGGAGAGACTCGGGTGCCATGAGCAAATAATGTGTTTACTTTCCCCTTCACTCAACACTCTGAGAGGTATTGTGTAACAGACTTGCTGAGATGTTAAATATGTCTGTGGAGGAATAGGGGCTCTGGGGTGGTAGATAATTTGCTATTTATAATATTCTCTATTTTCTGAAGACTGGAATTTTCTTGTTTGAAAGGTGGTGAGTGTAAAAATGCCAATTACTGAAAAAGAGATAGGTTGCGGGGGGGGGTCGGGGGGGGGGGGGGTGTTGTCTGGGACAAAGATGGCAGAGATCATAGGAGGGGAGGAAACCCAAGCTTGTGGCTTGAGAGAGGCCCGGAGAGAGGAGTCTAAAGAGAAAAGAGGAGTAGCTGAGGAAGTAGTGGAGGTAAGGGAACAAATGCTTAAACGGAGTTGCTACAGTTTTGTGGTGTGAGATGCCATGTAGTCCTTTGTAAAACCTTCAGTAAAATCTCCATTCATCAGTGCTTTGCAACTGGGATGTGTTGCAGGGGAGAAGCTCCCAAGTGTGGAGCCCACAGCTGGTCAAAGGACTCAGCTGCACTGAGGGGCTGCATATAAACCCGATCCCGAGAGTCGCATTCTAACAAACTCGGGTGGTGTGCTCATGGTAGGTGGGGAAGAGAGTAGAGAAATCAGAGAAGGCCCCGCAGAAGAAGTGGCACCACAGATAAGCCTTAAAAGAAGACCAACATTTCTACTACAATTGGGAATGGGAAACAACTTCAAGTGCAAGAGGCCAAGAGCAGGGGCAGGGAGGTGTCAAAACGTTTGGTATGTTCACAAAGTGATGATTGTCTGCACGGGGAAGAAGAGCAGCCTGGAGAGAACATAACAAGAAAGGCTGGAGGAACAAGGGATATTTGGCAACCTTAAACCTTAGAGAGTCATGGGTGCTCTGAACAGCAAACGGAGGACGGCCATGTGCTACTGCAAGAAGACAGAACACGGAACAGTATAATACCATATCCCTGAAAGGGGAGGCCCGGCCTCCTCCTCCCAGTATCTGCCTCCTTCACATGACCAGGCCAACCTGGATCGTAAACACTGCGTAAAACAAATCCCACTACAGCTTCAATCTCACTCGGTTTCAGAAGACTCCCCCTGGACTCAAGAGGTCTGCTTATATTCTAGCCCCAGCTGCGGAAAAGACTGCTGCTACCCGGCCACGCTCACTGACTCATAGGGCACGCATAACTTCCAGGGTCCTTCACCAACGCTGAAACCGCTCAGACCCTGGCTGCCCTAGGAGCTCTCACATCCACCAGCAGCCCTCTGCCGGCCTCCAGGGCTGCCGGTCTGGTGGTCTTCTCCCTTCCTTCCTCTCTCAGCTATGATTGATGACCCTGTACCCATCTTTTCTAAGAGAGTCTGAGGACATCGTCATACAGCCAAGTCCAGTGAATCCCAGGGGATCTGGTGGCACCATTTTGTTTTCCTCTCAGGTCCCCCTAACATAAAGAAGTGGAGACCATCCCATGAGTTAAACGATACTCACTGAATATCTACTAGGTACACTATTGATACAAAATGAAGGCACCAGCTGGGCAGTTCAGTTGATTGGAGCGTTGCCCTGAGGCACCAAGATTTTGGATTTGATATCCCCAGTCGGGGTACATTCAAGAATCAGCCAGTGAATGCATAAATAGGTGAACAACGTATCAGCGTGTCTCTCTCTCTCTTTCCCCTCCTCTCTCTCGGAAAAAATCAGTCAATACAAACAAAATGCATAAGACATGATCCCTGACCTCAGGGATCTCAGAGGGTACTCAGTTGGGAAAAGTACGTAAACAAACAGGCACAAGTAGTGTGATGACTACTGGGAAGGACGTGAGGACAATTTGCTGGAAGATGGAGGGGAGATACCTAGCCCAGAGGAAAATGGGGAGGAAAAGAGGGTCTCCCCAGAGAGAGGACCCACAAGCTGACTCCTGGAAGAAAGAACAGGAGCTAGTCTAGTGAATGGGGTGAAGGGAAGGAGGGGGCATAGGAGGCATGGGGAAATGGATATGAATGGGAATGGCCTGGAGAGAGTCCTTTGGGCAGCTGTGGCTGGTTTATTGACAATGGTGTTTAGGCTGCAGACATAGACCCTAAAGTGCATCAGGAAAGAACTGTATGCACTGCCAGGCAGTTGAGATTTATTAAAGCAGTGAGGATCCACCAGTGCATAGTTGCCTGCCTATTCCTGGAAAAAAAAGTCCATACAAGAAAGCATTGAATTATAAAGTCTTTTGGGGGGATTTACTGTGTGTGTGTGTGTGTGTGTGTGTGTGTGTGTGTGTGTGTGTGTTTTAGTAATGTTTGAATACAGTTGTCTCCATTCCCCCACCACCAATTTCCCCCACCCCACCCACCCCCACCTCCCACCCTCAATCCTTCCCCACTTTAGCTTTGTCCATAGGTCCTTTACAAACTCATTGATGACCCTTTCCCTTCTTTCCCCCATTATTTCCCTCCCCTTCCCTCTGGTTACTGTCAGTTTGTTCTTTATTTCAATATCTTTGGTTATATTTTGCTTGCTTGTTTGTTTTGTTGATCAGGTCCCACTATAGGTGAGATCATATGATATTTCTCTTTCACCTCCTGGCTTATTTCACTTAGCATAATGCTCTCCAGCTCCATCCATGCTGTCCTGTAGAGTAGGAGTTCCTTCTTTCTTTCTGCTGTGTATTATTTCATTGTGTAAATGTACCATAGTTTTTTGATCCACTCATATACTGAAGGGCACTTAGGTTGCTTCCAGCACTTGACTATTGTAAATTGTGCTGCTATGAACATTGGGATGCATAGGTTCTTTTTAATTAGTGTTTTTGGAATTCTTATGGTATAATCCCAGACATGGAATTACTGGATCAAAAGACAATTCCATCTTTGGTTTTTTTGAGGAAATTCCATGCTGTTTTCCATATGGCTGCACCAGTCTGCATCCCCACCAACAGTGCACTAGGGTTCCCTTTACTCCACAACCTTACCAGCACTTGTTGATTTGTTTATGATGGTCTTTCTCACTGGTGTGAGGTGGTATCTCATTGTGGTTTTAATTTGCATCTTTCTGATGGCTAGTGATGCTGAGCATCCTTTCATATGTCTCTGGGCCCTCCTTGGAAAAGTGTCTGTTCAGGTCCTTTGCCCATTTTTTAAATTGAATTGTTTGTCTTCCTGATGTGGAGTCATGTGAGTTCTTTATATATTTTGGATATCAAACCCTTGTCTGAGATATCATTGGCAAATATATTTTTCCATACAATTGGTTCCCTTTTCATTTTACTAATGTTTTCTTTAGCTGTGCAGAAGCTTTTTATTTTGATGAAGCCCCATTTGTTTATTCTTTCCATTATGTCCCTTGCTATATGGGACATATCGATAAAAATACTGCTGCATGGAATATCTGAGATTTCCTGCCTATGTTCTTCTCTAAGACTTTTATGGTATCATGACTTATATTTAAGTCTTTTATCCATCTTGAATTTATTTTTATTTATGGTGTAAGTTGGTGGTCCAGTTTCCTTTTTTTTTTTTTGCATGTAGCTGTTCAGATGTCCCAATACCATTTGTTGAAGAGTCTATTTTTACTCAATTTTATGCTTCTTCCCCCTTTGTCAAATATTGATTGACAAGAGACTTCAGTTTATTTCTGGGCTCTCTATTCTGTTCCACTGATCTATGTGTCTGTTCTTATGCCAGTACCAGGCTGTTTTGATTACCATGGCCTTGTAATGTAATTTTATGTCAGGTGAATAATAGTCTTAATAACATAAACATTAAATAATTATTTAACAGAAATTATAATATTGGAAAGATGGGGGCAGCAGGGATGACAACTACCATAATAGAAAATAGCCATGCCCTGGCTGGTTTGGTTCAATGGATTGAGCACCAGCCTTCAAACCAAGAGGTTGCTGGTTTGATTACCAGCCAGGGCACATGCCTAGGTTGCTGGCCAGGTCCCCAGTTGGGGAAAGGCAAGAGGCAACTGATCGAACATTGATGATGTTTTTCTCTCTCTCTCTCACAGAAAATAAATAAATTTATAAAAGAAAAGAAAATAGCCATTTGCTATATGGAAATAGACACTAAGTACAATAGTTAACATAACAGAAAGTGGTTGCTTTCTGAGAACCAGGAAGAGGAAGGGTGGAAGACGGCACTGCCCTTGCACTACAGACCCTGTAATATTTAACTTCATAAATAAACTATTTAGAAAGATAATTGTGTGCCTACATTTAATGTAAATGTAATTTTTTAATGTTTGTGTGAACTTCAGCTTCACCGTTTAATAACGGAGTGACCTGGGGCTGTCTATCCTCCCTGTTTCTTCGCCTGTAAAATGGGATAATACCACCTACTTTGCTGAATTACTATGAGAGTTAAAGGATATATACAAAGTGCCTAGCACTGAGTCTGGAGCTTAGTGGGAACTCAATAAATGGCAGAAATTTTTGTTTTTAATAAGAAATGGAAAAGAAGCCTAAGAGCATGTAAGGACTGGATACTGGCCTTCTATGTTATGAACATCTCTGGTCATTGCAATGCAATCTTATTTACTAAAGGCATGCATTCATCAAGAATAGAAGAGAGACGTTAGAAATGTGATATTAGAAACCAAAAACTAGTTAAGTGTTTGAAAGTCAAGAGGTAGCCATGGCTGGTGTAGCTCAGTGGATTGAGCGCCGGCCCCTGAAGCATAGGATTGCCGGTTTGACTCCCAGTCAGGGCACACGCCTGGGTTGCAGGCCAGGTCCTCAGTAGGGGACACATGAGAGGCAACCACACATTGATGTTTCTCTCCCATTCTTTCTCCTTCCCATCCCCTGTCTCTAAAAATAAATAAATACAATTTTTTTAAAGAAAAAGAAAGTCAGGAGGTATACTAATCCTTGAAAAAAATCTGCGGAAACAAAAAGACAAAAGAATGTTCTTTGGTGAATCTATCTGATTTGGAAAGTAGGGATTTGCGACAATTTTGACTTGGCATGTGCGTCTATAATAAGAAGGTAATCCAGAATTTAACATATTTACATAGAAAGACAGTTTCCCTGAGCTATCTAGCAATGGAGGTTTTAGTTCCTTTCACCTCTCAGGCCCTCAGATTTCACAATTGGGAACTGAGGAGTCAAATTTAAAAGATCTCTAAACCTCATCCCAAACTCCAAGGTTCTGTGACTTCATGGAAATGTGCTTTTTGCCTTGGACGTGCCAATAAACAAATCACTCGGGTTTCCCACTAGGCTCCTAAAACGGATGCAACTCCTTAATCTGTCTCTAACTAAAACAAAGTATTTCTGAATCAGCAGTCCCCGGACTGGGTCTTGCCCCTCTTGCACCTCGCTCTACAGCAGAAAACCCTAGTGGCCTCCGCGGTATCCCCCCCCCAGGGTAAAAACTACATCTCCCAGGGTGCCCCGAGAGCGGGGAGTCCACTCAGATTGGCCAAGGGTCGGTGACGCTCCGTGTTTTGGCCCCGACGGTCACATGTTTCCTTTGTTGTGAGCTGCGGCAGAGACTGGTGGCTCGAGGTGTCTCCGGGCTGAAAGGAGACCTGCGCCGCCGGCCGCTAACGGACCGCGGGACAGCCGCTGCTGGCCACTTCCAGCCTTCGCCGAGAGGTACCCGGGAATGACAGCTCCGGGACCGGCCGAAAGGCGAGGCACCGGCCAGAACAGGGGCGGAGGGGCGACCGAGGTCACAACCACGGGGTTGTCTGTCTGCAAGAGGGAAGCCAGCGGCGGCCGGCCTCGCGGAGCCAGACCTGGGCGTTCTGAGGAGAGACTGTGGTTGGGGCTGCAGGGTCCCTGTCGGGGGCGAGGGATCTACGGGGCTTTCTTAGGGGTCTTCAGCTCATTAACGACAGTCCTGAAGAGAGGGCACCCCTGCCTCCTGGCACTGCCGCCCGGGAACCGCGGCGCTGGTGACGCGCCCCGCGGGGGGCGGTTTGGGAGGGGCAAGGCCGCCAAGGCTGGGGGTAGCAGGTGCGGGTCACCCCGGTGCCCGGTGGGCGGGAGCACCTGGCGGACGGGGCCGGGGAGACCAGTCCCGCGTGTTGCCGATGGGCTCCGAACGGGACGCTGCTCTTTTTTAACCGGAAAAAACACTGAGAATGTGAAGGCCTCAGATCAAGCCTTCTCGTTTGGTGGGGCGACCGCTGTCTGTCGGGGGCGGCTGACGGGGTCCCGGTGGGTCCCCAGGCTACGGGCGGGAGAAGCCCAATTAAAGCAGTTGCGAAATGTGCTCGGCACTGTCACCTGACCGTTACCCGCCGCCCCCACTCCCCGCGAGCCTTTGTTTACCACGGATCGCGGCGGGGCTCGCGCGGAGAACCCGGCCCTGGAGGACCGTCCCGGGGGAATCGTGGCGGGCGGGGTGGCGGGCGTTCCTCCGGCGGAGTCTCCGCCTACCCTCCCCATCTTCCTACCACTCCAGGACTCGTTTTCTTAATTTAGTTCCTCATTCCCCCGCCCACAAGACTTGCACACTCGGTGCGCAGACTGTTATCGCGATCGGGATTGGGCGCCTGGGGTAGTTCGCGGGGCGGGAACCGCGGGGCGAGTTCCGCGTGTTTATTGGCTGCCGTCTGGTCGCTCTGTGGTCCGTCCAGGCAGTTCTTCCCCGCCCCCTTGAAGGTGATCTGGAGGACGCGCGAGGGCGCGCGCCCGGGACTCTCCTGCAGCTACGGCCGGAGAGGAGCCCGCGGCCGCGGCGCGCGCCCCCGTCGCCCCCAGAGTGAACCTGGCGGCTTCTGCCAGCAGTTTGGGCCAGTTCTGTGCCCGCAGGCAACTGCAGCCGCGGCGCTCCCTCGAGGACCGCAAAATGAACCCCGTTTGAGTGGCGTCTCCTTGCCTGCCAGAATGGTGGGAAGAAAGTCCTCTTGCGAATTGGTTCTTGACGGTTCTATAAACAAGGTTTAAATAGCTAAAGAAGGACCACAACGCCACGTTGTAGGGCGGGCGCATCAGTCAAGCGGTGTCTGTGCATAGCTAGTTTAGTGGGTTTTAATGATTAATCTTTTGAACCCTTGAGCAGCATTTTAAAATTCACGTCTGAAGTGTTTGCAGCTACAGATAGCTGAGGTTGATTTTTATTAGGTACGGGAAATAGATTTAAAATCTGCCTGCTGTCGACCAAGGTGTAGGAAAAAATCAAATATTCTTTAAGGATATACTCCTAAAAGTTAAAAGATTCTTCAGTTCCTCGGTTAGGATGAATTGTTTTCTTTGGAGGATTATAGCTCACTCTTGTATGTGCTAATCCCTATGATAGCGAATTGCAAATGTCTTATTTTTAAAATTGTAAGTTAATGTGACTATAATAAAATATACGAAAGCAGTCATTGCTTAGTGTGTTGAAGATGCGGTTTTCCTGACCTCCTGAGGAGATCGTGGAAATAGAGTGCTTCGGTATTATCAGGTTTTCTTTTCCTGTAAATCTGTAAGAATTGACCGAAAACAGTGCATCTATGTAGGAGGTTGACTTAGCGACTGGGCGGCCTGGTTCAAGCAGGGACTGAATATAAACAGTTTTCAATAGTTACGCATTTTAATGGGCTTTTAAAATTGAAGTGGAGGTGGCTACCCCGGAAAGAGCAGGTTCTGTGATCCCAAGCTTCCTCCTCACATGTGATTCGGGGGTTTTAACCTATCTAAATATGTACAAAATGCAAACCCTTAAATAAAACCATTGAAAGGCAGCTTGTCCAGACAAAGCCTGTGACTTAGTCTCTATACAGGAAGAAGAAATAGCGTTCTGAGTTAGTTCAAGAACTGTATGATTTACTCATATGGGGTATAAAACTGAAACTGATAGACACATTATGGTGGTTACCAGAGGGAAGCAGAGTGGAGGGGGATGAAGGGTAAAGGGGGCCATGTATATGGTGTCCGAAGGTGATTTGCCTTTGGGCAGTGGGCACACGATGCAACGTGCAGATCATGTATCATAGAATTACACACTGGAAACCTGTTAACCAGTGTCACCCCGATAAATTTAATATAAATAAATAGAAATTTAAAAAATGAGTTAGAGCCCTGGCTGGTGTGGCTCAGTTGGTTGGGCATCCCGTCTGGCAAACTGCAAGGTTGCGGCTTGGAGGACTTACTGGGCACGTGTCTGGGTTGTGGTTCTGGTTGGTCCGAGATAGGGGCGGGTGTGAGAGGAAGAGAGAGGCAACCTGTCAGCCTTGCTCTCTCACGTTGGTGTTTCTCTCCCTCTCTTTTTCTCCCTTTCCCTCTGTCTAAATTCAATAAGCATGTCCTCAGGTGAGGATAAAAATTAAAAAGGACTGTCAGCTTTAATTTAAACTTGCTTGGATGTTGTCCAAGTTGCTAGAACCTTGATGCTTTTTCAAAAAACTTTGTTTTAACTTCCTTGTTTTCTGACCTTTCGTTAAAATCAAAAGGTCAGCCCTTTGAAAAATAAATACCATTTATTAAATAAACAACTGCAGTTATTTTATATACTTTTAAAGACTTATTCTA
This sequence comes from Sturnira hondurensis, assembly GCF_014824575.4. Lineage (NCBI taxonomy): Eukaryota > Metazoa > Chordata > Mammalia > Chiroptera > Phyllostomidae > Sturnira > Sturnira hondurensis. Next base: position 2,513,188 of record NW_028091847.1, on the reverse strand, counting down.
TTAAAAACAACAGCTAAACTAACTTTTTTTAGTTGAAGAGTTTGTCACTCTGCCTAAATTCACATAAGGGCTATATAGTGTTTCAGATTTTGGCACATCTTAAAAGTCTACTAAATTGGTGTTTAAACTAGGCTTTATTCAGAGGTTTGTAAAATGTATTTGTGTCCATATTTGTGCCACCACTAGGGTAAATAAAAACCATTTGACTTACACATTTACACATAGAGAAGTCATCTAAAATACTGGATCTCGAACTTGTTCAGGTGGCAGAGCACCCATTGTATCCTTGCAAATTTAACTAATTCTGGTAAGAGAACCAAAAACAATTTTGCCAACAGAAAGCGTAACTAATATTTATCTATAGGTCTTTTGATTTGAAATTTTGAAAATGCATTAAATACCTAAAAGAAGCATGTTAGTGGGGTAAAACCAATGAGGTCAAGTTTACATGTCAAGTCTAGTGAGAAGCATGCATAGGCTCAATAGGACAACTTAATACCAGGTATAATGTCTGGTGATTAATGATTTATTTTTCTTCCATTAGATAACATTAGTAGTCAAAAGTTTTAAGGCCAGGGAGAGACACAATGAGTGGAGAAATTCAGTGTTTTTGGTTCTGTGATTTGGGAAAAGATAGTTTTTTTTTTTTACTTATAGACTATGTGGTTCAGTCTGACATTGTTGAAGCACTCTTAGATTTTTCATCATCAGATACCTCTTATTTCTCTTCCTCTCATTAATCAAAGTCATAATGTATTGACCATTTGAGTTTCTAGTAAACAAAGGGTATTCACTAGTTGCTACAGTTCTACACAAAGAATTTCAGGTTTTAGTTGGTTTGTGGTATCTTAATTGGGTAAGTATGTTGGTGGCGGTTCTGTTAAATTAGAGGGTGAGGGGGAAAGGCAGAAAACTGTACTTGAACAACAATTTTAAAAAGTTAAATAAAGACAAAACAATAAAAATAATGAAAGAAGTTAGAAATGTTGAAAATAGCAGCTTGCAGATTGGAATTTAAATATTACATTTGTAGCCCTGGCTGGTGTAGCTCAGTGGATTGAGTGCGGGCCTGCGAACCACACGATTGGGGTTCGATTCCCAGTCAGGGCACATGCCTGGGTTGCAGGCCAGTTCCTGGTTCCTGGCAGGGGATGCACGAGAGGCAACCATACATTGATATTTCTCTCTCTCTCTCTCTCCTTCCCTTTCCCTCTAAGATAAATAAATAAAATCTTAAAAAAAATATTACATTTGTAAAACTTGGTTTAGGAATCACTGCTCCAAGAGTGAAGGTTTACATTGAGAAGTATAAATTTATAATTTTTAAAAAGCAATCATTAAATATAATGGAATAAATAAATTACCTTCGAGAAAATAGAATAAAATATCTGAAATTTATAAAAATTGCTGATTTTACATAGTACCATATTAAATATAATTTTATAGTTATTTTAAAATACGGATTTCATATTATGTTGCAGTTGGGTTTTTTTCCCTTCTTTTGAGTTACTGTGTATCTTTAATGATAAAAACAGGTTTGTTGTTTCTGCTGTTGTTACTCAAAGTTAAATTTGAGAAAATGAAGTTGTGTAGAGCGTCGCATGTGGCAGTTCACTTCTGCATGTTGTAGAGACCACATCAGTCAAAATGTTGTTGGTTTCCCTTGCTTCATGGTATTTAATAGTCTTTATAAGCCCCTTCATTAATCTGTACTATCTTCAAAGCTTATTGTAACTTCTTTCTTTGTACAGATTTCTGCACTCTAAAGGAAAAAGAAGCTTGGTTGCAGTACAGCTACACTCTAGATTAATTCTGATAGTGGACTTTGGACCAAAGTCTTTGGACTTTGCAGGCCTCCTCTAACTCTTCCCTTACTACCTGTAAGGTTGGTAAGTATTAGCTAAAACCCCGCAGAAAATGCCCAGGTGATTTGCCTTGCCCTTCTACTCCTTAAGGCACACATAAACTAATTACTAAAATTTTGTAGCACACCAAAAAAAATATATTTTGCTTATCTGACCCAAAAAAGTATGTTGATTTGTTCACATCAGATGGCTATTGTTGTGTTGGCTGTTGTCATGTTTTAAATTTGACAGCCTAATGGGAAAGAGGTCAGTGCCCCTGACTAGATAGTTGGGTACTGCATATTTTAAAAAATCTTGTGGCACACCACTTGAAAATCACTGCCTTAAATATAATTCTAGACCAGGTCAGTTGTGAGAGAATCTGTTCCAATTTGCACAGATTGTGTTTTCTGCTAGAAAAATACTGAGCATTTGAGTCAGTTTTCATATCAGTCTTAGAGTTCATGTTTGGTTCTTACTTTAGCCAATCCCACAGGCTAAAGTTGGATCTGAATCCAGTATTTGTGACCCCAGTGGCAGAAAGTAGACTCTCTGTAAATATTTCTTGAATTGACCTGAATTCCTGTGTTGGCTCAGAAACTTATTGTCCATTGGGAAGAGGCACTAAGCTAGCATTAACAGTCCCCTAGTTTGACCAAGTTGAAATGTTGAAGGAACACAAAAGGTAGACTGAGCTCTCTCTACAAGTAAAGAAACATGCAAGATAATATTCACCTCACAATGATCATGTAATCAGCATTTAGAGATGTGTGTTTGTAAATATCTGTAGAAAAAAATTAGTAGTCCATAATTTGGACTTCAGAATTTATGAGTTTTATTTATAGATGTGTGGGCCAGAAATGAGAACCATTTGTGTTTAAGTACTATTGCTATTCTGTGCACAGTTTAAGGTGCTAGACTTTTCTCTTAAGCTTTCCTCTCCTCCCCTCCTATCAAAAAAAAAACCAGTTATGCTGAATTAGTTGGTTTCTGTAGGTATTACATCTTTATAAGTTTCAACAAAGCAGAAAATGCATTTGCATATTAAAAGATTAAAAAGAATTATTTGATAAGCGTGGAGGTTCTATGTGGATAATCTAGATAATTATGGATTAAAAATGAAAATTTTTTCCTGAATTACCCAGAATATTTGAGATTTTTTTAAGTTGATTCCATGGTTGTATGATACATAATGACTAAACTGTTTGCTTTTGGTAATATTGGTAGACCAACTCAGAATTATATAATGGCTTTAAACTCAGATATTATATCAATTACAGACATTCTTCAAATATCCAGTACAGAATTAGCACAGGGTATATATGTTTTTCTCATCTTAATGCTACCATTTAGCATGCTGTTGATACATTTACTCATGCTTCACTCAAGAAACCTTACTGCAGGATATAATTGTCAAATGAAGTTGATAAATAGTGAAGCTAATTTGTATGTAAAAATATCATAAAATTATTTGCTCTAAGAATTGTTATTCAGTAATGCTTTTCTATGCAAAAGTAAACTTCCAGGTAGAAACTGAAATCTACTAAAAACATATTTCAACATATTAGTACAGTAAATAATGCCAACTATGCGTGAAGTAAATTGATTCTGATTTATATGTTGCTGTTCTTCATTTATTGTAGGTGTGGAAACTAAAACAACACAAATATTTTGACTGAGGCTTTGATCAAGCAAATGCAAAAAAGGTATATTTATATTTATGAACTATCTAAACATTATTATTTGAGAATTTAAACCATTTTACTGTCTCTAACCAGGGGTCCTGTGGGTCAGTCAGAGTCATTGGGAACAATTCTGCCCTCAAGATCATAATGGAAGGCAGTGTCATCATCATTTCCATTACTGAATAAAGTACTTACCCACTCCTTTCTACTCCTTCCTGGGAGTCTCAGTTCCCCTTCAACATTTTTCTCCAGTCTGCGAGACACTAAAATAAATTGTCTCCATTCATTTTTCTGGGCCATAAACCAAAAACATGTAACTTTAAATCCACCTAACAATCAGAAACTAGGTCTACAACACTTACGAATTCTGTTAAGAAAAGTTCTTTCAAATGATAGTGTAGCTCTAGGAATAAAGCTCCTGAAGAAGAGAGGAAGGAAAAGAGAGTCACTAGCTTTTCGAGACAAATCTTGTGGCTTTGGCAGTCAGTCATTGACATGACAGTCTGATCACCCTTGCATCCACTAACTTATCTAGAGCAAATTTTCAGTGATTATATTTCCTTGGAAGAAACATTTTCCTCTTGTTTTGTCCAGAGATGCCTACTTAGTTGTTTACTTTTTCCATTAGTAATTAAAATACTTGATTTTAGAAAATGGGAAAACAAAGGTGAATCGATTACATCGGGAGGCCCAAAAAATAAACTTTAAAATGTATCTCATAATTTTAAGACCCTCCTGTGCAAATCATTTACCTACTCTGTCATCAATAGGTAGAGTTTATATAGGGGTGGCCAGAAGTTTGTATAGTTCTTTTTGTGAAATAAAAGTCACATTTTTCATTTGCACCAATAACTTTATTGATTGGAGTTTTTTGCATATGTTGGCTCTCTCCCGTGTGGTGCAGCATTGATTGTTCTCAGTTAATGTCTCAATTTGATCACTTGTCTACCCGACTGTGGAGCATCACCCAGCAGGAATCTTCACAAACCACTTTTGCCATGTTTGATCAGTCACAGCACCTTCTCCATATACTGCACAGGTCTTTCTTTGCATTCCAGTTCATTTTTTCTTTCTTGAAATAATAAAGCATAAATGTGCTGAAAATGTTGCTTATTTTTTTCCATCTTCAATATTAAAATGGCTACATGAAAATTCACCAGTTTTAATTTTTTAATGCACACTGATATGACAGCTGTCACAGTACAATCTTAACAGAATTGTTTTGAATGAAGTTAAAGACAAATAAGTGCTACTAGAGCCATCTTATGAGAAAAAACAAATGAATTTTTGGCCAACCCAATATTAAATATTTCATACTTTGTGGAGACTGGTTAATGGGAGAGTTCTCAGACAGTCCAGACAAAGTGAGGATGTCCTAAAAGCCAAGCCAAAGCTGCTTGGAAGGAAACAGCCCAGATCCCAGAGATAGTCTGTCTTACAAATAAAGCAGTAAACAAGTATCCTGTTGCTGTTGAATACTTTATAATAGCAGGTGATTTTATAATTGTTCTAATCCAGGATTCTCAGTTTTACATTGGGTGAAAGAAGTGGAAGACCTCTTGTCGGTCAATAATTAAGGAACCAGCTATGAAAATAAGGGGTTTTTCTTTTTTTTTTTCTCCTGCTTTTTTTTTTTCTTCAAAGAGTACATTTATTAAAGCTGGGGACAGTGAAACAAGACAGAGCTCAGGACAGAAAAAGCAACAAGAGAGAGCCTAGGTGGGGCTGCCTTGGCATTCTAAAAATGTTATAGGAAAGAAATGAGCCAAGGCAGACTGCTGTCAGCTCACTGGAGAGTCAGAGGGAAGGGAACCTTAGGAACAGGTTCAGAGGTTTGGCCTGGGACGAGCTGCTGCTGCTGCCCATTGCTCCCCTGATTACAAGTCTCAGTGGAGTCCCCTAGAGCCTAGGAGATGTACACCTGTCAGGGAAAGGAAAGGCATGGACATGTTCCCCCTGAGAAAGAGAACTCAAGTGTTTTTTGTTTTTTAATATATTTTATTGAGTATGCTATTACATTTGTCCCATTTTCCCCCCTTTCATTCACCTCCACCCTGCACACCCCCTCCCACCCACATTCCCCCCCTTTAGTTCATGTCCATGTGTTGTAAGTTCTTTGGCTTCTATATTTCCTATACTATTCTTACTGTCCCCCTGTCTATTTTCTACCTCCCGTCTATGCTCCTTATTTTCTGTACCTTTTCCCCTCTCTCCTCCTCCCACTCCCCTGTTGCTAATCTTCATTTCTGTGGTTCTGTTCCTGTTCTAGTTGTTTGCTTTTGTTTTTGTTTTAGGTGTGGTTGTTAATAACTGAGAGTTTGCTGTCCTTTCACTGTTCTTATTTTTTATCTTCTTTTTCTTAGATAAGTCCCTTTACCATTTCATATAATAAAGACTTGGTGATGATGAACTCCTTGAACTTGACCTTATCTGAGAAGCACTTATCTGCCCTTCTGTTCTAAATGAAAGCTTTGCTGGATAGAGCAGTCTTGGATGTAGGTCTTTGGATTTCATGACTTGGAATACTTCTTTCCAGCCCCTTCTTGCCTATAAGGTTTCTTGAGAAATCAGCTGACAGTCTGATGGGAACTCCTTTGTAGGTTCCTATCCCCTTATCTCTTGCTGCTTCCAGAATTCTCTCCTTCATTTTAATCTTGAGTAATGTAATTATGATGTGCCTTGGTGTGTTCCTCCTTGAGTCCAACTTCTTTGGCACTCTCTGAGCTCCCTGGATTTCCTGGAAGTCTATTTTCTTTGCCAGATTGCGGAAGTTCTCCTTTATTATTTGTTCAAATAACTTTTCCACTTGTTGCTGTTCCTCTTCCCCTTCTGGTATTTCTATAATTTGGATGTTGGAACATTTAGAAATATCCTGAAGGTTCATAAGCCTCTCCTCATTTTTTTTGAATTCTTGTTTCTTCATTCTTTTCTGTTTGGTCTTTTTTTCTTCCTTCTGGTCCACTCCATTGATTTGAGTCCCAGTTTTCTTCCCATCACTATTGGTTCCCTGTGCATTTTCCTTCATTGCACTTAGTGTAGCCTTTATTTTTTCATCTAATTTGCGACCAAAATCAACCAATTCTGTGAGCATCCTGATTACCAGTGTTTTGAACTGTGCATCTGATAGGTTGGCTACCTCTTGGTCACTTAGATGTATTGGCTCTGGGGCTTTGATCTGTTCTGTTTGAGCCTCTTTTTTTGTTGTTTGTTTGTCTTGTTGTGCCTGTTATATAGTGAGGGGTGGAGCCTTAGGTGTTCACCAGGGCAGTGCTACCCAGTTGCTGGGTTGTGACGAGGTATGTGGGGGTGGGGTCAGAGAGGGAACAGTGGTGCTTGCTCTGCTCTCTCAGATTTCAGTCCCTTCTGCCGCTTCCCCCAAGCAAATTCGGCCCTTCTGGTGCTGGTTCCCGGGTGGGCTTGTGTGCTTTCTAGGAACCTGTGGGTCTCTCCAATGAACTCTCCTGTGAGGCCGGGAGTCTCTCCCAGCACCTCAACCCCCACAAGTGTTTTCAATTGGTGTTTTTAAGCTTTATTTCCCATCGCTGGGGCCCTGGGTTGTGCAGTCTGTCTTGCTCCCCAGTTTCGCCTGGTTTATCTGCCTGCAAATGTGGGACTGCGGTCAGCAAGCCACCTTGCACACCTCACTGGGTCCGCCCATTGCCACCCCTCACCCTGGGTCCAGCAGTCACCACTGTTTCCTGTCGAGACCCTTCTCCGCTGGCTGCCAACTCCGCCCCTCTTACAGGTCTGGATGAATGGTTGTCAAACGTCCATACAGTTCATTTCTCTGTCAGTTCTAGTTGTTTTTATGTTTCTAAATTTTTTGTTGTCCTTAATTTTGGTTGTGCGAGGAGGTACAGTGTGTCTACCTAAGCCTCCATCTTGGCCGGAAGTCCTCGAGAACTCAAGTTTTAATCAGCCTCACACATTAATACTTAACTCACTCAATATGCTACCCCCAGTTCTATGAGGTACAGTTAGGACACCAGGTGACAAATACCAGATGCAGTAAGATGACTGAATACAGAACAGAGTATCTTTTCATGGATGTAAGTAAACTTGTCCCTTTTATCCAAAAGGGAGGTACTATTATAAGTAATGTGCAGTGAACATAGGGTTGCACACATCTTTTCAAATTAGTCTTTTGTATTTCTTCAGATAAATACCCCAAAGTGGAATTGCCTGTCATGTAATAGTTCTATTTTAAATGTTTTGAGGAGCTACCATACTGTTTTCCGTGTTAGGCCTTCTTCGTGCCACCATAGTTAGGCCTGGGTCTCTGACTGCTGAAATATTTCGGGAAGAGGCTGGGTCCTCTAGAAATGATTGTGATGGGAGTCTGAGGGCACGGGAATAGGTGAGAGTGACTGTGAGTGCTCTCAAGCGATTAGAAACACATTTTGGATCACATATCAACTTAGGGAGCTGTGGGAAAGTGAGTAGAAGAACCTCTCAAAAATCAAAATTGAAGAGAGTTGACAGCTATAGCTCAGTGCCTCAATTCATCAGTTACCTATTCATAGTCACTTAGGAAGGAGACTTAAAAACAAATTACTACCTAATCAGAGTGAAAATTTAGGAGAAAATAGAGAAAAACAAAATAAACAAAGACCTTAATATTTTGGCATATGTGCCTCCTTTTTCCTATCCCTAGATGCACTGACACATAAATTTTCTATTTCCTTAGCGTACATTTTATGACCTGCTCATCACTTACTATCTGCTTAATACTTCCCTATGTCGTTGAATACTGTAAATAATTTTTAATGGCTGCATAGACCTTGTTCTGTCCTTACGATGTACTTTTGTTTAATTCCCCCTTATAAGGCATTTAGGTGGTTTTAAGTCTTTTTTGTTAAAACAGCATTGAACATCTCTATAGATAAATCTTTCTACATATCCTGATTATTTCCCTGGAATTTCTAGAGAGGGACTTGCTGGTCAAACAATATACATATTTTTAAAGCCCATTGATAGATAAACGGTAACTGAATTCCTCTCTAGCATCACTATATTAAGATAATATACACTTATATTAGTGTTCTGAATGCAGTCAGATCCTCTGTCTTACAGTGTTCTGACTTATCTCTACCTTCGGAACAGAACACAGCTGTGTGAAAGGGGAGACAGAAGGTTATTAGTAATTCACAGAGCATGTGGTATCCTTTCAGCAGGGGCGCTTACAGAGTACTATTGCAAATTAGTTACAAGGTTTTGACTGTGCAAAAGTAATTTTTATTTATCAATTTTATTAAAATGAAATGTTGCTCTCTACCCTACTTGAAATGTATTATGCAGTTTTATTGTAGTGTTAATATCAAAATCAAATATGTCATTTGAATTCTAAATTTTTTACTCATCTCAATGTTTTCCCTTTTTTTTTTTACTTTTAGCCACATCAGTAAGATCCCTAACAGTCATTTCTCAGCAATTGTATAGTCAACTGATGTAACAATGGTCCTAATATTGGGGCGAAGACTAAACAGAGAGGATCTCGGGGTGCGTGATTCCCCAGCAACGAAGCGTAAAGTTTTTGAAATGGACCCAAAATCTCTGACAGGCCATGAGTTTTTTGACTTCTCTTCAGGATCATCCCATGCTGAAAATATACTCCAAATATTTAATGAATTCCGAGACAGCCGCTTATTCACAGATGTTATCATTTGTGTGGAAGGAAAAGAATTTCCTTGCCATAGAGCTGTTCTCTCAGCCTGTAGTAGCTACTTCAGAGCTATGTTTTGTAACGACCACAGGGAAAGCCGAGAAATGCTGGTTGAAATCAATGGTATTTTAGCTGAAGCTATGGAGTGTTTTTTGCAGTATGTTTATACTGGGAAGGTGAAGATCACTACAGAAAATGTGCAATATCTCTTTGAAACATCAAGCCTCTTTCAGATCAGTGTTCTCCGTGATGCATGTGCCAAGTTCTTGGAGGAGCAACTTGATCCTTGTAATTGCTTAGGAATCCAGCGCTTTGCTGATACCCATTCACTCAAAACACTTTTCACAAAATGCAAGAATTTTGCATTGCAAACTTTTGAGGATGTGTCCCAACATGAAGAATTTCTTGAGCTTGACAAAGATGAACTTATTGACTATATTTGTAGTGACGAACTTGTTATTAGTAAAGAGGAGATGGTTTTTGAAGCCGTCATGCGTTGGGTCTACCATGCAGTTGATCTGAGGAGACCACTATTACCTGAGCTCCTGACACATGTGAGACTCCCTCTGTTGCATCCCAACTACTTTGTTCAAACAGTTGAGGTGGACCAATTGATCCAGAATTCTCCGGAGTGTTATCAGTTGTTGCATGAAGCAAGACGGTACCACATACTTGGGAATGAAATGATGTCCCCAAGGACTAGACCCCGAAGGTGAGAAGACTTTAAAAATTACCTACAATATAATTAACAAAAGTTTTTGTTTTTTAAGTATTTTTAAACACCTGAAGGTAATTTCAGTGTAGTCATTTATATGTATTGTCTACACGATGATTTATATAATTTAAGATTTATTTTAGATTATGCAAGTCATTAGAATGTCTCTCCCAGTAAAGACTAGATTCAACAATAGTATCCTTTTTATTGTTCTGAGCTATCAGAGGTTGTTGCAAAAGGTATTTGCAACTGTGCACGTCTCAACATATTTTTACTAATTTCCCATAACCTCCATAGGGTCCCGAAACATTCCACTTTTCTTTTCAGAGAGTCTTTGGATATGAAGGAGCTAAAAAACTTTAGTAGACTCTAACAGGCAGCATGAAATAAAGAGGTGTGAAGTAATGTACATCAGATGTGAAACCCAAGCTTCAGATCTTTTCTCATTCCACAGTTACTATATTTAATGTCAGTCTCAATTTAAAAATTTTTTTCAGATTATAAAGTTGTATCATATAGAATTTGGAAATTTTATGTTACGGGTAGGAATACAATTAAAGTATGTACTATTATTTTGTGGCTTCTTATAGTTGGTTATTTCTGTAAAACACCTATAGATTTTTAACTCATAAACTATAAAAAAATAATCTCCAGGCCTTAATAATAGAAGGAATAATATTATACAGTCAGCCCTCCGTATCCATGGGTAAGAAACTCAACCTGAGATTGAAAATATTTGGGGGTGAGAAAATTCCAGAAAGCTCCAAAGAGCAAAACTTAAATTTGCCACATTCCGAGCACTATAGCAAATCCACAAGAATGAAGTGATGTGTAGGTATACACTGTTGTGGACTGTATGCAAATGTAGATTATATGCAAATACAACATTTTATATAAGGGACTTTAGTGTCCATGGATTTTGCTATCCATGGGGGTCCTGGAACTGCTCCCACATGTACTTTACTGTGAATAAGCAAGGAATGGCTATTGTGAGAAATTCAACGGTAAAGACTTTAAAATAACTTTTCTAACAAAGCTAAGGTTGGGTTTTTTAATTATGGTAATAAAACACATAAAATTCACCTTCATATTTAAGTGTACAATTCAATTATTGTTAAATACATTTACATTGTGCCCTGGCCAGGTAGCTCAGCTGCTTGGAGCATCATCCAGTACACCAAAAGGTTGCAGTTTTGATCCCTGACTGGGGGCGGGGGCAGGGGAGCAGGTGCATATGGGAGGCAACAGATTGATCTCTCTCTCCCCTTCTCTCCCTCTCTCCTCCCTCCCCACCTCCCTTCCCCCCTCCCCACCTCCCTTCCTCCCTCCCTCCACCTCCCCCTACCTCCCCTCCTTCCTTTCTCTCTAAAAGCAAGAAACATATCCTCAGGTGAAGACTTAAAAAAGGAAATACATATGTATGTTCACATTGTCGTGAAACTAGTATTTATTTTTATTTTCTTATACCATCTCCACCTTTCCTATGAATTTACCATAGTGTAGCTCTCAAACATTTTTTGTTCTGATATTTTATTTATTTATTTTTATTTTACTTTTAAATTACAGTTTACATTCAGTATTATTTTGTACTTTTCAGGTATACAGCATAGTAGTTGGATAATTATATACTTTACAAAATGTTCTTCCCACCCCCATGTTTCCAGTGCCCACCTGACGCCACACAGTTATTACAGTATTACTGACTATATTCCCTGTGCTGTACTTTGTGTCTCGTGACTATTCTGTAGTTCTTAATCCCTTCACCTCTTCCATTCAGTCCTCCAGTTCCCCTCCCCTCTGGCAGCTATGAGTCTGTTTGAATTTTGTTTGTCAAACCATATTTTTAACTTTGATTTTGATTGTTATTATTGTTTTGGAATGTGATTAAAATTCAGCGTATTGTAAGATAGCATGTCTAAAATCTGTGACTACATGTCTGGATATAGCAAAATTTAATCTGTTCCCTTGTATGTAAAATGAAAATGGTGATAAATGATACTTGCTTTACAGATTTTGTCATTAAAACTGTTAAATGTAGTAATTTTTAAGGTCTTCAGCATAGAAAGTACTTAAAAACCATTAGCTATTATTTATGTAGTATAGTATAGGTCTGACCCATTTTTAAAAAACTCCCAGTACTTGACAGTCTGAACTTTTTATAAATTAGATACAATATAGGGTAACTATTATTACCAAAAAATTAATGTAATATTTCTTATATTATGGTTAGAGTAAATCTTTTTCTTTAAAGTCAGCTGACTTACATCAATTGTATCTCAATAAAACTGGAAAAAACTGACTATAGTTTTAAAAAGTTATTTTATGGAAAATGTAAATATTTTACTTAGTCACTTAACAAAGGACAAAAAACAATTTTATTCTATAAATGTACGATTTTTTAAAAGGTACTGTTCTTTTTAAAGGGCTGTTAAGAAACAGGCTGAGCTTAAGCATGTGGATGGACCAAGGTTCTTAAACATATTAAGAAAGCTGAACAGCTTTGGGGCTGTTCCACAACTTCTCTGGATGCACAGTATCCCTCCAAGGAAAATCACACATTTTTCCGAACAGAGTCCTTTTGTAGCAGAAGAAAGTTTGGGGGCCAAATAGGGCTAATAATACCTGTCCTGCATATCTCATTGGATTAGAATAGGGACCAAGGAATATGTGTTGCAAAATCAAAATACTGTCATTTATTATTAATATTATTTAAATGTCATTTTTATCAGGTCACTTATAAAAATGTGACCTGAATGAAATCAAATTGCAGCCTAAGGGTTAATTAGGTTAGATAATAAATACTTTTGATTCACTTGATTATTCAATTTATAAAAGTTTACTTCCAATTTTTAAGGGAACTTATCCATTTTATACGGTGACACATCTATACATAAGATTGCCATATCACCTTTCTTTAGGCGCCATATAGGAAAAAATGAAATTATAGTTATATTTAATTTACAGATAATTATAAATGTAATATCAGATATTTATTTTATGTAGGCATTATGTGAGGAATGTAAGAGGAGTATATTATTTTATAACTCTGCAATCAACTTCTCTCCCCTAATTATTATTATTATAATTCTGTCTTCCACTTTTTTGTTACTGTGTGTTAGTACCAATCACTAGGAATTTCATTATCTGAACGATGTGTATTATTTGTACAGGTTCTCATCTTTCTAAGAAACTCCGGAAAGGGAGTGGTGTCTCCGCTTCTTCAACTGCAGTTCACTCCTCTGACTTCTGCTCCCGTCACCCTACAGAAACTCCTCTCAGTCAGGCCGTCACTGCTTGTCTCATTGTTAGACACTTCTTTGCAGTCTTCATCCAGCTTGATCTCTCTGCAGGATTTGACATTATTGATTGCTTTCATCCCTCTTGGAACTCCTCCTATCCTGTGGATACCATTTTCCTCGTGGTCATCTTACTTCTCTAACCGCTCTTTTTCAGTTTGATGGTTCTATATCTAGTCTTGGAAATGGTGCTGGTCCCTCTGGTCCATGTCTCTCTGTCTCACTTTACACAGGCGATCTCATCTGTTCTTACGCTACCGTGCATGCTATTGACTATCAAACCTCTTCTCTCTAGCCCAGACTTTTTCTTTGTTCAATCATCCATTCATGTAGACAGTGTTTCTTTTTTAAAAAAATTATATATTTGTATTTTTTACTTGATGCATTGTTAAAAATAACATAAGCAAAATAACATCATACTTGAAGTTAGTAATTCTTTAATATTATCTAATACCCAATTCATATTAATACTTCCCGCAACTGTTCTCTCATGAACCTGGATCCAGTCTAGGACCACTGTTGCATCTGGTTATTGCCATGAAGTCACTTTCATTTCAGAACAATTTCTTTTTGGTGATTCTATCTTGTGACAGGCAAGTCGTCTAGAATAACATTCCACCTTCATATTAGTTTCATTGCTTCCTTGTGGTGTTGCTGCTCTATTTAGTTACCATATTTTACCATTTATAATGCACACCCACATTTTTGGCCCAAACTTTCAGGAAAACATCTTTCATTTCAATTTTTTAATTCAATTTTTTATTTATTTACATTTAGAAACAAAACCGACTATTGTATTATAGGGTATTATTTTGCATATGGCTATCATTATTGCTTTCTACAGTTATGCTTTTAACGCATAAGCATAAAGAATTTAAAACACTAAATACAGAATTATTACTACCCATATATAATGCACATCCTATTTTTCCCTCAAAAAATTGACAAAAAAGTGCATGTTATACATGGCAAAATACAGTTTATTTCTGGAAACTAGAAGTTGGCTCTACAAGCTTCAGCTTAATGGAAGCCAGTTAAATATTTTTGACCGGAGTTCACCATTAGGTAATGTATCATATTAGAAGATACAAGATATGTGATTGTCTTACCTTTCTCCATGCAATTACCTCCAGATTAGGGTGATAACAGTTTACGCCACTGCACACACAGTTAGATGACACTCCACGTCAGCCAGTAGTTCTTTGTATTTATCTCGTATCAGGTGTCCTCTAGAGCTCAGCCCATGCTGGCTAGTCTGCCTGTACCCAAGGCCAGCAGCCCCCAAATAGGAATTCTCTTCTAGAGGGCGGGCCCCTTGTAATACTGGCTTCCCCTGCTGGGTGAATGTTCTAGGAGCCCATCTGTATCTGTGCACCAGCTGGTGTTGTGAGAGGCTGTGTTTGGCTTTAGTGAAAGTTTTTTTAAGATTTTCAGTGTTTGCCCATTTTGTGATGGGTTATTTACAAGCACACCTGCCCGTGCCACACTGAATGTTCACCAGTTTTTCTCTGGACGGAAAAAGACATCAAGGGGAAACCTTTTGCAAGTGTGGGAGAGGTCAAACAAACAAACAAAAAAAAAATGGAAAAAGCACTAAAAGGCATCAAAATCAAAGGGTTCAAAAACTGTTTTGAACAGTGGGGAAAAAATATCTCAATAGGTATATTGCACTCAATGGAGAGTACTTTGAAGGTGACTAAAGTTTATAAACCTGTAAGAAAAAATGCACAATATTTTAGAAATAAATTACAGGAGTTTGGGGGGGTCCCTCCTCATATACCCATGTGTCTCCTAAATGATAGAAAGCCCAAAAGTGCACCCAAGAGCATGAAAGTTTTGATGATCTGCACTGCCAGTTGCACTGCATGGAGAGAAAACAGCAGAGACCAATCACAGAAGGAACAAAGCTTAGGAGCAATTGGTTGTATTTATTAATATATATTATGCAACTTTAAATCTCTGCACCAACACGTAATATTATTTTGAATAAACACCAAGTGTAAGCATCACGATGTGTTCAGAGTACTGGCTTCAGAAACTGACAGGCCTGGATTAGAGTCTGACTGTCTACACAGCTGTCAGCCCCATGACTCTGGGCGAGGCACTTGAACTGCACTGTGTATCCATCAGTCTTCTCATCCGTAAAATGAGCATACTGCTACCTACCCCCGTAAGGTTGTTGTGAGGATTGGAGACAGTTTACGAAAGAATACATAACCTAGCATTTAACACAAAAATGCATAATAAAAATTATTGCAAAAAATTATAAGCATAAATTGTTCATTCTGTAAAGAAAAAAATCAGTGCTCTTTGTCATATTCCATTGAGAAATAGATAGCTAAGATTTAATAAGCTACTACTACCTCTTGCGTAATAGTCAGTTACCATATAATGAGTGTAGGAGTATGACTGTCCTAGTGAGAACAAGGTTCAAGTTCCTATTAGAAACCAGTTGAGAAAACTAGGGTAAAGATTTTGGGGTTGTGGTTTTTTGGTGTTTTTTTTTTAAGAAGTAGTGTTTTAATTGAAACAGACATAGATACAGAGAACAAACTCATGGTTGCCAGAAGGGAGGAAGCTGGGGGACTGGGTAAAAAAGGTAAAGGGATTAAGTACAGATTGGCAGTTATAAAATAGCCACGGGGATGTAAAGTACAGCATAGGTAATACAGTAAATAATATTATAATAACTGCATGGTGCCAGATGGGTACTAGGAAATACTAGGGGGAAACATTTTGTAAAGTATATGGTTATCTAACCACTATGTTGTACACCTGATATTAATACAAAATAATATTAAATACTAAAAAAGAATGTTTTAGGATTAATAAATACTTTCATTCCTTATTTGATAGGTAATAAAACTGAGGCAAAATTAAGTGAACCAACTTGCTCTTGTCACAAAGTTACTTAGTGGCAAAGCCAAGGATAAAATTTTTTGTTCTAGTCCCTACTATATTATGGGATTCATGGTTTCATATTTTTATACATGTTAATTCATTGTTATTTTGAATTCAAATATTTTTACATAAAAGTATATATTGTAATTCTCCCTTTGCCAGACCTTAGGTATATTAGTTTTCCCCAAACAATACCTGTTACCAGGTATTGAACTCTTTTCAGAAATATTCTTTGCATATAGCCCTTGCTGAGTGGCTCAGTTGGTTGGAGCGTCATCTGGTACAGAAAAAGTTTGCAGAATGAATCCCTGGATATGGGAGGCAACAGATGGATGTTTCTCTCTCCTCCCCCCCCCAAAAAATCAATAGAAAAATCCTCAGGTGAGGATTTTAAAATATGTATGTTGCACATAGAAATGGCGTGTGTGTGTTTGTGCATGTGAGCACATACCTCCCCACTTCTGTTTATGTGGGCAGTGCGCCACAGTTTCGCACCTTGTTTTTATCACTTGAAAGTATGTTGGAGATTGTTCTACATCACTACATAAAAGACTATTTTACTTTTACTTTTTTGTTACGGATATTTTCAAATTCATTTTTTAAAACTTCATACTACCTCATTTATGAATGTCATAATTTATTTGATTCATCTCTTAATGATGGACATTTAGGTTTGTTTCTAGATTTTTGCCATTGAAAAGAATGTTCAGTAAATATTCTTGTGCATTTGTTTGTATACACTGGTAATTTTTAACTTGAATTACTAAAAGTGGAATTGCTTAGTCATAGAATAGGTGCATTTTTTAAAATATTTTATTTATTTATTTTTAAAGAGGGGAAGAGAAGGAGAAAGAATGGGAGAGAAACATCAATATGTGGTTGCCTCTCATGTGTCCCCTACTGGGGACCTGGCCTGCCACCCAGGCATGTGCCCTGACTGGGAATCGAACCAGCGACCCTTTGCTTCACAGGCCTGTGCTCAATCCACTGAGCTATACCAGCCAGGGCAGAATATGTGCATTCCTAATTTTTGTGGATACTGTATAAAATTGTCTTCCAAGCTATACTTTAACCAAAAATGTGGAAGGGTCTTATTTCTCCATTCCTTTGCCAACATACTATATTATTGGTTTTTGTAAATCTTTATTACTCTGGAAAGTGAAAGCCGTCTCTCATAATTTTAATTTGCATTAACTGTCGATGATTGAGCATCTGTTCCACAATCCATTGAGTCTGATGTATCAAATTTCTGATTAGGAGGAATTTGATCTAGTTTACCAGTTGAAGCATAAAAGGTTACACATTGGCCTGGCACATTGTCTTGTAGAACCTAAGGGCAAAACTCAACAGGGCCTCAGAGAAGCCTGGAACAGGCTACTGAAAAACCATCAGAAGCCAATCTGTGACCTTTCTGTCCTCTTGCTGTGTCCACATTACTCTGACTGAACGTGGCCACTCACAGGTTTTAGGTTTCTATATACAAGTACAGTCACTCAGAGAGACAATCTCTCCCTCTCTTGTGGAGAAAGAATCTCTGTTTAAGCCAGACAACATTCTCTGGACAGGTAGCCTTTGCCATGGAAGCAGGATCAGGTAGCAAAAATGTGATGACTGAAAGTCTACTCACATATTAGGTTGAGTGGAAGACCTAGTGGCTATTAATAGTGAAGTGTGATTTTTTTTCCTTTGTTGTTTCTTAACTTGGGGAAAAGAGGAGGAGAGTAATTTAATTGGAACAACTTTAGAAAATGAGATAAGCAAAAAACATCACCGATGTTCCTATTTCCAAAAGGTAACACTGCAACATTTGGCTGTGTTCTTCCCTTTATTCTCTCTGAATTTCTTATTACTACTATTATTTTACAGAGTTATAATCCATTTCATAGTCTGCTTTTAGTATTCAGTATGTGGTCAACATATTTCTGTAACATGAAATCTACAACATACCATAACCATTCCCCCACATTGGAGCTCTTCCTGATTTTTTTACCATTAAGCGAGATGAACATTTTTGTGACTATTTAAGCCCATCTGCGATTAGTTCCTAGTAAGTTCTTACTTAGATAAATGCTGATTTTTAAAAGTAAACATTTTGATTCTTTTGATCAGTACAGCCATTTCTTTTCTAATTTCACATGGAAGGCATGTGTCCTCACCAAGGTTAGAAAGCCCTACGGTTTATGGCCAGCATAACCTGTAAGGAGTCATTTATATTGATGAATTGACCATGATGTAGTGATTCCTCTAGGCCCAAACATTTTTTTGATACATTAATACATTAAGAATAGACCAGACTACTAAGGACATATTTAAAATTTACTTCGAGATACAAGTCATTTATCTTCTAGCCTATATACTGGGTGGGACAAAAGTAGGTTTACAGTTGTGAGTATGCAAAAGAGTTTATTCTTGTATTATTATTTATTAATTATTGTATTATTTTCCATGTGAACAACTGTAAATCTACTTTTTACCCACCCTGTATTTATTTGCAATAAAAAATGGAACTGTCAAACAGACTAGATATGTTAAATCAACCTGTTCAGCATATTCTCTCACTATAGGCAAGTCACCACATGGGAAGCCAAGGTTTACCAAGGCTGTTTGGCAAGCACGGAATACAAAGGGAGTTAGATCGGGGCCTAGGATAGCTGGAGGAAGTCTCATCCACCATGAAAATAGTCTTACCAAAGAACCAATAATGTTCGATTTAGCTAAGATTAAGATCCTCTTCCTTAGGCCAGCAATTTTCAAGCAGTGTGCCGTAAGAATCTTTGAAACACGCAATACCCATTTAGTCAGGGGTGCTGATGTCTTCTCCCTTAGATTGTCAGAAAATGACAGCAGCCAACACAACAATAGCTATCCTATGTGAATGAATCAAAATTACACCTTTTTTTGGTCAGACAGGAAAAAATAAATTTTTGGTTTGCTGCAGAATTTTAGTAATTAATATGTGCCATGAGATGAAGAAGGTTGGAAATTGCTGCCTTGGACAGTTAAGTTGAGTGGGCACAGGAAATGTTTGCCTCTGATTCTTACTTTCATTCATTCATTTACCTTACTTATTACTTCTAGGGCTGACCAATCCCCTCTTTTGATATAAAGAGGGGAAGTATAAATTAATACATTGTATTTAGTAGCTGTCATGTCCTACAGATTTAAGAGCCCTTCAGTCTCTTTAGGGCTTAAAGTCTCTCATCTCTATTTTAGTCCATTATTTTTGTTTTGATGGCTTAGTTTTCAGGTATTTTTGAGTCTTGGAATGTTTGATAGACTATATCACTAACATCTCTCCCTTTACCCTTCCAACTTCCCACTATATGGAAACAGACTACCTTTCCTATTGTGTTTTTTTAATGTATTCAGTTACTCTTCCCATTAGCCAGGATCACCTTCTGACCACTTTTTGTTGACGAAAGTTAGTTTGGCAATTCACCTGTTTCTGGTGTGTTTGGCATTAATTATATGTGGGTTTGTTATTTTGGCCAGTAAGTCCTTTATTTCACCTTTTGAGATTCCTAACTGAACCTGGATACAGGTTCAAAAACAAATTTTGTTGTTTTGTTTTAGAACATCCTGTAGATTTATAATTATTTTACTTTTTACATAAATCAAAGAATGTGAACTTTTAATTTGACCTTTTTAAATTTGTAGGGAAAGATGATGATTTTTTAAAAATATTTACCATTATAAGAAAAGGATAGTTTGGTTTTCATACTTTCCTAAGAATAAAGAGTGAGAATTAGCATTAAAGCAACAAATATTTGTTATTTTGTCACAGCAGAAAATCAATTTCACTTGAAAGGATCAGTAAAATAAAGTAACATTCATGCTAAATAGAGATTTATGAATATCCAGAATTTTATTAATCCTCTGCTAGCATTTTGACTGTCTTTTTGCTCTAGTCACCATTATTAGCTGGAGTAACTTATTTTCTTTATGGCAGTCAGTGCAGCCTAAGTATTTTTCCAAGATCCAGGAATAAACATAACTTTGATTGGGTTAACAGTCTCTAATGAGAAGACCAGACTCGTCTCCAATTAAGTTAGAAGCCTCTGGGCTGTGAGTAGGACCTTCAGTACAGGTAAAACTACTACCAGTTTGCTGATCTTTTCAGGTAAATACAAATTCCAGTAGACACTGAAACAATTCCATGTTTAGTAGCACTAGATGTTTTAGCCATTAGCTTTTTGTGGTGTTTTCTCATTTCAAGGTACAATAAACAATATATGTTTATTGGACTAGGAAGTCTTGAAAAAGACAAGCAAATTCAAGCAAAAGGAAAGTAGTAAAACAAGTAAACTGTTATAAGTATAAAACAAAAATTCTATGATGTATCATAATTACATTGATTTTTCATTAAAACAATTAGAAGTGATTGAACCCCAGTGACAGTATTTATCAATTTTGTTTTGCTCAGTCAATAAATAAGACTTTAGGGAATATCACAGGGATTTTTCTTAGAGATATTTTAAGTATGATTGTAGGAAATGATACTTTTAGGAAAAGAAGGATGAGTCAGTAGTACACTACTAAGTGGCACTATCTTCTTTTTCATTTGGAATTATTTGGAAAATAGTAGATATTATTGATATTTGAGGCCTTCTAATAATGTTTTACTATATATTAGGTTAGAGTTATATAACTTGCTGGGTTCCTGAAAGTAATTTTTATTGTATCTGTGAAGAAAATTCTTTTCTACAATATTATATTTCTGGTATTATAATTAAAAAAGTATGCTTGGCATGGAATAAGTGAATGATTTAGTTAGTTGGGTAGAACGTTAACAGCTCTATTAAAGGGACGTGCCAATATTGCTGAGTTTGGTTTTTCCTAGTGCGCTTGTGAGACTCACGCTGACTAAAACTTCATACCAGTGTTCTGACATGGTGTTTTCCCCTCCACACTTAAGTTAGCATTGTTCTTTGTGAGACTCTGTCTTGCTTTATTTTTAACATTCTTTGTTATAAACTTTGTTAACATTTTTAGTGACTACCCAACATTTTGAGTTGGATTACCTGAATTTACTTGACTTTAAAATTTTATTTAAAAAATAATTTCTATACATATACAGTTATGCATTGCTTAACTGTATTATTCTGAGAGGATATATTCTGAGAAATGCTTCTTTAGCTTCTGATTGCATAGTTGTGCAGACATCTGCTCAAACCTAGGGGGCATAGCCCACTGCGCACCTAGGCTGTCTGGCATAGCCCATTGCTCCCAGGTGGTAAGCCTCTGCAGCCCGTCACTGTATGAAACAGTATGAGATGAAACCAAACCCTAGAGAAAACACTGCACCTGGCTGGTGTAGCTCAGTGGGTTGAGCGTGGGCCTGCAAACCACACGATCACAGTTCAATTCCCAGTCAGGGCACATGCCTGGGTTGCAGGCCAGTTCCCAGCAGGGGACTCACAAGAAGCAACCATACATTGATACTTCTCTCCTTCTCTCCTTCCCTTCCCCTCTAAAGATAAATAAATAAAATATTTTTTTAAAAAAGAAAGAAAACGCTGCAGTCAAGGGACACAAATAGACAAACTGTATGACACTGCTGCTGGTGTGTACACTGTTTGACAGCAAAACCTTTTTCTTTCTCTTCCTCTCCCTCTCCCTTCCCTCCATTCCTCTCTCTCTAAAGTAAATTTTTTTTTAATTTACAAAAAATTACTACCAGAGTTCCATTTGGGTTAGGTAGGATCTCTGGACTGCTTAACGATTTTTAAAGCAAAACTCAAAGGTATAAAATACTCAGGAATTTACTGCGGAAAAAAATGATAGCACTAAATCCCTTGTAAGTGTTCTCAAAGTAGTAATTGGTAGACTGTATCACTTGACACATGCATTAGAGAATAAATGGTTTATAATACTGCCCCACTTTCTTTATGATAACAGTATTGTTTTTAGGGTCTTACACAATCTTGAATATCTTAATTTATTATTTATTCATTCTTATAATAATTGTTTTAGGTCAACTGGCTTTTCAGAGGTGATAGTGGTTGTTGGAGGCTGTGAGCGGGTTGGAGGGTTTAATCTCCCGTACACCGAGTGCTATGACCCTGTGACAGGAGAATGGAAGTCTTTGGCTAAGCTTCCAGAATTTACCAAATCGGAGTATGCGGTCTGCGCTCTAAGGAATGACATTCTTGTTTCAGGTAAATAAAGAATTATTGTAGTAGCTGCTTTTAACTTGAACATAGCTTGTCCATTTTAAATGATAACAGCGTCTCAAAAGAAAAGAGTAAAATTGGATGTGCCCACTTTAGGGAAATCAGTTTATACAACAAATAAAACCAAGAATGACTTTTTGCTATAACTTCAGTATCTATGATCTAAAGTCTCTTAATTGGTTAAGTAACCGTACCAGCTTTGCAGATTACTTTATTACTACACATTGAATAATATAACAACACATACTTTATTTTGTACAATGGTATGCTTTTTAAAAAATGGGTGAATAAAAAAATATTTTCAAAATAATTCTGTTGTTTAGGTGCTCCTGGTGACTGACTCCTAAATTAACAATCTATATACATTTGTAAAATTCATAGTCTGCATTTTACTTTTTGAGGCCTGTAATCATTATTTCTCAAGAAAACAATTGGCAAAGTTTAAATGTGTTCTGTAGAACTCTTTCCCTTAAGCTTTAAGAGGATCTTTGTTTCATTTTATCATGCTGAATTCTCAAATTTTTGGACTGGGTAAATAATCCCATGTTTTGATTATCTATGCATTGGTATAGCTCCCTCGGTGATATTTGCATATATTATGGTATGTGCGTTGTTCTGCATTTAAAGGTGGAAGAATCAATGGCCGCGATGTCTGGATTTATAATTCACAGTTAAATATTTGGATCAGAGTTGCTTCTCTCAATAAAGGCAGATGGCGTCACAAAATGGCTGTGCTCCTTGGTAAAGTAAGAGAAACCACTTTTTGTTACTATTGCTGGTATATTTCCAAAATAAATACCACAGCTGAGTCCTTCATTTCACTCACCCTCTGGGTATTTTGGATTCAAATTGTACTTCCTTCCATTTCTAACCTCAGTAGATAAACGGAAGAGATAAACAATTTGACACTGTACTTTTGAATGGCTATTTTGTTCTCCCGATTTGGAATTTGTGGCAGTACAGCACATTTCTCTCTTCATGCACCATTGGAGTCTAACTGCCCAAGAAGCATTGGAAAATAAAGGCGTTACATCAAGTACAAAAACAGGCCAATGTCTAATCCAAGCAGACTTTTTCCTTTTACTGACTTTGGCAGTCAGGCAGAGATATATTTATCTAGAGCGATGTTATTTTATGTTTTTTTATTCCTATGAGTAGGGACAAAACAAATTTAAAATAAGTATTAAGATAAACTCACCAATATATTTTAAAGAAAACTTGCTATTGACTGCAGCTAATAAATATTATAAAAAATATGTAACTTGGTTCTAAACCATTTGCTGTTCTAGGAACTTGAGAATCACTGTGGACTAGTGGTTTCCAAACTTTTGAGAAGTGACTACACCTTTCTTTTTTTAAAGTTAAATTTAATATAAAAATCCATTCCATAAAACACATCAAAAAAACAGCAGTTATTATAGCAAGAGCCAACTTGGGCTCTTAGCTTTCCCCTGCGTCCATCTCCGTGGGCTCCCCGAAAGCCGCCTCAGGTTAATGAGCAGCCCCCGTAGAAGCAGCATACTTGCTTGCACACACATTTTGGCTTGTCCCGGAGCGCCCCTTTCTAGGAAGATTGCTGCCTCTTCATTCCTCCTGTGTAGATGCTTTAGAGCTGCCAGGGAGAAAGCAGAGCTGCCCCAGTCTGAGAGGTCGTGGTGCTGCAACCCTTCCCACTTGCCTCCCGGCATCCTCCCCTCTCCCACCCCCACACAGGCCTCCTGACATGTCCCCGCTGCAGAATACTAGAGCTTCTCAAAGAGCAGCTGGAAGCTACTGTTAACTTCTAAGGATTTTTTTAATTCCTCAGGACGTTGATCTAGTGCGCTGCTGCCGTCAACAAGGTCAGTGAAATAACGAGGACCCTGAGATAGATATAATGGAAATAAAATATTAATAGAACACTTTCTAGAACCACTGATTTGGCAGTACCCACTGTATTATGTATAGTTTTGGGAGCTATGCCTCAAGAATGACAAAATATTATTAAAAAGGGATGACTAAAGGAATTAGAAAGAAATGAGGTCTGACTAAAAATATTTTAATTATTTAATCTGGACATACAAAGATAATGAAAATTATTATGTCTCAAGTACTATATATGGATTGGTGAGCACAGATTTATTTGACAAATACTAGTGTACCTGACTGGAAGGTACCCAAAACTTGGAATCACTGAGGCAAGACATAAAAGGAGTCTTTCCTACCTTACATAGCAAGTACTCGATCCATGGAAACCATTATCCTAAAAATTACAATATAGGCTGAATTCAACCTATAAAATTATTTAAACTTATAAAAATGCTGTCTGTAAAAGAACCCTAGGATGGTTTGGAATATAGAATCTAAGCGTAGAAAGGAACCTTAGAGAATACTTACTGTAACTTTTTCAATTCATAATGAAACTGAATCCAGAGAGATCAGGTCACTGCCCAAGGTTATACAGGAAGTGATAAAGCAGGGGCAAAACCTCATATTTTATTAAGATAGAGGCCTTTTATCTTGACACTTACTGCACTTTTTAAAAAGATTTTATTTTATTTATTTTTAGACAGAGGAAGGGAGGAAGAAAGAGGGAGAGAAACATCAGTGTGTGGTTGCCTCTTGTGCACCCTCTACTGGGGACCTGGCCTGCAACCCAGGCATGTGCCCTGACTGGGAATCGAACCAGTAACCCTTTGCAGGCCCAGCACTCAGTCCACTGAGCCACACAAGCCAGGGCCATATATTTTTAATTAATGCATGTAGGAGAAATTAAGACTTAGTCTCACATAGGATAGATAATTGCCCAAGGTATTTACATCGCTGTTGTCCTATGGTACTTCAAAGTCTATGTCCTGATTGCTCCATTGTACTACAGCTTCCAAATCCCTTCTAACTGCACAACCTGGACTAAATCACTTAACCTCTCTGAGCTGCATGGTGTTAGGAAAACAAACCCACCAACAGATCATTTTAACATAATATGAGAAAAGCAAGATAGAAATGGCATTGGCTGCTGTGGAAATTTGGAAGAAAATTAAAAGATAAATTATGGACAGACTTTGAAAAATAACATTTGGCCTTTATTCTTAGGCATTTATTGTTGATGTATTAAAAGGAGTTGATGAGGGGTTTTAGTAAAATTAATCTGTGGTTTGGAGACCAGGAGATTAATTGCAAGAGAAGAAATGACATGGACCCTGACAGAGGATAGTGGCAATGGGAAACAGAAGGAAGGGACAGATGGCAGCAATACTGTGCAAGAAGACTTAGTAGGCCGTAATAGTTAGTTAGATGTGAAGGGAAGGGTCAGTGATGACCCCTTGGAAGAGCTGTGGGTCTCCACCCTTTCCCATATTGCACTTCCCAGCCCAACCCATTTGTGTGCGTGATCTCAGAACTGGCCGAGCCAACCTTGGGACAGAGAACACATGGCTCCCTTCCCCTCTCAGCCTAGTGCTGCCCTCACTCCCCTTCTGTGCACATGATTAAAGAGTTATTTTTTTAAATAAAGATGAGAACTATGATCGTTACACTGGACAGCTCCTTTAATTAAGGGTCTTGTATGTTTTGTGACATTTAATGGACTATTCTGCATATAAATCATTTGATAAATGGCTTGTTGACTAGATCATTTATCTTATAAAGATATTAGTTTGCCCTACTTTCCTCATATTTGTGAAAAGAAAATGTATGTAAAAGCCCTTTGAAATATATAGTATGAAAAAAAGAAATATATAGTATGGAGTTCATTATGTGCCAGGTACTTCTCTAGGCACTTGTGGAGACTAAAATGAAGAATAAGATAGGCATTACCTCCAAAGATCTCAGTCTAGTAATCCATATCTAATATTTAAGTTTTATAGCTTTATTTATTGTAATATTTTCCTCATTCGTGAACGTGAGCATTCAAGCTAAATTATGTAATTATCAGCTCAAGCAGTATCATCCCTAAGGAGTGAAGATTTGTCTTGAGGGAGTAAAAAGATACATAGTTTCATATATGAAGCACAGGTATACAGTACAGTACATAAACAAATATACAAGTATCTGTGGTATTAAAATGTCATAAGGGGGGGCTATTATGAAAAAAAAGTCTACAAATACTCCTTTTGGTGGTGGTAAGAGGGTGGTAATCTTTTATAAGTTTCAGGAGCTGAGCTAAATATATTGCAGTTACAGTTATCAAGAGCTTTTTAAGGGGAGAGATCACTTAATTCTTTAGCCAACTAGTCAAAATTTAGGCTTCTGATGATTAAGATTGTTTTCTGCATATTTTATATGTAGGTGTATGTTGTTGGAGGCTATGATGGACAGAACAGACTTAGCAGCGTCGAATGTTACGATTCCTTTTCCAATCGATGGACTGAAGTTGCTCCCCTTAAAGAAGCAGTGAGTTCCCCCGCTGTGACTAGCTGTGTGGGCAAATTGTTTGTGATTGGTGGAGGACCTGATGATAATACCTGTTCTGATAAGGTAAGAAGTTGCCAATGACATAGACAAGAAGAGAAATACAGAAGGCTTATCAATGAGGTGCGAGGTCCCTTAGTGTGAGGGGCCTTTTAAAATTGGTACTTCATACTTCCTTTTAACCCGAGGATATGCATCTAACAATTTGCCCTAAAAAGCACGATCCTATGTTTTTTAAATGAAACTCATCTCAGTGTTGAGTTCTCTTTTCTTTTTGACATAATAACATTTCTTTATTTGTTTGCTTTTTCATTGCCTTTTTTTTAAAGAGTTTATTTATTAATCTTTAGAGGAGAAGGGAAGGAGAGAAGTATCAATGTATGGTTGCCTCTTGTGAGTCCCCTGCCGGGAACTGGCCTGCAACCCAGGCAGGTGCCCTAACTGGGAATCGAACCGCGATCGTGTGGTTCGCAGGCTCGTTGCCTTTTTTTTTTATTGTTCAAGTACAGTTGTCTCCATTTTCTTGCCACCACTCCCCCACCTGACCCACCCCAGCCTCCCACCCTCAGTGCTACCCCCTTGGGCTTTGTCCCTGTGAACTCAGGTTCCTTGACGACCCTTCCCCTTCTCCTCCCTGAACACCCCCCCCCCGCCCCGTTACTGCCCTCCCCTGATATCTTGTACTAAATAAACTGTTTCAAACCTTTTACTGCTGTAGTCAACAGAATTGAAAAGTTATTCACACAAAACACAGTAGGAAGTGAATTAGCAAAGGGTATAAGACACAGTAACTAATTACACCACTTCCAACTAGGTCATTTTCTACATACTCTAAAGTATTTTTTTAGAACAAACACAAGGAAAGGAACTTCTGTAAGGTGGACAGGGAGTGGCTCAGAGCCGCCGCATTCCAGGAACTCCTAGACAAGAGCGCTTAGGCCACCCCAACGTCTCGGAAATACCGTGTTTACTCTGGAAACAAGTATCTAATGTCCGCTTGGTTTAGCATTAGGTAACTGAATTTTGTCGATTAATTATTTTTTTTCTAAATTAACTTCACACAGTGTGGTTAAAACTTACATATTGAAAGTTTATTAATTCAGAATTTGTGGTGATTCAAAGTATACTAAGGTTTACTTGTGTTCTTTTGAAGAAATGACTCTAAAAGTGTAAAGAAGTCATATTCAGATTAAAGCATAGTTATGCTATGTAACACAATTTTTTAAAACTCTAAACCAGGGGTGTCCAACCTGCGGCCAATGGGGGGTGCCACATGCAGCCCAGGATGGCTGTGAATACAACACAACACAAAATCATACATTTACTTAAAACATTATGAGGGTTTTTTTTGTGATTATGTGTCACAATGTATTTAATATGTAGCCCAGGACAACTCCTTCCAGTGTGTCCCAGAGATGCCAAAAGGTTGGACACCCCTGCAAAGACTGTTAATTTTAATGGAAATAAGTAAAGCAAACTTGGTAGCCATTTTTCCTGGAAGCAGTTTGTGTTCGTTACTTTATTCTGCTTGATAATAATAAATTTGCCTTTCTTTGAGGATTTCAAAATTCAGACAATTCATTATTAAACTAACCTCCTTTAATTCTGTCAATTAATGGGATTTGACTTTTAATCATGTTTCTATATATTGGTAGGCTTTTTATTAAGCAAATTTACATTTTTGTTTAGAAATTTTTATTAAATATTTCTATATATGTTATTAGGTTCAATCTTACGATCCAGAAACCAACTCTTGGCTACTTCGTGCGGCCATTCCAATTGCTAAGAGGTGTATAACAGCTGTATCCTTAAACAACCTGATATATGTTGCTGGTGGACTGACCAAGGCAATATACTGTTATGATCCAGTTGAAGATTACTGGATGCATGTACAGAATACATTCAGCCGGCAGGTAATAGCATAAACCAATCAAAAAAAAATGTATCTAGGAGGGACCAAGGACATGACCATTATGAATGCACTGTAATCCACTACTAAAATACTTCAAGTATGCTTAAACTATTTCATATCTTTTTTAAAACTCCACATAAATCACATTATATACATGTTTCAAATTCCTTCCAAGGAATTGTTCTATTGAAAAAACTTTTTATCAGCCCTTGATGAAGTGACTATGGCACTTGAGCTATTGATTTTTTTTCTCCTTGACCTTTCTCAGAATCCTGCTCTAGTCCTAACTCTCTCTCTTGCATATTTCAAAAGATATGAAATGCTCCCAAATGGGTTTTTTCTTTCTGTAGGTAGAGGCTAGTTTGTTGTTTATTTGTTATACAAGAAAACGGCTGGGCTATGCTCAGGTCTTCATCCACACGCTCTAGCCTGTATCTTCCTGCTCCCTCTCCACCCCCTTCTTCTAAAAAATGGCCTTCTGAAAAATGCCTTTGAGTCATGGCTCTGCTCTTCTTTCTTCTCCCACCAAAATGTGTGATGGTTCTGATGCTGGAAATATGACTCTCCCTATACCATTCCAGAGATCTCGTAACCCCAGAAGTCATTTCTAATAACCTCCCAGTCTCATTCATATTTTCTTACTTTTTCAACCCAATCCTATTTACCTGGAGTTGGTGTTAGATTCCACAAGTGAAGGGTCTCAGTACCACTAGAGACCGGTCCATGCCAATCACAAGTTCTAGGTTGTCCTGGGTATTTCTGACCTACCAGCTATAAATTAAGTTTCCCCAAACTCCCTCTCTGGGTTTGATAATTTGCTTGAACAGCTCAGAGAACTGGGGCAACACTTATGTTCCCTGGTTCATTATGTATAAGGGATATTATAAACTGTAAAGGACAGAGATGGACAGCTAGATGGAGAGGTATATGGAGTAAGGGTGCAGGAATTTCTGTCCTTATTCCGTTGAGGTGCACCCTGCTCCCAGCACACAGATGTGTTCAACAGCCCAAAAGCTCTGCAAATCCCATTCATTGAGGACCACATTGACACAATCAGTTATTAACTCAAAGCTGGTGAGGCTGAAAATTCCAAGATACTAATCATGACTTTGTCTTTCTGGTGGCCAGCCCCCATCTAGGAGCCCACCAAGAGTCACCTCATTAGAACAAAAGACTCTACTATCACCCAGGAAATTCCAAGGAGTTAAGCTCTGGGTCTGAAACTGGGGGCAGAGACAATTACATAGTTCCTATCATTTCACAGTTAGAAACTTAATTTCTTAGATTTTCCTCACTTTTATGATGAATCAATCTGGACCATCAGTTATATGTTCTCAGAGTTTCTCCTTTTCCTTTCCATTCCTGTTGTTGCTTTTGTTCAAATTCTTAACAGTTCTTACCTAAACTAAAACAAAAGTAATCCAGCATTCCTTTCTCTAATGTCTTGCCTCTCTAACCCATTTTGCCACCAGTTATTTTCTGACAAATGTAATTATCTCTCCTCTGATCAGAAACCTGAATAAAATTCAAAATTCTGCCAGTTCTAGGCCTTCTGATGGCCGGCCTCTACTTGTCTTTCCAGCCCCACTCTCAGCTCTGCCCCGGTTGGTTACATTAGTACCTGCTACCTACATTCACTCTGGAGGCCTTCTGTGTTCCTGCCGTGGTTCAGACCCTGTCCCCTTGCCCCTTATGCCTTTTCTGCCTTCTCTGCTTGTAACTCTCCTTTATCTTTTGGACCACTACATAGATAAAGCAAAGTGAGGTTATTTTATTCAGAATTGATCTCTTTTTTTTATTCCTCTCTCTCTCTCTCTCTTTTTTTCATTGCATTTACGTCTCTCATATGGTAGTCATAATTCCCTTGCAGGTATAAATGTTTATTTTTATACTGAAATTAGTCTTTTTAAGAATATTGTTTTTCTAACTCATCTCTTATGTATATGGCATTCATTGGTGCTTGGTAAATATTTATTGAATAAGTAAACAAATGAGAGACTGAAGCACCAAAGAAATCTAATTGTAAGACAGTCTTACTGCGAGATACGTGAGAGCTGTAGACTGTAAGGACAATCAGTAGGGTTCGAGTATAACACAGTTTTTCTGAAGTCGTTGACCTTGATGTATAGTCTCCAATCAGTAACGTATTCAGAACAACTGGTGAAGAGACATAATAAGATCTTCAGCTTCATGGTACAGAGAGAATATAATCTTCTGCCCCCCTTTATATCACATTTAAGTAAAATCACATTTCTGTAGTTCAGTGGCTTCTCTTGGAAAGGACAGTCCAACCCCATAGAGGTAAAGTTATGTTCCACAACATAAGAACTTGAATTATGGTTACATAATTCACCCATGTAACAAGTGTTTACACTTGTTTCTAAATTTAATCAGAGCTATTTTTATTGCCTTATTGTGAATATTTTAATTTTTAAGAGATTTTATTTCTTTTTTAGAGAGGGGGAAGGAAGGGAGAAAGAGAGAGAGAGACATCAGTGTATGAGAGAAACATGGATTGGCTGCCTCTGGCACACCCTGAGCTGAGAACCTAGCCCGCAAACCAGCGACCTTTCAGTTCACAGGCCGGTGCCTAATCCCCTGAGCCACACCAGCCAGGGCTACAGTGAAACAATTAAAATATAGAACATCTTCACTAAGAATTACTGTGCCTTTAGGACTTGGCCCTACTGCCTGAAACAATAACAGACCTTAGGAAGATAACTGCCAGCATCTAGCACAATGCAGAGCACACAGTGATTATGCTCTTAACTAAATGACTGAGGAAAAATAACAACAGGATACACGTGACACATTTTCTCCTAATTAAACAATGAATAACATTGACTTCCATAATTTCAGGGGGAAAACAGATCAGAAATACATTAACTCTATTATAACAAAGATAAATCATTTGAGTTCAAGTCTAGTATTCTATATCAAGTCTGTTGAAACAAACAGTACTGAGGTTTCTGGGATTATCTTTTCTCCCTGGTCCATTCTTACTGCTGGCATTTCTAAGTGCACCTCTGTATCCATTATTAATAGGCAGATTTGGACCCTTCTCAGTGTTTGCCTACCCTTTAATGCTCATCAGTGGAAAAGGATAGATCAGCTAATTTATTACAGTTATTTGAGCCCAAGGCTACATTTTCTTAAATGCTTAAAGTCCTGAATAACAGAAGAGCTGAAAAAATGAGCTTTTTGTTTTTTGGCAGCCTGAATGGGCGAAGCCTTTTTCTCTGTCTCTCACCAAGTCAGTGATGACTTTTTTGAGTATCTTTCTTTGGTAGACCAGGTATTTAAAGTGTTAAAGTTTAGAATAATAAATGAAAAGAAATCTGACTTTTTTTTATTGTTTGCATTTAAGTTTAAGCATATAAAAGTAATAATTAAGGAGAGGGTTGTGATTTTTTTCCAACAATATTAGGATTGTGTTTCATTTTAGTCTTAAAACTACATGTATTGATAAGTTCTTTTCCATACTAGATGCAATTACTTGTGTAATTCTTACAGAGTAAAATAAACTCTGTATCTGGTATAAGTAAATTTTTAAAAGATTTTACTTATTTATCTATCTTTAGAGGGGAAGGGAAGGAGAGAGGGAGAGAAACACCAATGCATGGTTGCCTCTCATGCATCCTCTCCTGGGAACTAGCTCACAACCCAGGCATGTGCCCTGACTGGGAATTGAACCTCGATCATGTGGTTCGCAGGCCCGTGCTCAATCCACTGAGCTACACCAGCCAGAGCTGGTATAAGTAATTTTTATGTGAAAGAATAACTGTTTTCAAGGTTGCTTGCTTCATTTAATTCTAAGCATTATTATCTGAAATGATGCTAATAATAAGATCCTATAAGTGTACAGTGTAAAATCATCAAAGTGACTGTTTAATAGTGTGGGGTAGTTTGTACTTGAAAACTAGGGATGTTGTTTTTTATTGCACTGAGAATTTTTAGACTTTGTAGAAAGACCTCATTTGTAATTTAGATAAAAAAGCATCTTTAAAGTTATAGTTTGGCATATATTAGTACAATTCATGGGTTAAGTATTCTGGATAAAAATGCATCATTCACTAATGATAATCAGCCAGGTCATTCTGGGTATACATGAACTATAATCTGGGCATTTTTAAGTACACACTAATTCCTTTAGACCTGAAGATACTATCCTCTGTTATGTAAGCCCACCAAGATTTCATATTTTTCTGCAAGAGTGAAATTTACGTATTCACAACAGGTCTGGTCAAGTAAAAAGTGACTATTGCTCTCCTTGGTAGAATCTGTCTCACGATTGGTTACGTGGACACAGGACACTAATATGTGACAACTACCTCAGACAACTATCTAAAGCAAAACGTAAATGGAAGACTGCTCGGCCTGGAGCATAGCCAGCTCCGTGCAATAGTGGGATGATTTTACTGTGATGTCTTTCTTGAAAGAATCACTCTCATCCTTGCAAGAATGTTTGTTTTACATAATAATTATATTACTGACAGAGAAGAGTACAATTTAGCTAAGAATCTCATTATGTGGAAAGTTAACTATAAAATGTTATTTGGGGAATTTCTATGCCCCAGCCAAGTCCTCTAATAACAGTGCTTTCTTAGTTTAATTATAATTCTTTCTTTCATTCATTTAACTTGTGGGTAATTCCACATAATGAATAATGTTCCAAATCCTTGGTCATATTACAGCCACTTTCTAATAAAGGACCTTCCTGTATTTGGAGAAGAAAGCCAAGCTTTTCAAAGATGTTTTTCTCTGTTATCATTAAGTTAAAACCCTTTCAGTATGCCACCCCCCCTTCACTCCCACACAACTTGGCCCCAGTGACTCATGTATATTCTATCTTAGCACTCACTTCGCCCATGCAAAGTCATCACTCACACCTGAGCAGGAGTCAGGCAAAAGGGAGCTTATTTCATGTCTCCTTTTATTGACTGTGTTAAAGCACATCTTATTTACTTTTCAGCTTGCTACCAAATCTCTTACCTTCAACAGTTAATTTTTTGTGTGTTTTTGGTAAAACAGGAAAACTGTGGTATGTCTGTGTGCAATGGTAAAATATATATCCTGGGTGGAAGACGGGAAAATGGAGAAGCCACAGACACCATTCTCTGCTATGATCCTGCGACGAGCATCATCACAGGGGTGGCCGCGATGCCCAGGCCAGTGTCCTATCACGGCTGCGTGACTATCCACAGATACAATGAGAAAGGCTTTAAGCTCTGAAGCCGGGATACGTCACCCAAAAAGCCACACCAGTCCAAGATGAGATGATTTAAAAGCTCCAGAGTAGGAACTTGGCATGTCTCCTTTGTGTCATATGCACAAAAAGTAAAAATATACTTGTGGTGCCTTTCTCCCCCAAATATCAACCTTTCAAACTGTAATCCATCCTTTCCTGTTATTGGAAAACAAAAAAGGTTTTGGTTGTTATCGAGGGTAATAGTGGTATTGCTTGGGCTTTAAATGTAATGTACTTTTGTAAATATTTATGAGAAACCTACATGGAATAGGAAAGAATGTCTGTCTGTATACCTTTGTGAATGGTCTCTTCATTTGTGTGTGTTTATCTGCAAGACTGTATATTCCTTATCTTGTCATATGTTCCTATAGAAAAGTTCACGACTTAAGGCTTCATTTATGTTGAATCACATAGTATTTAGAATGTGTTCTAAGAAGGAAAAATCAGTTTTAAAAATCTTTGTCACTAAAAATATATCCAAACTGGTTAACTTTATTGAAAGGGTTTTTTTTCTGTAATTGATAAAAATGTGATGACATCAATTTGAGTAAATACTGAATTATTACTTCACTCTTACAATTGCTGCATTACATTAAACATTTTTGAAAAGAGGTTGGCAAGGAGGTAGAAAAGCAGATGCCGATAAAATAACAGGTTAATTCCTAAGGAAAAAATTATTTAAGATCCGTTGCAGGGAAAATGACTCACTGTGGCTCTCGAAGTATCTGCATATCATCTCTGAATCCTCTAAGGAAGTTCCTTTTCATGAACCTGGGCAAAGGGGTTGAAATCCATTTTGCAATATTATCTTGTGAAAAAACAGGGACAGATTTTCTCCCTAGCCCAGGAGGGTGTGACCTCATTCATATGGTGCTTTGGGTGAGGACCTCTTCCCTGGTTGTCCTGGTTTTTTGTGAACAGCTAAAAATCCTGGGAGTCCTTTGAAGGATGAACCAGGGACCAACTAGCTCACTGGGTCCATTTTTCTTTTAAAAGTAACTGTCTGAATAAACTAACAGCAGTAGTTTCCATCTTGTAAGAGAAATCTCCCATTTAGTACCATGGATCAACATTCTCAAGCTTCTGTACAACAAATTGCCTTTGTCTAGATTTTTCAACTCCAGTTTATAGAGCTTACTAGTTCTCAGACATGAATTTAAAGGTTTTTTTTTTCTTCCAGCAAATGCAGTAGCAGGACCTGCAGCGTAAGTGACTGTTATATCTGGGTGGACTGATACAATTTACAACAGTTTAGGGCTGTTCTGGGTAGCCTGCCATGTATTTCAACTTCCTAGGCACTATTGACATCTCACATTATAATTAATATACTCCTTGTCATAGGAGAGGTGATGCAAATATGTGATTATAGTGTCATGACAGATCCGTTGAAATCAAGGTAGTAATCAGAAACTTAACATGGATGACCTTTTTAATCCTAGAATGATAAAAGATTTCAAATAAACTGTACGGCATCAGCTTGAATCCTTAGCTGGAATACTTCATTGGAATCTGAATTCTGAGGAAAACTAAAAAAATTTACAAATTTTTAGGAAATTTTTACTTTTCAAATCATAATTTTTAATGATATATACCTTTTTATAGTAACAGAGCAATTCTGAAAACAGTTTTCTGTTGCTTTAGTTGAAAGACCATTAGATGTATAACTAGGATGCTTGTATTAATTTTTGAGAAAACATCTACTTTTGCATTATTCCTTTTGCGTAGGACCTGTTTAGTTTAGAAGTTCTTTTCAGTAAATGAGACAATGTATGAGAAAAGTGTGAATGCTGAGGGTTATACAAATGATGTTTGTTACTTTATGTTTATTTGTAAGATCGTGCCCGTTCATAAATACATTTCACATAAAAAATATTTTCTCAAGGTAGCTTGTATTCTAGTAGTTTTGTCTATTGTAAAAGTATATTAACCGTTGTATTTTGTTATTCATTTATTTTTAATATCCATGTGTTCACTGTAGTAATTTGAAATGAAATTCAGTAGAACCGAATTTGTTTAAACATAGACCTCATACCAATATTGTTCCATTTTTTCCTCTACATAATTTAAAAACTAAGTTAGCCACCAAGAACTTAGCTTCAATATTAGGAAATTAAAGAACTATTTTTAAAGTTACACAAATGATATTTTAATTTCCTTTCATTATTTATCTTTATTCATTTTTGGTAAATAATGATATTGTCATTGATAAAATAAAATGAATTTTAGTATACAATTAGTATCAAAAGGGTTACATCAGCCAACTTGGTGTCAGATTATATTCATACTGTCATCACAGTTGACAGATTTTTCTTTTGATAAGGCATGCTCACAGAAGCCTTTGGGTTAGTGTGTATGTAGGTACCTGTGTATATATGTACATAGGTAGTATGCTCATGTACACACCTATATACAGACACCAAGAATTGTATCCATTTGTAATGATCAGAAAAAAAGCACATGAGTTAAAAATTAATTCACCTTATTAAGTTCAATTTCAGAAGATTTTTTTATTTGGGCATTTCTAGAATACTTTTTCACATTTGAAAGTGCATGATGAGTATTAGTATGATGACTTGTATGCAGTCAGAATCTGTATCATACATATGGTTTTACAACGAGGTCAGAAAACAGATTGGCGGTGATGATTTGTTAAAACTACTCAGTGGGGAAAGGGACTAAAAGGGTGTGTTTTGTGGATCAACAGAAAAGTAGTTTCTTCTTTCATGAACGTCGTCCTTTTTCACGTGTTCTGGTATGTGAGTGAACTATTGAGTGGCCTAACCTTCGCCACCAAGGACCTCCCTCTTCTGCTCTGGTCCTACCCTGACTTCACTGCGGGGGTCTGAAATGGCAGCCCAGTGGGTTGGGAGTAACCTTTTTCCCCGGGTGACTGAAATGTAGGTATTTACTCCATTTAAAGCAGGCGTTAAGAAAAATGATGTAAATACTCAGGGAGGGTATTAAGTTATCATTTTGCTTACTTGGGGGGGAGTTTAAAGTGTCATAACTTAGCAACCTTCAGCTCATGATTTCAGAGTAAATTCAGTTGGTAAAGAGACTTCACACATGGCAGTGGTTGAACATTCATTCTTTTATATTTAGGAAGATGAAAATGTTTTGTGGACTGATACATTTTCTCTTAGTGAATATGAATTGTTTATGTATCTCTACTGTCAAATACCCTTTCTGAAACTCAGGAAAGACAAAGGTTCAATTATACTACTTTTGTCAATGCGCAAACCAGGTGTGTTTTGTTTTCTTCCTGTTGTCTGGATATGGCAATAGATTTTTTTTAATTGCTGTGAGAACCCATACATGAGAAAGGAGGGGGTGAATTGTTTGTGTGTGCCTGTTGCATCTTGAGATTTAAATGTGGAAAGGACATCTGCTCCAGACTGTATTTTCAAAGAGGAAAGATTGCTATTTATGTGGTGCCAAGTGTTAAGACAACGTCTAATAAGGGCTTCCTATGGACTGCCTTTATTTTAGTAAACTCAAGACACCAGTTAACCTCAACATAATGTTGGCCTTATTAGAACCTGTTGTGTGTTATATTGAAAGGCAGGTTTACATCACCTCACTCCATTATTCTTTTTAGTTAAATATATTCACTATAACATGTAACCAGAATGAAGAAATTTGGTTGACCTTTAAGGCATAGGTTTGACTAGCTAGCTACACGTATCGTCATACCTAATGCTAGACACCAGACACCACTTGAGTCAGAAGTGTGAATTGATAATTCCAGAGACGTTTTTAACATACTTCAAACATTTAAATGTTTTACATTTGTGTGATTGACTATTAAATTTACTTAAGTGCTAAAGATCATCATAATTTTTTTTAAAATAGCAGTAGTCATAACTTATTTTATATATTGTCCCAAAGAAAAGAATTTTAATTGTTTTAAAAAGAACGGCATCTGAATTTGTGCCTTACATTCTCTAGTGCTATTTCAACTTTTTTCAATCTAAATAAAGCTTACCTTAGGAAAGTTTCATAATTTGTTTCCTTTTGAGTAAATAAACATCTTAACTCTTTTTTTCATTTCAGTCCTTAAATTTTTAAATTAGCATCAACTGGGTGGTTGCTTGGCCGAATGAGAATGTTAAGAAAGGTTGTTGGGCTTTGGAGTTTTATTATTAGATTTTTTGTTGGGGTGTTTTGAGGGAGGGTTGGTGCTTTTTAAGATATTCAGAAAAACATCCATCTTACATTGATTAATAAGGTAAACATCACTTGCATTATCTACATTTAATGTCAAAAAAGTAAATCTATTTTTGTTCCATTATGTACTATTTTTTCTCTGTAGAGTTTTTCAATTAACTTTCTTGGAAAAGTTCCTACTCTTCCTTTTCCCATCACTGCTTCCGTGGTTTCTTTATTTAAATTTTTGTTGGAAGTTTCTGGAGCTGAGACAACACAGCTACACAGTTGAAGTATAATATGCTTTAGACTCTAAAGCATATCATAAAGTTTAGAGCTTAACATAGACCCGTGGTAGCCAAATGTCATTTGCCTTCAGTTAGAGCGTCTAGAGTCTCCACAGTGGGAAGGGGGGAAAAGGCTTTGTATTTTTTGTTCTCAATTCAGTTGTAGCACATTAATACCTACATGTTTTGTTTAAATATACTTTGTGCATAGCATTTTTTAAAGTTGTATCTAATAATATGTCTTTTAACCATTATTTCTTGATTTATGGTTATATTAAATTTTGTTTACCAAAAGTTTGTTGTTCTGTTTTATTTTAAATACATCCAAGTGGTTGTGAGGAAACAGAGTGGGAGAAAATACATATTGAAAAGTGTGAGCCCAGCTGGCGTGGCTCATCGGACTGGGTACCGGCCTGAGGACCGGAAGTTGGCTGGTTCGGTTTCTGGTCTGGCAAGGCCTGGGTTGTAGTCTGGGCCCCAGTTGGGGGTGGGCAAGAGGCAACCGATGTTTCTCTCACACACTGATGTTTCTTTCTCTCCCTTTCTCCCTCCCCCTCTCTACCAGTAAATTCTTTTAAAAATAATATATGTTTATATTTACTGGTATGTTCATAAAGTAACTAGAAGGATAGCTTATGTTGGAAAACCATGAATAGTGGGTAAAGAATAGAAGCCTCTTATACTTTAGATTTTGTCTTTAAAAAAGTCACCTATACTTTTAAAATTAACCTTTTATATGAATGAGGAAATGGGCTATACTTGCCTTCTGCTTCTCTTCTGTTTTTTAACTTAACAGAGATCATCAAAAGGTTGGTTTCCTCCTAATTTTGTTGAGGTCTTTTTATTTATAATGTTTGATACCTTTAGGGGACCATGGTGGCTGGAGAGAAATTGCCCCTCTCAAGACTAGTTACCAGCCATGGCTGGCGTAGCTCAGTGGATTAAGCGCAGGCCTGCGAACCAGACGATCGCGGTTCGATTCCCAGTCAGGGCACATGCCTGGGTTGCAAACCGGATCCTTGCAGGCTAACTACCAGCAGGGGATGCACAAAAAGGCAACCATACATTGATGTTTCTCTCCCTCTCTCCTTCCCCTCTATAAATAAATAAATAAATAAAATCTTTAAAAAAAAAAAAAGACTAGTTACCGTAATTTCTAGAGACAGTAAATAACTTGTCAGTGAGCCCACCTTTCACACATAAACCAACCAGTCCCTTGTCCATACCTCCCAACCACCTCCTTTAACTCCCACACCAAGCCACACTCCCCTGCCCTGAGTCATCCTGGGCCTGCTACCAGACAACTAAGAACAGCCTCAGTGTCCCGACACCCACCAAAATTGTTCGAGTTAGTCAATACTGAGCTGTTTACCCAGCCCTGCCTTGACTGTCCCATGGAAACCCCAATAGAAGCCTCTGGCCTGTGCTTTCCCTTCATTCCCTTCTGGCTCCCGACTAACTGGTTCTTGCCCTGTGTGTTGTGCCGCTTGTTTCTAGAAGGTCTGTAACAGACTTGTCTCAATGGCACTGACTTCTTCATGTCAATTGATTAATACACACCATGAATGCTGGTCAAGATGAAGGCACCTCACCTCCTCGAACAACTACAACTAAACCACAAAACAAGTGTCAGAGAGTTGCCAGGTAATCAAGCTGTATGAAGTCCAACAACCTAGGACTGAGAGAAGCCACATCCATCCAGATGGGTAGGAGGCGCAGAGCAGCACAGTGATGCAGAACAGGTGGTCCCACATCCACATGAGGGGGATAAAAGCTGGGAGGGACACCTCAGGAGTGAGGGATCCCAGCCCCAGACCAGACCACCCAGCCCAGGGTTCCATTGCCAGGACGGTAAGTCCCTATAGCTTCTGGTTGTAAGAATCACTGGGGTTTGGGGTGGCGGAAAAAAGTGCAGGATTCTTTAGAGGCTCCTGGCGATTATAGGAGGTTGCCCTGCCCTGGCAATTACCTAAGGCTCCACCCCATACAACTTACAGGTGTACTTTTCTATAATGGTACACGCTCTTAAGACAGGGAGTCAAAGCAGCTTTACCTAATACACAGAAACAAACACAGAGAGGCTGCCAAATTGAGGAGACAAAGAAATATGGCCCAAATGAAAGAACAGATCAAAACTCCAGAAAAAGAACAAACAAAATGGAGATAAGCAACCTATCAGATGCAGAGTTCAAAACACTGGTTATCAGAATGCTCAAGGAACTCATTCAGTAATTCAACAACATAAAAAACCCAGGCAGAAATGCAGGTTACATTAAGTGAAATAAAGAAAAATCTACAGGGAACCAACAGTGGAGTGAATGAAGCCAAGAATCAAGACAACAATTTGGAACACAAGGAAGAAAAACAATCAGAACAGCAAGAAGAAAAAAGAATTCCAAAAAAAAAAAGAGAGAGAGAGGAGTACTCACCACCCCCTGGAGTAGCCCACAGCCTTCTCTTTTGTTCTCCGCAGTTACCAGTAGTCCTGTCTTCTCCTTCAAAGACTTAAAGGATATAAGGTAGAATGTCTCTCTCAACATCTTGCCCGCCCCCATGCTTACTTCCTAACCTCTCTCCATGATTTAGGTGTTCCTTCTCCATCTAAACTCTGCATCTCCCTTATCTGGGATCTTACGGACTTCCCCTCTATCTCCCTCTCTGGATTCTCAACCCCTTTATGAATGTTTTCCCATAGTCTCACCCACCTTAAAAATACTTTCTGCAGCCCTAGGTTCCCTTCTAACTCCACCCTCTCTTTAAAAGTCTCCCCTCTGCCTCTCTCCTTAACATACTGCACTCTGGCTCACATACTCATATTGCTACAGAAATCACCCGTGTCAAGAGC
This sequence comes from Sturnira hondurensis, assembly GCF_014824575.4. NCBI lineage: Eukaryota > Metazoa > Chordata > Mammalia > Chiroptera > Phyllostomidae > Sturnira > Sturnira hondurensis. Next base: position 2,472,085 of record NW_028091847.1, on the reverse strand, counting down.
ACTAATTACATCTCTGTTGCTAAATTCAAAATTGTTACCTTATTTAGCCCTGGCCAGTTAGCTCATTTGGTTAGAGCAATGTTCCAATACATGAAGGTCGTGGGTTGGATCCCTAGTCAGGGCACATATAAAAATCAACCAATGAATGCATAAACAAGTAGAACAAGAAATCAATGTTTCTCTCGCGCTCTCTCCAAAATCAATGAATAAAAAGCAAAAAAAATTACCTTATAAACTCTCTGCAAATTTGGTGGTCTTGATTACATTTTTTATATCTTGGCAATAGTTACACTTTTCTTTTACTTCTCTTTTATGGGGCCTTCCTCATTCCTAAATCCTCAGTCATCAGGCTTTCTTCTTTCCCTGCAGATAATTATCCTGCGTAACTTGATCCACTTCCATGGCTCCAGTTATGACTGTATTTGATGACTCCTAAATAAATCAGTCAACATACTTGATATGCACAAGTCAACATACTTAATATGCACAACAATGGTCTTTAAGCAAATAACATCTTGATAGCACATCTGTGCCCATCCACCGTAACTGCTAGTGAGTTTAGCTTTACCTTTCTTACTCCCCGATCAGAGAATCCCTGGAGGAAACGATCATTTGGTTGACTCTATAGTTTATATATCTGGCTGGCTGCCAAGGGCCAGGGAGAAAGAGGTGAGGTGAATTTTTTAGGGAGAGGAAAGCTTTTTTTCTTTTTTTTAAAGATATTATTTATTTATTTATCTTTAGAGGGGAAGGAGAGAGGGAGAGAAACATCAATGTATGGTTGCCTTTCGTGTGTCCCCTGCTGGGAGTTGGCCTGCAAGGAACCAGCCTGCAACCCAGGTATGTGCCCTGACTGGGAATCGAACCGCGATCATCTGGTTCGCAGGCCCGCACTCAATCCACTAAGCTACACCAGCCAGGGTAACTTTTTTTCTTGACAAAATAAATACAACATGGAATTCCCCAAGTCTCGGGTGGGGAAGGGGAGGAGGAGGAATGCTTCATGGTTGTCTCTGTGGCTTTCTTCTGCTGGAATGCCTGACCTCTAGCTACTGCCCACATTCTCTGAGAGAGCTAGGATTTATTTCCTCAGGGCAGCTTTTGTGAGCACCCTCTGTCCACCCCAGTCTGAAGGAGATGAGCTCTTGTGTGCTTCCATTACCCACGTTATGTAGCTCAGTCAGCACACTGTTCCGTTTGCTTGACTCTACCTCTCTCCCCCAGATTATTGTCCTCTCCAAAGTCAGGTCCAAGAGTCTGCAGCCCAGAATCCAGTTCAAAGGAAAAGATCAGCTGGGGTAAGGTGCCTAGTGGATACTTTTGGAAAGCTTGAGTTCACTAGAAAAAGAAAAGAAACAAAATGGCAAGAAGGGAGAGCGCCAATGATAAATGGCCTATTTCTGAATTTGCCTAGAACTGAAAAGTCTCATCAATATTTGTGAAATCATATTTTTAATGATTTCCTGACATCTTGCATAAGAGATAGTGACTTTCCTTGGCCTCATTATCAGGTTTTGGGTTTCTGTCTAAATTTAGGTTCAGGTGCAATCCTTCCCTGCGAGTCCAGAGCGCCAATGTTACCTTCTCTGTGAAGCCTTTCTTGATTCCCCAAGTGGATGTATTTTTCACTCGTTGAAGGCAAGGACCAAGTCTTTTGGTCCTAACTCTATCCCTAAGACCTGGCAAAATGCCTGGCACAGAGTAGGTAATGAATATTTATTTGACTGATAATCACTATGGGAACCAGAAGGGTATTTGGGGGGTGGGGAGAAGGAACAGGGAAGTCATGAAGCCTCCAAAGTCCTTTAGTGATCCCTGGTTTGGTTCACAGCTATTGCCTCTCTTGTTATGCTAAATAGAAGTCCTAGTGAATGGCAACCCAATCTTTTATTCCTGCCTTACTGTGCTACTGTTTTCCCTAGCCCCTACCCGTACCCTTATCCTCACATCTGGCAGTGATCCATTCTTATCAGAATGTATATAAGTGGATTATTTAGATGATAAATAAATTATATCTCAACAAAGCTGATATCTTTAAAACTTTGTGTAAACATTTTCTTCAAGAAACTCATCCTGCCCTAGCTGGTGCTGCACAGTGGATTGAGCATTGGCCCAACAATTGAAAGGTCACTGGTTCAATTCCTGGTCAGGGCACATGCCTGGGTTGTGAGCCAGGTCCCCAGTTGGGAGCGTGCAAAAAACAACCAGTCAATGTTTCTCTCACACATTGAAGTGTGAGAAGCACCACTGTGCAGGGCCTTGTGCTACACCCTGTGATAGATGCTTTGATGACAGTATTTTCTTTAATTCCTTTAACAGTCCCATGGATCAGCATTAGTGTCTACAATTTATAAAAGAGCAAGTAGAGGCCAGTAGTGACAGAGCTGGTATTCAAACCTAAGGCCATTTCCCTTCAAATCTGCTTGCCCTACTATACCCAGTCTCCCTACCACAGATCTTCATACAGACTACTACGATCATCCATAGGTCTGTTTCCCTATGGATATTATTATGTAGACCCTCTTTGTTATCTGCAAATAACAGAAAGCCTGAACACAAATTGTTTAAACAATAAACGGGCAGGATATTTTTCTTACATAGAGAGTTGGCAGTCCAGGCCTGATGCAAAAGTGCAAGGCTGTCATTACAGAGCCAGGCTCCTGCTTTCTTTCTGCCCCACTGTTTTCACCGTGTCGGCTGGTATTCTCATGGTTGAAGGAAGGCGGCTGTGTCTTCAGGCATCACATCCAAATTCAAGGTGGGAAGAAGAGAACAGAGGGGCAAAGGTAGTCCTGGCTACAACCCTCCAGTTTGTTTGAGAGTCTGTCTTTTTATTCGTTGTGTGGCAGGATAGAAAGAAGCTAGGAAAATTCCTTGGCAAGTGGTATTGCAAAACTGAAAACAGGTAGACTCCCCCTGACCTTTTAATCCCCTGGAGATAACACCTAGGCCTCAGTTGTATTTCAGCTCCAGGCCCAGAAAACCAAGGAGGGGACCCTAGGACAAGCTGCAATGACTAATGACCTCCTGCCCTGGCACTGACCAATCAGTAGAGGCCATGACCTTGAGAGCGCACACCTGATAAAACCAATGAATACTCTACTGAGATCTCCCCTAAAACCTCCCCTAAACTCCAGGCCTTTAAAACCCCTCAAAACCAAGGAACCTGCAAGAGCTCTCCCACCAAGGAGCATGCCCACACCTTTCCCTTCCCCTCGGCTTCCCCAGCAGGCGTGTATCTCCTAAACTCTAAGAATCCCCGGGAGACTTCAGCCAGCTGAGTGCTGGGCAGCAGCAGCTCATCCCAGACTAACCCCTTGAATCCGTCTCCAAGGTCCCCTTTTCTCTTGCTTTCCAGTGGGCTGGCAGCAGCCCTGCGTTGGCTCACTCCTTCCCTGTAACATTTCTAGAGAGCCAAAGCAGCCCTGCTGAGTCTCTCTCCCATTGCTTCTTCTATTCTAGGCCCTTCCTGGTTTTACTGTCCCCAGCTTTAGGGGACATACTCTCAAATCACCTGAACTCCTATTGTGAAACCTTTCCTGCACGAAATCAAGAACCCACACACTCCCTGCAGGGCCCAGGGTGGCTCCGCTCAGGGCCAGGTCCTCTTTCCAGTAACAATCAATCTTGTGGTTTTATCTTCCGACTAGAACTGAGCAAGTCACTCCTGGCTGCAAAAGAAANCAGCCCTGCGTTGGCTCACTCCTTCCCTGTAACATTTCTAGAGAGCCAAAGCAGCCCTGCTGAGTCTCTCTCCCGTTGCTTCTTCTATTCTAGGCCCTTCCTGGTTTTACTGTCCCCAGCTTTAGGGGACATACTCTCAAATCACCTGAACTCCTATTGTGAAACCTTTCCTGCATGAAATCAAGAACCCACACACTCCCTGCAGGGCCCAGGGTGGCTCCGCTCAGGGCCAGGTCCTCTTTCCAGTAACAATCAATCTTGTGGTTTTATCTTCCGACTAGAACTGAGCAAGTCACTCCTGGCTGCAAAAGAAAGGTAGGAAATTATGCGTTTAATTTTCCAGCTTCTATAAAGGAAGGTAGGGGAGGAAGAGCTGGGAATAGATGTGAAGTCTGCCAAGCTGCTGTGTGTGCCACATCTGAAAGGAGAGTTAGAAGAGGAAGAGAGATGGAGTGGTGGAAGCAGGAGGAGAGAGACACAGCTTCCTATCCTTATGTTTTGCATAAATAAACCCTTTATACAAATATAAATGTCAACATTGTATAAGCAGTATACAAGTAAGGGTCAAAAAAAAAGCTTTTCCAGCTTTCATACCCCGAGTTATCATTTGTCTCTGTTTTTTACTGTAAAACAGACTGCCTGCATTTGGAGCCATGAAGACCCAGACTCCTTCCACACAGAAACTCTGACTACTCAGATTCTTCACTTGGTCTTATCTACAATGAATAGAAAATAAAGCAGCAGGGCTCTGGCCAGGTAGCTCAGTTGGTTAGAGTGTGGTACTGAGTTGCCTGGGTTGTGGAATTGATCTCCTGTCAGGGCACATATGAGAAGCGACCAAGGAATACATAAATAAGTGGAACGATAAATCTCTCTCAAAACAATATTTAAAAATTTTTTATTTACTTATTTTTAGAGAGAGGGGAAGGGAGGGAGGAAGAGAGGGAGAGAAACATCAATCAGTTGCCTCTCGTACACCCCCAGCTGGGGACCTGGCCTGCAACCCATGCATGTGCCCTGACTGGGTATTGAACTGGTGACCTTTCAGTTTGCAGGCCAGCACTCAATCCACTGAGCCACACCAGCCAGGGCTCAAAACAATTTTTTTAAGCTTAAAAGAAAATAAAGCAGCAAGGAAAATTCCCTGACAGGTTTTCCTCCTTTTGTTCCTTTTATGATGTGAACAATTCTTCTCCAGGCATATTTATGACCGTGCTGACATTATTGCCGCTCAGCTGGGGAACACTAAACCTGAATGGGTTTACTCTGAACATGGGAATAAGGCATTCTGCGAGAATAGAAGGAGAAACATCATGGTCATACAAAGTATGAGTTCGGAGATGTTTGGAGGATAAAGTTATTACACAGGTGCTATGTCTTACTCTCAAGGTCAATTTACAGAACACTGTCCATCCCAGATAAACCCCCTTCCCCGTACACTTCCACTGGAGGAAGCAAAGAACTGATTACAGGGGCGACACCCCACAGTCTGCCATTGGGTGTCCAGTTGTAAAGGCGGAATACCATTTCCAACATCAGGGGCAATAATGGATTTGGGGAACCAGATACATGCAACATTATTGATTTTGGCTCAGCTTAGGCCCCAAGAGGTCTCTTTACTTTATTTGGGAATGAAGGCTATTTACAGTCAGGACTGTACCTCTTGACTAAGGGCATTTGGGGCCAGTTCTAGAACAGATGGGCCAGTAACTAGGAAGCCAAGAAAAGATCATGATAGAAGCTAGCAGAGGAAAATACAAGTAAACACCATCAAAGAAATTGAAGGGTATAAAAAATTCTGTCAACTAATATAAATAAGCTCAGTACTAACGTCATTTATCTTTTAAAACAGAGAACTGCACTGTGGGAGTCCAATTTTAAAACAAATGAAAATATCTCAAAATTGTACTAACTGGATACCTAAAAGCTGATTACATATATAAGGAAATGTAACCAAATTTTTTAAAAAGTCTTCAGTTTTTAAAAATTTGACCCAGAAGTTTAATTGAAATATTTTTGTATGTTCTCCTTTTTACATTGTCTACATTCTACCAGAAACAACTCAAATTATAGCTGGAATCTTATTTTTATTTTACCTTAACTTTACAAGTCGTTTTTAGACATTTTTAGCCTATTCCCAGAGCCTCTTTTAAAATGTTTTTCTTAATTTTTAGAAGGGAAGGAAAGAGAAACAGAAAGAAACATCAGTGTGTGGATGCCTCTTGAGCATCTGCCACTGGAAGCCTGACCCCCAACCCAAGCATTTGCCCTGACTGGGAATTGAACCTACAACCCTTTAGTTTGCAAGCCAGGACTCAATCCACTGAGCCATACCAGGCAGGGTCAGAGGCCTCTTTTTTTAAACAACTTTTCTGATGTACCTTTTTGCTATGAACATTCCTGTACAAATTTTGTGGGGCAGGACTTCCGCCAAGATGGAGGCATAGGTGGAAGCACTGTGCCTTCTCCCACAACCAAGTTTGACTACAACAAAAGTTTTGAAGAACTAGAACACACCCAAAGACCAGAACATGGAATTATACGGAAGTCCAACAGCTATGAACCGTTCAACGGGGACGGTAAGAGAGGCAGAACCAGCAACAGAGCTGCGTCAGGCAGGACAGATCCCCCGACCTAGGTGCTAGGCGCGCAGGCAGCCCAAAGCCAGTCGGGGTGCGGGGCAGACTGACCAAGGTCGCACATTCGCGCACAGTGAGACGGACCACGCAGGCCCCAGGGGGCGAACCCAGTGGTGGAGGGCTGACAGCAGTGGCACACTCGAGTGCAGTGGAACGAAACGCATGGGCCCGGTGACAGTGGTGGCTGCGGTGCCGGTGGGGGTCGCGGCAGCAGGCAGCGGAGGGAAGCCATTGTCCCTCTTTGACCCCGCCCCCACATACAACGTCACAACCCAGCGACTTTGTTGCCCTGCTCTGGTGAAAACCTAGGGCTCCGATCCTGCTACTTAACAGGAACGAACAGCCCAAAAGATGGCGCAAGAGGAACTCAAAGTCCCAGACCCAATAACCCTAAGCGACCGGGAAATTGCCAGCCTCTCAGAAGCCCAATTTAAGACACTATTTATCAGGATGCTCACAGAATTGGTAGAGTACAGTCACAAATTAGAGGAACATATGAAGGCTAAACTAATTGAAATGAAGGGAGATGTCCAGGAAACCAATAGTGATGGAAAGGAAACTGGGACTCAAATCAATGGAATGGACCAGAAGGAAGAACAAAACATCCCACCAGAAAGGAATGAAGAAATGAGAATTCAAAAAAATGAGGAGAGGCTTAGGAACCTCCAGGACATCTTTAAACGTTCCAACATCCGGATTATAGGGGTACCAGAAGGGGGAAAGAAACAGCCACGAGTGGAAAACTTATTTGAACAAATAATAAAGGAGAACTTCCCCAGTCTGGCAAAGGAAATAGACTTCCAGGAAATCCAGGAAGCTCAGAGAGTGCCAAAGAAGTTGGACCCAAGAAGGAACACACCAAGGCACATCATAATTACATTAGCCAAGACTAAAATGAAGGAGAGAATCCTAGAAGCAGCAAGGGATAAGGGGACAGTCACCTACAAAGGAGTACCCATCAGACTGTCAGCGGATTTCTCAAAAGAGACCTTACAGGCAAGAAGGGGCTGGAAAGAAGTATTCCAAGTCATGAAATCCAAAGACCTACAGCCAAGATTGCTCTATCCAGCAAAACTTTCATTTAGAATGGAAGGACAGATAAAGTGCTTCTCAGATAAGGTCAAGTTCAAGGAGTTCATCATCACCAAGCCCTTATTATATGAAATGCTAAAGGGACTTATATAAGGAAAAGATGATGAATAATATTAACAGTGAAAGGACAGCAAACACACAGGTATTAACAACCACACCTAAAACAAAAGCAAACCAAGAGGACAGCTAGATCAGGAGTGGAACCATAGAAATGAAGAACACATGGAGAGTTAGAAACAGGGGGGTGGGAGGAGGAGAAGGGGGGAGAAGGCATAGAAAATAGCATAGATGGTAGGTAGAAAATAGATAGGGGGGAGCGTGAGAATAGTGGGGGAAATATAGAATCTAAAGAACCTGAGACACGTGGTTATAAACTAAGGGGGGGAGAATGGTGGGGGAGGGAGTGTGCGGGTGGAGGGGAATGAAGGGGGGGAATAGAACAACTGTAATGGTATAATCAATAAAATATATTTAAAAAATAAAAAAAAATTTGTGGGGCATATGCTTTCATTTCAGGTATTCACCTAGGACTTAACTGCCAGGTCACATGGTAATCTGACAGTGACAAACTGTAACCGTGGAGAATTGTAATCTCGCCCCACCATTCTTTTGACATTGTTTCTGTAAGTGTTGACTCTGACTAATATTTAGCTTGTAGATAAACAGCATGTTTTGTATAAGAATTCTAGGAACTAACTTCAAAAGACACCAACTCCAACCTTCAGACATTCCAGCTCTACATTTGCTGACCTCCAAACATAAAACCAGGATGATGAAAGCCAGGGTGATGCGCAGCGGACCACTGTTTGACCAGTTTTGAGGTCCTTATCGAAATGGACTGTGCTAGTCTGGATGTAGAGAACTTTCCAACCCCCGCCCCTTGAAGTCTTCATTCTGCTTTTCCTCTCCCTCCTTATAAAAATCTCTCTCTATATATAATTAAATTTAAAAAAAGGAAAAGAAAAAAAAATCTCTGCCTGCACTGAGATGGTAAGATGCGCTTTGCCACAAGACCCCCCATCTACCCTGATTACTGGCATCTGAACAAACCACTTTCCTTCTCTCCGGCACCTGTCTTACAAGTTTCACTTTCCTTTGGCAGGGAGCCAAACCTGCATTCGGTTATAGTAACTTTGTGGAACTGCTAAGCTGTTTGCTGAAGTGGTTATACCCTCAGCAATACACGAAAGGTCCAATTTCTTCACATCCTGAGGCTTCATTTTTATATGAAACTGTGGCAGGGAAAAAAGGGGGGTTCTGTGGAAAGTAATTTCACAGGGTGATCTGATCATGAATTTCTAACTGGGCAGGTCATAGTGGGTAGTCATGCCCCAAGCATATAACTTCTTTACAGAAAGGTATTAAGCCATTGCACATTTAACATCCCTTTGAAATGTCAGAAGTAATACCCCTCAAAGTGGGTATTAACCTTCAGGAGAGCACATAACATTGTTCACTATCCTATAATCCAAACCCCACTTTGCTTTGTTCCACCTTTGTACACCCCCTTTTTAATTTCAATGCATAGAAGAAACTGTAAAACTGGCATTTATTCTGTGGAGCATTTGAGATCTTGCTCCTCAGCTTTCATCATCAGTTCGGCTCCAATAAGCTCGTTAAAAATTCTCTACAGTCCTGGCTAGTGTGGCTCAGTGGGTTGAGCACCAGCCTGTCAACCAAAGGGTTGCCAGTTCAATTCCCAGTAGGGGCACACGCCCAGATTGTGGGCCAGGTCCCCAGTTGGGGGTGTTTGAGAGGCAACTGATCCATGTTTCTCTCTCACCTTGATGTTTCTCTGTTGGGAACTGCCCTGCCTGTTTTCAGAATCTGTAATCCCCCATGGCTAAGGCTGAGTGAAGAGACCTTGGGACCATAAGCCACTAAGGAGACAAAGCTTATCTTTCTGGCAGGGGCTCCACCTCTGCCTCCTTTCACTTCACCCTGCTTGCCCCTGGGTGGATGACTGGTTAGCCAATGATAGGTAAGATCCCTCGAGGGAGGGATGACCTAAGACAGGCATGGTTGCAAAGGAGCCCTCAGGGAAGGACTTGAGGGCTATAGAAAAAGGGGGTTGATGGACCCTCATCCCTTGGCTTTGACATAGCCTGAGTCCTCATTCTGTCTGCAAGAAGTCTCCTAATCTCTTAGCTGCCTGGCTTCCCCTGTCTGACTTAAGCCTGAAGCAATACCAGAGGGTGGTACAGCCCTGGGCAGGAACAGGAGGTTCCCTGGGGTGATCAGGCCTAAGAAAGAATGCATAAAACCTTGTGAAACCTGCTTTGCTAAAAATGTCCTCAATTTTCTGATAAGGATCCAAGCAAGAAATGAGTTTGTTTCCCAAAATTTTACTGCCCTTTAGCTAACTGACCCTGGGTCAGAATAAGCTCTCATAGTTCTTTGAATGTTACCGATTGTTTGATCCTTACTGCCTGACAATGACTGATGAGCTTTACCTGTGTTCCTGTGCAAATTGGACCCAATAAAAGGCTCCTGGCCCTTCTCCTTTGAGAGTTCACCTGATCACCTTTTCCTCCCCAAACAGATCTTGTCTTGATGGACTTATTCTCATCCATGGTGGATGGTGGGGCAGGGGGGCTTTGCAGGCAGAACCCCCCCCATTTCTCTTCCTCTCTTCTTCCTCCCTTCCTCTCTTTCTAAAAAAATAAATTTAAAAAATCTCTACAGATTTGGATATTTCTTTTTTAATTTTAATTTTTTAAAAAAATTATTGATTTTTGAGAGAGCAAGAGAGAGAGAGGAAGGGAGAGTGAAAGAGAGAAAGACATCAATTTGTTGTTCCATTCATTTACATATTCACTGGTTGATTCTTGTATGTGCCCTGACTCGGGATTGAACCTGCAACCCTGGTATATGGAGATGATGCTCCAACCAAGCTACCTGGCCAGTTCTTACATCAATAGAACAAACAGAGAAATCAACCAGTTCCAGCCACAGAAAGTTTCCTTTCAGAGCAAATATCATTTTTTTCTCCTGAATGAAAATGTCTTTCATCATCTTCTCCATTTCCAATGTCTGTATTCCATGATGACTATACAACCCACATGGAGGAGGAGAAGCACAATACATGGCTTATTTGGGGTTCGGGTGGGGTCCAAAATATCTACCAGAATGGAATATGGTTTTACCAAAATCCAAATAGGCTTACTGAATGTTTGGTTTCTTGTTTTGGATCTTGCTGGGGGCAATCACTTATTTTTAACTACCTGAGTGTAATTCTTAGGCACCAACTACTTTAACAGTTTGGGGCTGTGAATAGGTGAGGTACTTGTTTCACAAGTCTAATTAGTGTCTGTATCCTGGTAGGGGAACCTCATTACCTTAAGGGCTCCAGGACTCCAGCTCCTGTTAATCTTAGCAAGGATGGTTGGTCTTCCCAGGGAGGAAGGCAGAATACCTGGGGTCTGGGAATCTCTGGCCAGTTCAGCAACGATTTTCCATCTAAGTAGGCTTTCCCTTCCCACTCGTGCTAAGCTTTGGGTTCACCACCCATCTTAGGCTTTCCTTGTTTCTCTGGTACAAGAAGCTGTTTGCCAGCAGTTGCCAGCGTGAGCTCCCCCCACCCCCCCAAAAAACTACTGGCTTCTTCTCCTGGTCAGTGTCAGTACTCCTGAAACCTCCTTGACTAACTTTAATACTAGTTGTTTTTCCTTTCATTAATATTGTACATTTAACACCTACCTCCCCCCAGCTCCCCACCCTTCTCTCACCCCTACCCCACCCCCTCCATCCTCCACTTCTAGTTATTGTGCTAGTGAATGATGCCTGAGGAGGTCTGGCCAAGGAGGGGTCTGAGACCCAACCTCCAGCTACTTGCCAAGCTGGATGGTTAGGGTGATTTTTTCTCACGTGCCATTTGACTTAGCAGGAGCCAGCCTCTTTCCCTCCCTCTCCCTTCTCTTCTGGTCCCCTCCCAGTTCATTACCAAGTCTCTCTGTATTTTCTCCCCTATTGTTGAATCTACCCACTTCCCTCCATCTCCAGTGTCCAGTGTAAGCCACCCTCATTTTTCACTTGGACAACTTAAATTGCTTTCCAACTGTCTGGCTGCTTCGGTGGTCACACACCCTTCCAATCATTTCTCACCCATTTGCCAGGGTAACTGATATATTTTTAAACAATTTTATTTATTTATTTTTAGAGGGGCAGAGGGAGAGAAACATGGATGTGAGAGAGAAATATCGATTGGTTGGTTGCTTCTTGTACAGGGACCAAACCTGCAACCCAGGCTCATGCTCTGATGGGGAAGCCAACAGCAACCTCTTACTTTGCGAGAGGACGCCTAACCAACGCTGCATTAGTCAGGGCATAAGTGATTTTTTTTGAAGGGAAATTGAATACATCCAGTCCTTACTTAAAACATTTGATGACTTCCTGTTGTTCTTACCATAAAGATCAAAACTTAAGATCACCCACCTCCTGGGTGATCTTGCTCCTCCTAACTCTCAGCCACTCTGCTCCTGCTTAAGTTACTCTGGACTTCATTGTTACCTTGTCTTAAGCTTTATCATGGCCCAACAGCTCCTGCTGCCTCAGGTTTCATTTAATATCTTTTGCAGGGAGGACTTTTCTACCTTCACATGAAATTTGCCCCCCACCCCCACTGTGCTTTCTCAGTGCCCTGACCATTTCCTTTGTAGAGCTTATCTCTGTTATTGAAACGGACACATTATATGCCTATGTGTAAAAATCTGTAGCTATGTTAATGACTCTCTAAATGATGCAGACTTTCTCTTGGGCTCTAGTTCCTATTGGGGAGTGGGCTAAACTTAAACTTGCCGATTAAAGTTATCTAGTCTTAAACAGTCTCATCTGGAGTAAATTCCATCAATTCAAAGTTGCAGCCCTGTCAGAACTTTCCCTTACCCGCATTGACTTCCAAAGATGGCCTTTGGGATCAAAGGGAAACTTCAAGGAAGTGGCAGAAGCTGGGAACTGTAGCCAGGGTCCTCACTGGCCTCTACTCCCTCGGAACTCCTGGTCACCATGGCTCTGCTGGCATCAGCTGCTGAGCTTGTTGATTGGCAGGCTCATGATCTGTTGTTTCAGTACCTTGGGGGTCTCATGTCTCCCCTTCCCACCCTGATTCCTGTATCCCTGCTCTGCTTACCAGCTGACTTTGGAAGTACTTCTGCTGTTGCTGGGGTCATAGCCATATTCTCCAGGCATTCCCTGCCAATCAGTTTGACTTGACCTTTGGTTTAGGATGACCTGACCCTTGGCACAGTGCCCATTGGCCTGTCCATGGCTCTCTGCTTGCCTGGCAGGGAGCATACATAGAAGGCTGGTTTTCTGTCATGCCACGTGCAAGCTGTGGACATCCAGCAGCATTTTCTCATACTCCTCTCCCTCCCTGATGCTGCTCTCTGCTCCTGAGCTCTGCTCAATGTAAGACTTCTGCTAGAATTTGGCAGCCTTCCCAGATGGGTCAGGGGAAGTGGGCTTCTAACTCCCTGCCTCTGCTCGCTTCCTGCTTACCTGGATACTTCCGTGCTCCCACCTCAGCTTTAGTAAGGGAGCACTGACATACTGACACTAATCTTTTACTCTCCCTCTTTCTCCATGAAATTTATCTTAATCGCTTCAATTCCTCCTAGTCTCTCTGTGGTTCATAGCTTAAGACTCAGGGAGGTCTTTTGTACCTGTTCATATTAGATTGACTGTAAATTTCACAAGGACAGAAGCTGTTTTGTTCATCTCTGATTCTCAGTGCCTAACACAGTGCTTGGCACACAGTGCCAAAACACAGAACAGAAATGTAATACAAATTTGCTGAACAAATATTGTTAATCTGCTCTACCCCTACTAAACCTAGACCCCTTGATTCCTTTGTGCAGTACTTTGGAGTCAGTTCCTGGCCCTCTTATTCATTCATTAGCAAGTACTTATCAATGCACCAGGTTTGCTGTTGGAAATGAAAAAGTAAATTTGTTAAAACACTTTTATTAAACATTAAATACATACAAAAAGTGGATAATATGTAAAGTATAAGACAATCACAGAATGAACCCTCTCTAAACCTACCTACCATCCCTCTCCAGTGGTAAATCTTTGCATACTGAGAACAGATCTAAGTGGACAGAAACATTTTCCCGGAGACCACTGGGAGGCTAGGGCCACCCTGAGGGGAGAGATACAGGTGTCAGGAGCAGGGTAGTACAAGGTAAGGGAAAAGGTAGGGTGGGCTCAAGAGATCCTGGGAGGAAATCCGGACTTGATAGATTGTCACTCACTAATTATGTAACCCAGATAAGTCCCAGTCTTTTGAGCCTCAGACTCTACACCTGTAAAGTAGGCAGTAATAACTATAGCTATTTGTATTCCTAGCACCTAGCACAAAGATTGGTATAAGATGACACAAAAATCACAGCCACTGTGGTTAATCCTATACTGCGCAAGTTTCATAAATGCTGGCAGAATGAGGACTCTGACAAACCTGGGGCTGGAACCCTCCACCTCCTTTGGTAGGAAAAGGATAAATGATGGTGACTCTGCCGTAACCGATGCCCATACTTCCCAGGAAAGGAGAACTGGGTAAGAGTCTGGGCCAGGATCAGTTCCCATCCTGGCTCTGCCCTCATTCCAGCGGGCCCCGCCCCCAGGCAGCGCGCGCCGCCGCGCCGCGCGCGCACGCCCTGCCCCGCCCCTGCTGGTGACGTCGGCAGCGGAGCGGGCCGGGCGGGCTGCGGAGAACCTTGTGCTTCCGTGCTCTGGGGTCGGTGGGGCTTCGTCGCGGTGGTTGCGCTTTGCGGAGTTTCGCCCACTCCTTCACCTCGCCTGTTCTGTTTCAAGGAGTCCGGCTTGGCCTGCATTTCTGTCGGAGTCCAAGGAAAGGGTGAGTGTTGGCGGGAGCGGGATGGGACCCGGCGGGAGCGCGCTCTGCTCTCCCCGGCCTTGTCTGGGCGGGGGGTGGCGCGGGCACGTGCGCACCCCTCCCCCACTCCACTGGCCACCGGCTGTGCGGACCCGAGTGTTGAGCAGAGGGAGGCAGCGTGTAAGTGCAGAGAGTAGAAGATCTGGAGGAAGACACTGGCTCTCGTGTATGTCCGGGGAGTCTCCGGAGCCCGGGGAGTGTGTGTGTCTGTTTGTGTGTGTTGCGGGGAGGGGGGTTCCTTTCCTAAGGGCCACAACGCTCACTGAGGGATTGGGGGCCCCTTGAGCCTCAGTGGCCGGAGGGTGTTAAGCTTGGTGGCCTGTGATGGGGTTGGAGTCGAGATTTGGCCCCAGGTCTAGCAAGTTATGCATTTACCAGCAAGAATACCGAAATCTCCCTCCAACCTGTCGCCATCCCTACCGTCCCCCTCCTCCATGTAGGATAAGTAGGGTTTAGAAAGATTGGAGGATCTTCCACAGATGGTGCCCGCATCAAAGCAGGAAAGTGTGAGACTGCGGGGTTGGAGTGGAAAGCTTGGGAAAGTGAGTACTTGGAAGAAAGGCTGGTTTGGTGGGTTGTGGCCAGATTGCAAAGACAATGAGATTTATATCATAACATTTTTTTCCTGTTATGAATGCAGTTGTGTTAAAAACAGAAAGTAGAGGAAAATAATCTTTAGAGTTTTATATATGTTACCTAGTATTTAAATCAAAGCTTGTAACTTATAACAATTAAAGACCACCTACAATTTCCCATTCCCTTTTCTGGTCAGAATGTAAAATGCGACGAAATCTATAGTATTCAGCACTATCATTCACTCTCTCTTAATAAACGAGTAGCAAATAATTCATCATGGAAAAATTTAAAACTAGACAAGCAAAAAGAGAAAAAGTACCTATAGTTTCCCTGTCTACGGAGATTATCATTGAGTGTATATTTCTGGCTATGTATATTCTTTTAGAGATAGGAGCAGAGACTGCCCTGTTTCAAATTCCATTTTTATGGGAATTCTTTGGAGGTTTCAAGTGGGTGAGGCTCATAATCTGCTATGTGGAGACCAGTTAAGATAGTGTTTGCAGTATCTTGAATTCCATGATGGTGGATATAGGAAGGCTAAAAAGATTAAAAAATACTTTGGAGGAAGAATGAAAAAGACTTGGAAATTGATTGATTTGGAAGAGGGAGATGTCTTTGCTTTTCAATATTCTCTTTGAGCAACTAGGACTAGATGGTGCCATTTACTGAGAAGGAGAAAAATGGAAGAGAAATTTGAGGTGGGAAAAATCATGAGTTATGAAAGATTATGCTGATGAAATAAGCCAGTCAGAAAAAGACAAATGTCATATGATCTCATTTGTATGTGGAATCTAATTAACAAAATAAACTGACAAGCAAAATAGAAACACAGGCATAGACACATGGAGCAGACTGACAGCTATCAGGAGGGAGGCAGGAGGAGGGGAGAAGGGGGACTGAATGAAAGAAGGGGAAGGGATTAGCCAAAGAACATAGGCTATGTATGCATAGCAAAGAGAGGATAGATGGGCATATCTGTAATAGTGTCAATAGTAAACTATATATATCTCATGAGTTTTGTTTTGGATGTATTAAATTTGAGATGCATATTAGTTATGAAGTCAGTATGTTGAGGAGGCAATTGAATGTACAAGTTTGAAACTCACAAAAGAGAGCCTAGAGCTGCAGATAAAAAATTTGGGAGTACTCAGTTGTATCGATGATGCCAAAGTTTTGGGACTATATGAGGCCACTTGGGGAGAAAGAGTATAAATAAGAGGTGAAAATCAAGGCTCAGGCACTCCAGTACTGTGAGGTCTGGTAAAGGAAGAAAAGTGAGCACAGAACAGGAAGAAACAGCCAGTGAGGTAAGGGAAAAGCAAGAGACAGGTGTCATGGAAGCCAAGAGACAAGTTTCTGGAAGATGGAAAATTGGTCCTTTTATCAGCATTTCTAGGATGTTTTTGATAAGATGTGAAATTGGATTTGGCATCATGGAGAGTTTATTTTATTTTTATTTTTTTTTAAGATTATTTATTTATTTATCTTTAGAGGGGAAGGAGAGAGGGAGAGAAACATCAATGTATGGTTGCCTTTTGTGCGTCCCCTGCTGGGAGTTGGCCTGCAGGGAACTGGACTACAAGCCAGGCATGTGCCCTGACTGGGAATCGAACCGCGATCCTCTGGTTCGCAGGCCCACACTCAATCCACTGAGCTACACCAGCCAGGGCCTTATTTTTAACCCTTATCCAGGTATATGTTTTTACTGATTTTAAGAGAGAGAGAGAAACATTGATCAGTTGCCTTCTGTGTGCCCTGACTGGGGATTGAACTGGCAACCAAGGTATGTGCCCTGAGAAGGAATCGAATTCACAGCCTTTTGGTATACAGGACAAGGCTCTAACCAACCGAGCTACCTAGCCAGGGCATACTGTGGAGGTTATTGGGTTTGTTCTTGGTCATTGGAAGTACTCTCCAGAGTTCTAGAAGTGGAAGGTGGGAAACAGATTGGAATAATGGAATGGAATGTGAGGAAGTGAAGATAGTGAGTATGAATTAGAAAAGTGTCCCTTCTTCAAGACACCTATTTCCATCTACTCCAAAACTAAATTTGATAGATGAAAAATGGCTTATTTAATTTTTCCATTCCTTGATTACTAATATTGTTGAAGATTTTTTTCACATTTATTGATCATTTATGAATTTCTGTTCCTGTCCTCTGTGGGGTTTTTTTGGTCATTTTATAATTTCTTGCTTTTTTAAAAAAGACTTTATTTTTAGAGCGAGGGGAGGGGAGGGAGAGAGGGAGAGAAACATCAGTGCATGGTTGCCTGTCATACACCCCCAACCAGGACCCGGCCCACAATCCAGGTATGTGCTTTGACTGGGAATTGAACCAGTGACCCTGCGGTTCTCAGGCCGGCACCCAATCCACTGAGCCACACCAGCCAGGGTAATTTCTTGTTTTTTACTTTATTTTATTTTATTTATTGATGTGTGGTTGTCTCTTGTGCATCCCCGACTGGGGACCTAGCCTGCAACCCAGGCATGTGCCCCGACTGGGAATCGAACCGGCAACCTCTTGGTTCACAGCCTGCGCTCAATCCAGTGAGCTACACCAGCCAGGGCTGTTTGTTTTTTAATTATACTTTATTGCTTACACTATTACAGTTGTTCTGATTTCCCCCTTTGCCGCCATCCACACAGCACCCACACTCCCTCAGGCAATTCCTCCACCATTGTTCATGTCCATGGGTCTAGTGTATAAATTCTTTGGCTACTCCAGTTCCTATACTGTACTTTACATCCCTATGGCTATTCTGTAATTACCTATTTGTACTTCTCAATCCCCTCACCTCTACACCCATTCCTCCACACCCCCTCCCACCTGGCAACCATCAAAATGTTCTCTGTATGCATGATTCTGTTTTTGTACTTGTTTGCTTAGTTTGTTTTTTTTTTAATTCAATTGTTGATAGATTTGTATTTCTTGCTATTTTATTGTTAATGCTTTTTATCTTTTTTAAACAGAAAATTTCTTTTATTTTTAGACATAGGAGAAGGGAAAAAGAGAGGGTGAGAAACATGAATGTGTGATTGCCTCTTGTACACCCCTTCTGGGGGCCTGGCCCACATCCCAGGCATGTGCCCTGACTGGGAATTGAACTGGTGACCCTTTGGTTTGCAGGCTCGTGCTCAATCCATGCAGTCACACCAGCCAGGGCTGATCTTTTTATAAATAAGTCTCTTTAACATTTCATATAGCAATGGTTTGGTGATGATGAAGTACTTTAGTTTTTTTTCTTGTCTGGGAATCTCTTTATCTGCCCTTCAATTCAAAATATCTTTGCTGCGTAGAGCAATCTTGGCTGTAGGTCTCTGCTTTTCATGACTTTGAGTATTTTTTGCCAGTCCCTTCTAGCCTGCAAAGTTTCTTTTGAGAAATCAGGTGACAGGTCTTATTGGAAATCCCTGTAGGTAACTAACCTCTTTTCTCTCTTTATCTTTATCTTAGGCACTTTGATTATGATGTGTCTAGGAGTGGGCCTCTTTGTTTCTATCTTATTTGGGACTCTGTGCTTCCTGGACTTGCATGCCTATTTCCTTCACCAAATTAGGGAGGTTGTCTTTCAGTATTTTTTCAAATAGATTTTCAATTTCTTGCTCTTGCTCTGCTCCTTCTGGCAGCCCTATGATGTGAATGTTGTACCTCTTGAAGTTGTCCCAGAGAGTGCTTATACTATTCTGTTTTTGTGGATTTTTCTTCTTTTGTGTGTGTGTGTTCTGCGTGGTTGTTTTTGCTTCCTTATGTTCCAAATCATTGATTTGATTTTTAGCTTCATCCACTCTACTATTGTTTCCCTGTAAATTATTCTTTATTTCAGTTAGTGTATCCTTTGTTTTTGACTGGATCTTTTTAATGCTGTTGAGGTCCTTACTACGTTGCTTGAGTGTCCTCATAACCAGTATTTTGAACACTGCATCTGATAAGATTGCTTATCTCCATTTTGTTTAGCTCTTTTTTCTGGAGCTTTGATCTGTTCTTTCATTTGTGCTGTTTCTTTGTCTTCTTGTTTTGGCAGCCTCTCTGTTTCTGAATATTAGGTAGAGCTACTTTGACTGTGACTTGATAGTGTGGCCTAATGCAGGTGTCCTGTGGGGTCCAATGGCACAGCCTCCTCTATCACCCAAGCTGCGTACTCAAGGTGCTCCCTTTGTGTGGGCTGAGTACGTCTTCCTCTTATCGTTGAGCCTTGTTTGCTGTTGGCAGATCAATGGCAGGGATTTACCCAGGCCAGTCAGCTTCAAGGATTGGCTGTGACCACTGACCACCTACCTCCATCCTCCATGGAGGATCAGCTGTGCAGGGCAAGGTGGTGCTCCAGTGTGGTCTGTAGCTGTCCGCTGGATATGCTGGTTCAGGGGTTTCCTGGGTGGTGCTGGCCAAAGTCAGCCCCCACCTCTGTTTTGCCCAGGGCCACCCTGCCTGAGCTTTAAATCGTTCTGAGATGGCTGCTACTTGTGCTGGACTTGGAGATTCCCCGGTGAAGCCAAGCTGTGAATCTAGCCTGGCTGCTGCTAGTGCTGGCCTTGGTGTTCACTGAGGCCAGTTGTTGCTTGTTTGATGGGATTTAGGAAGTCGTGCAGCCATTCATATGGAAAAGTGTCTTGGGTGGGCCTGTAAATTGGTTGGGGTAGAGTCTCTGGGGATCTTCTAAGGCAGCTCAAACAATGTTAGCCAGGTTGAAGGAGCCTGGGATATGGCATCGGCTTACTGGGTCTGTGCAGGGAAGGTTTAGAAAAGACAATGGCTTCGGTTTGCCTTAATGGCAGACACTTCAGTTTCTCCCTGTATGCCACGGGTGCCCTTCAAGCTGCTACCCCTGGTGCTGAAGCTCAGAAGGAGTGAGTGAGTAGGTGAGTCCATGTGTGGATTCTTTAAGAGGAACTGCTTGGGGCTCCAGAACTTTCTTCCACTGACTCAATTCCTGTTGCTTTTTGTAGCTGGGAATTGTGGAGACTTCTCTTCCTGGCACTGGAACCGTGGGCTGGGGGCACCCCTCCTAGCAGTCTAGATGGATGTGCTTTCTTTAATTCCATAGTTGTCAGTTTTCCATTCAGCTTGCTTTCTGATGGCTCTGAGTGATGGTTGTTCTATATTTTAATTGTAATTTTGATGTGGTTGTGCAAAGAGGCGAGTCATATCTGCCTACACTGCCATCTTTACCAGAAATCTCTTAATTTATTGTTAAGAGTTCTTTATGTAGTAAAAATATGTAGCTGACAAAATGGAGTCATACACTATTTGTCTTTGCTTATTTCACTTAGTGTAATATCCTCTAGGTTTACTCATGTTATAGTTTGTGTCATAGGCTGAATATTGAAGGCCAAATAATATTCCAGTGTATGTCTGTATCTATTTTGTTTATCCAGGTGTCAGTGAACAGCCATGTTTTGGCTATGTGAATAGTGTTATTTGTATGACGACTATAGATCAGGGCCAAAGAATTATAAAATCATTATTAACATCTTAGAAACATTTGTGTATATGGAAGCAGTTGGAAAATGATTATGCTACTTCTCCCCACCCCTTCCTCTTTTTAAAATCAGATGGGCAAAGTTATCTTGAAAGAGCACAAAATTCAGTGGTTCTAAGGAGATTCAAATGCCATGAGGACCATAGAATTTTATATTGAAAAGATACCTTATAAAGTACATAGCAGATTTTTCAATGGCCTTACTTCTCAATTTTACCACTTACCCCAAGAACTGGCCACATCTCGTGAGATGTGTCTGCAAGACAGGATTCTTGGGGCTGTGTTTTAGGTTTCCTCTGACATGAGAACTGAAACCTTTTACTAAGAATTTCTAGTGACTGTATATTATTTGGAATTGTATAATTGGAATTCCAATTGTATTATTTTGGAATTGTATAATTGGAATTATTTCTGTAATTCCAATTATACAATTAAAAATTATTTTTCTTGCCCTGGCTGGTATAGCTCAGTGGATTGAGTGCGGGCCTGCGAACCACACGATTGCGGTTTGATTCCCAGTCAGGGCACATGCCTGGGTTGCAGGCCAGTTCCCAGCAGTGGATGCATGAGTGGCAACCATACATTGATATTTCTCTCCCTCTCTCCTTCCCTTCCCCTCTAAAGATAAATAAAAAAATCTTAAAATAAAAAATTTTTTTAAAATTCTTTTCCTTGGGGGTTATTTCAAAGTATAGAATATTAAAAGGTTTTGTTTTTAGACTTTAGCCTTTTCAAAAACTCAGACTAGTTTCTTTGAATGGATGCGATACAGGGTATTTCTGCTTTCTTATATTGTAAAATAAATAAAAATATACACTGCATTTTAAAGACTAAGAACAAAGATAAAAATGTAAAATATCTTATTGCTAATTTGTTTATGTTGATTACATGTTTCAAATGATAATATTTGGGGTATATTGGTTGAATAAAATATATTACTAAAATTAATTTACCCATTTCTTTTTCTTGTTTTAAGTGTGGCTGCTAGGAGGTACTAAATTTGTTTGTGGCTCACATTTCTTTTGGACAGTGCTGGGCTGGACAGCACGTCCTACACTGGCTCAGGACATAGTAACAAGTACCCACTGAGACCAGTTTGGAAGCAGAACAGTACCCAGTAGAACTTTTGTTTGTTTGTTTGTTGAGAGGGGAAGGGAGAGAGAAAGAGCAAGATAAACATCGATTGGTTGCCTTTTGCTCCAACTGGGGACCAAACCTACAACCTAGGCACGCGCCCTGACTGGGAATCAAACCAGCGAACTGGTGACCTTTCACTTTGCGGGCCAACACCCAGCCAACTGAACCAGATCACCGAGGGCTAGAATTCTTTACAATTATATTAATATTCTGTGTCTGTGCTATCAGTATAGTACCTACTAGCTACTGGTGACTAGTTCTGAAACATGAAATATTGAAATGTGGGACAATATTTAAAAATCAAATTTTAAATTTTATTTCATTTTAATTAAATAGCCATATATATTGGTAGTGGCTGATGAATCAGGACAGTGCAGATCTAGATTTATTGGATTTTAATATAAGTCTGTACAGTGTGTTTACTATAAGTAACAATAAATGATCAGTAACAATATTTATTAAGTACCTGTTCTGTAGCAGGTACTGTGCTGAGTACCACAGAGAGGGTTTGTATAATAATAATAAATTATTTATGGAGACTGTATTGCTCATATATTGTAATATGCTCGATGCTTTGTGAATTCCGAGATACTGTGTGGGCTTACCATGTTTTCATTAAATTCTGCTCCCTTCCCTTCTCTTTCCCTTCCTCTTCTCCTTCTCTTCCCCATCTCTTCCCTTTTTTTTCCTTCTTTTCCTTTTCCTTCTGTAAGGGCCCTTCTGTGAAAACCTGGCTTCTTCTGAAAAGTCTGAATAATGTGCTGCCTTGTTAAAGGGTTTTCTGTTGAAAGGAAACCCGTGATTTGTAACACATGATAATATGAGGATAGTAATTTTTTTCTTAGTAAACGTGTGAAGTTGTGCGTTTGGCTTTAAAAGGGATATGTACACATATATTTGTAAGTACCAGTATCAAGCTATTTTATTAATTAACTAATTATTGTTTCACAGTGAAGAACGGATGTCATCATGTCTGGAATCAAGCGGACGCTCAAAGAAACTGACCCTGACTATGAAGATGTATCTGTGGCCCTTCCAAACAAGCGGCACAAAGCAATCGAGAGTTCAGGTAGAAATTCAGATTCTTGGGCAATTACTTATTTCTGTGTTGGCACATGTCTCCCTGTGAGGTTTGTAGGAGCTAAAGTGAAATGCATTTCCACTGTCGTGTATAATTCCAAGAAGTTTGTGAGCAGGATTAACTGAGTGCTCTGTTTAACAGCAGCACACCGTGTGTGGCATGCACGAAAGGAACAGTCAGGAAGGCAGTAAAAGCATCAGTAGCGAGGTAGGCTGTAAATTTTAGCTACCATCATGTGTCAGGTGGAACCCTAAAGTCTTACGATATGTGTGCTAGCATGTGGTGTTAGATGAGTATAGATGGTACATAGATTCAGGGTTGTTTTTTGTTTTTGTTTTTTTAAGATTTTACTTATTTATTTTTAGAGAGAGGAGAAGGGCAGGCGAAAGGGAGGGAGGTAAACATCAGTGTAAGAGAAATATTGATCAGTTGTCTCTCATATGCACCCAGACCCTGAATCAAACCAGTGACCTTTTGCTTTGCAGGATGGTGCCCAACCAACTGAGCCATAGTAGTCAGAACTGGATTAAAAAATTAGGACTGGCTTTTTATGTTAGTTATAAATTATTTTAACGTCCATAGAAAAGATGATGGTTTCATGAGACTTGTGGTTTCACAACTGCTATTGCCAAGATAAGGCTAAGGTTATTTTAAAATATTGTTTTAAGTAGATGTTTCATGTGGTTCTCCGATGTGATAGGTGAGGGGTGCCCTTAAGAGAGGGCGGCATGTGAACGACGGAAAGTTGGGAAACATTGGTGTGGTTTACTCCTGCACATGGGGGCTAGTAGGTAAGGCCCTGGAGATTTAAATTTCTTGTTCAAAATCGTAGGATTAGTTGAAGAGCAGATCATCAAGTGTCTATAATCACCGAGAATATTTTAAGCATATTTTAGCATATTTTAATATGCTAAATTTGAGTTTTTAACACAAATTATTACTGAAATTTATTACTCTTTCAAGTAACAAATCCATGTGTTAATACTAACAGCTGAGTAAAGAAGGCCTCAGAGCCACAGGAAAGGTGTTGGAGCCCCACTAGGATGGGCCCCTGGTGTTTAAGTATGAAGAGTTCCTGTCTCTGCTTGCACTGGAGTCGTGCTGTTCCCCTGCCACCCCCAAAGTCTTTGTGGGTTGAAGTTAACATGTCTAATCCCACACAATGAAATATTTCACTGTCACTTTCCCTCCCATTCAGCTGTAATTTTATTTACAAGGAAATGTCATTTCAGAAACAACCCAAATAAATGTAAAAATATCATGAAACTCAAATGTATCACATGGCATAAATTTAAAAAAATAAAAGCAAGAATAAGGAAACCTGAACATTTTAGTAAACTTCATAATTTCAGTTTAAATTTAAGTTCCCAAATACTCAGCCTAAGCAGGGACAGCTTTTTGTTAATTGAGTTACAATTTGCTATTTTTCCTCTTTAGATGCCCATATCTATTTAATTCCCAACCATATTTTTTTTAGGTTTTATTTACTTGTTTTTAGAAAGGGGAGAAGGGAAGGAGAAAGAGGGAGAGAAACATCAATGTGCGGTTGCCTCTCACGTGTCCCCCACTGAGGACTTGGCCCACAACCCAGGCATGTGCCCTGACTGGGAATCAAACAGGTGACCCTTTGGTTCACAAGCCGGCACTCAGTCCACTGAGCCACACCAGCCAGGGCTGTTTTGTTTTTACTTATTCCATGAAAGAGATCATTTAAAAGAGTGGGGTTATTTTGCCCTTGCTGGTGTGGCTCAGTGGATTGAGTGCCAGCCTGTGAACCAAAGGGTCCTGGGTTAGATTCCTCATTGGGTCACATGCTGGGGTTGCAGGCCAGGTTCCTGGTGGGGGGGGGGGGGTGTGAGAGGCAACCACACATTGATGCCTCTTTCCCTCTCTTTCTCCCTCCCTTCCCTTCTGTCTGAAAATAAATAAATAAAATCTTTAAAAAATAAGAAGAGTTTATTTTTGAGGAACATGGGATAAAACAGCTTTCAGTGATCTTTGTCTCTAGGGAGACTTCCGGTCTTCTCTAAGCATGTCTGCTGGTTTCTGCATATAAGGTTTATATAAATAAGAATATATACAGTAATAATAGAAAATATTCTTTACCTCAGATATGAGAAAAATCAGTCATTTGCCTCTGCAGACATAACTATAATAATGTTTATACTGCCCTAGCCAGTGTGGCTCAGTTGGTCAGAACATTGTCCCATAACTGAAAAGGTACTGGTATGATCCCCAGTCAGGGCAAATACCAGGGCTGTGAGTTCAGTCCCTGGTCCAGGTGTGTATGATTCCTGGTCCAGGTGTGTATGGAAGGTAACCAGTCATCACATTGATGTTTCTCTTTCCCTTCCTTCCTCTCTCTAAAAGCAATGAAGTAAAAATGTCCTTGGGTGAGGATTTAAAAAAATTTTTTTTGGTTATTTATTTTTTAAAGATTTTATTTATCTTTAGAGGGGAAGGGAAGGAGAGAAGCAGAGAAATATCAATATATGGTTGCCTCTCATGGGTTCCCAGCAGGGAATGCACGAGAGGCAACCATACATTGATATTTCTCTGCTTCTCTCCTTCCCTTCCCCTCTAAAGATAAATAAAATCTTTAAAAAAAATTTTTTAATAGAATGTTTATTTTATTACTTGTTTTAAATTGCCAATCTAATGGTGTATTTCTGGGAAGAAAGGGACCTGGGTGATCAGAGTCCAGATTTTCTCTGCAATTTTTCATATACCCCAAAGCATGGTTGGTGATTTTTTTTTCATCTTACAAATATAGGATCATTTTGCAAAATCTCAGGTTGCTGAAGTAGTAGTTTAGGTCTTCTTTTTTTTAATACTCTGATATGAAACTGCCTATTTTGATCATTTTACCTTTGAGTTACATATTACTTTGAGTAGTCATTATCTGAATTCTGTAACCTTCAGAGGCATTTTCTTTTCTTTTGAATTCTTCCCAACTCATTTCTTCGGATGGTTGTGATCAGAAACTGCCGAATTCCTTGTTAGATCCTTCTCTACAGAAGGAAACATCCTGTGTTTTTATGTTACTATTGTAGCTAACTCTTTACTTTCTTCCTCCTGAGTTACCAGATATTTCTCTCAGAATCTTCATGGGTTTCTTTTTATTTTTTGGTAATTTAATGTCACACAGGAAAATTGCAAGAAGTACCCGTATATTCTTAATTAAAATTACCAGTTGTCTACATTTTGCCCCATTTGGTTTATCATTCTTCCTCACCTCCAAGTGCCAGTGCACGCACATGCAAATGCATGTGTGTGTGTATGTGCATACAGATACATGCAAACAGCATGCTTTCTAATTCATGGAGAAATAAATTGGACACATATAAACACTTTGGTGTATCCCTAAGAATATTCTCGTATGTGACCACAGTCCAGTTATCAAAAGCAGGAAAATATTAACATGTATCCATTACATTATCTAACGTGTAGTGCATTTTCAAGTTCTACCAGTGGTCCTAGTACTGAATCTTATAACTGTTTCTCCCTCTCCAGGATCCAGTCCAGGATCACACAGTGCATTTAGGTGTCAATATCTCTTTTAATCTCTTCAACCTTTCTTTGACTTTAATATTGAAATAGTAATGTTGGGCCATGGCTGGTGTGGCTCAGTGGATTGAGCACTGGACTGTGAAACAAAGGGTTGCCTGTTCGATTCCCAGTCAGGGCACATGCCTGGGCCGCAGGCCAGGTTCCTAGTAGGGGGCATGTGAAGGGCAACCACACATGGATGTTTCTCTCCTACTCTTTCTCTCTCCCTTCCCTTCTCTCTAAAAATAAATAAATATTTTTAAAAGACAGTAATGTTGGAATTATGTAGGCCAGTTATTTTGTAGAATGTCCTTCAGTTTAGGTTTGTCTGATGTCCCTGTGATTCGATTCAGCTTCCTTGGCAGGGATGACACGGAGTGATGTAGTTAAAACACATGAGGTTGGCCCTGGCCGGTGTCGATCAGTGGCTTGAGCACCAGCCTGTGAACTGTAAGGTCCCTGGTTTGACTCCCAGTCACAGCACATGTCTGGGTTGAGGGGCCAGTTCCCCAGTAGGGGGTGTGCAAGAGGTGACCTATCACTGTTTTTCTCACACATTGATGTTTTTCTCCTTCTCCATCCCTTCCCTTCTCTCTGAAAATAAATAAAATCTTAAACAAAAAACACTTTAAAGAAAAACAACACACGAGGTCTAGCTTGCCCCAATGTTATGATGTTAACTTTTCATCATTGGCTAAAGTGATGGCCACTAGGCTTCTCTACTTTAGAGGTACTGTTTCCTGGGTTTTATTTGTGCTTGCTGACTTAAATGAAGACAACCACTGATAATTAGACCTTGGATTGTTTTGTGTTCTTTGTGTAGCTCGAGATGCTGCTGTACAGAAGATTGAGACTATTATCAAGGAACAGTTTGCACTTGAAATGAAGAATAAGGAACATGAAATTGCAGTCATTGACCAGGTATAATGATGATAAATTTAAAAAAAACTATTGAAAAAAATCTGTACATGATGACTTGACTTTTTTTTTAAATGAATTGCAGGAAAAGATACATTTTTAAAATTACGTCAACTTTTATCCCAAAAGATAATCCTTCTTTGCTCTTGTGCTCAAGTTTTTGTGGACATTTCAGTGACTATGTACGTGTACATATGAATAGAAATATTAACCTGTCTGTATATTCTTGCAAAAACATTGGGTTTTGTCATTCTTTCAGATCTTTTGCCAATCTGATAGGTGGAAAAGGGTCATTTTTATTTGTCTTTTATTAGCAAGGTTGAGCTTTTTTTGGTTCTCATTTCTTATGAATTACTTGTATATCTGTCTTATCATTTCCATCTTTAAAATAATGAGTAACATTTGTTTTTAGCGACTGATTGAGGCAAGAAGGATGATGGATAAACTTCGTGCCTGTATTGTAGCGAACTACTATGCTTCTGCAGGACTTCTAAAAGTTTCTGAGGTAAGTTTTCCTCATATGCAGTCATTTCTGGCCATTCATATTTGTTGAATGAAGGAGAAATTAGTGTTGATGTGGAATTCTTGCCTTTGAAACATTTAAGAATCTTTTTAAAAAATTTTATTGACTGATTTTGAGAGAGAGAAACAACAATTTGTTATTCCACTTATTTATGCATCCATTGGTTGTTTGGTGTATGTGCCCTGACCATGTATCCAACCTGCAACCTTGGCATATCAGGACACTGCTCAGACCAACTGAGCTACCCAGCCAGGGCTCGAAACATTTTTTATATTGACCTTCAGATTCAAGAAGTGTAGCTAGCTTTCCTGGGAATGTACATGAGCCTACTGTGCTCAACCATACATAATTCTTTTTTCCCCCTAATCCTCACCTGAGGACATTTTTTCCATTGCTTTTTAGAGACAGAAGGAAACATAGAGGTGAGAGAAAAATACAAATTGGTTGCCTCTTGCACGTGACTGGACAGGGATTGTTCACACCTGGACCAGGGATCAAACCCCACCACCTAGGCATGTGCCCTGACCAGGAATCGAACTTGGAACCTTTCAGTTATGGGACAATGCTCCAACCAGCTGAGCTACATGAAGCAGGGCAACCATAATTCTTTAATTCTCTTACCTCTCTATATTGTCAATAATCCTAAATAATATATTTTTCTTTTTTACTTAATCTTACTCTTGCTAATATTTAGCTATGTTGTTAGGCTTTCCACATATAAAAATAACTTGCCTTATTCCTTTTCTCTTGATTGTGGCTGGCTTTGGAGTAAGTTATGGATTGATTAATTTTCCTTTGAACTTCCCCCCTACTTTTTATGAAAAATTTCAAATACATTGAAAAAGTTAAATAAACACCTGTTAATGTATTACCTAGATTCAGCTGTTTTAAGATTTTGCCATATTTATTTATCTATTTTACTTTTCTCTAAAACAGTTTAAAGTAAGTTCTAGGCATCATGACACTTTATCCCTAATACTTAAATATGTGTTTCCTAAAGGCCATTCTTGCATGTAGTCACATTACCTGAGAGAATTATTTACTAATATTACATGTTAACCAGTCCAGATCTTCCCAATTGTTCCCAAAATATCTTTCAAAGTTGGTTTTTTTTTTTTTTTAACAAGGATCTAATTAAGGTTCCTGGCTCCATTTGGCTCTTTTGTTTCTCTAGTTTCATTTTACCTAGACTGATTCTCCCACCCTTTTTCCCCCTAGGATACTGACTTAATTGAAGAGACCAGGCCATTTTTCTTGTAGACTGTCCCACATTTTGAGTTTACATGTTTCCCTCAGGTTATTTCTTCATTCTCTTTATTTTTCTGTAAACTGGAAGTCAAGTCCAAAGATTTGATTCTGTTAAGGTTCTTTTTGTTGATAATAATTCATAGGTGACACTGTATTCCACATCGGGAGGTGTAATAGTCAGGTTCTTAGTGGTAATAAGAGTAATCATTGGTTACTGTGAGCACCACTAGATTGCACCAGTTATGAGACGGAGGCAGGCTTGCACAGAAACAGAACAGATTATTTGACATTTTGGTAATTTTAACATAACTTTGTTATGTCTTTTTCCAGTTAGAATTAGATAATTCTTCTTTTGGACAGTACTGGCTTTGTGAGAATGGGGGGAGGTACGAAGGCATACTGTTTTGTTCCACTTCCTCTGGCTTTTGCAAATAAAAGGTACTTTCATGTTTAGGCTTTCCTGTCATCCCTTGGAGATTTAGGGTGCTTGGGCATTGGTGATACTCCTATATAGATACTCTACATATGTAGATACTCTAGAGATATATGGAGTATTATTTGAGTTTAATTTTAGATGGCAGATAGTTGTTTCTTCTATTGCAGGAGTTTCCATAAAAACATTAACATCGAACTACTTCTCTGCAGCTACCATAGCGGATTACTACACCTTGGTTGGCTTTGAACAACAGGAATTTATTGTCGTGATTTTGGACGCTAGCAGTCCAAAGTCAAGGTGTTGGCTGGGCTGTGCTCTCTCTGAGGGCTCTAGGGGGGAATTCTTCCTAGACTTCTCCTTGCTTTTGGTGGTTGCTGGCAGTTCTCGGGTCCTTTGGCTGGTAGCTGCATCACTCTAACTTCTGTCCATCTTCGCGTGGGTGTTTTCCCTCGGTGTATCTTTTCTTACACTCTGTGTTCAAGTTTCCCTCTTGAAAGAACATTAGTCATTGGATAGGGCCTACCCTAATCCAGATGATTTCATCTGAACCAGATTACATTAGCAAAGACCCCATTTCCAAATAAGGTCACGTTCACAGGGTTAGGGTGGACAAGAGTGTTTGGGAGACACTGTTTCACCCAGAGCAGATTCTGATGTCATCTGTTCGTGGCTTGCTTTTGAATTCAGCAAGATGGACATCGTGACCTAGTGCCTGCATAACAAAGGACCGTAGCTACTCTGAAGAGCTAGTTTTTTATTTAATGTTTTCTTCTTTTTTTCTTTCTTGTTTTACTATTAGCAGTTTTAAATCGTGCTATTTAAAGAAAATTATGATTTCTTTCAGGACACTTCTAGTGTTTCTGGCTCCCATAAAACAGAGCAGCGGTCTAGAAATGCACTGATTTTTATCTTGTATTCTGATTAGGATGTATTCAAGGATATTTAAGTATATTTTGTCTGTTATGATCCATCATTTATTTTTAGTTTATTGTAACAAAGTGCATTTATAGCTCTAAAAGATGGTACCTTTATTCTTGAAATTCAACAACTCTGTTGCTTTGACTCCGAAACACTAGTGTCAAGCTCCTTTTTTCTTTTTTTTTTAAGATTTTATTTATTTATCTTTAGAGGGGAAAGGAAGGAGAGAGAGAGAAATATCAATGTATGGTTGCCTCTGGTGTGTCCCCTACCGGGAACTGGCCTGCAACCCAGGCATGTGCCCTGACTGGGAATCGAACCGCGATCATGTGGTTCACAGGCCCACACTCAATCCACTGAGCTACACCAGCCAGGGCTCCTTTTTTCTTTCTAAAACAATTATTTTAATAGCACAGGTTTTAAAAGCTGGGCTTCTCAGGAGGCAGCTACAGTACCACATTATGTAACAGAACGAACTTTATTTTGAAAGCCTGTAACAAGATACAGAAAAATGCCCTAGGCTTCAGCACTGAATCTAGGGCAAACTTTTTGGCAGTATTAATCATTTTAAAGCATTCTATTCTATACGTGTATATTTTTTATTTTTGTATTTCTTATAGAAATATTTTTTTCAAAGTTGTTTATATAAAGTCATGTGAAACTTTTTCAAGTCAAATTTTGCTTTTCATACGTTGCTGTGTATTTTCCATTTACCTTCAGAGGACTTGTATCTTTAGCTTTTGGTTTTTTAGTACCTTTGCATAATTACTTATCACTGTTGTTGATTCAAACCACATTAAGGAGTTTGGACTTCATTTTATGGTGGTGGAGAGATTTTGAAAGATATTAAGCATGATCCTGAAACAGATAAGGGTTTTAGAAAGATCAAAATTGTGCCTACTTTTGGTGAATTTGGCTGTTTGTTTCTATTGCTTTTGTTTTTGCAGGGATCAAAAACATGCGATACCATGGTTTTTAATCATCCTGCTATCAAGAAATTTTTGGAGTCACCATCCAGGTCATCATCTCCTGCCAATCAGAGATCAGAAACACCATCAGCCAATCATTCTGAAAGTGATTCTTTATCTCAGCACAATGACTTCTTATCCGACAAAGACAATAACAGCAATATGGATATAGAGGAAAGACTCTCACACAGCGTGGAACAGAAACCAAGTCGAAATACTGGAAGGGTATATATATTTGGATGGATGGGAGGGAGCCAAAGGAGAAGGGAGTTAGTATTTACTGGAGTGTACACATGTTATTTCATTTAACGTTCCTCGGAACCCTGGGAAATAAGTTAATTATATCCCTTTTAGAGATGGGGAAACTGAGTCTCAGTGAGGTCAACGCTGTATTTGTCCACAAGTAGCAGAACCGATGTTGTTCTGATTTCCACATTGAGGGCTGCCGTGCACGGCACAACCCCTAGTGCCCGTTCCCGTAGATCTGAAAGAAACCCTGAGGCGCTGGCTGGGCCGCGGCCTTGCCCAGAGTCTCCCACCTTGTCCCGTTTGTTCTCAAGAGCAGTGATTCTCCAGCATTTTCCTCTGTGAAACTTTATAGGATGCCTTGGTAACTGGAGGAAATGTGATGAAGAATAAATAGAATTGAAAACCATTTATTGCTCTTTGATCCCCCCGCCAGTTTGTGGAGCTGCCGTCTCACGCTGCTCTGACGTTTGGGCTGTAATATTTGGCTGTAGGGATGGAACCAATGGTTTTTCTCAGGCAGGTGTTGTGCAATGGAGCAAATTTCCAGGTTGCTTTCCACGTACCCAGACATCAAGGATATGATTTATTTTTGATAAAAATAAAATTTAAAAAATTTCTGATTATAAATTTATGTATTCATTGCTGGAAAGTAAAAAGAATAGAAAAATTATTCATAATGCCACCAATCCAAAATCAAAGTCCTAATGCTTGGATTTATTGTCAGTTTCAGTATTATTTCTGGGAAAATACCGATATATGTTTTTCTTTTTATAATTAAAAAGAGTTTAGGTTGTGTTGGTTATTGATTTAAGAATTTATCATCTTTTATGTAACATACATGCTTATGTTTATGCAATAGATGCTTAGTTCTTCCTGTGTTTCAGGCACTTTTCTAAGAACTGTACAAACAATCATGTGAGGTAAAAACTGTTACCCTTATTTTATAGGTGAGGAAATTGAGACAGAGAAGTTAAATAATTACCCAAGTTTTTTCATATCTAGTACATGGACGAACCAGACTTTAAACCCTGGCACTCTATCTCCATAGTCAAACTTTAAATTAATCATTGTGTTTATAGTACTTCTCACTGAAAATGTTCGGTAGTATAGACATTTGAAAAGAAAGTAAATTCCATTGGGCCCTTTCCCCATTCTCATTTTCCAGATGTGACCCATTGTAATAGTTTCTTGCATACCCCACCGTATCCTTTTGCGTATACAAAACAGATGTGTATGTCTATTTGAAAAAACACATACATGCACGTGCAAATATAGTGTAGAAACTTTTTGTCTTGACGCAAAAATGATAGTAAAATTGTTCTTTTATGCTGTGAGGTGCCACAAAGCCACAGAATTTTGTAATAAAATTCTGAGTTATTCTGTTCATACCTTGTATGATTTTGCAGTTCCTGCCTGTTAAAAACTTTCCAGATTGAAAGTGAAAATTATGATTTCTTTCAGGACACTTCTAGTATTTCTGGCTCCCATAAAACAGAGCAGCGGAATGCTGATCTTACAGGAGATGAGACTTCACGACTTTTTGTAAAGAAAACAATAGTAGTGGGCAATGTGTCCAAGTGAGTATCCGGCTGAATTGTCTTATTTTCAGTTACCCACTTATGTTACTAGAACTCTGGCATACTCTTATCATAGTATTACAGTAGATAGAGGTCTCAGGGTTTCTTTTTTCCAAACTTTTAGTTGTTTTAAAAGTAAACTTGGATTCAGTGACTTGAGAATCTGCCTTAGTTGTCTGTTAATCTTTGATATAGAATAAAACTGGGCTTGATAAAAGTTTCTAAGACATGTACTTTTATACAGGCATATAAGTGTGGATAAGTTCGAAGGAATTTTTGACTTTCTCTGACCTAGTTTTAACCTTAGAGGCTTTAACTAGTTCCTAAATAACGTGCATTTGGTTGCTCAAATTGAAATGTTTGAAATCTGTAGTAGACAATTGCAAAGCAGGTCTTGACCACAGAATTCCTCCAAGTTAAAGGGCTGTCTCTTTAACAGTGTGATCTCGGGCTGTGGGCTGTTTTGTGGGAACGTTAGCATTTTTGCCAAATATCTACGAATGGGTAAGGATATAAATCTTCAAATAGTGTCAGAATGTTATTTCCTCAAAAAGTCTTATTTGCCTTTTCCGGCCTCGTTAGGTACACTTCCTCTGTTTCTCCTGTCATTTTCCCCATCCAGTCATTTCCCATAGTCATACATTTTCCCCAAGTCAGACTGGGGTCGCTTTTTTTGTAAGAAGTGTGTCTTACTTGTTTTGTTCCTTAAGTAGTTGATGTTCAGTAAATATTTAATTGAAGAATAAACTGATCTACTTATGCAAGTTGTAACTAGATTCAACTATTAAAATAAAGGATTTGGAATTACAGTCATTACCTGGGGAAAAATCAAATTGGGGGAACTCTTCCAAGCCCCAGTTAATGGACAAACAAGATGCACTTTAAAAATCTCAGGATACTAAAAACAAAGATTCTTACTGGTCTTTGCCAGAGATGTCCAACCCGTGGGCTGCATGTGGCCCAACACAAAATCGTAAATTTACTTAAAACATTCCTTAGTTTTATTACTTAGATATATACATTTTCTATATTAGTGGTCACAAACTTGGGACCTGCTCACTGATTTTAAAAGATTGTCAAAAGGGCCACTATCTAATTAAGGTCGTATGTGAGGAATTTTTTTGCTTATCTGTGGTGGTGGATATCACAAAAATTATGCACGGACCGTTTTTTTGCTCATCAGTTTTCATTAGTGTTTGTGTAGTTAATGTTAACAACTCTTGAGTTAACAACTCAAAAGAGTTAACAACTCTTCTTCCAATGTGGCCCAGAGATGCCAAAAGATTAGACACCCCCTGGTCTGTATAATAGTGTGTGTTTGTTTCAAAGATTTTTATTTACTTACTTTTAGAGGGAAAGGGAGGAAGAGAGGGAAACATCAGTGTGTGGTTGCCTCTCACACACCCCCTACCAGGGACCTGGCCCACAAACCAGGCGTGTGCCCTGACTGGGAATCAAACCGGTGACCCTTTGGTTCGGTTCACAGGCTGGCACTCAGTCCACTGAGCCACACCAGCTAGAGCTATGTACTGGTATTCAAATAGAAGCAGAAAATACAACAAAAACAATTCGATTTTTTGTTTTATAAATTACTTTAGAGTTAGCATGTATTTACCTAATGGGACTAAGTAGTTTGTGTGAAGTGTTAGAGTTGAGGTCTTAACTACCTTACAGAACAGATCAGCCCAGAAAAGGCCCAAACTAGAAATCTAGATAGACTCACCAAGACACAAGAATATTGAGGAGAAACAGTCTTTGACATTTGCAAACAGTTAGTGTAATTTGGAGACTTTTAAAGATAAGCTAGAATGAAAATACTGGCTAATCACGGATTTTTTAAAAATTTATTTTTAGAGGGGAAGGGAAGGAAAGAGGGAGAGAAATATCGATGTATGGTTGCCTCTCGTGCATTCCATGCTGGGAACTGGCCTGCAACCCAGGCATGGGCCCTGACTGGGAATCGAACCACAATCCTTTGGTTCACAGGCCTGCGCTCAGTCCACTGAGCTACACCAGCCAGGGCATGGATTTTAAATAGATAGGAATAAGTGGCATGAAAGTTGTAAAGCCTGTTCTGGGAGAGGGTAAAAATACTGATATACTTTAGACTTTGTTAAGAGTGCTTGCTGGAATATATAAGATAACTCAAGGAATAGATACAGAGATTTAAACTTTAAAAGTCCTAAGGGAGGGTGGAAATAGAATTTAAAAGGAGAAAAAAACTGATTCTAGAAAAAGGCAAGCAAGAGCAGGAGAGGGGATATGAAGAGGAAAAAACAAGACAAACAGTATAAAATAATTTAGTAACAACAAATCTTTATATATCAACAGTAATAAAAATACATATAGATTTAACTAGTTAAAATATACTAATTGTTATATTGAGATAAGATAACCTAAAATTCAGATCTCTATATTTATCAGTGACATCTAATACAGAAAGATTAAAAGTAAATAAGTAGGATCTTGCTCCTGGCATTTGCCCTCAGTTTGGCTCAAATAAACTCTTAGAAAAAAATTTGTTTTAAATCTAAAAAAGAAAGAAGACAAGCAAATAAGTTATAGCCAGAACATACTAACTAAAGAAAGCCATTGTGGCACATTAATATCAGGTAAAACACTTTAAGACCAAAAGCTTTCATAGAGGTAAAGATGGTTACTATATAGTGATAATAGGTTCTATTCACCAAGAATATAAATAAGTTCTGAGCTTCTGTGTACTTGATAACATAATCTTAAAATAACATCCTTAAAGTAGAACCACAAGCAGAAACTGCCGAATGTGATATCATACTGAGACATTTTATATACATCTCTCAGTGATGGATAGATAAGCAAACTACCCATATAAGTATAAAAAATTGGAATATCAGTTAACAAAACTTGATCTAAAGTACATGTCGAGAACATTATACAGAACAATTGAAAGAAACACTTTTTAAGCCCAGAAGGAACATGGATGAAAATAGATTTTTTTTCCTGAATGCTAGTGCAGTGAAGTTGAATGTCAGTGACATTAGGGTGACCCGAACACCTTTGTGTTACCTGGAAATTCACAGCACTTCCCCAAAACTCAAACCAATGAAAAATCACATTAACATAATCAGAACTAGATAAAATAAAAAGTTGTAGGATAACACTAAAGAGATCGTTAAAGGGAAATTTATAGTCTTTACTGACTACAGTAGAAGAAAAGCTTAAAATTAATTAATGAGATGAAATAATGGAGTGGGGGAAGCAAAGACATTAGAGAGGAAAATAAGTATAGCATACATAAACGAGGCGAAATTAAGTAAGGAAAAAAGACAAATATTGAAAAATATCATAGATACTGCACTATTAAAGAAATAAGACATTATGTACATCTTTATGCCAGTACATTTGAAAACGTAGAGGAAATAGATTTCCTAGAAAAATACAACTTAAAGTGACTCAATCAATAATGGAAAACTTTAAGTCGTCTTAGAACTACTAAGTAAGTTAATTACTGATTTTTTAAATATTCTTGTGACAAAATTAAACCAAGCCCCTTGGCTAAGAGTGCTTTATAGGCTGAGCAAACAGACAATTCCAGTTGTATACAGAGTCTTCTGGGGAAAAGAGACAACACTTACCAACTTACATTATGAGCATATCCTACCTTTGCTAATAAGACCTGACATAGAGTTCATAAGAAAATGAAAATCATAGGACATTCGCACTTAAGAATATAGATGCAAAATTCTGAACAAATCCTTAGCAAACTGAATTCAGTTACTCTAGAAATGGTAGTCATGAGCAAGAAATTTAAGTTTGGATTAACAGGAGAAATCAATAAATAGACACATGAACAGATTAAAGAAAAACACACAATCACCTCAAAAAATGCAGAAATGACATTTGACAAAGCTTAGTATCTGTTGATATTTGTAATCTTCATGGCAGACTTGGAATTTAATTAACTCAGATAAAGAATATCTTCAGCCTGGCTGGTGTAGCTCAGTGGATTGAGTATGGGCCTATGGACCGAAAGGTCACTTCGATTCCCAGTCAGGGCACATGCCTGGGTTGCAGGCCAGGTCCCCAGCAAGGGGCGTGTGAAAAGCAACCACACACTGATGTTTCTCTCCCTCACTCTCTCCTTCCCCCCTCTCTCAAAATAAAAAAAAATTATTTTTTAAAAATATATCTTAAAGAAACTTACAGCAAAATATAATACTCAGTGGTAAACTTAGAAGTCTTCCCTTTAGAATTAGGAACAAGCCCTGGGTGGTGTTGCTCAGTGGGTTGAGCACTGGCCTGCAAACCAAGAGGTCCTCAGTGTTAATTCCCTGTCAGGGCACATTCCTGGATTGCAGGCCAGGTCCCAGTACCTACTTGGGGATGTGAGAGAAGCAACCAAACAATGTTAACTTCTCTCCCTCTTTTTCCCCCTCTCCCCTTGTCTCTAAAATATAAAATATTTTTTAAAAATAGGAAGAAGACGAATACCTAGTGTCACTATTCCTATTAAGCATTTCTTTTGGAGATACTAATGTGCAATTGTAAAAATTAAAAAATTAGAGATTAGAAAATAAGGTACAAAATGTCATTAACGGGTCGTGTTGTCTGTAGAAAAATCTAAAACATTTTTTTATAGTTTTAGAGTTAATGAGAGAAGTCAGCAAGATTGTTGACTATAACAATACACAAAAGTCTGTTGTTTCTGTGTGATAACCACAAAATTGGAAAACATGATTTTTAAAAGATACATTTGCTATAGCAATCAAAATACATGTTGGCCTTCCATGAAGAATTATAAAAACTATTAAAAGTCATGAAATAACTAAATAGAGCAGTACACCATGTTCATCAGTAGGAAGGCTCAGTACTAGCAAATTGTTATGTAGATATTCTGATTAAAGTCCCATAGGGTTTGTGAAATTCACAGGCTGGTTTTGTATACGGAAGAGCAGAGAGTCAAGACTGGACAAGAATATTACTGAAGAAGAACTAGGTTAGGCAGCTTCACCCACTGTATCACCAAGGATAACCATAGGCATAGACAACCCACATAGAAAGTCATTACCACATTTTCCAACAGAATGTAAGAAGGGGCCTCATGAAATAAAACAACTGCAAAAGCAAAGGTTAAAGATAACTGGTTTTACTAACAACAGGACTTAAGGGAATGGCTTGTTTTGGCTTTTAAAAGGCCAAACCAGTTGCAACATTCTTGGTGGCAATGAGTAGGAACCAGAAGAGTCCACAAAGTTCTAGCACCCTGAAACCTGCATGAAATCAACCCAAAGTCTAGCAGGAGCATCCACCCCTAACACAGGCAGCATACAACCCATGATGGCTGTGAATGCAGTCCAACGCGAAATCATAACAGGGTTTGACTTAATACCTTTTTTTGCTCATCAGTTTTTGTTAGTGTTTGTGTGTTAATGTGTGGCCCAAAACAGCTCTTCATAACAGGGTTTGACTTAATACCTTTTTTTTGCTCATCAGTTTTCGTTAGTGTTTGTGTGTTAATGTGTGGCCCAAGACAGCTCTTCTTCCAGTGTGGTCAAAAGACACCAAAAGGTTGGACACCCCTGGTAGAGGTTCCCTAACCCATGAATAAAATATTTATCAGTTTATTTCTATAATATGTGCCCACTTGGTGGAAAAAGCAAGGTTGATTTTTTAAAATCGCAAAGGAGTCAGAACATGAAACAGTGCTCCATAGACCAAAAAACAAATTTAAAAGAAAAGAATTAACTGCAATGACTCACTTTGGTTAGTTGATACAGCTGTTAAATCTTGCTGCAATTCAGATTTTTTTAATTAAAAATTTTTCAGCTTTATTGAGATATAGTTGACAAAAATATAAGTTATTTAAAGTGTACATTGTGATTGTTGGGTTCCTCTTGAGTTTACACACCTGTCATCTCCTCACATGTTGATCATTTTTTATAGTTGTGTGAGAACATTGAAGTTCTGTTCTCTTAGCAAATTTATAGTACCATGTTACCATCTGTATTCACTGTCTTATGCCTTAGATCCTCTGTCATAGCTCACAGTTAGTACCCTCCTACCAGCCTCTGTATTTTCCCCTACCCTCAGCCCTGGCAGCCTTTTGAAGGTTCCACATCTAAGTGATGCTGTGCAGTCTTTCTCTTTCTGACTTATATCACTTAGCATAATGCTCTCAAGGTCCGTCCATGTTGTCACAACTGCAGACTCTCCTTTTTTCATGTTTCATGGCTGACTAATACTCTATTGTATATACATGTGTGTACCTGTGTGTACATATAAGTAAATAAATAAAAATCACATCTTCATTCACCTGCTGATGGACACTTATTTCCTTGTCTTGGCTGTTGTAAATGATGCTGTAGTGAACGTGGGTGTGCAGATAACTCTGCGGTATCCTGTTTTCCTTGTCTTTGCACGTGTATATGCACACAAAAATGGGGTAGTTCTCTGTTGTTAATTTTTGAGGAATCTTTGTACCGTTTTCCATACTAGCTGCACCAATTTACATTCCCACCAATAGTACACAAGATTTCCCTTTTCTCCACGTTCTTGCCAACACGTGTTATATCTTGTATTTTTTAAATTTTATTTTTCAGTTACAGTTTACATGCAATATTATGTTGTATCAGTCTCGGGTGACTTCTTTTATTTTTGACGGTAGCCATTCTCACAGATGTGAGGTGATAATGCAATGCGGGTTTGACTTGCATTTCCCTGATGTTTAGTGATAGTGAACAGCTTCTCATGTACCTGTTAGCCATTTGTAAGTCTTCAGAAAAAATGTCTATTCAGTTCCTCCATTTTTAAATGTTTTTTAGGGGGGGGCTATCAAATTACATGACTCCTTTACTTATTTTGAATATTAACTTCTTATTAGATACATGATTTGCAAGCTTTTCCCCCCATTTTGTAAGTTGCTTTTTCATTTTGTTGATGATTTCCTTTCCTGTGAAGAAGCTTTTTACTTTGATGAAGCCCCACTTGTTTATTTTTGCTTTTATTGCCTTTGCTTTGGGTGTCAAATCCCAAAAGTCATTTGTCAGACCAATGTCAAGGAGCTTACTCCCTGTGTTTTCTTTTAGGGGTTTTTTCTTTGTTTGTTTGTTGTAGGTCTTAAATTTAAATCGTTAATCTAACTTGATTTGATTTTTGTATATTGTGCAGATGGGGTTTCATCCTTTTGCACATGGCTGTCCAGTTTTACCAGTTTTGAGACTATCTTTCCCCAGTTGTATATATTAGCTCCTTTGTTGTACATATAAGCAAACCCTATATGCATAGGTTTATTTCTGGGCTCTGTTCCATTGATCATGTGTCTTGTTTTTATGCCAGCACCATACTGTTTTACTTACTGTACCTTTGTAGTATAGTTTGAAATCATCAGTCAGTGGGATTCCTCCAGCTTTGTCCTTTTTTTCCATACAGATTTTTGGATTGGTTTTTTTTTTATATTTCTGTGGAAAATACCCTTGGAATTTTGATAGGCATTGCATTGAATCTGTAGACCTCTTTGGGTAGTGTGGACATTTTAACAATGTTCTTCTAATCCATGAACATGGAATGTCTTTCCGTTTATTTGCATCTTCTGTTTCTTTTATCAGTATATTATAGTTTTCAGTGTACAGGTCTCTCATCTCCTTGGTGAAAATTTATTGCTAAGTATTTTACTGTTTTTGATGCCATTATAAATTTAATTATCTCAGTTTTTCATTTTGATATTTTATTGTTAATGTATAGAACCACAACTGATTTTTTATGTTCATTTTACGTCCTGTAACTTTACCAAATTTGTTTGTTTTAACAGTTTGGGGGGAGAGGAGAGTCTTTAGGATTGTCTCTATACAGTGTGTTATATGCAGACGGAGACAGTTTTACCTCTTCCTTTCTGATTTCTTTGTCTTGCCTGATTGCTCTTGTAGGACTTCCAATACTGTGTTGAACAAAAGTGGTGAGAATGAGCATCCTTGTGTTGTTCTTGATGTTAGAGGAAAGCTTTTAGTATTTTCACCTTTGAATATGATATTAGCTGTGGGCTTGTATATGACCTTTATTATGTTGAGGTATGCTCTCTGCACTCAGTTTACTGAGTTTTTAGCACGAATGGATGTTGATTTTTGTCAGACATCTTTTTGGCATCTATTAAGATAATCATATGATTTTTATCCTTCATTTCATGAATGTGGTGTAGCACATTGATTGAAATATGACTGTCAAGCTTCCTTGCATCCCTGGAGTAAATTCCGTTTCAGCATAGTGTACGATGCTTTTAATGTACTCTTGAATTTTGTTTGCTAATATTTTGTGGAGGATTTTTGCCTATATTGGCCTGTAATTTCTTTTTTTGTAGTGTCCTTGTTTGGCTTTGGTGGCCTTATAAAATGAGTTTCTAAGTGCACCCTCCTCGTCTGTTTTTGGAGGAATTTGAGAAGGATTGCTGTCAATTCTTCCTTAAGTGTTTGGTAGAATTTACCCTTTAAGCCATCTGGTCCTAGAATTTTCTTTGTTGGGGTTCTTTTTTGATTACTGATTAAATCTCCTAACCAGTGTTCCAATTTTCTATTTTTTTATGATTCAGTCTTGCTAGGGTGAATGTTTCTAGGAATTTATTCATTCCTTCTAGGATGTCCAATCTATTGGTGTGTAACTGTTAATAGTCTTACGATTCATGGTGTTTGTGTGGTGTCAGTTGTACACCTCTTTCACTTGTAATTGTGTTTGAGTCCTTTTTTTTTCTTGGTAAGTGTAGCTAAAGGTCTTTTAGTTTTGTTTATCTTTTAACCAGCTCCTAGTTTCTTTTATCTTTTTTATTGTCACTTTAGTCTGTATTAGTCTTTGTTATTTCCTTTCTTCTACTAACTTTGGGCTTAGTTTATTTTACTTTTTCTATTTCCTTAGGGTGTAAAGTTAGGTCGTTTATTTGAGATCTTGCTTTTTTCTTAACGTTGGCTTTTATTGGCATAAACTAACTTCTTAGAACTGCTTCTCCTGCATCTTCTAAGTTTTGATGTGTTGTATTTCCATTTCAGTTGTTTCAAGACATTTTTTTAATTTCTCTTTTGAGCCCTGGCTGGTGTAGCTCTGTGGTTCAGCGCGGGCCTGCAAACCACACGATCACGGTTCGATTCCCAGTCAGGGCACATGCCTGGGTTGCAGGCCAGTTCCTGGCAGGGGCCAGTTCCCAGCAGGAGATGCACGAGAAGCAACCATATATTGATATTTCTCTCTCTCCTTCCCTTCCCCTCTAAGATAAATAAATAAAATCTTTAAAAAAAATTTTCTCTTTTGATTTCTTCTTTGACCCAGTTGTGGTTCAGTAGCATGATGTTTAATCTCCACATAATTGTGAATTTTTCAGTTTTATTTTTGTAATTTATTTTTAATCTTGTTTTAAGTAGACGATAATTATTTTGTTAGGTTTTTGAAGGAAAAAAATTCAGTTTCTTTTTTTTTCTCCTCCTTTAGGTATATACCTCCCGATAAAAGAGAAGAAAATGACCAGTCAACCCACAAATGGATGGTGTATGTTCGAGGGTCTCGTAGAGAACCTAGCATTAATCATTTTGTCAAGAAAGTTTGGTTCTTCCTTCATCCCAGCTATAAACCCAATGACCTGGTGGAAGTTAGGTAAGCGTTCTTGAATTATGTAACCTAAGAAGTACAGCTTTATTGAACTGGAAGAAACGTGATTTAACTTGTAAACATTCCCTTGAAATTCTCATATTAATAATTTACTCAGTTTTGGCTCTGAGTCACAATGTAGTTTTAGCTGTAGTTCCCCCTTAGAGATTGCTGTTTCACTGACCAGCTAGCGTCCCCTCCTGTCAGGTTGTTACCACACAAACTGTATTAGCTGACTCTGCTCTCCTCTGGAAGTAACTTGTTTGTATAGATAAAAGTAAAATGGCTACTGTTTTTTATGACTAACAGAATATAACAGAATTAAATATAGGATTTTAGCATTACAGAAATATTTAATGTTGAAAGTTCCTCATGATCTTACCCTCTCAGAAGTAATATTTTGTATATATTATAGTTGCTGCTGTTATTATTAGTCATAAAGATAGAATGATTTTCTTGCATATTTATATAAACAATTCTGAAATTTGTTTTACTAAGGTGTAGTCTTGATATTTTTATGTGATGTTACATTGTCACATATACTTTCGTTGTGTGAATGTGTTGTGGAAATGGTTGTGGTATATTATCAGGGAAATCTCCTATATCCTCAGCTCTCTTCAGAACATGCCTTCCACTCCTGACTCTTAAACAAAACATACCTATCTCCTGAGAAGGCCACTTCTCCTGAGAACAGCGTTCAGGTGGTGGCTGCTCTTTTTCTCTCACCCACCATGTACCATTGGTTGTAGGGTAGGGAGTATGTCTTTCTTGCTCATATATGTGGCTTCCATATCACCTTTTCTTTTCTCACTTAAAAAAAACCTCAACTTTTTAAAAACATTGTATAACTTGATTCTCTTCTTTGTTGCAGGCATTTACTAATATTTTAGTCACTCCCCTCTTGTAAAAGGTTTTAGTACTGAACATACGGGTTTTCTATCTACCATCATTGTTAAGCACTGACCTGCATATAGATAGTTCATCCAAAGCCCTGATCTCTCAGTTCATCGATTTCCTCACTTTAATAATAAAGATATGCTTGTGATTATACCATAGATTCTAAGCTGAATAAGGAGAGGAGAAAATTGTGTAAGAGCAGTGATGGCTAGTGAAAGTTGTGTGGGCAAGAAATGAGAGTCCCAGTGAGGGCAGAGGACAGTTGGATTAGCGGTGCAACTGGAAAGATAGGAGTTGGTGGTTGGAAAGTGGAATACTTGAGATTTTTTTGTAGGTGGTATACTTTGTCTTCTTCGTATACATGATAATTGTCCCAACATCAGTTTTATCAGTTGATCTGTCCTTTTCCTACATTTAATATACTAAAGTCCCATATAAACATACATTCAATGCTAGATTCTGTTAATAATTTTTTAAAGATTTTTACTTATTTATCTTTAGAGGGGAAGGGAAGGGAAGGAGAGAGGGAGAGAAATAGCAGTGTATGGTTGCCTCTCATGTGTCCCCTGCTGAGAACTGGTCTGCAACCCAGGCATGTGCCCTGACTGGGAATCGAACCACAATCCTTTGGTTTGCAGGCCCGTGCTCAATCCACTGAGCTACACCAGCCAGGGCTCCTGTTAATAATTTTTATTCCCATAACCAGTATGCTATTTTAGCTCTTTTGGTTTATAGTGTATTTTGATATTTGGTAGAGTATTTTACCCATTCTAAAATTTTTTTCTTGGTCATTCTTAAGTATACATGTTGTTCCATTTTGCTTAAAATACAATTGTCAGGTTACAGTTTGAAATTGCATTGAGTTAATGATTAATTTTCACATTTTTTATGATATTGTATCTGTTGCTGTCTCCAGGAAAGTCAGTCAGTGTAGTTGTTTTCCAATGCAAACAAGACTTTCTTCCTTTTGCTGTTTTTAAAACTTTATTTTTTTGCCCTGGCTAGTATAGCTCAGTGGATTGAGCGCGGGCCTGCGAATCAGACGATTGTGGTTCGATTCCCAGTCAGGACACATGCCTGGGTTGCAGGCCAGTTCCCAGCAGGGGATGCACGAGAGGCAACCATACATTGATATTTCATTTCTCTCCTTCTCTCCTTCCCTTCTTCTCTAAAGATAAATAAAATCTTTAAAAAAACCCTTTATTTTCTTGACATATTTCACTGGATAGAACCTCAGAAAAGTGTCGATAGACTGTTTTATTC
This sequence comes from Sturnira hondurensis, assembly GCF_014824575.4. Taxonomy (NCBI): domain Eukaryota; kingdom Metazoa; phylum Chordata; class Mammalia; order Chiroptera; family Phyllostomidae; genus Sturnira; species Sturnira hondurensis. The sequence goes on along the minus strand of NW_028091847.1, from coordinate 2,427,361 downwards.
TGATGGCAGAGCTTAATTACTAAAGGAACAATTTTATTCTTAGGCTGTCAAACATTAGTGTTGAAAAGACTTTGTGATTTGTTTTAAATCTGTTATGATTTGTGCAACCTTTGGGAAATGCCTTATTTAGCTCATCAGGCCTCTCTTTGAATTGTGCCAGTGACTTAGGCTTATTTTCTCTGTCAGGAATGCAGTCTTCCTGTTGTCTGTCTTTATACACTCGCACACAGTGTGGCTGTCCTAAAGGTCTGCCCTTCATTCTTCAGGACATAACTTAGAGTTTCCTTCCTCAGTTAATACTTTTTTTGTCCTCCTTTCTTCCAGAGGTTAAATTATAGCAAATGTTCACTTACTTGAATGCTTGGGATATTAAAAATGTTCTATAGTTTAAGATAGCTGCTAGAGTGATAATATTTGCTAAGTTTGGATAGCCTGACTCTAAATTAGCCCTGGATTTTAATACAGATATTTTAGTGAGTTTGTTAAGAAATAGATGAGTTTAGCCCTGGCTGGTGTAGCTCAGTGGATTGAGCGCGGGCCTATAAACCACACGATCGAGGTTCGATTCCCAGTCAGGACACATGCCTGGGTTGCAGGCCAGTTCCCAGTAAGGGACTCATGAGAGGCAACCACACATTGATATCTCTCTCTTTCTCTCCTTTCCTTCCTCTCTAAAAGATAAATAAATAAAATCTTTTTAAAAAAAATAAATAGATGAGTGTAAAAAGTGTTGTGTCTAGCCCTAGCTTGTGTGGTTTAGTTGGTTGAAGCGTTGTCCCAAAAGGTTGGGGGATCAATTCCCAGTCAATGTACATACCTAGGTTGTGGGTTCAATCCCCGATTGGGTGTGTATGGGAGGTAACCAGTTGATGGTTCTCTCTCACATTAATGTTTTTCTCCCCCTTCCTCTCTCTCTAAAGTCAATAGAAGTTTTTTTAAATGCTGTGTCTATAAAAAGATAAGTAATAAAAAGAATATATGTTTTATTGTACAGATCAGCAAGAAATTTCCTTACATCTTACATGGTAAAAAATAAGTGCACTGTTTGGTAAAACATTTCATTTAATATCAATCATGTGGATTGTTTAAAATGTAAACCATATTTTTATTGATGATAAATGTCTGATTTACAAAAAATAGCATTAAAAACTCATTACATTAACAAGGCAAATCAATGCCTATTTCTTCATTTCTCACCCCAAGAATTAGAAATTTGTAAAACACTGATTTTATGTTGTAAAAAAGTATCATGTAATCCTGCCAATGTGGCTCAGTTCGAGCGTTGTCCCATAGCCTAAAGGTTGTGGGTTCAATCCCCAGTCTGGACACATACAGGAGGCATCCATTGATGTTTCTTTCTCATATTGATGTCTCTTTCTCTCCCTGCCCACCATCTCTAAAAAGAAAAAACAGATATTATATAGTAATATGGGAAATTGCGTTCACTAAGAAATCTTTAATAATCTGTAGGTAAGGGTATGCTAAATCATACTTAATAAGATGTATTATGACAGTCTGAGAAAATGCAAGGAAAAGCTCATACTATAGCTGTTTTTTAAATTTCTTTTATCTTACTCATCTGGAGTATTTTCTGTTTACAGTAAATGAAGTTTATTTTGTGACGTTATGCAGTTTCACGTCATTGAAATACCCGCTTTTATGCCGTTTGTCTGTCTTCCCTGGTGGCAGTTCTTTCTCCTCCTGTCCATTCACTGGAGTGTAACCTATGTGTATAAACTGGGGAACACAGTTCACTGACAATGTTCATTGTAAGAGAAATTCAGCATACAGCCAGTATAATTGCTGAACATTGCAAAGTGAATTTAGCCTGTCCATTTAGCTTTACTGGAATTTAAGTGGCCATATTTATCAGTAGCATATCCTTTACTCTTTTTTTAAAGATTTTATTTATTTATTTTTAGAGAGAGGGGAAGGGCAGGAGAAACATCACTGTGTGGCTGCCTCTTGCGTGCCACAGACTGGGGACCTGGCCCGCAACCCAGGCAAGTGCCCTGACTGGGAATCAAACCAGTGACCCTTTGGTTCACAAGCCTGCGCTCAATCCACTGAGCTGCACCAGCCGGGCCTCTTTACTCTTTTTAAGTCCACTGTGCCTCTGGGCCCCACTGTGTCTCTTGCTTTGGACCCCTTTTCAAACTGTTGTCATGAGTTGAACTTCTCGTTTGACCCAAGCCTATCTTTTTTGTTTGTGATTTGGCAGCCAAGAAGGGATCTGAATCCTGACCACATGGCTTAGTTAGTTGGGCGTCATCCAGCAAAGCAAAGGGTCACTGGTTTGATTCCTGGCAGAGCACATGCCTGGCTTGTGGGTTCAGTCCCCAGTTGGCAGCCGATCAATGTTTCTCTCTTGCATCGATGTTTCTCTTCCTTACTCCCTCCCTTCCCTTCTCTTTAAAATAAATTTAAATACTTTAAAAGAATAAGAAGGGAGTGAAACCAAGCCTATCTTTTTATTTCTGTCTGAATCTTTACTAATACCGTGGCTACTTCTCACTAACTTCACTGGTGTTCAGCTTGGTTTTTCTGTCCAGGGCATTCTAGTATTCTTTGCTTTCTTTTTCCTCTGGTTCATAGTGTAGCTGTTGCTTTCTGTACTTTCTAGGGCACTTGCGTACTCAGGGATTTTCCTGGCTTGAGGTCTCCTGGTGACCTCTGGCTCTGTGCTTCATGTTTCAGGTCTGTTGTTAGACTCCCTTGGACTCTGCCCTTACTGCATTCAGGTCCCTCCTTAGTTTTCCAAAAGCACATCTTACTGAAAGTTCCTTTCTCCCTGCAATCTTAGCATCTTCATTTCAGTAACTCCAAGCCAGTGATTCATAATGATCATTTTCATTTTAAAGCATTTTCTCTTTTCCCCAGTAACTTAAACAGTACTATTTTTGAGTGCATGGAGGTCTCTCAATTAAAGTTTTTAAAAGATTTTAATTTTTTTAACTTTTTAATTTTAGAGAGGGGAAGGGAGGGAGAAAAAGGGGGAGAGAAACATTGATGTTCAAGAGATACATCAACTGGTTGCTTCTCACACGCCCCCAACTGGAGACCTGGCTCACAACTCTGGCATGTACCCTGACCGAGAATCGAACTGCGAACTCCTTGGATTGCAGGCCGGCACTCAATCCACTGAGCCACACACTGGCCAGGGCTCAATTACATTTTTAGATTTTATATTATGGAAAATGTCAAACATATACAAAATTTCAAACATACACAAAAGCAGAGTAGCTAGAACACTCTTCAAACATACACAAAAGCAGAGTAGATAGAACACTCATGTACCTAACACCAATTATTAAAAGTTTGCCAGTCTTTTTTCATCAATTTTTATTTTTCTTTTCTTTTCTTTACAGATTATGTTTTGACTGAAAATTCTTTAGTCCATTTGGCATTCACACATGTTCCTCTCTATCCTCAAAAATCATAGTCGCTATTTGAGGGAGATCATATTGTGAACATACGATCTTTTAAGTCCTCTCAGCAGATACATTCAAATAAGTTCTCACTCTCAAAATGAGTATTCATGCTATGTTTTGTTTTTTGCCAGAGTGGAGGAATAAGTATGAGTGTCTGGGGTAGGGGACACACTTCACAGCCTGTGTCTGCCAGTAGCAATCAAGGGTTCTGATTCAAAAATTGTGACATTCATCGAATTACTTGAGTTTGTTGTGAAAGGAATGACATTGGCTTGAATGGTATAAATGCCTTAGCTCTAAGTATCCAGCAATTGAAAATTTGAGCCCTGGCTGGTGTGGCTCAGTGGATTGAGTGCGGGCCTGAGAACCACAGGATCGCGGTTCGATTCCCAGTCGGGGCACATGCCTGGGTTGCAGGCCAGTTCCCAGCAGGGGACTCACGAGAGGCAACCATACATTGATATTTCTCTCCCTCTCTCCTTCCCTTTCCCTCTAAAGATAAATAAATAAAATCTTTTAAAAAAAAGAAAGAAAATTTGATGTAGGTTTGAGTTGATTTTTTGTTTTTATAATTTAGCATTTTAGCATAATGCAACATACTGATTTAACTTCAAATGAGGAAATGTGAATGACGGTCAGAAGGATGTGAATTTCTAACTTAATCCATTTTGAGAAAACTTTTCCTCTAGAGTGATCACTCATGGATAATGTGTTAATATCTGCTTTTCCCTAGAGAGCCCCCTTTTCATCTGACCAGAAGAGGCTGGGGTGAATTTCCTGTCAGGGTTCAAGTTCACTTTAAGGACAGCCAGAACAAGCGGATAGATATTATACATAATCTGAAGGTATTGTAACAAAACATTGCTCTCTGGAAATGAAGTATATCTTTCACCTGATACTTAATATAGTAGGTTAGGCCCTCTGAGGGAAGCAGCCAGGCTGAGGATAGTGGAAACAGGATAAATCTTTTGGAGTGTGCTGTGCTTGCTGCTGTAACACCTTTGTCCTGTGAAGGTTGAGGGAGGGGCCGTTTTTACAATTGAATGTGCATTTTTTAAAAAGATGAACTGGACACTTGAATTTCTAACCAGAGCTCACTATAACTGTGTTACCTGGGGCTAATCTGTTTTATTGTTTTAATCTACTTCCTTTTCTATAAAATGAGGCAAATACAGAGAGTCTTCAAACAACATTTTATTCAATGTCGTAACAATGAGATGTCATGGAGCTAAACTCTTGTTTATAGTAATTAGCCTCTAGTCTGTTTGCTTCCATTCGTTGTGCTGTGTTTCCCTTGAAGTCAAGGAACTTATCAACAGCTTTAAGTGAGGGGTTACTGTAATAATCTTTGTATGTTTATCTCAAAAGTATAATAAACATGTTTATCTCCAAGGGTAAAGATTGAACTGACCGTGTTTCAGAAAACGTAAAATACTATACAAGGTTGTCATACTTTTGATTTGTGTTGTCAGGAATCCTTCACTGATATATCCACGTGATTTGTTATGCAGCTGTTACAAATTTTATTTTACAAAGTATTTTCTATGCCTGAGGAGAAATTGCCATTATATAGTAAGCAGAAAACACAGATTATCAAACTATACGTATAGTAAAAGGTCCAACGTGATTTTAAAAAAACACAATAGAAATATGGCAAAATGTTGGAGAACATAATTGAAGTAATGACATTGTGGGCTGTTTCCCCTGCTCTTTTCTCCTGTGTTTTTTAAATTATTTTTCCAACTTTATATAATAAACATTTAACTTTTACAGTGAGAAGACTTTTTTTTTAATTGTCCTCTCTGTAATCATCTTGTATACATTCCCTAAAGTTAAACTTCTTCCAAAGCACCCCTGCTTGTGGCTCAGCTCATGGTTCCTGTTAGTGACTCCCAGAACTGAACTGAACAGTCCGAGTTCACCTGCAGAATTTCGCTCTTGTTCCCTTAGTTCCACAGGTGCCCCTTTTCACCTTACGGCGTAGTGAAGTTCGCCATCCACCGCTTTCTGCAAAGTCATTGTAAGACCACACTGCTTCACTTCATGTGCAGATTGTTTTCTGGAGATTACTGTGAGACTAGGTTGATTTATGATCTCATAGAAAGACTCAGACCAAATAAAGAACATACATCACTTTGTCCAGAGGGGCAAAATACGGTCCCGCCTAGATGAAGGTCTAAATTCATTTCGGGCATACCATCTTACATCGCACTGCACACAGCCCTTCTCCCTAAAGTAAAGGAAGTTTTTTTGCATAGTTTTCATACATTTTTGAATTGTCCATATCACTCAGAGTTCCTGATGGAAGATTGAGACATGGTGTTTTAAAATGACATTTTTAAAACATTTCTTGTCAAGTGTTGGGAAAACTTAGATTTACTATTTACTACGCATAGGTTGGCCTCGAGCCATTCGCACCTGCGTTGTGATCATGTGGTCTGTTTGGACTGGAGTATCATTTTTCCTGTTTTTTCTGTGTTAACCCTCAGAGTCATTTTTTACTCTTCTCTCTTTGTTCTAAATATTCACTTGTAGACTGTTATTCTTCCTTCATAATCTTTCTTCTGTTCTACCCTTTTAATGGTTTTTGTCCCCTCAGTTCATCCTTCACACCACCATCAGATTAGTCTTTCTGAACTAGGAGAACTGTTACGGCATTTCTCTCTGAGAAACCTTGATTAAGATCCTGTTGTTCAAGTTCAGACTCCCCGGCCTACTGTTTAGGACTCTTCACATTTTTTTAAATTTTATCTTTAGAGGGGAAGGGAAGGAGAGAGGGAGAGAAATATCGATGTATGGTTGCCTCTGGTGTGTCCCCTGCTGGGAACTGGCCTGCAACCCAGGCATGTGCCCTGACTGGGAATCAAACCGCGATCCTGTGGTTCTCAGGCCCGCACTCAATTCACTGAGCCACACCGGCCAGGGCAGGACTCTTCACATTTTTACTCAACATACTCCCTTAAATTATCTCACGTGAATACCTTGCCTGAGCATCCTGCTCCAGCCAGGTCGGTCCACTCATGTGCTGGAAACGCCCTGGGCCGCCTTCTCCTGTGATTTCTTTCATGCTCTTCTCCTGGAATGCCTGTTGGAATTCTTTCCATTCTCCAAGTTCCAATAACTTTTCTTGGTTAGTTAAGCCCATAGTGATCTCTGTGTATTCTGAATTCTGTAGTACATACCAATTTATACTTGATACTGTAATAGTTGTGTTAAATATTAAACTAGTCTAAGTGTTAGAGTTATGTAAAATTTAAAGTGCCCAGAATGGATGAAATTGGCATATCCTGCAGCCCTGACAAGCGGTCATATAACGTGTTCTCAACCATCACCGTGGGGCACAGTAATTCCCAGCTAACCCGTTTATGTATTTAGTAAATAAATGTTTGGAAGAGTCTTTCATAAAACTGCCTTTAAAGGGTTGTGATCTCATTTCTCCTAGTTTGATTCCTGGAGAAGCATAGAACAGGACTTTGTTTTGCTTTACACGAACCCTGAAAATGTTCAATGACAGCATTCAGGACTCCCCTCAGTCATTTCTTCTCCAGGCAAAACCTGCTCTTGTGACCTGTCTTGTGTTCTATGCTTGCAACTAGAAATAGTTCCTCTTGCCATTTGATAACAGTTCTGTTTTATCAATGTCTCCCTTAAAATGTGGTCCCAAGAATGAATCAATGAAGGTTACAGAGGGGCTGTTTTTATAAACTAGAAACTATGGAAATGGTGTAGCCGAAAGTACTTTTGCATAGTTTTCGTAAACATCATCTAAAGCATAATACTTCACGAGTTGATGGTTCATGGTTTACTTCTTAAGCATTCTTCTGTAGTGGAGGTTTATGTTGCTTTTGTTTTCTGTGGTTCTAGATAATCCTGCAGTAAACATCTGCCTCCATTTTTAGGTTTTTTAGGTTGTCCTTAGAATGGGTTGTTAGAAATGTATAGTTTATATCGTAAGTATAACATCTACCCATGTCTCTGGATTATTTGTATTAATTTTACTCAACTTTCCCCCAGAATATCAAGGAGGTTTTTGTCGAAGTGATGAATTGATGGTTTATATTATGAAAAAAAGTAGATTCTATGTTACTAATTGGGGTGAAAAAGGTTTTAGGTGAGATTGCATCTTAAGATTTATAAGTAAGCACAGTGAAACTTAACTTTCTCTTTGTCTTTAATAGCTGGATAGAACTTACACTGGCTTACAGACTCTTGGAGCAGAGACGGTAGGTTTTTTTCTATAGTATTTTTTGGGAACAAATAGACTGAAAATTGATTTTCATTTTTAGGAAAAAAATGAGTGCTAAAATTTAAAAAATAGTTTATATCACCCTTTTTGTCTATTTTTTAGATGTTATAAAATACTCATAAAATTGACTATTTTTAAGCATTTTCCTCTGCCCCCAGCCCCTAGCAACCACCCTCTACTTTCTGTCTATGAATTTGACTATTCTAGATACAATGTAAGTGAATCATACAATGTTGTTTGTTGTTGTTTTTGTAACGGGCGTATTTCACTTAGCATAATGTTCTCAGGGTTCATCCGTGTTGTAGTATGTGCCAGCTTTTCCTTCTAGAAAAGCCTGAGTAATGTTCCATTGTATTACATACCATATTTAGTTTATCCATTTATTTGTCAGAGAGCACTTGCGTTGCTTACATCTTTTGGCTTTGCGAATAATGCTGTTAGGAATGTGAGTGTGTTTGATTGAGTCCTTGATTTTAATTCTTCTGGATGAATAAATAGAAGTGAGATTGCTGACTCATACTGTATTCTGTTTTTAATTTTTTTTCATTGCTTTTAGAGAGAGAGGGAGAGTGAGAAACATCAGTTTGCTGTTTCATTTATTTGTGCCCTAAGTGGGGATCAAACCTGCAACCTTAGTGTATCAGAGTGATGCTCTAACCAGCTGAGCTACCTAGCCAGGGCTGTTTTAAATTTTTTGAGGAACTGCCACACTGTTCTCCATAACAGCAGCCCCATTTTATATATAGTGTGTGTAGGAATTCCAGTTCTCCAGCACTTGCCATTTTATATCTTTTTGATACTAGCTATTTTAGTGGGTATGCAGTGGTATTTCATTGTGAGTTTGGTTTGCATTTCCCTAATGTTAATTGATGTTGAGCATCTTTTCATGGGTTTATTGGTCGTTTGTATAGCTTTAGAGATATGTCTTCAAGGCCTTTACCAATTTTTGAATCACGTTGTTTGCTTTTTCATTGTTGAGTTTTAGGAGTTCTTTCTATATTCTTGACATTAGTCTCAGCAAATATATGATTTACAAATATTTTCTCCTATTTGGGGTTACCTTTTCTCTCTGTTGATTGTGTTCTTTGATGCATAAAAGGTTTTTTTTGTTGTTGTTTTTACTTATTTATTTATTTATTTATTTTAAGAGAGAGGGGAAGGAGGGAAAATGAGAGGGAGAGAAACATCAATGTGTGGTCGCCTCTCATGTGGCCCCAACTGGGGACCTGTTCTGCAGTCTAGGCATGTGCCCTGAGTGGGAATTGAACCAGCAACCCTTTTGGTTTGCAGTTTGCACTCAGTCCACTGAGCTGCATCAGCCAGGGCAAAGTTTTTAGTTTTGACATGGTTCACTTTATCTATTTTTTCCTTTGTTGACTGTTTTTTTGTGTAATTTCCAGGGAATCATTCCAAATCCAGTGTTACAAAGCTTTGCCCCTATATTCTTCTAAGAGTTTTATTGTTTTAGGTCTTATCTTTGGTCTTTGGTCCATTTTGAATTCATTTTTGTATATGGTATAAGGTAAAGCTCCACCTTCATGCTGACACATGTGGATCTACTATTTTCTCAGCACCATTTTGCTGAGAGATTGTCCTCACATTGAGTGGTCTTGGCATCCTTGTCAAAAATCATTTGACCATCTATGTGAGGATGACAGTTCTATTCCAGCGTGTCTTTGTTTATATCAGTACCACACTTTCGACTGCTGTGGCTTTGTAATTTTAAGTTTTGAAATCAGAAAATGTGAGACCTCCAACTTTGTTCCTCTTTTTACCACCTCCCCCACTTTTTTGGTATTCATGATATATCACCAGTGGCCATTATAATTAGCTAGTTAAACTTTACTCTTTTTAGGGAAATGTGCTGTTATGTCAGAAGGTATTTATTGAGCACATGCTGTATGCTAGGCACTGGTCCAGTTGCTGAGCATACAGATTTCTACACAGATAGCTGCTATTCCCAAGAAGTTACATTCTCGGTTCTGTTGAGCACAGGAGAAGGTATACAGTAAGCACAAAAGCAAATAAGGTTTCACTTACCAGTATGTGCAATAGAGAATAGCAGGGGAACAAGAGTCTTGCTTTAGTTAGGTTGGTTAGGGAAGGTCTGAAAAGGTAACATTTGATTGAGACCTAATGGTGAGAAAGAAGCAGATGTGCAGAGATTTGGGGGATGAGTGTGCTAAGGCATTGAAACAACAAATGGAAAGACCCCAATTTTATGATTGGTTATAATTGAGCAGTCTCAATTATCTATAAAGCCAGAATAGACTATTTTCTGGGGTAATTCTTTAGTTCTTGAGATTGAAATTGCCTTTCAAGTATTACTAGAAATCCTTTGTCATATCTCAGAGTACCACATTCTTAGAAGGCTTGGGGCTTTCTGGGACACTGATGTTGAACTTATGAGCCCCACTATTGCCCCGTTTCGTAGGTAGTGGACGTGGAGCTGCACCGGCACTCTCTAGGAGAAGACTCCCTTTACCCTCAGTCCTCCGAGTCAGACGTCTCTGATGCCCCACCGTCTTTGCCTTTGACCATTCCAGCCCCAGTGAAGGCTTCGTCACCAATAAAGCAGTCTCATGAGCCAGTACCTGATACCTCTGTAGAAAAAGGTAATATATTTTTCCTTGTGTGGAAATGTATGTTTTCCTTATATGGAGGACTCACTCTGGGGCATTCTTTTCTCTCATTTGCATAATATAATATTGAACTGATGCCTTCAGAGACTTAGAGTGAATGGAAATTTCCCCAGGTGGGCATGCTGCCTCTACTGCACATTTCTACTGTGAAAATACCCAAATGCTTACTCACCTCAGAAAATATTTTTCAATAAGTTCTACTAATATTTTGTAGAACACAAAACTAACTAAAAAGCATTAAATTTTCTTAAAAGAAATCACCTCTTTTCTGTGGCCGTATTGCTATTTTTGTAGATTCAACAAAAAGCTATATTCCTTCTCTCTAGGACATACTTGAGTAAATCAGTGTTATAAATTAGACCATTCCACAAATCTTCTTTAGTATGGCAAATCATTAATTAAGGAATAGGTACTACTCTTCCCACATGAGAAAATAGAACAAAACATCAATTTAATGAGAGTGAATTGGAAAAATCAATTAGCAAACCTAAGTGCGCATTAGAGAAGGAGACTGGAACACAAGTTGCAGGTGCAGCTGAGCAGGGAGAAGCAAAACCTCCTCCACGGGAGGTGCACCAATGGGGAGCAGGGTCACCCTGCCGCCCCCGCCTCACAGTGTAAACGAACTCGTCCACATTTCCTGTGTAATTGGGTGGTTGCCTAACAAAAACTTCAGTCCTGATTTTGCAGTATTAGTGTTGGGTTTTACAGCACAAACTTTGTAAAACCATTTTCTCTGTCCTTTGGGGCTTCTTTTTGCAACAGGCAACTCAGAAAAGCACAGCTTATCCAAGTCCATAAGGTTGGGGCATATCATTAAACTGACTTTCTGCTCTAGTTTGGGTTTGTGGGTTTGTGCCACGGGGGAAGAACAGAAGAATGTGGGTATTTTAACAACCATATTAGAGAGAAGATGGGCATTAAAAATACAACAAAGATGAGGGGAAAGACCTGTTTTTACCGTGATAAAGACTTTTCAATCCAGCCTAGGGAACTATCATAATTAATACCAAGCAGATAAAGACAGTTGCATTTTTAAGTTGCATCAGTCTCTTCTCAATCATCGCAGCATGGAGAAGTTTTAAATAGCCGTCCAAGAGCAGCACTGTGTCGCGACTGTGTCCGGCACTGTCAGTCACTGTCGCTTTCGCTGTCCTGCAGCACAGGGCCTAGTGTCTCCCACTGTCATTGCACTTGAACCTTCAGTAAACGTGGTGAATTCCAACTAGTTCAGTGAGTTGCCGTTCTTCATATGTAGTAGGTTCTGATTAAAGATACATGTATTTTAAGCTATTTTATGTATAGTAAATATGGAAATATATTGAATTTTGACATTTTCAGGTGGAAGAAAATTGTATATTTTTTCTGGAATTAAAAAGCATTCATTTTTATCCTTCAACGACTGCAGTAGTTTCTTCTAATAAATTATAGGAGACTTTTCAGGTCTGATTCTCTATTATGTGAACTTAAATATGAAATACTTTATTTAAAATTTAAGATTCAGCATCAACAAGTGTTTAAGTATTTAAGTGTTCACTTACATAACTTACATGTAAGAAGTAAAATTGATTCTAAGTGGTATTAGTTTAGTCTCTTAGACTGTATTTTCATGTGATATTAATATTTTAGTTTATATATAAAATTTCAACTTTATTCCTCTTTAAATTTCAGTTACATATTTATGGGCGTTTAATAAGACATGATATCATTAGATTAAGTGAATGCTTTCTTTTGAGTTTTTCCTCTTTAATATAAACAGTTTTCAATTCATGTATAAAAAATTGGGAAAACATCATGAACTCATCTACTTTTTAAAAAAATATATTTCATTTATTTATTTCTAGACAGAGGGGAAGGAAGGGTGGGAGAAAGAGAGAGGGAGAGAAGCATCAATGTGTGGCTGTCTCCCATACAACTCCCACCGGGGACCCAGCCCACAACCCAGGCATGTGCCCTGACTGGGAATTGAACCGGGGTGACCCTTTGGTTCCCAGGCCAGCACTCAATCCACTGAGGCATACTAGCCAGGGCTACTTTTTAGATTGCTTAAGATTTATAGTTAATATGTTTTCTAATTTTTCTAAAGAAGCATTTTAACAAAGTGCTACACATATTTCATGTATATTTACATTTATTAAAAATAGGACAACAGGCCTCACGTGGGGTCACTTATACCAAGCCTCATGTTACCAAACCGAAACTGAATTACATTTTCAGCCTCTCCCAGAAATGGAATCTTAAAGCAGCGAGTCAGGAATCCCCTAGTCTGCACTAGGTAGGTAGTCTGCCCCTGCCATCCGCTCAGGAAGGTCACCTCACCACAACCAGTTTGCTTTTTGCTCATACAGCTTCTTCGATCCTGCTCCCTTCTGCCTCTGAAAGGCCTTCGTTTTGTACAGCTCCTGGAGCCCCTCTCCCTCTGCTAGAGTGGATGCTGCTTTATTCGCGAATCGTTGAACATCCTTCATCTCGAAATGTATAACGGAATAATAAATAACCGTGGAGTATATTTATTTTACTACTAATAAATGGCTTAACTGCTTACTGAAATGATGAAAGATTTTTATTGTTTCATTCTTTTCTCACAAAGGCAAAGTTTTATTATTTCAAAGTGATTAATGATTTATCATTTGCCTCTTTCATTTCAAGCAGGATTCCCAGCCAATACTGAAACTGAGAGACACACTACATTTTATTCTTTGCCATCTTCATTGGAACGGACACCCACCAAAATGACAACGTCCCAGAAGGTTATGTTTTGTTCTCATGGCAATTCAGCTTTTCAGCCAATAGCGTCAAGCTGCAAAATTGTGCCACCCAGTCAGGCTCCTAATCCTGAGTCACCTGGGAAATCCTTCCAACCCATCACTATGAGCTGCAAGATTGTTTCAGGTACACAGATGATGTGTGTGAAGTCGATGTGTATAAAATTGTTCAAATGACAAAACAAAGTACTATGGTTTAAAATTTTTTTTTTTAGTTCTACTAAGCAGGGTTTTTTGTTTATTTAAACAAGTACTCACTTTTGATTAGCAAAGCAAAGCGAAGAGGCCACAAAGCAAAAACAAAAGTCATCTATATGGAAACAACTTTAGAAATGAGGCAAGAAGTGAAACTCAAAGAGGTCAAATTTTCATCTCCAAGAATCAGCACAGGAAAATGTTCACTAGGATTATGGTTGAATTTGAAGTGGGAGTTACCTTTTGGGGATTATATAAGGTACCAGAGCAACTAGAAAACATGCAGAGGCCTTTTGGTTTGCAGTTGAAATATCTTTTATGCTGTCTAGCCACATGAGAAAATTATTTATTACTGTTATCGATAGGTAGTTCTGAGGCTTCATTTTCACCAAGGTTGAATTAGTCATTGCCTGAAGGCAATTTCACATTTATGTTGAATAAACTTTTAGTGGGAATATACTTTATGGTTTTGACTCTAATAAACTTTTAGTGGGAATATACTTTATGGTTTTGACTCTACCAACTCAGAAAAGACATGAAAGTGAGTCAGTAAAAATGTTTAGGCCCTGGGCGGCTTTTGTATGATACTTACATGAAGGGGGGCAGGAATGGTCTGTGTTAAAAATAGAAAATTAAGTGGAACTATGATCCAAGGCTTTGAGATTGATGAGAACTAAAGAATGCATCATTTTACCTACCAGTTAGCAGCACTTTGGAACTTGCTGATTCAGAGGTGGAAGAGGCTGAATGTATAAATTGGCTTGAAGTTTAGAGAAATTCGTGGGTGGCAAATTTGGTCAATAAAAGACAACAGAGGGTATTTAATGGTACATTGGGAACCCGGAGCATATTCTGTGGGAATGTGACTCTCTGGATTGTAGCTGTCACATAGTGCTGAGGGAGACTTGTTTGGGGTGAATGACTTTCATAGTTTCCTGTTGGAAATTAATTGCAAATCAAGACTCCTGGTTCCTAAGGAAAGCTGTTCACTTAACTAATTTCCTTACTAATTTTAGCATCTTCGAGTATAGCCAGTATCATAACAACCTGCCTAAGTTGTTAAAGAGATTTATCATCTAGAGATTGAGCAGTTTCACACTGTTATGTAAAGCACTGCTTATTGGACTTTAACGTGCCTTCGGGGGAACTTGTTAAAATACAGATTTATATTTGGCAGTTCTGGGGTAGGGCCTGAGAGTCTGTTTCTAACAAGCTCCCCAGTGATGCTGGTGCTCACGCTCCTGTCCCACGGATAAGGCTGCAGAGGGTGAAACACCCCGATCCCTGGCCACCGCCTGCTGCTGCTGCTGAGTGCCTGACGCATACAGTCGCGTTTGCTTTCCCAGTTTGTCACCTTTGTCCTGGCAGTCCTGCCCTTCTTTCTTTCTTTTCCAGCATCTTCTTACATGTATTGAATATATCTATTTTGTTTAGTGTATTTTTCTCTTTTTAATTAATAAAGGTTCCCCTATATCAACACCAAGTCCATCACCATTGCCTCGAACTCCAACTTCCACTCCAGTGCATGTGAAGCAAGGCGCTGCCGGCTCTGTTATTAGCAACCCTTACGTTATCATGGACAAGCCAGGGCAGGTGCTGGGAGCCGCCACTCCCTCTGCAGGTGTGTGTGTGATCAGTGCTTACATGATCCAGAGACTGGGTCTTTTTAAAGATGAAAGTCTAGCGTGACTTAGTAGCCATTTAATGGGAGAATGAAATCTTTATCCATGAGCAGAAGGGACTATATGAGTAACACCAGTGCTATTTCTGAGGGAAGATGTACTCTTTGTGAAAGTTCTATTTTAGTAGTTTACTTAAGATTTCTTTTAGTTTCTAAAGATTAAAAGTAACCCATAATTAATTTTCAAAAAAAAAGTCGATTCTTTTTCATTTGGAAGACATTCTTTCTTTTTGGGCCTGCAATCAGTATGGTTACTAAGTTTTTCAAAGTAAGCTTTAGTACAAGAATAATTTTGTGAGCCTTATATATTTCACCCCAAATTAAAAAGCCATCTTTACTTTTCTGTGAATAAAATTTTACATGTGGGAGGAAAAGTGTACCCCACCATTATAAGCAGAAAATGCTGATGGGAAGAGTAAAAGGCTGTGGACTCACCGTGTTGGTCACCATCAGCTCATGTAACTACAGACTGTGTTTTTTTTTTTTAAAGATTAGATTTTTTAAAAGATTTTATCGATTTACTTTTGGAGAGGAGAGAAGGGAAGGAGAAAGAGAGGGAGAGAAACATCAATATGCAGTTGCCTCTCACATGGCCCCCACTGGGGACCTAGCCTGCAACCCAGGCATGTGCCCTGACTGGGAATCGAACCAGCAACCCTTTGATTCGCAGCCCACACTCAATCCACTGAGCTACACCAGCCAGGGCTCAGGATTGTTTTAAAAGTACTTCCACTAACATTTTACTTATTCCTTTCAATTAACCTACTTAAACATGTGCTCCTAAGTGTAAACTTTACTGTAGTTTTCACTTCTAATTAAGAGAAAGAAAGAGAGAGGACTGTAAGGTAATGAAACTTCCCCCCCCCCCAAATATTTGATTTTAACACACATGAATGTGTTGGGCCATTCCGAGTAGGTTTTTTGTTTGTTTTTGTTTTTGTTTTGCTTTGTTTTAGAAATGTTGGTTCTTATAACAGTCATGGCTATTGTGGAACTCCTTTAAAAATAAACGCTGCTTTTCTGCCCGGCTTGGTGTAGCCCAGTGGGTTGAGCCCAGAATCGAAGGGCTGCTGGTTTGATTCCTACTCAGGGCACATACCTGGGTTGTAAGCCAGGTCCCCAGTAGGGGCTGTGCAAGAGTCAACCACACATTGATGTTTCTCTTTCTCCCTCCTTTCCCCTCTCTCTAAAAATAAATAAATAAAATCTTTAAAAATAAATAAATGAATGCTACTTTCAGAAATTATCAAATAACCTTTTGAATATACTTAGGGATGCTAAATAGGTGTCCTGTGAGGATGTTTAGTTTTAGCAATCAGCCAAACATCTTTGCAGACAAGTTTGTAAATGGGTAGATGATCAGATACCATTTTTGGTCTTATTTTTTGACTGTAGATAATGGGACTTATTTTTGTCAGACCCTAATGGTAGTTGTACGGATGGAGTATACAATGTGGAATGTTGGAGGTATTTTCAAAGAGGTATACCCTTCTGGTTACTACTTTGAAGGAGCAAGCATGCACTTGAACGCACACAGTTAGGCACATTGTTAAAGAACCAATACCACTGTTCTAGTATTATCTTTTTATATAGGTAACAGAGCATGTGTATGTAGGTTTACTTATTTTACTTCTTATTCTACACTCCCTTGCCAGCTTCTTATCCCTTTTCAGGTTAGGATCACCAAACCTTAGATGACCAAAGTGGTCATCTTTGTAGAATGAATCCTTGTATTTTTTCTATAACAGCTTCAGGGTTGTAAGTTTTCAGCCCTTAAAAATGAAATATAAATAGTGGGAGAAAGGAGAGGGTGGTAGAAAATGCTTTAAGATTCCATTTTGCAAATTATTTATACTTCACTTTTATATCTGCCTTGTTCACAGGAAGTCCTACAAACAAGCTCTCCGCTGCCTCTCAGGCCTCCCAAGAAACAGGTTCCCCTCTTCCTAAAATTCACGGAAGTAGTTTCGTAACTTCTACTGTCAAGGTAACACTCTGTTGCATCTATTGCTAGTTTTAAAGACAGTGTGTTTCAGTTCAACAATAGTTTGTCAGTTGATACTGCAAATTATGTGAAATAGAACCTTTTGGTGTCAAACTCATTCTCACCAGGGGCCACATCAGTGTTGCCTTCAAAGGGCTGAATGTAATTTCAGGACTGTATGGATGTAACTACTCCATAACAGTTAAGCTAGAGCTTGGCACTGCCGCCCGGTAGAAACAAGGTGCCGGGCCAGATTCCAACACAGGCCTTGTGTTTGCCACCTGTGCTTTAGGCTAATAAGTAATAAGAATCTTAAAGACCATCCTACTCCCGAGTTCTATACCCTACCTTGATCTTTTCCCCCTGACTGGTGTGGCTCAGTTAGTTGGGTGTCATCCGTGAAGTGAAAGGTGGCGGGTTCCATTCAGGTTGGAACACATGCAAAAGGCAGTCAATCCACGTTTCTTTCTCTTTCCCTCTCTTTCTAAAAAAGTAAATAAAATGTTTATGTAAGAAGGGAGGGAGGGACGGAGGCAGGCGGTCGGTTTCTCAACACTTCTTTCTATTGGTTACCCAGTATCTCTTTGAAAACTTACTGTGATGAGGCCACCTATTTTTAGGGGTGTGGGGGGAGCAGCTTTTTAATAAATTTTTTCTTATAAAAATATTCATCTGACAAATACCTTTTTCCTACATTTTTACCAACAAGGAGTAAATCTATTTCCTTATTTTCCTATATTTTTACCAAAAAAAGAAATATGTATTTCCTTATTTCCTTTTCCACATGTCAGTCATTTAGTTACTTAAAATAATTCCTCTATCCACTTTGGTTTTAATTTTTCAGAGTAATAAGTCCTTTGAAATTTGGACCTGACTTGTTCAGATCAAAGTGCTAGATATATGCTCACTGTTTAGCAAAGACAATACTTGCTCTTTGGTTAGTCATTCAGCTTATTGATCATTCTCATGGCTGCCTTAATGCTAGGCCTTTTGAGGTATAAACTCCTGTAGGAGAGTTCCGAAGAATTCAAAGAGTATTTCTTCCATGACTGGTGCCAACATAGCATTTCTTAGGCACTTACTGATGATGATACAGGCGAATTTTGTGTCTAAATTCAGTGTAGTCTGTGAGCATTATGTTATACAGATTCCTGAATTGAAATAATTCCCATTAAGGTCCTAATTCTTTGCCAGTCTGCTTTTTAATATTTGTTAATGGTCTTTTCATTACACAGTGAGGCAGTGTTCTTTGTTTCTTGCTCCTAACATTTATTTATGACAAATTACCTCTGAGATTTGCATTTTGTATTTGAGAATTAAAGACAAAGGACAGTTTTTTGGATGTTGACTTTTGTTGTCTTTGCCTTTGCTAATTGTTTGAGTTCTTTTGTCATTTTGTGTTTTAAATGCTTATTGAAAAATCTCCCTATGCCCCGGGTATTTCTTCTGTGTACAGATAACAACTCAAGTTGCGAGCACTCTGAAACACGGAAGCACTCTGACTGCCTGTCTCATTCATTTATTTATTTAGTACCTAGCCTCTAGGGATAGAAAAGAAATAAATACAACACGTGTCTTTTAGTAGCTTACCATTTGGCAGGAGACTGGAAGTGCAAACCAGCAAGGCAACTGAATATTAGAGGTGGTGTGATAGGAGTCTCCCAGCGTATCATAGGCACAGTGGCGTGGGTCCTGCCAGGTTACCTTGGCATTTCCTGCCAAGTCTTTCTTTGCATTTGTTTTTCTAAATGATATAAAAGTGCCAGTGATACAAAAAAGACCCCAAAGAGTTCTGGGCTTTTCGTTTTGGTTTGGTTTTTGGTTTATGGTGCTAGAGAATGTAACATACTCGTATTAAATATAAGTGACTATAGAGTATCTGAAACCACGCATTTTATCCTAATTGTACAATGTGTATTTTTACATTCACAGCAGGAAGATTCTTTGTTTGCATCTATGCCACCTCTTTGCCCAATTGGGAGTCACCCTAAGGTTCAAAGCCCCAAACCTATAACTGGAGGACTTGGAGCTTTTACAAAAGTGAGTGTTTTTTAGGGAATTATCCTACAAGTCGATAAGGTCTTGTTACATGGTCTTTTTTGCGGCATATTGGCGTGGACGTATGCTGCCCCGCAACAGGTAACTTACTGGTCTATCTCAGTTCTAAGACCAGGTCCTACTTCAGAGACTTGCTTCCATTTATTCAGTGGTGTCCACAGGGCAGCCTTGGGGCCCAGCGACACAGGAGCTTCAGAGAGCACAGTATGATTCTCTGCTGCCTGTCACCAGCATCTAAAACAGATGACTGGCTCAGTTTGCAGATGCATAGGATCAAGTCCAGATCCTACTGTGGTCCCTTTAATAACTGTTGTGGGCCACCTTGAAGCAGTATTTTTACCTTTCTGGTGGAGTCATTCTTTACAGACCAAGCTTCATTAATTTATTAATTCCTACAACAAACAGTATAGATTCAGAAATTAGTAGCTTTTATCTTGGGATGTTTATTCAGTATCATTATCATATTTGTTGCAAGGTAATCATCAAACAGGAACCTGGTGAAGCCTCTCACGTGCCCACAACAGGAGCTGCCAGCCAGTCACCACTCCCTCAGTATGTGACTGTGAAAGGGGGTCACATGATAGCTGTGTCCCCTCAAAAACAGGTCATAACTGCTGGAGAAGGGACTGCCCAGTCACCAAAGATTCAGCCCTCCAAGGTTTGTGTTGGGTAGGGATGGGGAGGTCAACAGGTAAATGACCATTATTTGCCTAAATAATTGACAAGTGCTGGAAAGGTAAAGGGTGACAGGGTTGCGGTCCCAGAAAACCCTGTAGATGACAGCCCATTGGGAAGGCACGTCAGTTGATGTGAGCTCCATCTGCTCTTCCGGTAATCCTTGACGAGAGCAGGGGCACACACGGTGTGACGAGGGCTCCAGGAACAGGCACAGAGGCAGAGGGACACTACATTACCTCTATGGCAGCGAAGGTGATTGACTTCACTAACACAGCTTTCCACTGATACATCCCAAAATGAATGGGTAACTGACAGCACCAAGGTCTTATGTACGGTTTACTCATTTATTTCTGGTAGGAGGGTGCTATCGTGTGTATCTCTGATGTCCAGGCTCTGTGATCTGTGCAGTGATTCTTGGCTCTTTGGAGAGTTTCTTTTCTGTATAATTCAGAAATGTGGGGAATTAATGTGTTGGGAGAGCTGTAAATTACATGCAGATCCATGTTTTCCTACAACTAGTGACAGAGGATTTGAACCCATGTCTGCTGATTCCAAGACTCCTCATCCTAGAGCTAATTAAAATGTGTGACATTGTCTGTACTTAAATGTGCCTTTAGAACATTCGAAGTTATATAATCCCACTTAGGGGGGCAGATATGTTCTAAAGCTGTTAAGAACATTATGTGAAGTATTTGTTTTTCAACTTGAGAGCCAGCCTATCTAGAGAGAGTTAATTGTTTTTAGGAGAATACAACACAAAAAGATTTTATATTGGTTAGTCTAGATAGCTACATATGGATTGAAATAAAAATTTATAGTGTCATATAGGTGGTCCTAGAATGTATAAGAGTCCATTACTTTCCCCAGTGTATCTGGTCATAAGAACCACTTGATGACTAAAAACACACAGAGATACCCAAGTTCCTATTTCAAACTTACTGAATCAGATCTTCTTGGGGGTCTTGGGAGTCTGGATTTTTAGGAAGCTCCCCTACTTACTCATATGATCAGGCAAATTGAGGAACCACAGAGCCACAGCACCAGTTTGACTTTGTGGCTTACGTGGCCAGAATCACTAAGACAGCCGCCCCAGCAGCTTGCTGATGTGCCTTCGTTGTTTTGGTCAGGGGCAGTGTTTTGTTAGTGTCCCCTAATGAGTGAGTTATTGTCATCTGGACTTCCTACTCAGGCACTTGGTGTATGTTCTTCAAAATCTATTTTACTTCACTTAGAGATACATGGTACTACCGATTCAGTTTTTTGAGTTAATACAGCATTGCTATTGATGCTCAGATGCTCTAAATAAGTTAATTTCCACTTTGTGCTGCTTTGCATGTTGCAAATCCACTCATCCAGTAATGCTGGGGAGAACTGGATTGGCTTTCTTGTCCCGTTGCCACCCACCCAGTGGCAATGAGGACTAAGAGGAAGTGGATAGGTTTGTGCTAGAATTGCCCTGATTAAAGTTTAAGGGCACTAAAAAGAAAAGCTACAGAAGAATGTGAGAAAACTGCAAAGAAGCACTAGGGCATGAGAAAAGACATCACTGTTTATCCAGGAAATTTAGTTCGTGCTTTGGACTCAAGGTAAGGAGCTATCTGCAAGTACAGGCAGTCCCTAGTTATTGATGAAGTACATTCCTAGAAACTGCTGGAAACTAGAAAGGATGAACAAAATGGGACTGTTTTCCTTTCTGTACAACTTTTGACCTGGAAAGAGATAGGGATCAGTGGGTTTATGTGGGAAAGCAGGCAGTATGTACAGTTAAAAGAGTATTCAGACTAGAAAAAATAGAGCTTCAGACTAGAGCTTGTTACAAATCCCAGATCTCAACCAGTGATTGCTGGTGTGGCCTGGGCAGGTTTATCTCTGGAAAAATACCCTCTGTCTTTCAGAGTTGTAGAATTAGATCATCACATGTCAAGGACCTAGCACAGAGCAGGTGCTAATGCACGTGACTGGGGACAAGCCCACTATGCACATGCACGAGTACCATGGTGACAGTGGTTATCATTGAGTACTAAATTGTAATTGGCTGTAATGTTCAGTGTCTGGAAAGAAAGTCACATGTACAGAGTCTTCATCTTCCTGTCACTGAAGTGAATTCTGACTTGCAAGTACCTGTAAAGGGCACAGGAAGGGCAGAAATAGAGACGTTGAATCAAAGCATGAATCCAAGTGATGTATTTATAACAATGCAGAAGGAAGGGTGCCTGCTTTGTGAAACTAGAAGGAAATTAGGAGTACAGAGAAGGTTCTAGGCCAAAATGTTACATTGTTTGAAAAAAAAGCAAAACTAATTCGGGGTTGTTGTTTCCCACTGAAGAGCCTTCCTTGTGTCTATAGAGAGCTGAGTGTCCAGTTCCCCCCAGAAGAATGCCCAACTTCCTCACTCTCCAGTTTTTAGAACGAAGGAGGAGCTGTTAATCTTTCAAGTGCTGTGCTCCTTAGTGGATAAGCTTTGCTAGTAAAAACTGCCCTCCCGTGGCCAACCCAGGATACCACGGTTTATTTGACTCTTGGAGAGATTGTGTCATATCCTGGAAATTTTGAATCAATTAGTGTGGCGATAGAGTTTGGCATAGGAAGAGAAAAGCAAGTCAGATGCATGGAATTTGGGGGAAGTAAGTAAAACAGGTTCAATATGTATGTATTATTTTGTAAGAACTTGGCTTTCTTTTGGAACACAAAATATATCATGTGTAATTGAGCTTATGCAATTGGCAAATTTGCTGTATTTAGGGTATGCGAAGATTTGTCATAGAAAAATGCTCAGTTGCTGTAACCAAGATATCCAAAAACCAGAAACTTAAAGTAAGTTCATTTCTTTTGTACATAAAAGACCAGTACGCAGTTCTGGTGTGCTGATCCCACAATCATCAAGAATCTAGATTTCTATTTAGTTGCTTCGTCATTCTCAAAATTTGATTTTCACCTTGTGGGCTAAGGTAGCTGCCTCCATCTCATGCTGCCATCTTCGTATTTCTGGCCAAGAGGGAGAGAGAAGGGGAGCCGGGGAGAGGAGGCACAGCCAAAAAGTTGCACTCATCACTTCTTTTCACATGCCTTGAGCCAGAAATCAGATGACCAAACCTACTTGTGCAGGGGCTAGAAAATATAGGTAGTGTTCTAAGTGGCCATGTCCCTACCTGAAAACTTGGGGCTCTATTTCTATGAGACAGAAGCAAAGTATGAATTTGAGGTTCAACTGGAAATTTCTGCTGTACACTAAAGATGTTTTTCTGTTACTAAGAAACTCTTTTAAGTGAATGCACGGAAAACTTCCTGATTATGAAGAAGAGTTTTTGTGTCTCCACATCTCTGGGGGCGTGACCCTCCCCATTCGGCAGCCACGGGAACACTGTGTTGTCTGCCGAGTGAGGCCCACACGGTCAGAATAAAGCGGTTTGCATGGCCCGTGGGAATTGTTTTAACGAAGCTAGATGGCTGGGAGAATTTCTCTTCTCCATTCCAGGTCAACTTGCTTCTTTAAAATTTGTTCTTTCATTCTTTTGTTTCTTCCTTCTTTGCCCCCTCCTTTCTTAAACTTAGATAAAAATGGGGAGACTATTGTAATGATTCCCACGTGCCAATTATCCAATTTCAGCAATTACCAGCATTTTCCTAATCTTATTTCTCTTCCTAGAATATTTTAAAGCAGAGATCAGATGTTACATACTTTAATTTCTGTTTGACTAACAATCTAGGGTTTAGGATCAAGGTCCTGTGCCCTGGACAGATGCTGAACACAGTGACAAACATTTATCCTTCAGCACTCTCTCTGTATCTGTTGAGTATCCAGGTAGTTGCATAGATTACCATTCTCCAGGTAATAGTGTCATGGTCAGCAGCAGCGATCATTTACTGTGTATTTCATGTTGGCTTGCATTTTATAGACTTATTTTCTTTTATGCCTCAATTTTATGAGATAAATATTATTGATGAGATGTCTAAAGCTAAAGCTCAAGTTAACAAGTTAAATAACTTACCAGCTACTACCTGAAGAAACAAAACTGGGAAACCAGGTCTGACTGCTTAGAAAAACCTGTGTGCTCTCTTTCCTGTTACTCTGTGGCTCATGTAGGTGATTAGCGACATTTTCTTGATATCAGCCATATTATCCAAGTACATGGCAAGTCTATTTCTCTGCACTCACTTTATTTGAAAACAAACCATGTATCATTTACTAATTATTTAACTTAAAATTCCCATTTATCAGCCGTATATGGTTGATCCTTTTTTCCATCTATTTAGTAATCCTATTTTTTAATTTAATTATAAAAATTCTAAAAAAGTAAGCCCTGGCTGGTGTGACTCAGTGGATTGAGTTCCAGCCTGTGGACCAAAGGGTCTCTGGTTCAGTTCCCAGTCAGATCATATGCCTGGGTTGTAGGCCAGGTTCCCAGTGGTTGGACACACCAGAGGCAACCACGCATTAATATTTCTCTCTTCTTTCTCCCTCCTTTCCCCTCTAAAAATAAATAAAATCTTTTTTTTAAAAAATTCTAAAATTTCAGGAAGATACAGAGAATAGTATAATCAGTACTAATGTAATGAATACTAACCCTGAATTAGTGTGTTCTATTTAATTTCAGTCATTTCTTCTCTAAATAAAACATGACTGATGAAGTTCACTTTGTTCTTTTCAAAAACAACACTGTCATGAATTTGGACATGGAGCTTTCCGTTCCATACTTTTGTTGTGTAAACACATAGCTGTAAGTAACATGTAATGTTTGTGTGTTTGAAAATTTACATAAAAGATACAGTTGACCCTTAAGCAACATTGTTTTGAATTGCACAGGTCTACAGTAATGTACAGATTTGTTTCAGAAAGTGCCTGTGCTCTTTTCAGTCTGTGGTCAGGTGTCCACAGATGCAGAGGGCTGACTGTATGCGTTGAGCTGCACTGTTTTGTGTAGAGGACTTGAGCATCCGTGGAGTTGGTATCCGAGGGGCTTCCTGAATCAGTTCCTGGTGGATACTGAGGGGCAGCTGGGGTAGTGAAGTTTTGGGGGAGTTGAGTTATACTTGTTTTTTTCAGCTGTGTGTGGGGGTGTCAGCACCCCAAATGTTCATGTTCAGGGGTCACCTGTAGTCCTGAAAGTAAAATTGCTACAACATGGGTTATGTGAGTTTTTAGTTTTATTAGACATGCTGATACCTTTTTAGAGTGGCTGTACAAATTTACTTTTCTACAGGCAGTGAACAAAAAGCTCCTATTTTTTTGTATCCTCTAGCCAGTTCTTGGCATTATCAGACTTACATTTTTCCCCTCCAATCTTATGAGTAAAAAGTACTTCCAACTTTATCTTTTTTGCCTTTTTCGGGCCGATCTTTAGCCATTCTCACAAAAACCTTTTAATCTAGTTTCTGGTGAGAAGTTCTCTATAAAATAAAGACCTGAGGAGTGGAAGATAACTGCCCACCATGCCGTTAATTACTAATTACGTTGTTTCTTCTAATTGAACATCCTGTTTGTTTTAAAAGAGCTCTGTAGTGACTTCCAGTCAAGGTGGCAGCATAAGTAAACACAGCTCACCTCCTCGAAAAACCACATCAAAACTACAACTAAATTGTAGAACAACCATCACTCAGAACCATCAGAAATGGAGTTGAATGGAAGTCTGACAACTACAGAATTAGAAAAAGCACATTCATTCAGACTAGTAGGAGGGGCAGAGACACGAAACAGACTAGTCCCACATCCACATGTATTGAATAAAAAATTCTAGAGGGATATCTTGGGAGCGAGGATTCCCAGCCCAGGGTTCCGGTGCCAGGCAGATAAATCCTCATAACTTCTGGCTACAAAAAGCAGCAGGTATTGAGTCGGTAGAAGAAACATGGCCCAAGTGAAAAAAACAGATCAAAACTCCAGAAAAAAAAACAAGCAATCTATCAGATGCAGAGTTCAAATACTGGTTATGAGGACACTCAAGGAATTTAGGAACTCAGGAGTATAAAAAAAGATCCAGTTAGAAATGAAGAATACACTAATTGGAGTAAAGAACAATTTACAGGGGAAGAACCGTAGAGTGGGTGAAGCTGAGAATTACATTAGTGTTTTGGAAGCAAAAAACAACCAATTAGAACAAGAAGAAAAAAGAATCCCCCCAAAATGAAGATAGTATAAGCAGCCTCTGGGACAACTCCAAGAGGTTTAACATTTGCATCATAGAGGAAGAAGATAAAGAGCAAGAAATTGGAAATCTATCTGGGGAAGGAAGAGTGGGTGAAGAGGTGAGGGGATTAAGAAGTACAAAGAAGCAGTTACAGAACACTCAGGGAGGTGTAAAGTACAGTATGGGAAATGGAGTACCTAAGGAACTTACGCTCAGGACCCATGGACATGAACAGTAGTGTGGGGACTGCCTGAAGGAGTGAGGGATGCTGAGTGGAGGGGAGCAAAGGGGGATAAATCGGGGCAACTGCAATAGCATCATCAATAAAATACAGTTTTTTAAAGAGCTCTATAGTATTTTCTTACTTTTAAAGAGTTCATTTTACAGTATTTTCAAAACCAGATATTTCTAACTTTCGTAGTTTAGGTACTGGGGTCTATCTTTAAAAATTCTATTAAATATGTCCTGACTGTTGTGGCTTGGCTGGGCATCATACGGCAAAGCAAAAGGTTGCCAGTTTGATTCCCAGTCAGGGAGCATGCCTGGGTTTCAAGTTCAGTCCCAGTCTAGGCACATACCAGAGGCTACCAGTCGGTGTTTTTCTCACACATCAGTGTTTTTTTCCTCTCTCTTACCTCCCTTTCCCCCTTTCTAAAAATGAAATATTTTTTAAAATTCAATTAAATGGCCTTTTTGTTTACACTTTTTCATTTTTAACCAAATGTCTACCTTTAGGAAAGGAAAGATTAGAAATACATAGAAGCCCTGGCTGGTGTAGCTCAGTGGATTGAGCGCCGGCCTGCGAACCACACGATCGCGGTTCGATTCCCAGTCAGGGCACATGCCTGGGTTGCAGGCCAGTTCCCAGCAGGGGACTCATGAGAAGCAACCATACATTGATATTTCTCTCCTTCTCTCCTTCCCTTCCTCTCTAAAGATAAATAAATAAAATATTTTTAAAAAAAGAAATACATAGAAAAACAAGATTTTCTTAAAAACAGTTAGAAGAGGTCACATGAGTTGCTAGGATTTCTAGAGATGAAGGAATAATCATTTTAGATGGAGATAACCTGGAAGGGATTACAGAAGAGGTGATACTTATTTTTTTTAAGATTTTTATTTATTTATTTTTAGAAAGACAGGGAGAGAAATATCAATGTGTGGTTGCCTCTTGCATGCCCACCCACTGGGGACCTGCCCCACAACCCAGGCATGTGCCTTGTCTGGGAATCAAACGGCGACCCTTTGGTTGACGGACCAGCACTCAATCCACTGAGCCACACGAACCAGGGCTGATACTTAAATTTTTATAGTGGAGTTTACAGTTCACTAATGACAGTGTTTATTGCACAGTTTTTCATGATGTGCAGTTTAAAATTGCCTAAGTATCTAAACTCATGAAATGTTTATTTACATACATTGTGGTGTATATATATTCTAATATATTATCATTTGGTCATCTAAAAGTGTTTTAAAAAATAGTAACTGGAAAATGGTGATGTGTAGAATTAAAAATTAGAAAATCATGTGTGATTCTACCCTTTTTAAATAAATATTGAAAAGAATTGGAAGTAAATTCACTAAAAATATTAAGAGGTTTTTTTCTGAATGAGTAGGATTTTTCTTTACACTTGTATTTTCTGTAAAAACATGTATTACTTTTTATAATTCAAATAAGTGATAAATAGTAGCTGGGGTGAAGAGAAAAACTGTAACCTCTAATTATAATAATATCCAAATTGTAAGAAATATTGCTGTTTCTCACATCTAACATCATTTGCTTTCCTGCATTGGATTGCACTCGTTACTGATGCTGGGGCTTTGCTTTGTCGTTTGCTAGTGCATGTAACTGTTCTGTTCTCAGAGCTCGGGGAGGACTGTGAGAAGCACCGCTGGGCTTTCCTCTGTTTTAAACAGGTCGTTGGGGTGCCTGTCGGGTCTACTTTACCTTCAACAGTGAAACAGGCTGTGGCAATCAGTGGCGGCCAGATCCTTGTAGCCAAGGCCAGCTCTTCCGTCGCCAAAGCAGTTGGTCCAAAGCAAGTTGTGACCCAAGGAGTTGCCAAAGCAATTGTGAGTGGAGGTGGAGGAACCATTGTCGCTCAGCCGGTGCAAGCCTTAACCAAGGCTCAGGTCACTGCTGCTGGCCCTCAGAAGAGTGGACCCCAGGGTTCAGGTAACTAACACTACAGGGGCCCTTTCAGCAGCACCTGCCAAAAATATTCTATGCTGGTGATTTCGTTTGGTATTTGATTCTGTCTAGCAAAACCTAGTGGGGGGGGGGGGGTGAGTGAATGTGAGAGAGAGAGCAGTAATCATAAAGATGGAGGATATTTTTTATGATGCTGCATTCAGGTTTTAAGAATAATTCTCATTCACCCTCATCTCCACTTTGGGGTGTATTCCAGACCTCAAACTTATGGTGGTCATTGCAGCATTTGGGGGTACTTAACTAAAGCATTCTCTGTCACACAAAGGTGTAAACACCCAGAATGTGTTTTAGGCTTTGATGTGTTGTTTCTGTGGAGGCATGAAAGACATGTATATGTAAGACATTAAGTATTTACTAACTTTTGAAGGTCTTGATGAAGCTGAAGAGCTGCTGCAGTGAGATGGAAGGGTAGCGGGGAGGGGGATGTACCAAACGAAGGCTCAGAGGTGGCGAACTGCCGGTGATGATAAAGCTCGTTTGTGGCATAGAACGTGAGTGCTGGAGACGCGCTGGAGAAGTGATGTTTGCAGTTTAGAAGATCAAGCAGCTGGGAAGCCAGAGAATTAAATGTCATCTACAGTGCTGTCACTGAGAATGACAGTCTTTAGCATAGAGAGGCTTTGAGTCAGGAGTCAGTCTTCAGCAAATGAGGAGAAGTGACTGGGAGTTCAGTAAATAAGAGCGAAAAAGGGAAGTGAGATGGTATAGCCAAGCATAAACCTCAGAGAATCTGGGTGTTTTGTTCTGTTTTGTTTTTCCCAGAGCGAGGGTTGATAATGGTCTAAAAGCCAAATTGGAGAGCAAAAAGGCACCTTCTTAGTCCTGGCTCTCAGATATTAAGGTAATATAATAAACCAAACAGCCCCTGGCTAAGGGAGCTGCTGGAGAAGTGACATCTTCGGAGGATTAACAGGTTTAATTATCACAAAAAGAAATAATGTTCAAGGAGGTTGAGGTTCCAGAAGGTGCAAGGACCATAGCAGGAATTCCTGGGGGCAGGGGAAGAGGGAGGAGGGAGGAAGGGGGAATGGGACTGGTTCACGCCAGGGCTGTGAGCAGTGGAGAGGGGACCTCAGTAAGGTGGCTGAGCACAGAGGTCTGTGCTTCTGGCAGTGGCAGAAACACACAGCGGTGTAAGACGGGATTAGCTCTGATAATGGAGAAAGATGGCACTCAGTTTTAATCAGTCCCTGATAGCTGGGGACAATTTCCAGGGTTCTTGCTTCCCAAAGTTTTGGTGGTAATGAGGAGGACCACTTTAGCAGGCTGGAGAAGTCTGTGAGGGTCCGTTCCCTTGTGGTGACTCATATTGTTCCGTGGGCTTCGTTTCATGGGGATTCAAATTCAAAGAAATTAGGGAATTTGATATGTAGGTCTTCAAGACTCACGTTTTGAAGATTTGTAGCCATATGCATCAAGAAGTAAATTCTCAGGAGTAAGTGAAAGTTCTTTGGCATAGGTTAGACTTTGAAAAGACGAACTACAGTTTCATAGTGTTTGTGCCTGTTGTTGACTGTAGCGTTTTGTAGCTCTTACAGTGAGGGAGGCTGGAGGTTTAGTCTCTCATCAGTGGATTCATCCCTTACTAGAAATTGACCACAGGGGCTTTAAACAAAGGGAGAACATTGTGTGTTTATCCACAGGTAGGGTGATTATTTTACTGATTGTCTAAATCACAGCACTTTTGAGAGTAACACGAGCCACTATTAATAATTACGAGACAGAGGTGGAAACTGGAATTGTTCTGGGCAAAACAGGACATTTAGTCACCATGTTGAAATACAAATATGAATTACTTTATAGCAGACTCTAGTATGTAAATTATTTTTAATTAACAAAATATCCAGCTTTAATGCATTCTGCATCTGAGAAACGAACTTTAGAGTTCCCTGTTTGTTAGTGTGTGTTTTTGTTTTGGGCAGAGCCAGCTGAGATGTTAGTGTTTTTTAATAGTTATTACTCTCTGTTTTAATTTTAGAGATAACATTGCCTTCACTTCCATTTTGTCTTAGTGTCTTTCCTCTTTTTTTTTTCTTTTTACCATTTTAGTGATGGCAACATTGCAGCTACCAGCCACTAATTTGGCCAACCTGGCAAATTTGCCACCTGGCACAAAACTCTACCTCACAACGAACAGCAAGAACCCTTCAGGAAAAGGGAAACTGCTGCTGATCCCTCAAGGAGCCATCCTGCGGGCCACCAATAATGCTAGTTAGTTCATCATTAAGTCATTCAGTTCTTGGGTCTCTGGGTATGTTCATCTCGTTCACCTGAGGGGCAGTCCTCACCTGTTCCTGGAAGCATTTCCATAGTGCTGCTTGGTGGCATAATGGTAGTATTGGCCCAAATGCACTGAAAACATATGCATAATTTAACTAGAGTTGGCTTTAAATAGCCATACTCTTAGAGGGGTAGCACTATTATTTTGGGCTTACCTACTGGGAGTTTGGGGTCAGGAAGGAATGGCACTAGGCAAAGGCGACCTGGCTGTGGAGGTGCTGTCGGGAGCCAGCCGTCTGTGTGAACTGAAAGAGGAGGAGGACCTCTGTCCTTCACTGGGAACTGAAACTGCTGGTCCCTGGGGAGAAGTTCTGTCTCCTTCCAGAAGCTGGAACCTATTTCTATGTAAAGGAGATAAGGGTAGGCCTGGAACCAAGTGTCCCTGCCTGCCATTCTTGAGACGTTCCTAAGTTCACCAGGTTCGGAGATGGAAAGGGAAATACGGCCTCAACCCAAACACATGTCCTAAAGCCCCAGTTAAATTAGGCGATTATCCAGATATATAAACTTTCGCTTTGACATGCAGGGAAAAATAGTTTGGGTAGTGTTGAAAAGGAAACAGTAAAAGGAATTATTGCCTTCTGAATCAGAACTACGATTGGTACAGCAATCAAGTTCATTAGAAATGAGCCACTCCTGCCAAAATGCAGTGCGTAAGCTAGTCGCCATTTTATGTGTTGCCTCTAATGGGTGATTCTCACTTTCTCACCTGGTATTTTTACCTCATACTTCAACAATGTTATATCAAGAAGTTAAATATGTAAGAAAAGGATAGTGTAAGTATTCCAGAACTCATCAGAGAGCTATTTGGATCTTAGTTGATGTATGTCACCAAAAGGGAAATAAAAAGGGTCCCAAATCTCTAAAGTGGAATTTGAAGAACAAAAAATAATGAGACCCTGGAGTCATCACAAATACAAGGAAAGTCTTAATTTTTCCCGGCAGTGAGGGGGGACCGAAAAGGGAGAGCGCTGTAAAATTACCCTAAATTCCAGCAGTTTCACTAAATTGAATCAGACACCAAAAGGTTTGGAGGCATGTCTGTGCTTTAATCAACACTGAAATGTTGCTTAAAACCAACACTGGGTTAGAAAGTGTCACCACGGCTGAGTCAGAACAGTTGTCAAAGATAAGTTCTGCACTGTCCTCAGAGCCGAACTTGCCAGCTGTCATTCGGGTGAAAGTAAATAGATGTCAGTCTTCAGCTCCAGGGAGTTCTTGCTCTTGTCAGAGAACGGAAGAGAGAAATAGGAAAGGAAAGGGATTGTGCTGTAAAGGAGGTCTCTGTGGGCTCACCTGTTTCTCTGCTAAGCTTCCTGCAACTGTTCATGATGTTGTTGCCAATCGTTGTGTTCGCAGACCTGCAGTCCGGCTCAGCTGCCAGTGGAGGAGGCGGTGCAGGAGGAGCCAGTGGTGGCAGTGGAGGCGGCAGCGGTGCAGGGGGAGGAGGAACAGGGGGCGCCCAGAGCCCTGCTGGGCCCGGAGGGATAGCTCAGCACTTGACTTACACGTCCTACATCCTCAAGCAAACCCCTCAGGTCTGGTCTTCGTGACTGGTGTCTATTTCATTGTTTCATTTGTTAACTGCCTTTAATTGTAGTGGATTTACCATTACTGATCTGGGATCAGGAGTCAAATACTGACATTTTAGCCATGTTATAAATCTATATTATTTTGGGTTTGTTTTATTTTGAGAGAAGAAGTAGAGATTTAGAAAGACTTAAGTAACTTATCAAAGGCCTATCTGCTAAGCCAGTAGTTACCTTTGGATTTAAACCGAGGTCTTTCTGAGTCAAAGAAAGATTTTTCACTATGCTGATGCTGCCCAAGTCATTAATACTGTTTATTACCTATGCTGAGGTAATAAATAGTATTAATGTACAGTTGAGCCCTGGCTGGTGTGGCTCAATGGATTGAACGCTGGCCTGCAAACCAAAGGGTTGCCGGTTCAATTCCCAGTCAGGGCACATGCCTGGGTTGCAGGCCAAATCCCCATTGGGCCATGCCCGAGAGGCAACCACACATTGATCTTTCTCTTCCTTTCTTTCTCTCTCCTTTTCTCTCTAAAAATAAATAAATAAATAAAACATATTCAAAAAAGACTTAAAAAATGTACAGTTGAGTATTTTCTCTCAGAAAGAAGAAACCAAAGAGATACTATGAGGCTGTAGTATTTGGAGTTCTTTTGGATTCAAGATTAGGAAAAGGTTTCCACCCTCTTTGCCTTGCCACCAAAGTCTTGTCTCTCCTCTAAAGAAAGTAGTGAATTTTTGGTTCCAAACATTTTTAATTGAAGAGGACGAGTAGTAATCAGTCAGAGTGATTAAATCTAGCTTTGGGGACTTGGTTGCAAAACTCGAGTTTCTAACACCTGCTCCATAACTACTTTGCAGAGGTTGAGAAATGGGGAGAACTGTTGGTTCTGACACTGGACACCATTCTTTTCGGGTCTTCTGACTGAGCTTCAGAACAAGAGGAACATTGTAGCTTGTAACATGGGACCTTGTGATTTTAAGGTTCAGAGCAAGTTATTTGAATTCAAAAATTACTGATTAGGGCTTTATTTTTCTAACTTAGGGTACATTTTTAGTTGGCCAGCCATCACCCCAGACATCTGGAAAGCAGCTGACCACTGGGTCAGTGGTCCAAGGAGCACTGGGAGTCGGCACATCTTCTGCACAAGGACAACAGACACTGAAAGTCATCTCTGGACAAAAAACCGCTTTGTTTACCCAGGTAAGCACACGTGCACAGAGAGATGAACAAATATATGGTGATTGTGGCATTCACATATTTACAGCTCTCTACAAAAAGAAATTAAGGTTACATAAGAAAATGAACAATAGTCCTGGCTGGTGTGGCTCAGTGGATTGAGCACTGACCTGTGAACCAAGGGGTCACTGGTTCGATTCCCAGTCAGGGCACGTGCCTGGGATGCAGTAGGGGGTACAAGGGGCAACCATACATTGATGGTGGTCTTTTCCCTCTCTCTTTCCCTCCCTTTTCTTCTGTCTAGAAATAAATACATAAAATCTTTTTTTAAAAAATGAACAATAAAATAGTATAGAAAAATAAGAATAAACTCTTGAGATTTAGGAAAACATAAGTAGAATGAGAAGATAAAAGCCAAAGTGTTATTTAGTATGCAAATAGTAATGTCCTATATAGTTAATAAATTTGCCAAAGCAAAACAATTAGTATGCTTAGTTATAAAGTTCATACTATTAGGGAGAGAGAAGGAAAAAATTTTCTTGACACTTCATTCTAAAATTTCTCTGGAAGGACTTTATATACGAGATTCTGAATAGCGTAGTAGGTAATTTTAGCCACAAATAAGTAAATGCTATACGGAGTTTGGTACATGTTTCTATAGCATTGTTTTAGTATAAGCCAAATAATAATGACAGGGAATTTTAACTGTGTGAGAAATACCATAATCGTCTGAATCTATAGCTAGATCTCAAAAACTTAATGAAGCAAGGATGTAGACAGCATGATACCAATTATCAGTAAACAGTGCATTTGTTTTAAGATTTTATTTATTTTTAGAGAGAAGAGGGGAAGGGAGAGAAACATCAAAGAGTTGCCCCCTGAATATGTCCCAGCTAGGGACCAAACCCACAACCCAGGCAAGTACCCTGACTGGGAATCAAACTGGTGACCTTTTGCTTTACAGGATTACCCCCAACCAACTGAGCCACACCAATCAGGGCCAACAGTGCATTTTCTGTGACTATAGAAACTAACAGTTCTCAAAGCATAGAATAGATACTGCATGTTTGTCAAATAATTTTTCTGCTGAGATGATCATATACTGTTTTTCATTTTGGTTTGTTAATATGTTGAGTTATATTAATTTCTCAAATGTTAAACCAACCTTGCATTCCTGGGGTAAACCCCATTTGGTTGTGATATATTATCCTTTTTTGTAACATACTGAGTTTAAGTTGAAAAATTAATTAGAACTTTTGTAAGGGATATTGGCCAGTAGTTTTCCTTGTAGTTCTGGTATCAGGGTAATGCCAGCCTCATAAAATCAGTTGGAAACTTCCCTCTTTGGTTTTTTGGGAAGAGTTTATATAGAGTTGGTATTATTTCTTCCTTACCTGTTTAGTTTACAACAGTGAAGCCTTAATGGCCTGGAGTTTTCCTAATTGGGGACATTTTTGACTCTGATTTCAATGTATTTAATAGATATAGGACTATTCAGTTTCTTTTTTCTTGAGATAGATTTTGTAGTTATATCTTTAAAGGAATTTGTCCATTTCATCTGTCAAATATATTGGCGTAAAGATGTTCATAATTGTCCCTCATTATCTTTTTAATGTCTATAGAATCTTTAGTGATGTTCCTTTTTTTTTAAGATTTTAATTCTTTATTTTTAGGGAGAGAGGAAGGAAGGGAGAAAGGGAGAGAAACATAGATTGGTTGTCTCTCTCACACTCCCAACTGAGGACCTGGCCCCCAACCCAGGCATGTGCCCTGACAGGGAATCGAATAGGCGACCTCTTGGGTCACCGACTGCCACTCAATCCACTGAGCTACACCAGCCAGGGCCCTTTTTTAATTCTTGATTTTGGTAATTATGTGTCTTTTCTTTTTTTTTTTTTCTTGATCAGTCTACCTAGAGGTTTATCCTTTTTACTGATCTCTTCCAATCACCAGCATTTGGTTTCCTTGAGTACTGGTTTCCTTTTGGTCAGATGCTCTTAACTATTTCAAACACATATGAGGCCCCAATATTTTTAGGCAGATCTTTAAAACCTTAGCTGATTTATTCTTACCTGTTATGCTGCAGCCAGTGCGGTTACTTTCTCTTTGTTCTGCCACAGCTGAGACAATTACTGTTGCCTTTTATTAAGGTATAATTTACATAGATTAATGCACAGATTGTGAACATACTGCTCAGTTAGTTTTAACAAATGTATATTCTCATGAAGCCACTACCCCAATCAAAAGAGAGAATGTTACCTTTCCAGTTTTTTCTATCACCATTTTTCTTTTTCTGTCATCATAGATTAGCTTTTGTCTGTTCTTACAGTTCACATCAGTAAAATTATGTAGTGTGTACTGGGTTATGTCTAGCTTCTGTTGTTCAACATAATGCTTTTGAGATTTAGCCATATGTATATCAGTTGTTTATTTTTTATTCTTGAGTAGTATTTTGTTGCATGACTTTATTTTCCTATCGGTGGACATTTGGATTATTTCCAGTTTTTGACTTATGGGTGATACTGCTATGAACATTCTTGTGTAGATCATTTTATATAGTAAAGTAGCTAGGTCATAGGCTAAGTATAAGGAATTTCATAAGAAACTGACACAGTTTTGCAAGTGGTTCTATCATTTCACTCCTTCATAATGTGGTAGAGTTCCACCTGTTCTTCCTCCTCACCGCCACGAAAGGTCGTTGTTCTTTTTAATTTTACTCATTTTGTGGAGTGTGAAGTAATATCTAATTGTGGTTTTAATTTGCCTAAGACTCCAATGCAAATTATGCCATGGCTACTACTCCTGGATTCTTCAGTTACTAGCTCTGTGACCCTGGTAAAGTCACCAAGCTTAATCTTTACGTCTTTAAAATGGGATTAAAATCTACCCTGTAAAGTTTGTGAAAAGATTAAATGACATAAGCTATATAAAAGTGCTTTCTGCCATTCCTGGCACATAGTATGCCCTCAGAGACTGATAAATGATAATGCATGTGGGGCACATGAATTTTGGGCACAAAGCAATCATTTAGACCAGGGGTCAGCAAACTATACCCAAACCTTCCTATTTTTGTAAATAACATTTTATTCCCTAGCTGATGTGGCTCAGTGGATTGAGTGCCAACCTGTGAACCAAAAGGTCTCCAGTTCGATTCCCTGTCAGAGCTCATGCCTGGATTGCAGGCCAGGTCCCCAGTTGGGTGTGTGTGAGAGACAGCCAGTCAGTGTATCTCTTATGCATTGATGTTTCTCTCCCTCCCTCCCCTTGGTCTAAAAATAAATAAAAATCTCAAGTAACATTTTATTTCCACACAGCCACTCTCACTTAATGCTACAGCTCCGAATTGAGAAGTTGCGGCAAAGATTGTACGGCCCAACAAGCTTAATCATGCCATTTACATGAAAAGTTGGCTGAACCTTAGCTTAAACTACTCAAACTATAATTTGTTAAATGATTCTCCAGTATGAAATGCTAATCCTGTGCTAGCCTAGAGTACCATAAACTTACTCCTTTAAATCTGGCCCCCCTGGTTCAGTTTTCATGTTTAAAGATTGTATCTAAGAGCACTTTGCCCTGACTGGTGGGGCTCAGTGGATTGAAGGTCAGACTGCTAAGCAATGGGTCGCTGGTTTGAGTGAGTCCCAGTCAGGGCACTTGCCTGAGTTGTGAGCCAGGTCCCCAGTGTGGGGTGCGTGGGAGGCAACCACACATTGATGTTTCTCTCCCCTCTTTCTCCTTTCCTTCCCCTCTCTTTAAAAACAAATAAAATCTTTTTTTTTAAAAAAGACTACTTTGGACACAGTTATTTTGGCAACCAATGGTCTGGCATTTTTTAAGACACTGCTGCCAAACAGGGGCTTGCGATTACATTTATTGACTCATTCTACATTAGGGTTAAAGGTAAAAGGTCATAAATTTGAGAATTTTTTGGAAAGGGGCACAAACACTCTATATAGTTTTGATTAGCAAGAGTTTCTTGGATAGGCTGTAATTCTAGGGGCATGTGTAAGTAAGGAATAAATTGTGCCTGCTACTACCCAAGGCAACATTATTACTTCAACCCATTTTGTTTCTGCAGGCAGCCCCTGGAGGACAGGCATCTCTAATGAAAATATCTGATGGTACACTGAAGTCTGTGCCAGCCACCTCACAGCTCTCAAAACCCGGAACCACGGTGCTGAGAGTCGCAGGAGGAGTGATCACAGCGGCCACTTCTCCAGCGGTGGCCGTGTCAGCAAATGGTCCTGCACAGCAGGTGAGAATCACCGTGACAGGAGAAAATCATCATGAAACATAAAAGTTGTAAAAACATAAGTAAGTCATTCAGCAGGCACACTAGTGGACCATACGGCTCTCTTTTAAAATGAAAATGTAATTTCCATACCCTAAAATTCACCATTTTAAAGGGTACAGTTTAGTGATTATATTATGTTCTCAAAGTTGTGCAACCGTTGCCATCTAATTCTAGAATTTTTTTATCATTCTGGGAAAAAGTGATCTGCACCCTGTAGTGGTCAGCAGACATTTGGGTTGTTCGTACCTTTTGACTACAATGAGTAATACTGCCGTGAACGGTCTTGTCCGTGTTTTTGTGTAATCATCTGTTTTCATTTCTCTTGGCTGTATACTTAGTACAAGGATTGCTAGGTCATCTAGTAACTGTGTTGAACACTTTGAGGAACTGCCAGGCTGTTTTCTCAAACTGCTGCACCAATTTAGATTCTTACCAGCAATGTATGAAGATTCCATTTTTTCCGTTTCTTTGCTGATACTCATTTTTGTCCATTTTTTAAAACTATAGCTATTCTAGCCCTGGCTGGCATAGCTCAGTGGATTGAGCGCAGGCCTGCGAACCAAAGGATCGCGGTTCAATTCCCAGTCGGGGCACATGCCAGGGTTGCACGCCAGTTCCCAGCGGGGGACGCATGAGAGGCAACCATACATTGATGTCTCTCTCCCTCTCTCCTTTCCTTTCCCTCTAAAGATAAATAAATAAAATATTTTAAAAATAAATAAATAAAAATAAACTGCTCATTTCTTTAAAAAAAAAAAACTACAGCCATTCTAGTTGATACGACCTGTTAGTTCATTGTGGTTTTACTTTGCCTTTTCCCATAGCTAATGAAGATACTGAGTATCTTTTTCTTTAAGAGTTGTGTGTTTTTGGAGAAATGTTTATTCAGATCCTTTGCCCATTGTTTAGTTGGGTTATTTATTGTCTTTTCATTATTGATTTGGATAAATGATGTGACATAGCCACAAAACTGAGTATTAGCTGTGAAAGGGAAGGAATGAAGGAGCCCTGATAGATGCTACAGCA
The DNA here is from genome assembly GCF_014824575.4 of Sturnira hondurensis. Lineage (NCBI taxonomy): Eukaryota > Metazoa > Chordata > Mammalia > Chiroptera > Phyllostomidae > Sturnira > Sturnira hondurensis. The sequence continues at coordinate 2,389,032 of NW_028091847.1, read as the reverse complement.
CATTCTCTCCTGGAGCTCGTTCCACTCTCTGCCCTCCCCGGCCCTGAATGGGAACGGTTGCTTTCCTCTCATTTGACGTGTGACGGTGCCCTGCACCTCTGCTTAGTAGCCTCTGTGTAGCCTTTGTCCGCCTCTTTCTTGGAGGCTTTTATCTCCGGGCCGTGTAGTAGATGTTTGTGGAATGGATGTGGCAAGCTTTAAAGCATTATAGGGAGTTTTTAATAAAGCTCATTTTAATCTAGTTTTACATTCTGAGAGTATATCCTACTTTTTTGGTGTTGAAGTACCCTTTTTTAAAGGGAGGTAACCCAATGCTACTGCCTCATTTAAAAATTTTCTGGCCCATAAAATCTAAAAGTGTAGTATCCACCAAACTAAAGAAGCAGTCATTTTAAATGGCATGACATTTAATAGGCAGGTAGTAACAGCTAGTATATAATATTTATGAAGTGTGCTACACTGCAGTCCCTGTTCTCTGTAAGTTGCACTCTGCTTTCTTGTCAATCTTTGTTATTTCCGTCCTGTGCATGTGCAGTCGGAAGGAACAGCTCCCAGTTCATCGTCAGCTGTGGGCTCTGTAATGAAAACTTCTGGGCAGCAGCCAGTGTGTGTGGGCCAGGCCACCGTGGGGACCTGCAAGGCTGCTGCTCCCTCTGTCATTGGTGCCACGTCCCTTGTGTCCACACCAAACCCGGTCTCTGGAAAAGCTACAGTATCAGGTCAGTTGTGTTGTAAAAATATTTCTATCTCCCTTCTTTGTGCTAGAATATTTGGAAGGTCTTAAAGGTTTTATTTATTTTTAGAGAGAGGGGAAGGGAGGGAGGAACAGAAGGAGGGAAACATCAATGTGTGGTTGCCTCTCACATGGCCCCCACTGGGGGACCTGGCCTGCCACCTGTCCATGTGCCCTGACTAGGAATCGAACTGGTGACCCTTTGATTAGCAGCCTGCACTCAATCCACTGGGCTACACCAGCTAGGGCCTTAAACAATATTTTTATATTAAGTTATTAAAAATAATTCAACATTTTCCAGGTAGCTGCTTTTTAGATAAATTCTTATTTAAAAATCTATGTATAAACTTCTAAGTCTGAGATGGTTTTGTAGATTGAGTAATAAGATTTATTTTTTCTTGAATAGTAATTCTTAAGTGATACAATAAAACCTCAGCCTCTTGGAGCTCCATTGGGTATTTTAGCTGTTTTCAATTAACTTTGTGGAAAGCTGAGGGTTCACTCTCCTTAAAGTACCAGTAGCTTTTCTAAAATCAGTTTTAAATGGAATTCATTATAAAATATATGTCTCTCTGCTTTCACAAAGCATGTAAAATATCAATTAGCCTAGTTGACTCCAAGTCATGATTCTTAACATTAGTTATCTTGGTCAGTATTAAGGTGACATGCTTGAGGTCTGACAAGATGAATGGTATGTTTTTGACACTAAGGGACCCCAGAAAAGTGTGCCTTTCACTTCATTGGGTAATGCATAGAGCCCAAATCCAAATTGCCTTAATTAAAATAACTTACCTTAGCCCTGGCTGATGTGGCTCAGTGGATTGGGTGCCGGCCTGTGAACCAAAGGGTTGCTGGTTCTATTCCCAGTCAGGACACATGCCTGGGTTGCAGGCCATGTCCCCAATAGGGGCGCTCAAGAGACAACCACACACTGGTGTTTCTCTCCTTCTCTTTCTCCCCCTCCTTCCCCTCTCTAAAAATAAAATAAACAAAATATTTTAAAAGACAAAAAATAGAATAACTTGCTTTAGTTGCCTGATAATAATACCTACCTCATCAAGTTGAGAGGATTATAAAGTTGAGAGGATTGAATGATTTAATAAATGTATATTAATGTATGTCCAATATGTAGCCACTTTATAAATAATTGCTACTATTATCATTTTCAGTGCCCTCATTGTTGTTAGTCCACCTTCTTTTATCTGCAATTCTAAAATCCTAAAAACTGTGAAAACCAAAGGTTTTTTTCTCCATAATGAATTTTAAAGTGAAATCTGGCCTCCATTGATAGGCTGTTTATACTACCTAATAGCAATGTCGGTATTTTGCAAAGAAATATTAATGTATTTGATCGCAAATGCTAGATACCAGGGGCTGATATAATACACAGCATTGCTTCTCAAATTTAAGAGATTACTTTTGTTTTTCTATAATTCAATATGGACAGATACATTTTTTAAAGACTTCATTTACTTTTAGAGAGAGAGTAAAGACTTCAGAGAGAGACATCAACATGCAAGAGAAACAACGATAAGTTGCCTTTTGCACGCCCCCAACCAGGGGCCTGACCCGCAGCCCAGTCACATGCCCTGATCAGAAATTGAACCGGTGACCTTCTGCTTTGTGGGATGACGTCCAAACCACTGAGCCATACCAGTCAGGGTCAAATACTTCTATAAAATATAATAAAAATTACCCTGGCTGGTGGGGCTAAATCTTTAAAAAATATATATAATAAAAATGTCACAACAATGTCAAACTGTTACAGAAGTTTCTGAACACTCTTAATTTCTATAATAATGTGACAGATTAATGTCTTACTGTAGAATGGTAACAGTGTACCAAGTGACACTGATAAACAGACAAAAATGAACATCACTGAGCTATATATCTTCACACAAACATACATAAATACACAACTTAGTACCTTTTAGTAACAGATTGAGGCAGGTGTTATTCTTATTGTTGTGGCTGTCGTCACCACGTTCCGTACAGGACTCAAAGGAAGCCCCTCTATCTCATTTGCTTTGGGGCAGTTAGGGACCAAAAGATTAAGGACAGTCTGTTTTTCTGGGACTGACTTCCACCCCCTGGTTAAAATAGATCAAGCTCTATCTAGTATACGGAGTGCTTTTCTCACTAACCGAGTGTTTGGAGGCACTGAGTCAGGACTGGAGAGGAGATAAAGGGAGTTACTGTCATAAGAAATGAATGCCCTCCTCTTCTGACATTTTAACATGCAGTAAATGAACTCTCCCTGCTTTAAGTTCTGGATTTGTAATATGGTGCAATGACACTCTCTGAATATTTTTTAAATATGTTATTGATTATGCCATTATAGTTGTCCCATTTCCCCCCACTTCATTCCCCTCCACCCTGCACATCCCCTCCCCCACCATTCCCCCCCTTTAGTTTATGTCCATGTGTCACAAGTTCTTTAGATTCTGTATTTCCCATACTATTCTTGCCCTCCCCCCATCTATTTTCTACCTTCCATCTATGCTACTTACTCCCTGTACCTTCTCCCCCCTTCTCCTCCTCCCACTCCCCTGTTGCTAACCCTCCATGTGTTCTTCATTTCTATGGTTCCATTCCTGATCTAGCTGTCCTCTTAATTTGCTTTTGTTTTAGGTGTGGTTGTTAATAACTGTGAGTTTGCTGTCCTTTCATTGTTAATATTTTTCATCTTCTTTTTCTTAGATAAGTCCCTTTAACATTTCATGTAATAAGGGCTTGGTGATGATGAACTCCTTGAACTTGACCTTATCTGAGAAGCACTTTATCTGTCCTTCCATTCTAAATGAAAGCTTTGCTGGATAGAGCAATCTTGGCTGTAGGTCTTCGGATTTCATGAGTTATAGAAGAGTCAAAGTATTTTCAGCTGACTGATAGTTTCTTAATTCAAGTTTGTGTGTGTTATAAACCACTTTGAACAAGGCCAGTCACCATGGCGACTGGAGCAGAGGGAGCAAGCGAACGAGCACTAAGAGACGAAGCCAGAGTGGGGAAGGGGGTCCCAGATCACTCAGAGCCTGGTAGGCCATTCGGAGAACTTTGACTTTACTCCAGGGGAAGCCACGGGAGGGTTTTAAGTGGAAAAGTAACATGGTCTGTCTTACCTTCTAACGAGATCACTGGCTGCAGTCTTTAGACTAAACTTTGGGGCACAGGGTGGAAGCAGGGAGCGGACCAAGAAGTAGACACTAAGAAAGAAAATCTGATGATGTGTTAGGGAGTCCCAGGGACACCAGATTAAAAGGAGTTCCAGGCAAAAAACAACAACAAAAAATAGTGGGAAGGAAATTATCCAAGAAATGAAACAATTTATCCCAGAATGGAAGGGCATGAACTTCCAGGGTCAGATGTCTCAGTGCCCAGCACAGTGAGTGAAAGAAGGCTCTTACGGAGGCACAGTTTGTTCATGAAATCACACCACCAGGGACAAAGAGAAGATCTTAAAAGCTGTCAGAGATACGAAGTTCAGAAATTACATTCTCACTGGGCTCTGCAGTGGCAATGTTGGGAGTTATAATACAGCTTTTCAAAATTCTGGGGGAAAATTACTTTTAGTTTAGAATTCTGTAGTCAGCCAGGTCATTACTCAGTGTGAAAACTGACATATTTTCTGACAGGCAAGGTTGCACGTCTATTTCCTATGCGCCCTGTCTCAAGACATCACTAAAACCCACGTTTACCAAAGGGAGGACTGGTAGACCAACCTAGAGGGAAGGCAGAGGGGGCTCCCAGGGCAACGGCAGAGGGTATCCCGGGGAGGAGAGCTTTGCTGCAGGCCTAGAGAGCAGCAGTCCAAATTGGAGCAGGTCAGAGAGCTTCAGGAAGGGTATCTCTTACAAAAGCGGGCGCTGTCAGTTACTTAGGAGATTTGACTAGGCAGAGAATTGTATTAAGGGTGGTTTATAACCTTCTTGAAGGATATGGGAAGACTTAGTAAGATGTGAAAAGAGAACTAAGCAAATGAAAAGGAGGAAACTATTAAGCCCAGAAAATAAAATGGAATCATAGTATTATATTTTTAGATCAATAGAGAACCACAAATATTGGAGTATTAGGAAAGAAAGGGTGTAATTGCCTTAGAATTATCTATCCTAGTAGTATGTAAAATCAAAATGCTACATCATAATGAATCAAGGCCTACAATGTATACATTCTTTTTAAAAATAAAAGAAAGGACCAAAAGGGGTAAAAGTGGGTGCTACTGAGGAAATAGATGAGGCTGGGGGGGTGCAGCGGAGGGCAGCTATTTTTAGTAGTAAGCCTTCTAGCACTTGTTACTGTTCAGCTGATAAGCATGTCATATTATTATAAAAATATGATACATTAAGTCATTGCATTACTCTCTGGGGGCACATCTCAGGAAATACTTACAACAACTGATTCAACACTAATCTATCGCAAAGAAAAATTTCTTGTTTATTTACAGCTTTGTTCTAGAAAGTATTTAAGATGATTCCATTCCTTGAAGGAACTGCTTTCCAGAGTCGTAAAGTATCTTTAGCCACTGATCTGTGTTGTTTCTTATGTGTTCTCTCACGGTAAAGCCCTTTGTCTTATCTTTTTTTTTTTTTTTTTTTTTTTTTTGTGGGCACTCTGAATGGCTGGGCTAGTTCTGTAATAGGAAAAGGGAATATGGAAATGACCTTTATTTTTATTTTTAAACATTTATTTACTTATTTTTAGACAGATTGGGGAGGTGGAAAGAGGAGAGCAATATCAATGTGTGGTTGCCTCTCACACATCCCCACTGGGATCCTGCCCTGCAACCCAGGCATGTGCCCTGACTGGGAATCTAACCGGCAAACTTTTGGTTTGCAGGCTGGTGCTCAATCCACTGAGCCACACCAGCCAGGGCTGGAAATGACTCTAAAGGAAAGTGGGAGCCCTGGCTGGTGTGGCTTAGTGGGTTGAGTGCTGGCCTGCAAAAGAAGAGGTTGCTGGTTCGATTCCCAGTCAGGGCACATACCTGGGTTATAGACCAGTCCCAGTTAGGGGCATACAAGAGGACTGATCAATGTTTCTCTCCGTCTCTTTCTCCCTTCCTTCCCCTCTATCTAAAAAATAAAATCTTTTAAAAAATAAAAATTAAAAAATAAAGGAAAGTGGGAGAGGATGATCCTTTCTAAAATGGTAAGTTGAAGATATCTGATGTCTGAAAAGTAGAGGTTGCACAGAGACAGGAAATTATAAAGTCTAGTGAGTGGAGAGGTCGGAGTACCGGGTACATTGGGTGGCAGGAAGGAGATGCAGCTCAGTTGGGACCAGATTAAAACGGCCTCTGAATGCTCTGAAACCGACTTTGGGAACATTCTCTAGGCAGTAAGGAATCAGAGAAGATTTTTATGTAGGAAAATGGCAGTTATCCTAATCAAAGTACAGAATTTTATATCCAAGTTTATGCATGTTACAGCTGTATACAAAACAAATGGTCATAGATGGTGGGAGGGGGTACAGGGCAGAGGAGAACAAAGGGGAGAAAAAGATGGGACAACTCTAATAGCATAATCAATAAAATATGTTGTTTAGAAAAAAAACAAATCTGGAAAAGAAATACTCAATACTGCTTGTCTCTGCAGTAGAACTTTGGGTGGTTATTTCTCTTTTCTGCTTTTCCAAAAATTTCTGTATTTTTGATTGTGGAATAAAAATAAATCATCATCACATCATTGTTTCATTGTGAAATCTGCCACATTGCCTCATGCTTCCAGCTCTTTGTTTATTGAAAAGGTAAATGTCCTAAGAACGTCCTCTTGTGAGAAAATATAAATGCTAAAGAGGGCAGGTACTTTGAGGATGCATCTGATCTTCAGCTTGGCCCTGTCTTCCAACTTATTTTAGGATTGTTAAAGATTCATTCCAGTCAGTCCAGTCCCCAGCAGGCTGTGCTGACGATCCCCAGCCAGCTCAAACCACTCAGTGTAAATGCATCTGGAGGTGTACAGACCATACTGATGCCTGTGAATAAGGGTAAGCCCTTCACTGTGGGCCTGTTGTGGGGTGTTGTCTCCAGGTCTGTCTTGGGAGGAAGTCCATATTCTGTTAGCTGGTGACTGCTCCCCCCTTATATAGTCTGCCCTTTGGCCATCACTGGCACCTTGAACTCGGGAGCAACAGCTATAGGACTGACAGTAAAACACAAATGACTCATTGGCGTCTGATGGCTTCCCATTTGTAAAGTTGAATAGAGGGGGGATAATTTAAGCATTTATGAAGATTCAGGTTAATTAGATTTTAATTTTCTTAGTTCAGTGACAAGCTCCCATTTCCACAGCTGATGGAAAATAGTTACCCTAGTAACTAATGGTAAACAGTCCACCTTGTCAAAGATCACCGTTAAAAAGAACCTTACCATTTCTGTGGTACTGTGAATGTTTTTGTGCCATTAGCCTAAAATGGGGCCATCCTCATTAAAATAATTTCTATATTTTGCATATTTTTCCCTTTCTTTCTTTTTCTCCTTTTTTGTGTCTGCTAGTGGTTCAGTCATTTTCTGCCAACAAATCACCTACCATTCTGCCGGTAGCCGCCCCGGCTCCAGTTGTCTCCAGCTCTGCGCCAACACCTGTTACCAAAGGTACGTAGTTTCTCGCAGTAGATTTGCCTTTAGGTTTTATGCAACACTTGAGTGTAATGAGTCCCTTGAATTTTCAGCATCTGTGAATGAGCCACCTCAAAATGCGTACTGTATATAGTAGACTTGACATTGAGGGCAACATAGCAATGTAGCAATTTTTCTGCCCCCCAAGGACTTAAAATCGTGTTGAAGTGGATAGTAAGCATTGATAAATGCAGGATAAGTGATCTGGAAAGTAAATGTGGGGATATTTCTCTCTTTTTTAAGATTTTATTTATTTTTAGAGAGGGGAAGGATGGGAGATGGAGAAGGAGAGAAACATCAACATGTGGTTGCCTCTTGCATAGCCCCTGACCCCACCCCCAGGCGTGTGCCATGACTGGGGATCAGACTGGCGACCCTTTGGTGCACCCGTCAGCGCTCAATCCACTGAGCCGCACCAGCCAGGGAAATGCTGGAGTATTTCAGTCTAGGAGGTCTGATCAGAGTTGGGGGTAGAGGGGGCAGGACTGTGTGTGGGACGTGGACAGGAACCTGGACTTTAAAAGAAGGAAGCATTTTTAGCTGTGGAGAGGCCACGGCCATGCCAGATTAGGGCAACAGCAGAGCAAGGACCCACAAGACCCAAGCTAACAGCTCTCCTTTTGTCTGCTGGCTCTGTGCTGGTAGGCGCCATCTCGGTCTCCTGGCTGCGCCCCCACAGCAGCTGTGTGGCGGTTTCCTCACTGGGTTTCCACGGAAGGACTTTTGTTTCTGCCTGCACGTGTCCTTCCATCATTAAACCCTGACAGCACTCTCTTTTTTGCTCTTCCCTTGTAGTGAAGACTGAACCAGAAACTCCTGGACCAAGCTGTCTCTCACAGGAGGGTCAGACAGCAGTGAAAACAGAAGAAAGTTCTGAGCTGGGAAACTATGTTATTAAGTAATTATTTCAGCCCTTTCTGAGGGGGGGTGTATTTTGGGTGTTTCTCTGAAACTTTGAAAAAGCCATGCCTGTGACAGTTGAGCATGCACAGTTGTGTATGTGTAGTATTGGGACCTTGGCTGGGTGGAGACCTGTCCGTGTGCAGTGGGCAAGCATTGCCACGTGATGTACAGTGCAGAGTCTTCACTTTACACATTGACGTGACCGGAGGCAGCACTCGATTTGTTGCTTCAGAAGCCTCGGGTGGAATTACACATCACGTCTCCCTCCGGTGAGCTTGCCGGCATATACTCACTTTGCTCGTGATGTGTACACTCAGGTGTGTACACATTTTGTGTCCAAGCACCCACGTAATTGCCTAAACAGCTGCCTTTCCGTGGGCCATACACTCTCATTGCTTCTTCTAAAAATACTTCCCAAGATTTTCTAGTCTGTAGATTGGGAGCCCGCCTCAGACCACATATGTTGCTGTATCTCACACTGCTGGGGACTGTAGAAATTCAGCCCCTTTCACGTGACGGGTTGAACAGTGCAACTTGTACAGTGGATGTTCTGCTGTGGCAATCACAGCACAAAAAGATTGTGTTCCTATTTATAAACACAAGTAAAATGTTTGGTGTTTGCATAACTTGCCATTTCTAGGGCCTTGTCTATTTATTTAGTCTTGATGTTTCCTGCATAAGGCTAGAATGATCTTCTTTTATAAAGAAAGCTATCTGTGGAAGGAAAACCCGTCAGTGTAATGCATTTCCTCAGAAAGGGGGACGGATACATAAATTTATGTGTATATGTGGCCAGAAACTATTACATGTATTTACGACCTTAATTTTCTTTTCTTTTGTCCTTCTCAGGATCGACCATTTGGAGACCATCCAGCAACTCCTGACGGCGGTGGTGAAGAAGATCCCATTGATCACCACGAAGAGTAAGACAATTAGACTAAATATATGGATGCGTTTTTTTTTTAAAGCTGTGAACTGCTTGGGATATTGAGTCTACTGACTTAGAGCATATGTGTTGTTGATGAATATCGCTGTAGTAGTTTTCTTACAAGGTGTTAGCTGCACCTGTAGGTCATTTGCAGAGTTTTAAAATTCACAGTACCTTGGTCACTCAGTCTTGAACTGTCTTTTGCTCAAGTCTTGAACCTCCAGCAGGGAAGTCTGCTGTGTCACTGCCATTGTTAGCTAGACTGAATAATGGCTTCTCAGCACAGTTGCCCTGACCGAGCCCCCACTGAGGGGCAGACAGCCTGTGGATCCTCGGGTGTGTGCTCTTGGGCAAGATCTCCGCGAATGTTCAGAGGGAAGGGGTGAAGAATGTCCTGTTATGTCACGGTCATGTGCGTGTGACCGTGGTAGGCCAAGTACAGACTGCCTTGCTGATTTTCTTCCAACAGTAGTAACAAGGAGATTGTCTTTTTTGTTGTTGTTAAACTTTGAGGTGCATTTTGTAGTTCATAGCAAACTTTCAGCAACGTTCTCCTACCCCAGCAGGAAAAAACATTCAAAAAATCTTTAAAAATATAAATTTAGGTCAAAATAGAGTATTAGAGCTGGAAAGCAGTTCAGAAACCATCTTTCCCAACAGTCTCATTCTGCCATGAGAAAACTGAAGCCCAGGGAGGTATATGTGGCGTTCCCAGAGACCACTGAGGCAATTGCAGGCTGGAGCTGGATCGTAGGCCTCCCAGCTCCTGGGGGACGGCCATGTCCACTCACTTGAACAGTTTCATGCCAGCACATGGCCTTTTTCTACTAGATGGGCCAGTTTCCCAAGGGAGCGTGGTGGTTCTCAGTGCACACAAATGAGATGCCTTGTCTTTAAGAAGCATCTGAACTTGCCCAGTAAGGAACGTACTCAATAAAGAAGTCTGAAGAAACTTCTGGACATGCCCACAGCAAATAAGATTTCAGTTGCATTATAGCCTCATTCAGTTTGCCGGACATGTGCTTCTAGGTGAAGACGCCAGCTGTTTCTCCGCCAAGTCTCTGGAGCAGTACTGCGGCTGGAACATCGGGAAGCGGAGGGCTGCCGAGGTGAGAACCCCTGCCCGCCCAGCTGATGCCCGGCTGATGCCCGGCCCACCGCCAGGGGCCAGGCCTGCAGGGGAAAGAGCCAAAGCACACGTGCATCCTGGCAGCTTCTGTGAACCTCGTCATGTGGAACGCAGATAAAATGGGGAGCGTATTTTGTTAACTATTTGATAGGTTTTTTCCCTTGGTTAAAGAGCTTGTTTTTCAGAGACTTGTTGCTAGCCTTTGAAAACTGTCTACTTGCTTTTCTTGCATTGGTAAACATTTTTACGAATTTTTAAATGAACGTCAATATATTAAAATTAAGTCATATGTTATATTGAGTATCTACAGTGTGGCAGCTACTGTGCCAGACAGTGGGGTGGCGGGGAAAGAGCATGTACAGAGGCATGGGAGCTGGGGGGCGGTCGGCATGCCGGCTTTGGGGACGGGTGGGAGGGGAGAGAAAGTGGGAGGGGAGAGAAAGTGGGAGGTCATAGGTTGGGACCGGGTGGAAACCCTTACAGGCCAAAGCTAGGAGGTCCATTTTGTTCTATAAACATTAGGTAAAAGTTCTTTTCTTTTTTTTTAAAGTGGAGAAATAACACAGGCTTATTTTTCTTAGAAAAAAATGATTCTAACAAGATAGTAGGGTGATTTTTGATTAAATGATTTGTTTGAACATGTTGCTAAGCTGAAAATTTTGATAAAGGCTCAAAAATTCTTTTTAAGTGGCAAAGAGCAATGACAATGAGAAAAGTCTTACAAGAAATACTAGAGAAGAACCCAAGATTTCACCACCTGGCACCCCTTAAAACCAAGCACATTGCTCACTGGTGTCGCTGCCATGGCTACACCCCTCCTGACCCTGAGAGCCTGAGGAGTGACGGGGACTCTATCGAGGACGTGCTGACCCAGATCGACAGTGAGCCAGGTAAGCTGTTGGTGGACCTCACTGAGCATCACTAGCAACCCGAGGGGCTTGGCATGGCACACAGCCTCCTCTCTTCAGCCCCAGTAGGCGTGGGGCACAGGGCCCTTTGCTCTCCTCTGACCACGCGTCCCTTCCCACATGCCTCGCACTGGTAGAGTCCCTGCAGAACTGTTTGTGCCCGAGGGTCCCAAGTGCTGTGCTCCAGCCAGGAATGTGCTGGCCCAGGTCATACAGCAGGTGCACACCGTTGGTCAGGAGACCCCGCCTCCATGCCTTATCTTCTTGGCAGACTTTGTTAATCCCCCTCCTGCTTTCCAGGTGGGAGTGACTTCTCATTCCTTGTGACCTTATAGCCCCTCTCCGGCAAGTCTGTCCCGCCTCACTGAATCTGGGACACTGTCTGACCCTTACTCGTTCTCCCAACCTAGCTAGGAGGTTCACAGCCCAATGTCAGAGGCACAGACATGAACAGCGTACAGTGCTGCAGATAAAAGGAGTCGTTTTGTGACGTGGACCCAAGCAGCTGTGTTATGTGATTGGGGTGGGGGAGCAGGAGATAATGGGGAGAATATTTTGAGTTTCACTTTAAAGAGGAGGAAGGATTGTTTTCTCCTCCAAATCCCATTTCTGCAGAAAAAGAGGAGTCCTACCTCCTAGTCTGAGGGAGCCTGGCGCACAGGGAATGGAGGGCGCCCTTCAGACCTTGCACATATCCCGTTTTCTCCGTGCAGCTTTCCTGAGAACCCCAGTGCTGGGGCCTCCTCCATTCTCTGGTCTCCAGCAGCACTTAGATCAGAGCCTGGGAGTTGTCGTGCTTCTGTATCTAAGCTCTTTGGGGAGCAGAGACAAACCGTGTTGATGACTCCCGTGCTCTCTCAGTGGAACGAATTCACTGCTGAGCACCAGTCAGTACAGCAGAAGCAGCCAGGGGCTCGCTGCTCTGCCACCGTCCTCCGGTTCTCCTGAGCCCACTCTGTAGCTGGTCTGGACCTCACCGGCTCGTCCAGAAAGTGAGACGGGCTTGCTGGAAGGTGTGTGGAGCCCCTGCTGGCTTTAAAGTTCTAATCTCTTCATTAGATTTTGTATAGATCAACTATTAAAGCCTGGATGCAGGGTATGCACTAAAATGTTAGTAGTACTTACCTCTGAGTAGTGAGAATATGGGTGATTTTCATTCACTGTGCATTTCTAAATTTTGCAGATTTAAAATAGGAAAACAAATCAGTCACTAATCTTTGAAGGGTAGGGCGATGGCCTCGTTTGGGCGGCATCAGTCGGAATTGTGTGCTGCTTTGTCTCAGACTGCAGTTACAGCACACCCAAGACACCTTCTCTGCCTGTCCACCTCATGAATTACGGTCCTCACAGTTACAGATCCATGGACTGTCAGAACTGGAAAGGTGGTCTGTGCCCTTGATACTTACCCCTGTTCTCTGGGTCTCAGACCGTGTCTTACAAAGATGGAAAGTCCTTTTCTTTTGTCACTACTGCTCTCATAAGACTGGTGACCTCTCATTTAGAGTGCCTGTCGTCATTGTCCTCGGCCGACAACCTCTGCCGGAAGCTGGAGGACCTCCAGCAGTTCCAGAAGAAGGAGCCGGAGAACGAAGAGGAGGTGGATATCCTCAACCTCTCAGAGCCAGTGCAGACAAACATCAAAAAAGAACAGGAGGAGAAGCAGGAAGAGATGAAACTGTACCTGCCACCAACACCAGGCTCAGAATTCATTGGTGACATCACCCAGAAGGTAGGGGCTGTGGCCTGTGCTGCTGCCAGATCACAGGTCAGGGCAATGTGCTCGGCCATGCGGCCGTGCAAACTGGCAGCTGACTCCCAGGGGGAGCGAATAGTTTGTTTCTGCCTGACCAGCTCGGGGTCTGTTTCCCATCCCAGGGCCCTTGGGTAAGAAATCAACTCACACGTGGAAAGGCTGCTTGTTGAACATGGAATTGAAGCAAAGGCAGCTAGATAGTTTTTTCATCTCCTTTATTCCAGTGTGCCTCAGTAAAAACCCCGTTCTCTCATGAGGCATGTCAGTATTTCCAAGTCACACTTCAGAGGGTAAGCTGCCCCTCGAGTTTTCACTGCTCCCAGGTGCCCTGTCTGGTGAGGATGTACCTCGCGGTACAGGGGAGAAGGGACCGCCCCTTCAAGGGAACTCGGCAGCTGTCCACCAGCTGCCACCCGCAGGTACTTAGGACCCAGAGTGGAAGGCAGTGTGTGTTTTCACTCACAGGAGGAAACGAAAGATGGGGCAGGGTGCACATTTCAAGTGTGTCTTGGTCACCTTTGCAAACAGGGCCTGGGTCTGATTCCAGGCATCCCAGTGTGCTGATCCCACTGTCGGAATTCATGGCTAATCCCCCTCATGTTCTCCCATGAAGGGAATTTGGGGGTAAATGCGGGGTTGTAATAACATTTTTAACCGTCACTCAGAAACAGGGAGAAATGGGATATCCAGTTCCAACCAGCCCTCTCTTTGGGTGCCTGTTGAGAGAGGTGGTTTTAATGTAGAAACGGGAACAAGTGCCGCCTCCTGCTTTTCCAGATCGGGATTGCCCTGCAGCCCGTGGCGCTTCACAAGAACGTGTACGCGTCGGTGGTGGAGGACATGATTTTGAAGGTGGGTGCCTGCCCGCAGCAGAGGAGACAGCCAGGGGGACAGTCTGGGTGCCAGGCTGTCTTGAGTAAGGGACAAGGATAGAAATAGAACAGACATGACAAGTTTTAAGATTTCTCATCTTATTGAGACTTAAGTTTAGTTTTCTCTTTTTTTTCTGATTTTTAAATGAACTAAAGTATGGTTCTTCCCAGTGTTAACCTCCAGTAAGAGTTTCTTTGCTGATACCACTCTAACGTTATATTTAGTGTTATTTCCCGAGCTTTTTAAGTAGCCTGAGGTGACAGTTGATGCTCTCATTGCTGCAGGAGGTGACAAGGCAGAGCCTTGGGTTTCTCTACCTGTCACAACAGCAACAGAGAAATAGCTACAACTGTCCCTTCCCTGGCGTGTCCCCTCGCACGGTAGAGCTGCCTCACAAACCACCTCACTTGCACTCCTTAAGGGTGTCTGATGAGCACGGCCCCAGTGCCGAAGCCTGCAAGTTTGAGCCCCAGGGCACATACAAGAAGCAGCCAATGAATGCGTAAATAAGTGGAACAATAAATCAGTGTCTGTCATTCTCAAATCAAAAAATTTTTTGAAAATTAAAAAAGTTTTGATTAATGAAAATTACTCCCAGTTTCTCAGAGGCATAGCTTCTGTCATTGTGGCATGTTATTCATGGTATGTGACTCGAACCTTTAAATTTTCCTTCAAGACTTTCGGTCCTGAGATGCACTTGTTTCCAAGGTGCAGGGGTTGGAGTGGGGTCAGATCCATCCCTTCTCGCCTGCAAGCAGATGGCTGTTTTTGACAGTGACAGCATGTTCTGTTGTAGGCCACAGAGCAGCTGGTGAGCGACGTGCTGAGACAAGCGCTGGCAGTCGGATACCAGGCGGCGCCCCACAACAGGTAGCTCGGTCTCTGTAGTGGGTGGGGGCAGGCTCACAGGTGTTTCCTGGCCATGGAGTGCTTGTCAGGTACTGCTCACTTTGGCCAGTCCAGCAGGAGTCAGAGGCGTCCGTGTGTGGATGTGCTCAGAGCCCACAGGCCGAGGGTGGGCTTGGCTGTGGCGAGGGAGCTGCTTGGCTGTGCGAGCTTGGCTGTGCCCAGCGCTTGGTGGTGTCCCCGTCACTGCTGCACAGGCACAGCTCAGCAGGGCTCTGCTAGGTTTCAGGGTCAAACAGATACCAGCTCTTTGCATTAAAGATGATGCCAGTGCCCATTACCTGTCCGACGTTAGGGCCAGGTGTCACACAGATTACCTAAGTTCTTTTCATCACAGACCTTATAGTCCCTGGTCGTCAGCAGCTGGGAGACGTGGCTTTGCGGTGGTCACATCTGGCTCTCCTAGCAAATGCAGGGTAGAGTCTGGCTTCACACTTGGGTGTCACTGCTATAAAACCCACAGGCTCACCACTGTCTTCGCTGCCTCTCTAGTTATCAACAGTGAGAACATTGATTCACTCTTTTTCCTGGACCCTGAAGAACAGCAGATAGGCAGGCCTGTGTCCATGTCCTGGCAGTCCTTTCGCAGGGGACAGACATTGCGTCCCACTGGGCATAAATGCTCCGTGCATTCACAATGCTGTAGCCGTGCCTGCAGGAGTGAAGAGGACTGCGTGAGAGGAATATTCGGTCCGACTTCAAAGGAATGTAATGCATCGAGCAGCGTAGAGGAGGCCTTTAAGAAAAAGGGACAGTGAGGCTCAGCTAGTTGGTGTGGTCCCGCAAACCGGAAGTTCCTTAGTTCGATTCCTGGTTAGGGCACATTCCTGGGTTGCAGGTCAGGGTGCTTAAAAGAGGCAGCTGATAGATGTTTCTGTCTCACATTATTGTTACTCTCCCTTTCTTTCTACATACCTTCCCCTCTCTATAAAAATAAATTAAATCTTTTTAAAAAGAAAAAGGAGGAGGAAACAGGAGTTCCAGTCAGCAATGCTGCTCATTGTGCCGCCTGAAATCAGGAGTGGGCTGAGTGCCAATCTGGAGATACGGAGGGACTGGGGTGCTTTATTTTTTAAGTATATTTTATTGATTATGCTATTAGAGTTGTCCCAATTTTTCCCCCTTTGCCCTCTCTCTGCCTGGTACCCCTCTTCCCTCCAGAAACTCCCTCATTAGTTCATGTCCATGGGTTGTACATATAAGATCTTTAGCTTCTCTCTTTCTTATACCATTCTTAACCTCCCTGTCTATTTTGTACCTACCAATTATGCTCCTTATTCCCTGTAACTTTTCCCCCAGTCTCCCCCTTCCCCACTGATAACTTTCCATGTGACCTCCATTTCCGTGATTCTGTTCCTATACTTAGTTGGCTTAGTTTGGTTTTTTTTTGGTTCAGTTATTGATAGTTGTGAGTTTGTTGTTACTTTACTGTTCATAGTTTTGATCTTCTTTTTCTTAAATGGGGACTTGGGTACTTTTGATGGGAACATTTGACAGCACACTTGGCCTGGCGTGACTTCATCTCCTTCTCACCGAGAGACGGGAGACATCCCAGAGTACTGTGGGTGCTGACGCAGCTCTCGGTCTGCTGAGACGGAATTACAGAAATACCATTGTTCTGTTACACTTCACTTTTTCTCAGTCCTCAGCATCTTTTTTTCTTAATTATTCAACCAACTTCTTAAAATCCATCTCACACTTGTGACTGGGGAGACAGCTCTGAGTCCTGAATCAGACTGACCAAAGAGGGCAGGCCAGATCTTCACCACACAAAGGATTAATAGGAGAGGAGAGGGAGAACACACCTGGCCACTCCTGTCCCCAGGTGGCCCTAAACCACATTTGTCACTCAACCGTATCCCCATGTGTCAGGGCCTGTGCAGGAGTTGGTCCTTTAGATGAATTGTTTAACTTACTAGATGCTAGAGAGAATCATACCTAACAGCCTTTGTTTTTTTGAACCAGGATTCCCAAAGAAATTACAGTGAGTAATATTCACCAGGCCATCTGCAACATTCCTTTCCTGGACTTCCTCACCAACAAACACATGGGGTTACTGAATGAAGATCAGTGAGTGGCAGGAACGTGCCCCTGGAAGAGCAGGATCTGGAGCTGTATCTGAAGCTTTAAACCGCAGTCTCTTCTGTTTGGAGCCAGGGGTGGTTTTCTGTGCCTCAGAGCACCCCAGCTGCCGGCCCGTTCATTGCCTCCACCTGACTCAGTGTGTCTACCAGAGTGTCCATTCCCAGGTCAGATGCCTTCAGGACAGAGTCTCCTGATTCCAGAGTGAAGCCATGGGTGCGTGCTCTGTCAGCTTGCATTTGTGCACTCTGTGCAGCGCCACAAGAGGCTCCTGAGCTGGGCCGGGCCATGTGTCTCAGGTTCCTCTCTCCTCGGGGTGTCTTCATGGGGACACCTTGGGCCCAAGCTTCCTTCTAGGAGGCAGAACATGAATCCGGCAGGCTAGAGACTTCACCCATGTCGGGGGCTGGGGTTGCAGGCAGCCCCCGCAGTTGCCCTGGTTACATCTGGAGAAGGACTAGGCTTCAGCCTGGGGTGGGTGGCCACGGTGTGGGGGTCTGTGCTCAGTCCACGTCCATCAGCGGCAGGACGTGGCAACGTGGGAAACACAGAGGCCTGGGCGGTTGCAGACGGAGCAGAATTCTTTGTTTGCAGAGCACAGGAGCGCTACTACAACCAGTCTTGGAGACAAGGGGCAGACAAGCGCAGGTCGGGGATGGTGGATCGCAGCCCTGGCCTGGAAAGGTCTGGCTACAAGCAGGAAGCATACTGTGTTCGTAGTAGACAACACCCACACACCCGGGCTCTCGGCAGACTGGTGTGAGCTCTGCGTGTGCCCGGCAGAGAGCTGGTCCTCACCGTTTGCGTGGGCTGCAGGGGCTTCTGCTGCTGGTCTGTGCTGAGCGACAGGGACCAGCTCCTGTGACAGGCCTGCTGGGATTGTCCTTGGGTCCGTGTCCTGTTCTTACCAAGTTTTTCACAAGAAGGAAGGGGTTTCAAAGAGAACAGTTGTGAGTGCCTTAAAGGGAGAGAGATTTCTGCTGAAGCCAAAAGACAGGGGGGTCTGCCCAGAGGCCGTGAGAAAAGACTGTCCACAGTGGGTGGAGAAGCGGAGAGGAGGAAGAGGAAGGTTAGGTGTCTACCTGGATGGTGTCTGGTTCCATTTAGAGAGACTCTGGCCCAGGCTTCCTAACAGTCTGTGGAAGGAAAGGGATTGATTTATTCTATCGGGAAGCTGCTCGGAGACCGTTTGAAGCCCGGGAGCATAAAGAAACTTACCCAGGCGACCGTTCGTTTTCACCAGTCCTGCAGATGTTTGTCAGGGAAAGAAGGCGGGGAGTGACAGGGTGAGAAGTCACCCTCTTGTTCCGCATCTGAGGGTTTCAGGTGTAGGAGGGAGTCTTTTGGGTGAGGCAAGGGCAGGTCTCTGTGGGAACGCCCGGGCAAGGGCCCAGTGCACAGACCCATCTGGCCGTGGGCGTGGGTGGTGACGGCTCTGCGGGCGGAGGGTTTCATCCAGATGGAACAGGCATCCTCCAGGGGTGGAGGCCTAGAGAAATTATCTTTTTGCAAAAGAAATATTAAATGAATTAATCTCTATTTGTGTTAGTGTTTTAACTGTACTTGTATCATATTGTGTAACAAAAATATCTACAATAAATCTTTTAGTATTTGTGATGGGTTTTCTTAGTTTGAAGTGCTACATACACTTTGGGGGGTTCTTCTTACATTAGGTCGGAAAGCCAGAATGGGGTAAAGAGACAGGTACTTATGTGTTGAAGTCTTCCTCTTCTTCCCAAAAAGAACTTGAGGCTGTGCAAGAAAAGGGGAACAGTTTCGTAGAAGTCTGAAAATTTGGGGAAGATGCATGTTGACCTTGGACATTCTGATGTGTCGGCTTGGGGTAAAGGAAAACAACGCCGAGCCAAGGCCAAGAGGGAAGAGCAGCTCCTGGGTGGCAGGCTCACTGGTTTGTCTGGTGGGGTGGAGTTGACCCACACCTGTGTCCTGAAGAAGTTACTCCTGCAACAGTCCCACTGCAACCATCTGCCATCATAATGGCTAAAAAGATTGGCAAAAACGCCAGAACGTTTGTGAGAATGAGGACTTTCTGTATCCACCCTCAGGAAGAAACTAAAGGCTTCGAAAGCGCCCCCTCCTCGGCAGGAGGCATTGCGAAACGCAGGGGGCACAGCTTTCTTGGCACCCGACTTTGTGTCAACCCGCAGGGAGGAGAACCGCCTGGACGAAGGAGAGTGGGGGCTCAGCTCCCTCCCTGAATGGTGTCTCTGCCCCAGGTTTGACAGGAGCCACAGAGCAGGCAAACATTCATGCCCCAGGCAGCACCTTAACTGGGGCCTCCCTCTCACTGCAGGGGGGAGCTGGGCCAGCAGGGTCGGCTGCCCAAAGGTCGCCCCACCTGCCCAGCACAGGCTGCAGGGCTGCCTGCCAGCCGGTCCAGGCTTTCTCAAAAACTTTCTGAAGTCAGGCCTGCAATTGTGGAGTTATTGTGGGAATGGAAGTGTTGATGTTTGTGGTGGGTTTTGTTTGAAGCACCACAGAGCACGGAGATGAGGCACCTTGCTCTGAATGACTGCAGGTGGGAGGACCTTGGGGGTCCCCTTGGGCCAGTGGGCAGCGCAGCCTCACAGGTGCCACAGGCAGCTGCTGGCGGTGCTGTCTTGGGGTTCGGGTTGTTAATGGTGAGCTCTTTCAGCTGCAATCAGCTAACAGGTTGAGCTTTTTATTTTTAAAAACTTTTTACAGAATTCAATACAAAAATGCTTATATAGAACATTAGTAAATAAAGTGTAAAATGTGGGAAATTACCCATAAATTTCCATCTTGAGGCTAAACACCATGTTAGGGCTTACTGAGACCTAGCTTCAGAGATGAAGTTTCTTCCGAACCCTGATCTCCATATTTGGTCTGGTAAGGAAGGTTACCGGGTCGGATATTGAAAAGCCGTCTGTTCTAGGGCGTCCAGAAAGGTTCTTGGGCATGTGGTTATGCCGGAATGGAGCAGGCCCACCATGTCCCCGCTGGGATACAGCAGACCATGGACTGGATGGCAGAAGAATGAGTGGGCTTCCCAGACAGGCTCCCAGGGAGGGAGGGGCACTGTCAGGTGCACAGTGGGCCAGGCAGGGTCTAGTGAGAGGGGTTGTGCCGGTGGCATTGGAGTAGGTGGAGCAAAGCACAAGAGAACAGAGCCGCTCCCTGGGGAAGGGGGGAGGGGTGCCTGGGCAGGAAAGAACTGACCCCAGCTGTGCTCTGTTGGTTGTTTACGAAGCACCCTGCACCTAAACAGGAGTTTTCTTAGAGAGGTAGGGATTAGCCTGGTTGTGGAGATAGGAAATGGAAACCATGCACAGCGAATGAGCAGAGAAGGCAAGACCAGAGCCCAAGACCAGCTTCAGACAGTTGTTCTACCCTAGGCTCCTGGGAGTGAGGACATGGGTGGGGGAGGGGGGTGACAGGCTAGGTTGGTGGGTTTTGTGAAGGACTGCATGTGACACCAATGTCGACTGCAGCCCAAAGCAAGCGTTTCCGGTCTTGACAAGCCTCCAGGGATACCAGCAGCAGCAGCGGAGGAATTTACAGTCCTTATTACCATGGGGAGGATGAAGGAAGTCATAGGAGAAAGTGCTTGTTTATAATTAAAGAAATGATGAAGAAATTGAAACAGTACATTTTTGCACGTTAGTAAAATCTGAGGTTGTTCAGTTAACGTGTTCACATCCCACAGAATGCCCAGCAGGCAGTCTCTTAGAAACATCTAAAGAGCCGATGCGGTCTGAAAGAACTCTGTGAGCAGATGGTTGTGATTTTCCCTCCCAGTGTTCTCAGAGCATCCATTTCCTTTGCTGGAACGAGGGGTAGGGCTGTGCCTGCAGCGCTAGCACCTCTGCGGGTTTGCGGCCTGAGCGGGGGAAACAGCCCCACCTGCACTCTGAGGTGGTTCTGAGACCTGAATGCCACCTCTTATGGCTTAAGTAAGTGCTCCAGACTGGAGCCACCCATGGGCTGGAGAGGGACACAGATCCAAAGGGAAATTCTCAAGTTTTTTCCACCAAAATTGGCCTAAGCTGTGGCTCTGATCTTTAAGAAGGGACTAAACTCCTTCCAAGTGTTTGCAGGGCTGCAATGCAAACGGGACCAGGCTCGTTCCCCAGGCTGACCCCCTCACTCCCCATCACAAATACTGGTGGGACTTCCGGAGAAAGGCCAGAGCTTTCCAAAGACAAGAGTGAGCTGCCGGTCACTGTAGTGGGCAGGCCAGGTGGGCACGGCGGTCAAGGCTGGTCTTGCAGGGACGGAGGCTGAGGCGGTGGTCTTCTAGAAACTCCCAGCTCTTCGGGTGGGGGGTGGTTTCCTTCAAATTATCAATGTAGGGAAAAACTGGAACTGGAAATAGAATGTGGGGCTCAGAAACCTTGCACAACAGAAGTGGCATTCAGTTCCCTACTTCGAGCACTCATCCCAAGAAATGCTAATGCGTTGGTAAAACATAGTCCAAGGGATCTTGGCCGTAAATTGTGTCTTTGAAAGGGAAACCCTGTGATTGGTATCGTCTTCTTTCGGAAGTCACTTACTGATTATCATGAATCACAGGCAGGTGATAACCTAAGATTTCTTCTACAACTTGAACGCGTGGGGCCGTTTGTAGGACAGTCATTCCCTTGGGTTACCTCCCGTAGGTGATGACATTATCATGCAGCTGGGAAAACAAAGTGGACACGACTGGTTCTTCCAAGGACCTGTTAAGGCCACATGCCTCAGCCCCTCTGGACCAACTAATTCAGTTCTCACCAGAATTGGTCCTCAAGTTCTCCAGATTTAAAAACTGAAGGGTGTCTAAAAAAAGGCAATTTTAAAAGACCAGAAGCCTTCCACACACTTCCTTCTTCGAGGAGGAAGAGGATGGCTGAGGTCCAGCGTTGAGCCTGGTGGTGCCATGTCTGTCTGTGCCTCTGCTGTGCACAGGCCTCTGGAGCCTGGTGGCAGCTGGGAGAGCTGGGACGGCGCCCACGGTGAGAAAGACGAGCCCTTCCCCTCCGGCAGCAGGGGACTGTCCATCGGAGCTCCCGCCCCAGTGTCCTGGTGAGGCGGCTTTGACCCCCATCCCGGCCCAGCGGCACGCCTCGATGCTGGGCTGTCACACGTGGAGGATCCGGGGAGCTGAAGCCTGAAAAATGGCTGAGGGGTTAGGAGTGAACTTCTTCCTTGCCTCAGGCACCTAGAAAACAAAATGTGCCCACATGTCACTGGGCCTCCTCCACTTGCACTCCCCCAGCTCCAGGAAAGCACTTCCCCTTTGTCTTCCAGGAACTGAGACTACTAACCTAAAGGGTCTGCAGGGGACCCTCTGCAGTGGGCAGGGTCACTGCATTAGCAGGTCACACATGGCACATGGACTTTCCATCCTGCTCCCTGAAGCTGCCTTGGGGTGGAATCAGGAAGCTGAATGGTTCCCCTCTGCCTCCATCTTCCACAAATGCCTGTCACTGCTGCTCAGTGGCCAAGGGAAAGGCTGGGACGGAGGAGGGAAAGAGCCTGTGCACCCGAGAAGCCAGCCCTCGGGGGGAGACCCGCCTGGCCAGTAACAAAGAAGGCCCTTGTTCGTTGGGCGGATGACTGGATGCTCAGGACACTGCTGCCCCAGCCATACTGCCATTTTGCACCAGTAAATGTGACTCCTAGTCTGCAACCCAGAAAAGGCCTGTCCCCAAGGTGCCCAGCCCCTTGCCCTGCAGCACCAGCTGCTGGCTGACCTGGAAGCTGGCCCCAGGGCTGCCGTCCCATCTGGAGCTCTGGGTTGTGATAACCGTGCTGGGTTTTGCCTTCGTGGATCTTGATGGCTTCACCCCAGTCCAGGCCTGAAATTCCTGTCTGAAGCAGAGAACACGGTCACAGCCTCACACAGGGCCAGCCACCCCGTCCCCTGACGGTGCAGGGGCCACTGCCCTTGCCCTGTGCTGCTTGGAATATTCTTGGCTGTGCCCACTGCTCAAGTCCTGCTTCAGCTCCAGGTGCTCCTTTTTCTCTTCACAAAAACGACTAGGAGCCCTGGCTGGTGTGGCTCAGTTGGTTGGAGCATCATCCTGTACACCAAAAGGTTGCGGGTTGATTCCTGGTCAGGGCACATACCTAGGTTGTAGGTTCAATCCCTGGTTGGGGTGTGTATGGGAGGAGACCAATCAATGTTTCTCTCTCACACCTATGTCACATGCTTGCACTCTCCTTCCCTCCTCTCTAAAATCAACATACCTATGTAAAAACAAAACAGCCCTGGCGGGTGTGGTCCAGTGGATTGAGTGCTGGCCTGCAAACCAAAATGTCACAGGTTCAATTCCTAGTCAGGGCCAGGACCCCAGCTGGGGGTGTGCAGCAGACAACTGATCAATGTACCTCTCTCCCTTCCCACCTCTCTAAACTAAACAAAATCTTTAAAAAAAAAAAAAAAAAACATAGGGAGGAGGGGCACTCCCTAGGCAGAGCCACTTCTCTGGAGAAAGTTCGTCTAGCTGACCAGCCTGGCTCCCCGCCTCATCCACTGTAAAGTCCGCTCACCTGACCTGTGCCCTCCCCTCCCCCCAATTAAGTAGGGGAACCTGAACTCCCTTGCTGCAAATGAGCAACCGGCTCTGGCAGCTGCGGCAGGGAGTCAGGAAGGAGCTCCGTTAGCACTTGGATCTTATTCGCCCCACACTGCAGGCACCTGGTGGGCGCTGAGCCTCAGAGACAAACATCGGGCCCTTCCCTCCGGTGCTCCCTATTAAGGGAGCTCCCCAGCCACTTTAGGGAGCCTTAGAGGCCTGGAACCAGGGAAGACGGCTCACTTCCAACACGGGTCACTGGTGGCCCTACGTCCGGAGGCAGTGCTGGCCCGGAAGGACAGCGCCCAGCACAGCAAAGCCATCCATACCTGGCTGCCAGTGAGAAGGAAAGTAAGGCTTTTTTTTATGTTTAGTTTTTAATAATTTGCCTTATTATTGCAGGAACAAGTATAAAGGACACATGGATAAAAACAAGGGGGGGTGGAAACAGGAGGGAGGTGGGGAGGGCTGCAGAGGCGGGCTGGGATCGGGTAAAAGGCAGAAAACTACTTGAACAATTTAAATTAAATTAAAAATAATTTTTTAAAATATTTTATTCATTTATCTTTAGAGGGGAAGGGAAGGAGAGAGGAAGGAAATATCAATGTATGGTTGCTTCTCGTGCATCCCCTGCAGGGAACTGGCTCCTGCCGGAAACTGGCCTGCAACCCAAGCATGTGCCCTGACTGGGAATCGAACCGCGATCGTCTGGTTCGCAGGCCCGCGCTCAATCCACTGAGCTACACCAGCCAGGGCAAAAATAATTTTATTAACTGCTTCAAAAGAGAATAAATCAGTGACCATGACAAAAACCTGTAGGGCGTTCTGGCTCTTTGCAGGGCTCTGCACTTGAGCGTGGGTGCGCAGCAGGGCAAGCTGGCTCCCTGGGAGGCAGGGACAAGGCTGACCGCTTGCCTCCGTGTCCTCGGAGTAGAGCACCGAAGACTTAACTTCTCAGTTCCTCTGAATGAAAAAGACCTATTTTAACTGTACAACTCCACAACTGGCTGGTGAGCGCAGCAAGGCAGAGACCTGCTGTGCCCACCAGAACACCCAGTCAAGGCCACGTTCTGTGGAAAAGTGTCCACCTGGCTGGAGCAACACCCATGCGTGGGCTGGATCTGCTCCCTTCTCACCCCACCCACAGCTCTGGCTGGGTTTGGGGGCCAAGGTCAACAAAGCTGCCTTTTCTCCACGGCAGGGGCACAGCTGGCCCACACAGGCGGGCTGCGTGTGCAGGGCGGCTGTCTGGTGCCAGGAGGCGAGCTGGGCCGGGGCCCGGGCCCCAGTAGATCATTCTTGCTCCGGAGGCTGCAAGGTTCCAAAGACCAGATGCCTGAGCCATCTGCTGCTCCGGTTCTCCTGGGGAAGCAGGTCCTCCCTGGGTGTGCCCTTCTGTCCCCAAACATTAGCTGGGCCTTGGGCTTGGCATCCCAAACTGCTGCCCCAGGGTGGCTGCGGGCGTCCCAGAGCGGGCGTCCCTGAGTGGGAAGTGACGGGGCAGGGGCTGGAGCAGTTCCTGTGGCTGGTGCTGCAGCGGGGCCTGCCGGGGCCAGGGCCAGGGCCCCGGTGAGAGGGGCTGTAGCAGGGACACAGAAGGGACCAAGGACAGAATGAGCAGCACCTGCGGACTGATCAGGAGAGAGGAAGGCCGGTCCAGAAGGTAAAAGCCCTGACCAGTGTAGTTTGGATGGGCTTCGTCTCATAAAGCAAAACAATTCGTCGGATTGATTCTCAGGGCATACACACCTGAGTTGTGGGCCGGTCCCCAGTTGTGGGTGTGCAAGAGGCAGCCAGTCAATGTTTCTGTCACACACTGATGTTTCTCTCCCTCTCCTTCTCCCTGCGCTACCCTCTCTAAGAATAAATAAATAAATAAACAAAATCTTTCTAAAAAGGTAATGAAAATGTAGGACTGCCCTGGCTGGTCTGGCTCAGTGGACTGAGTGCTGGCCTCGGCACCGAAGGGTCCCCAGTTCGATTCCCAGTCAGGGCATGTCCTGGGTTGGGGGCACGTGAGAAGCAGCCAGTCGCTAGCACTTTGATATTTCTCTCCCTCCCTCCCCCTCTTTCTAAAGGTAAATTAAAAACAACAACACAACAACAACTAGGACTAGCCTAGGCCACTGTGCCTCCTCCCATAACCAAGCAGATTCTACCACTGCCCACCTCATGTAGGTCTCAGCAGGACCCCGAGGGCTGCCACCCCTCTCACTGAGGGCAGCGGGCCACCCAGGGCCACTCGGAGAGCCCTGGGCTGAGGACCCAGAGGCCTCTCGACATCGCTTCACACAAACCGCTTAACCTCTCAGAACCTTCATCCCCTCGGCTGGAAAGCAGGGTTACTGATCATGTCACGAAGTGTGAGCCTTCATGGTGGGCACTGGGAGACCTGGGAGTTGAGGCTTGTGGCACCCCGCAGTCGGCCCTCCGGCCACTCCCTGGGGAAGGGAGCAGGGAGATGACTGAGGAAGGAGCTCTTCCTAGAGTGGGTGGCGCTAGACCTGGGCCCAAGGTGCCGACCAGCAGGCACGGAATTCTGGGGGAGGATTGAAGAAGGGCCACGCCGGAGGAGACGGCGGGCTGGCTGCAGGCAGGACCCCGTGTGCCTGTGTGGCCCAGCAAGTGAGGCAGGTGGTTTCTCATGTGGAGACCAGGGGCCGGGCCAGGCCTGCTGGGTGCAGCGGCCACGACTGCTCTGACACTGCGGGGAACAGCTCACGTAGGTCAGGTGCACCTTGCAAGAGGGCAGGCAGGAAAGGTCGCACAGGCCAGGCTACAGCTGGGACAGAGGCCAGCTGGCCTCGTGCGGGGGGGAGCACGTGCGGCAGTGGTACTGTGTCTCTCGGGGTTTGGGGACCAGGAAGCCAAGCTCTCACGATTCACAAGTGAGAAAAGGGGCAGAGAGGCCCAGTGTCCCACCAGGTTTATACAGCAGAAAGTGGGGCCACCACTGCAGGACACCATTCAAGAAACCAAGTGGCTCAGAGGAGGCAGCATCTTAGGGGATAACCTGTGGGGGCTGCAAATTTCGTCTCTGGGCCATGACTGGCATGGCTCAGTGGGTTGGGCATCCTGCAGACGGAGGGGTTGCTGGTTCGATTCCCGGTCAGGGCACATGCCCACAGTGGCATGCCAAGTCCCCAGCTGGGGGCATGCCAGACGCAACTGATTGATGTTTTTCTCTCACACTGATGTTTCCTTCTTTTTCCTTCCCCCTCTCTCTAAAAGTAAATAAATAATACCTTTTAAAAAAACTGATCAAGGCAAGACACATGGGGTTTCACTGCCTGCTCTCCGGGAGTGTGTGCCAGCCGCTCAAGTCCCTGGTCTGTGAGATGGAGCCTGCAAGAACTGAGCCAATCCCAGAGCGTCACTGTGAAGTCAGTCCCGAGCCTGGTGCCCAGTACATGTTAAGAAGAGCAATAATTAGTGCCTCTAGTGTGACTGGAGCCGGGAGGACCAGTAGGACATTCAGACCCGCCATCTGCTCACCACAGGCGAGGGGCCACTTCTGAAGCCAAGCCATTGCTAGAACATCCCAGTGAGGGGAGCTCAGCACCACGGGAGCCAGCGGCCCCATTGTCAATTCTCATTATTAGAACGTGCTTCCCTCCCTGAGCTGAAGCTGCTCCCTGAGTGCACCACCCCCTGTTCTGCTCCTGGCACCTAGAACATCAGCCACGGGAAGGCGCTGCACACCCAGGACCTTGGCCTTCCAGGCCTCACCGTGCAGGCCCCTCCAGCCTGCTCAGGGCCACCTGGTGCAGCAGCTGGAACTGACCCCTCCTGCCCTGCCCCCAGCTC
This sequence comes from Sturnira hondurensis, assembly GCF_014824575.4. Taxonomy (NCBI): domain Eukaryota; kingdom Metazoa; phylum Chordata; class Mammalia; order Chiroptera; family Phyllostomidae; genus Sturnira; species Sturnira hondurensis. The sequence continues at coordinate 2,361,858 of NW_028091847.1, read as the reverse complement.
CCCCACAACTGAGAGCATGCGCCCCTGAACACACACCCACACTGCAACAACCAGTCCCTATCAAGTCCTTTTTTAAAAAGATTTCATTTATTTTTAAGAGAAGTGAAGAGAGGGAGAAAGAGAGGGAGAGAAACATCAGTTGGTTGCCTCTCGCACACCCCCAACTCAGGACCCAGCCCACAACCCAGGCATGAGCCCTGACAGGGAATCAAACAGGCGATTTTTCTATTTGTAGGCTGATGCTCAATCCTCCGAGCCACACGAGCCAGGGCCCTATCAAGCTCTTAAAAACTGCAGGCCCAGGAAGGAGCCTCTGGGGAGACAGAATGTTCTACACGCCTTGATAATGGTGGTGGTGCCCAGGCTTATGCAAAAGCCACCCAGCTGTACACTTAGAGTGGATGGATTTTACTGTCTGGAAATTGTACCTCAGTACAGTTGACTCAAAACTAAAGCTGAGACAGCATGGATGGAACTGGAGAGCATTGTGCTAAGTGAAATAAGCCAGGCGGTGAGGGACAAATACCATACGATCTCACATGTAAGTGGAAGCTAATCAACAAAACAAGCAAACAAAATATAACCAGAGGCACTGAAATTAAGAATGATATGACAGTAACCAGAGGGGATAATGAAGGGGGCCGGGAAGAGGGGGAAGGGTTTTCAGGAACATGTACAAAGGACACACGGACAAAACCAAGGTGGGTGTGGAAGCAGGGGAGAGGGGTGGGGATGGCTGTAGTGGGGGAGGGGGGAGTAGTGGGGGTAAATGCAGACAACTGTACTTGAACAACAATAAAATAATTACAATTTAAAAATAATTAATTTTAAAAAACTAAAACTGAGGTGGAAAGTTCATATCTCTTTACCCTTGAATTCCACAGGTAAGAATTTATGCTAAAAAATTATGATAGGAGCAAAGATTTAGCTATAATGATGCTTATCACGGAATTTTTTTCTAAAAAATTGCTTATTTTTAAAAGGTAACACCTGTACATTCTTTCTTAAGGTCATAGTCCAAGAGATAGAGCAGAGAGAAAAGTCACTCGGTCTCTTTCCTCTCTGGACAGGATCCGCCCTCCTCGCCCCTCTGCCTCTCTCTGGTCACCATTCATGCAGGGATACCCTGTGCTTATCTGAGTAGACAGGTGTATGTCAACATCCCTTCTGAAAAGGCAAAGAGTAGCAGGCATGGTATTTTGCACGTTGCTCGTTTGATGTGGACCTATTTTTTTTCTAGTTTTTATTTACTGGTTTTAGAGAGAGAGCGAAGCATCGATCTGTTGTTCCACTCAACTATGCATTCATTCGTTGATTCTTGTTTGATCCCCGAGAGGACTAAGCCTGCAACCGTGGGTATGAGGACAAGGCCCTGACCAGCTGAGCTCCCCGGCCAGGGCTTGATGCGTCCCCAGAAGCCAGGGCTTCTGTCATTGGTGCATCCTGGGCTTCCCAGCGGCCCATCCTATGGGGGAGCCATATTAACCAGTCCCCTTGTCAGCAAGACAGTGGGGCTGTTTCCACCTTTTGCTGTACAGTGTTGCAACAGACCTTACATCCCTTAGCTCTGCCCCACATAGGGAAAATTCCTGGAAGCGAAGTAACTGGACCAAAGGACTAGGGTTTGTAATAGCCCCAGATCAGAATATTCAATAACATGACAGTAGATGAACAGTATTTACATAGAGAAACATATCTATAGGATGAAATACTTCACATCTATTAAAAATCACGTCGTGGAAAAACGTCTGGAAGCATGGACAGACATCCACAACATACACAGTAAGAAACTAACCCTGTAACAATTATAAATGAACATGCACTCAAATGCATGTTAGCATCCCTCAGGGGTGTCCAAACTTTTGGTGTCTCTGTGCCACACTGGAAGAAGCAAAGTTGTCTTGGGGCCACATATTAAATACATTGTGGTGCGTAATCACAAAAAAAAAAATCTCACAAATTTACAGATGGCAGTATTCACAGCCATCTGGGCTGCACGCACCCCGCAGGCCACTGATTGGGCACCCCTGGTAGAAGGAACTACCAGATTGGGGTGGGCTTATTTCTGTAATTTCCAATTTTCCTACAGTGAGCATGTCTGCGTTTTGTAATGAAAAGAGGGAGAAAGCCCTCAGGTGTCCAGGGGCCGAGCTGGAAGGCGCTGGGCGTGGGGAGGACCCGCAGACCTGTCTGTCTTCAGTGAAAGCCAGGTCAGCGGCCCTCAGTGAGGTCTCCAAAGGACCAACAAAAGGAGCTCAGGTGGTCCGCCTGTGCGCGCCACTCCCATGGCTGGGCCCACCTGGTGGAAGTTAAGGGGAAGCAGATTTCAACTCGGTGAAGACATGGCTTTCTGACTCGGTGCGGCCCAAGGAGGGAGCGGGCTGGGAGTGAGGTCGTGAGCACCCCGTTAATGTTAACGGAGGTGCTCGCTCGTTCTCTCTGAGGCTGGTCAGGGAGCAGCGAAGGAGATGCTGCCGCGCTCATGGACCAAAGGGAATGAATGACCTTAGAGGCTGCTCGCCGCTCTTGAAGTCGTGTGGGATGACGGCTCCGGGCGTCCCCTCGCACCCAGCCATCCAGTCCTCACGGCTCCTGGCCCCCATACCTGTAAGATGTGGTCGCTGCTGCAGCCGCGTCCGTATCGCCGATGGGGAGCACGTAGATCCCCCGGTCAGGCGAGGCGGGGGACTTGCTCCTGAGGCCGCCTGCCCCTGGCCTGCGCCCCTGGGTCGCATCTCTCGTCCTGGCGGGCGCGGGCCACCCGCCGAAGTCCCGCTGGTACTGAGTGAGCGGCACGTCCCGGCCGGGGTCCCGGATGCCTGCGGGGAACGCACCCGTACACGAGGCAGCACCACCCGGACGCGGCTCTTCGTTCTCGAGGTCCGAGTAGTTGTGCAGGGTCAGAGGTACCGCCACGTCTGAGTGGTCGAGCTGGTTCCAGCGCCGAGCCAGGCAGCAGAGGCGGCTGATGCAGGGCCACGCCATGCTGGCCCCGGCCGCTGCTCGGCTCAGGCTCCGGCTCCGGCCGCGCCGCTCCTGCCTGGCATCCCCGCCCCCGCGGCCCCCCCCACCCAGCGCCACCGTAGCTCCGCCCCTTGGCCGGGGGTGGCCAGGTGGGAGGGGAAAGGGATCCGTGACAGCCCGGGGTGGGGGGTTGGGACCCGGGTGTGCACGGCTGGAGCGGGGCGAGGGCCAGGGACAAGCCCGCAACCTGAAGGGCGCAGAAGCGGGGATGGGAGAGACGAAACCGCCTGGAGACATTGACAAGGGTCCAACTTTTAGATGTTTAATTTAATCCAAAGTTTCCTAAATGTTATCTTATGAATCAGGCCTGGCTACACAGAGGGCGAGGGTCGGAGGATGCGATCCTTGGGGATCAACCTCAGTCAGCTCTCGGGACAGCCTGCCTCCACCTCCGCGCGGGTGTTTTTCTCGGGGGACCATCCGTGGCTGCTGCATTTGTGCCAGGCTGCACCGCGGTGACTCAGTCACCGAGTGCAGGTGCAGCGATGAGGGGGTCACAGGGAAAACTTGGGGCCACGCTTCCCAGAGAACACAAGTTTGAATCAGCTGTGAGTCACCCAATTATTTGCCTTTGCAATACTAATTTGTGACAGTCGATCGGTTTCCACTGAGAACTGGCATTAGCTCTCAACCGACCTTTCCCGGGGTTCTAATTTTAAAGCATGGTAGATTTTATTTAGTTCATAAAACTGCCACAAATTTTTGACCGCTAGTGATGCTACAAACGTTCCCTTCCCTCCTGGACCTACATTCTTGTTTTATTGCAAAGCTAAATTTGGGTAACTCTCCAGGCTAAGAGGTCAGTCTATTGCATGCGAGTATCAGAAGGTTCCTGAATATTTGATACATGGCCTCTGTGCACACCACAGACCAATTACACTAATAACGCTAATGAAACGGCACCCATTATCCAGAGCTCCATTTCAAGCACATCGTTGGATGGTATCCAATGTGTGGCAACTCAGGGAGGACTGCAGTACAGCCCCTGTGGTCACAATGCCAGTTTCTCTTCCAAACCACTGCCTGCCTGAGCCTGAAGTCACAGCAAAGGGACACAATGGCTGCCCTGGCAGAAGCACACTGTGAAGACTGGGAGATGCAACGGCAATCCCGACAGGCCAGCTGCCTTCGTGTGACCCCCGTGCCAGGTCCTGAAGTCAGCCACCTAGATTTGGTGACTAAAATATTCAGCTGTGTAGGGGAAAAAATCCCAGCCACCAAAAAAAGCAGCTCTTCTTGTGTTTACTTCATTCATCAGACAACGAAGGGCACTTGCAAGTGCCTAGAGCCTCCAGGAAGGCTCCCAACAGATGCTGGTGCCTTCAGGAAGTTCACAGTGTAGCAGGGCAGCAGGCAGGAAAACCAACGCAACACAACTGGATAAAGACAGCCAGGACTCACCCTGCGTGGGGCGAGGGAGGGTCATTGGCCTGTGGGAATGCAGGGTCCCAAGGAGTAAGGCTTCAGGCAGAGGCAGCAGGGGCCAGACAACAAAGGACGGACCTAGGGAGCCTTGAAAGTTTTTCACAGGTAACAATTGGGAATGACTGAAGTGTTTAGCACTCTGCACCCATATGGAAAAGCACAAGGACACTTTACAGACCAGCTGGAGCAGCGTCTCAACACTCCGGGTTAGGACGAGGCCCTGGACTACAGCGAGGCCCTGGGAGTAGAGAGGAGGGGCCGCATTCTAGAAGTGAGAGGTGAGAGGAAAATCCAGAACAGCTTCCGGGTTTCCAGTTCCAATGGCGGTATGGCTCCTTGAGCCAGCAGTTACAATGGAGGTGCCCGGACAGTGGGGCCCAGCACCTGGAACACACCTGGCGCACACTGGACACACTTACTGAGTCAGCGTTCAGAGACACTCACTCCGGGAGTTCAGAGCTCAGGACACGCGCTCGCCACGATGACTGAAGCCGCGGTCAGCGGCGAAGAGACAGCGGCAAAGGGGGCCTCCTGGGGATGCCGCACTGAAGAGGCCCCAGGAGGCAGCACAGCCTGAAAGGCACTCGATCCAGGCAGAACACCTCCTTGGGATGATCAAGTGTCAGCAGAGAAGCCAAAATGAGAAAGTAAAATACCCTAGGGGGCAAACAGGAGTGTAGGGGCAATCGCCAAACCCATGGACAGTAAGGCTTATGCTTCCAGAGCTGGGCGCCACCCTCCAAGGCCTCTCCTGGGGAAGACGGCAGGTACTCAGCAGTTCCCGGCTCCAGCATGGAGGGATGTGATGGAGACAGGAGTGCTGCAGGGACTGGATTTCCTAACGCTCCTCCCCAGAGCACCAACAGAGCAGGGAGAAGAGACAGGTCTCCACAGTTTCCCTGGTCTGCCCCTGGCAAGCCATGCGTTTCACTGAGCTCCCTGTGACACGTCCCTGTGATCTCAGCCTCCTATCCTATCTCTGAAAGCACTTCCTGCCTCATCCAGATGTCACAGTTTGCTGGCATCACACTCCAAAACATCAGAGCACAGCAGTGTGACCCTGGGCAGTTCTCACACAACTGCCCCAGTTCCTTTTAGGCAAAATGGGGACTGGATTAAAAAAACTCTCTCCTGGGAGTGGCATTGGTTTGCAGCAGAATCCTGTCTGGTAAGAATACTGGTACTTCACAGTCGAGTGAAAAAGACTTGAAAAAAATGCCAAATCCTGGACAATCAGATGGGAAAAAGATGTGAAACAATGCCAAATCCCAGACAACTCCTGTGCCCTGAGGACAGGCTGCTGTTCAGCTGCCCGCACTGTGTGAGGTGGGCACGACTCCCACGGCCTCACAAAACCCAGCGCTCTGTGCCCTGCACCTTGCAAGCCAGGGCCTCGACTCCTCTCCAGCGCAAGGCGACGGTGTGGTGTAACCTTCGGAGGCACTAAAACACTAAGAACTCCCCTGTAAATCTGCTTAAGAAAAACTTAAGTTCTCAAATTACGTTTCCTAGAAATACTTCGTAATCACGAGGGCAAGTTATTCCCACGAAAGTGAAGCTACTACGGGGGCCGCTGTCGGCCACGTCATTAAGATGTTTCAGCTCAAAGAACGTTCGTTTTCAAGTGAACGTTCAAGTGAGACGCAGTTAGACTCAGACTCATCCAAGTTTATCCAAGATACTTCTTGTAAGTCTTAATTAAGCTACAATTTTAACCTAGAAAGCAAAAACCTAAAAAGAGCTTTTTTTATGTCACTCATTGCCAGGAAACATTACCTTTGTTGAGGACATTTAGAAAATACTGCAGCTGTTGTTTCAGACCATGTCGGAGAGAAGATACTCTTAACTTCTGTCCGTCAACCCAGCGAAGGAGTGGGCACATAAAAGTGAGTGCTTAGCAGGGACTTGAGGAGGCCAATGTGCAGAAACCTGGGAGCTGTCCCAGGCTTCCCTCCAAGCTTCCATCAGGTCTGTCCCTGCGCCCTTGCTGGGCTCACGGCTCCAGCCGCGTCACATGTAACAAGATTCCAGGGCGGCCTCAGTGTTCTTCAAAAGAGACACACTGTCTGTTTACAAACTAGAGATACAAACCTTTATTTTGCAACTCTGTCACAGTTCACTTTCTAATAAGACGTGTAGTGAGGACACAGTTTAAAATACTGGGAAAGCTGCACATGCCGGGGCCTTCCAGGCAGGAGCAGAGACTGGGGCACTCCAGAGCCGATGGGTTCCTGGGGCTTTCGGGCCATGGACTGGGGGTGTCAGTATCGTCCAACCCCAGTTTTACTTTGAGCCGCCTCCTTTTTTGGGGCTGTTAGTCCTCATTTCATGCCAAATTTTCACTAGAGGCTCCCTGTTCTTCCAGATGAGTTCATGACCATAAGTAATATACCATCTGGGGAAAAGAAATAGTGTGACATATGAATGGTAAGTACAATGATATCAAATTGACATTGAAAAATTAATGCCAATTTTTGGTCATTTACCATCTAGCTTATTAAAATAGCTGACTGATTTATTTGCTATAAATCTATGCATTACCTTTAACATATGGAGTATGGAAAAGCTCTAGGAAGGGCGAGACCACGTGTGACTGATCTGAACAGTCTAAGCACTTCCTTCAGGCACCCGCCTCTGGGTTCACCACAGCCCGCAAGCCAAGCCCCCTTCTCCTGTTACAGACGGGAGGGACCACGTCTGAGAGAAGGTAATCTGCCCAAGGTGCTAATATAGCAGGTCAGACCAAGTCTCAACCTGGTGAGAAAATTCACAAGTGGAGTTTACTAATGATGGCTAGTTTAAACGCTTTTCATCATTTTCCACCTGGCTACACAAAGGGCCATCTGCTGATCCAAAGTCTGCCCACCTTTTAAATTACAGTTCCAATCCCCACTCTCCTGTTAAAAACTGCCTAAAAGGAGCCTGAAGCAATGAGCTGAGGAAGCAGAAGCAGAGTTTTAGTCTTAATTTGCTCACGCTGCACAGCTAGGAATCACCGGAATGCCAACATGACTCGGAGCCTGCGCTCTGACCGTTGTGCGGTACTACAGCACGAGGGAACATAAGCTGAAGAGCACAGAGTGAGTGACAGACGAGAGGGACCTGCTTTTGAGAAGTTGAGCAGTCTAGGTTCTGCAAGACCAGGCACTCTACTGAAAGGCAGCACAAGCTGCATGAGCCTCCTGTCCTGGGGGAGAATCTTGGAGGGCTTACTGGAGGAGGTGGGGTTGACCTGAAATGGCTGTCCTGAAACCTTTATTTCTGCCCTGGTTTCCCCAGATTTCTTGTCCCAAGGCAAAGACTAGGCTTTGTTCATCTTTGCATCTCTCAGACATCTGACTGGAAAAAAAACGCTCCTTTTGCTTTACATTGGTACCAAAGTAGCAGTTTAAGGTTTTGCCACTTTTAAATGTCATGAGCATTTTTTTTATTATAAGGTGATGGAACTGTACCTAAATCTTAATATTCACTCAAAATAGTTAAAATCTGATCATAAAAATAATCACCATTAAAATTTCAAAAGATTAAGAAAATTAGTAAAGTTACAGAATGAAAAAAGATACTCAAAAACCTGCAAATTAATAGGCATGTAACAGAATTCTTTTGGACTTAGAATCAAATTCTGTGGTGAACTCAGAACAAGAGAACAAGTACCACTCTAAGATTCAAATGAAATTATAAAACTCTTGCAAGAAATGAATCACTTGTCAGACGCTCTCCATTTAATAGTGTTCTTCCCCAAATTTTTTAACCTACTTATTTTAAGCAAGGAGTCAAATACTTTAATCTTATAGGTACACTGTTCTGATTATACATGTAAATTAAAATGTATCTGGTTATCTGGCTACATTTAAATTAAGAAAACATTTCAAAATAATTTAGCCTCACAGTCTGGTACTCCGTCTAAAACTCTAGGTCTGCAATGACTTTGTGACCTCGGGTAAATCCCCTTCTCTGAGCGGTTTCCTTTCTGTAAAATGGAATGCCCCACAGGACTTTCAGAGTATTCTTGTTACACTCAGTCCTCAGCTCAGGCATACAGCAAATATTCAATGTTAGCCATTACTGCTGCAATAGTTCAAGGTTAAGGCCACAAAATTTGGTGAAGGACACGAAGTCAAGGAAATGCACAGGAGGACACGAATGGACTCTTCGCCACTGTAAAGATTTTGAAACCTGGATTAAAGATGAGTTCTGGATGACTGAGATAGAGTAAATGAAAGAAGTTGAAATTAGAAACACAAAGAGAAAGGATTCCTCTGCCTTTCAGGCCCCAGACTTTAAAATGTATTTGATCCAATTATTTTCAGAATGGAAAAAGGTCATCTAATTATAGTTCAAAAGAATAAAAACCTGTTGGGGAGAAGATCCTTTAAGTATACATAGAAAGATCCAGATAAATTTAGAGTTCATAAAACAGAACCCTTGTTCATACATCTTTATGTTTCTCACACTGTAATATCAGGTCAGTTTCTACTATTTATAATGCATTGCTGTTAAAGCTAGAACTCGCATATGCTATTCTTTAATCACCACTGAAAATTAAAAATGGCATTTAATTCCACCGCCTACTGGGCAAAACTCCTCCACTTAGAATAGATTTTCCTACTTAAAAAAATTAACACTTAACTTTTCTTTAAATTAAAACTTATTGTCATGAAACAGTAAAAACCAAGTGAGGGCAAAAGGCAACATTTATACAAAGACAGCGCCCCTGCCACGGAGCCTCTGTGGTCAGAGGGCCCAGGAGCGTGGAGCCGGCAGACACTGTGCGCAGTGCTGTTTCAGGCAAACATCCCCTGTCTGAAGCACAAGCGAAAGGTCTTGTGGCCTCAATGCACCTGTCCTAAACCTGGCACAACAGGGGTTTGAATGTGGGTTAAAATCTCCGCTCTGCTACTTAAGAGCTGTGTGACCTGAGGAAGAGCACTTCTGAGCCCACCCATGCAATGGAGGCAGTGACAGTGTAAGTTCAGTGCCCACCAATGACAGATGCTCAGTGAGCGGACACTGGTGGTTTACGACGCCTAGCCCATCACTCAGCATCAGGCACACACTCTTTGCAGGCGGAGCACAGCCTTGAGCACTCAGTGTGCTCACTAGCGCCCATGTGGTGGAGGTCTGGGTTGGCTTTGGGCAGGGGAGAAGCCTGAGACTGGGGAAAGGAGAATACAGCCCACACTGGGGTCTGGGATTCATGACAGGTCAGAAGTCAGGGTGACCTGAGGTTAAAAGTAGGGTCTCTCTCTACAAATGACTGAGGGGGGTGGGGGGCCAATATTCTCATGTCCCACCTCACATGGTGAAATGGGCAAGACCAAAGCAAACCCTGTTGAGGGTTCCCCGCCCTCCCAACCCCACCTGCCCCTGCCTCACTCCGCCTTCCTTAGGGGTTGGAGAGGAAGATGCCCTGAAAAAGCCGCACAGCAATCAACAACACTCAAACTTACATGCCAAAGAGAGCTCCCCCAAGATGTGCCGCATGATCAAAAAACTTCCATCCCAGGACCATTCCTGCTGTGTCCATGGCAATAATGGCTTTTAGGGCCTGCAAGCCACAAAAGAGAACATAACTGATACAACTTTGACTTCAACAGCACTGCCACTTCTAATTTAAGGGTAAGAATAGTCAATATAGAAACATCACCACTGTCCCCACGCTTCACTTCATGAAACACTCACATTCCCTGCCGTGAATGTGAACATCGGAAGGAAGATGATGGCGAGCCTCCCTTCTGGGACCTTGGTACAGACAGCTGCAAGCACAGTCATGATGGCGCCGGACTGCAAAAGAGCACATGCAGAAACGTGAAACTCTCAACATGCTCAGAGACCACAACATCTAAAGGAGCAGTACTTTCCCAGGAAGTTAGTAAGCCACACATTTCTATGTGAGCACAGAGCTCACAAGCTTTCAGTTACTAATGCACAAAATACTGGGCAGAGGGGTTCCCAGTCTATCACATAGTAACCGCCTGGCAAGGATTTAACTGCAGGCGATAAGATGTGTAACAACCAGCATGTGAGTGCCGAATGAACTCCAGGGACCGTATTAAACATGTCAAATGCTGCGTTTCATTTAATAGCTAAAAAAGAACTTCTCAAACTTCAACAACAAAGCCCCCCAACCAGAGAGAGAGCATGAACTGCCCAAAGAAACCCTGATGTGTGGAATTTAAGTGGTGTATATCCACTGCAGTATCAAGAGCAGCCACTAAAAAAGTTATACAAGGAGATACACTCCAAAACACTACAGACAAATCAAAACGGAATTCCAAGTGAATATGCTGTAGTGACCATTTTATTTTACTTGAAACCTGTAAAGGGGAGACTAAAGAGTGCTGGCTGGGGTGGCTCAGTGGAGTGAGTGCTGGCCTGCGAACCCAAAGGTTCCCAGTTCGATTCCCAGCCAGGGCAGAAGCAGGGTTGCAGGACAGGTCCTGGGCTGGGGACCTGAGAGAGGCAACTGACTGATGATGCTTCTCTCACATCAATGGTTCTCTCTCTCTATTGCTCCCTTCCTTCCCCTCTCTCTAAAAATAATAAATAAATAAATAAATAAATAAATAAATAAAAGCAATTAAAGACATTTTCCTGACTGAGCAAGAAAATTCACTTTATGTTAAGGTTGGGTCAGTGATAGTTAAATCAATAAAATTACCACAAACAGATTATCATAATGTCAGAAAGCAAATTTGGCCTATGATAAATTTATAACTTCAAGTGAAATTTCTGTAACATTTTAACAAATACTGTCTCTGACAACAAACGTTTGACTGACCTTTGCCATCTCAAGATGAAGAATTATGTCTCACAGAAAATAAACTTTTGAAAAGCAGATTAGAGAAAAGCTTCCTGCCAATAACTAGTAAGAAACTCAATTTTTAAATAAGGTTCAGAATATGCACAGCTTTAACTAAAGAAAACCCTTGGCAAAATCTAGTGCCCTTAACAAATTCTTGCTTTCTAGTGCCAATATGGCAACTGACAACTATTCTTTAATAGTCCCCTTCATCATTTAACAAAGGATTATGATGAAGGCAATAAGACTAATATTTCACATTTTCTAATACTATTTTATGATTTGTAGCCCCCCCCCAATTCCTCGTTAAAAATACATTACACCTGGTGATTTAGTTCCCTTGACTTTTAACCAACGATGAATGCAAGTGTTTGGGGATAAAACTGCCCTGCCATGGCTCTACGGGGTTCTGATGAATGACCAGGAACCACCCCACTTCCACGTCTCTTCCTGCATGCTCCCGACTACGCTAAGCATGCTAAACCCCCTTGTATTACACATCAGAAATAGGTGTGCTTTTCCCTTTTATATGGGGAAACTGGGGTTCAGAGAGGGTAAGTAAAGTGCCCTAGAAATCACAGGTAAGTGGGAGAGCTGGGACTCACACGCAGTCTAATTCTAATACCATGCTGCTGTACTCCGTTCTGAGGAACACAGAAATCATAGGGTTATTTTACATAAGCACTCTTTACCAAAATTGAACTTTTAGAGTTGCTTTAAATATTAAATTCCCTATTTGCATTTAAGTACATTAGCATTTAAATATGTATATAGTCTCTAGAGAATATTATGTAAATATTTACATGCGCCTAGAAATCTGCCATGAAACTCAAAAAAAGGGCACATATGTAATTTAATTTTTTTCAGGCATCTGGAACATAGCTCCTGAGGGCAGGAATTTTGATTATCTTGCTCACTGGCTGTATCCCCAGTGCCTAGGAGTCTAATCTGCAAAGTAGACACTCAAATATTGTCTAAATAGATAGTACCAGATTCAAATCTACAATCAGAACTTTCCCGTGCTAGATTAGGCTTTCTGTTTTATAGGGATCAGATACCCACTGTTCTGACTAGTCTTTTTTTTTTTTTAATTTTATTTATTTATTTATCTTTAGAGGGAAGGGAAGGAGAGAGGGAGAGAAACATCAATGTATGGTTGCCTTTCATGCGTCCCCTGCTGGGAGTTGGCCTGCAGGGAACCCGCCTGCAACCCAGGCATGTGCCCTGACTGGGAATCAAACCGCGATCCTCTGGTTCGCAGGCCCGCGCTCAATCCACTGAGCTATACCAGCCAGGGCCTGACTAGTCTTTTTAAAAAATATTTTAAATTAAAAAACAAACAAAACATTTTAGCACTGGCTGGTATGGGTCAGTGGACTGAGTGCCAGCCTGTGGACCAAAAGATTCCTGGTCAGGGCACATGCCTGAGTTGCAGGCCAGGACCCCAGAAGGGGGTGTGCAAGAGGCAACCAATCCGTATCTCCTGTGCACTGATGTTTCTCTTCCTACCCTTTCCTAAAAATAAATAAAATTTTTAAATATTTTATTTATTTTTAGAGGGGAAGGGAAAGAGAGAGGGAGAGAAACATCAATATATAGTTGCCTCTCATGCATCCCCTGCTGGGAACTGGCCTGCAACCCAGGCATGTGCCCTGACTAGGAATCAATCTGTGATCCTCTGGTTCCCAGGCCCACGCTCAATCTACTGAGTTACACCAGCCAGGGCTAAAAATAAATAAATTTTTTTGGTAGGCATTTTAATCTTAATGTTTTATTTTTATTTTTTAAATATATTTTATTGATTATACCATTACAGTTGTTCTATTCCCCCCTTCATTCCCTTTCACCCGCACACTCCCTCCCCCACCATTCTCCGCCCCCCCCGATTAATTTATAACGTGTCTCAAGTTCTTTAGATTCTATATTTCCCATACTATTCTTGCCCTCCCCCTTATCTATTTTCTACCTACCATCTATGCTATTTTCTGTACCTTCTCCCCCCTTCTCCTCCTCCCACCCCCATTTCTAACCCTCCATATGTTCTTCATTTCTATGGTTCCACTCCTGATCTAGCTGTCCTCTAGGTTTGCTTTTGTTTTAGGTGTGGTTGTTAATAACTGTGAGTTTGCTGTCCTTTCATTGTTCATATTTTTCATCTTCTTTTTCTTATATAAGTCCCTTTAGCATTTCATATAATAAGGGCCTGGTGATGATGAACTCCTTGAACTTGACCTTATCTGAGAAGCACTTTATCTGCCCTTCCATTCTAAATGAAAGTTTTGCTGGATAGAGCAACCTTGGCTGTAGATCTTTGGATTTCGTGATTTGGAATACTTCTTTCCAGCTCCTTCTTGCCTGTGAGGTCTCTTTTGAGAAATCCACTGGCAGTCTGATGGGAACTCCTTTGTAGGTGACTGTCCCCTTATCTCTTGCTGCTTCTAGGATTCTCTCCTTCATTTTAGTCTTGGCTAATGGAATTATGATGTGCCTTGGTAGGTTCCTTTTTTGGGTCCAACTTCTTTGGGACTCTCTGAGCTTCTTGGATTTCCTGGAAGTCTATTTCCTTTGCCAGACTGGGGAAGTTCTCCTTTATTATTTGTTCAAATAAGTTTTCCACTCGTGGCTGTCTTTCTCCCTTCTGGTACCCCTATAATCCGGATGTTGGAACGTTTAAAGATGTCCTGGAGGTTCCTAAGCCTCTCCTCATTTTTTTTGAATTCTCATTTCTTCATTCCTTTCTGGTGGGATGTTTCGTTCTTCCTTCTGGTCCATTCCATTGATTTGAGTCCCAGTTTCCTTTCCATCGCTATTGGTTTCCTGGACATCTCCCTTCATTTCAATTAGTTTAGCCTTCATCTGTTCCTTTAATTTGTGACTATAATCAACCAGTTCTGTGAGCATCCTGATAAAGAGTATCTTGAATTGTGCTTCTGAGAGGCTGGCAATTTCTCGGTTGCTGAGAGTTATCGGCTCTAGGACTTTGAGTTCTTCTTGCGCCATCTTTTGGGCTGTTCGTGCCTGTTACGTATCAGGATCAGAGCCCTAAGGTGTTCACCAGAGCAGGGCAACTCAGTCGCTGGGTTGTGACTCTGTATGTGGGGGCGGGGTCAAAGAGGAGCAATGGTGTCCCGTCTGCCATCTCCTGCTGGGGCCCCCACAGGTGCAGCAGCTGCCACCGTCACCGGGCCCACGCGTTTCGTCCCACTGCATGTGAGTGTGCCACCACCGTCAGCCCTCGCCCCCCTGGGGCCTGCGCGGTCCGTCTTACTATGCGCAAATGTGCGACTGCAGTCTGCCCCACACCCTGACTGGGTCCGGGCCACTTGCGCACCTAGGTCGGGGGATCTGTCCTGCCCGACCGTGCTCCGCTGCTGGCTCCGCCTCTCTTACCGTCCCCGTTGAACGGTTAGTGGTTGCCGTATAATACAATTTTCTGTTTTTTGGCTGTGTCTTTGTTCTCCAAACCTTTGTTGTATTCAAACTTGGTTGTGGGAGAAGGCACAGTGTTTCCACCTATGCCTCTATCTTGGCGGAAGTCCTCAATAAATATTTTTTAAAAAACATTTTAAATTATAGCTGGCACACAATATTATATTAAGTTCCAGGAAGACGACACAGTGATACAACACATACACCTTATGAGGTGATCAGCATAGTAAGTGTAAGAACCACCTGTCACTGTAAGCAGTTATATGAGTGACTGTATTCCATATGCTGTCCATTTTAGCCCCATGATTGATCTGATCACTGGAAGTGCGTACTTCTTAATCTCATTCCCTCTTTTCAGCCACCCTTCCACCGCACCCCGCCTTTGGCAACCATCAGTTTGTTCTCTATATCTATCAGTTTGTTTCTTGTGTTTTTTGTTCATTTGTTTTGTTTTTTAAATTCTGCGTGCAAATGAAGTCACATGGTATTTGTCTTTCTCTGTTCAACTTAGTTCACTTGGCATAATACTGTATATATCCATCCATGTTGTTGCAAAAGACAAGAATTCATTCATTCATTTTTTTAAATTTTATTTATTTATTTTTAGAAGAGAGGAACAGAGGAAAGAGAGGGAAAAAAAACAGTATGTGGCTGCCTCTCACATGGCCCCCACTGGGGACCTAGCCCCCAACCCAGGCACGTACCCTAACTAGGAATCAAACCAGTGACCCTTTGGTTCACAGCCTGTGCTTAATCCACTGAGCTATACCAGCCAGGGCAAGAGTTCATTCTTCCTAATAGCTAATGTTCCATTGTGATTTTGTCTGTGTGTAATATATATAAATATATACATATATAAATTTTAAAATATTTACAATAAAAATAATAATTATTATTCATTTATTTTTTAAAGGGTTTTATTTATTTACTTTTAGAGGGGAAGGGAGAGAGAAGGAGAGGGAGAGAAACATCAAAGTGTGGTTGCCTCTTGTGCACCCCCACCTGGGGATCTGGCCCACAACCCAGGCGTGTGCCCTGACAAGGAATCAAACCAGCAACCTTTCAATTCACAGGCCAGTGCTCATTCCACTGAGCCACACAAGCCAGAGCTTGACTACTCTTGATATGTACTGTTCCAGTAAGCATATATAAATGGTCAATAGTTAAAAGCTATAACCTCAAATTTGTAAGGCTTTACAACTGTATAAATTCTAAATTAGATACAAATTAGTTAATAGAATTGTTTCGATGTTACTTTCCTGGCTTTGGTAATTATACGATCCCTCTGTCATTGACAGTAGGGTGAAGTGTATACAGAAACTCTTTCTACTAATTCTGTCACCTTTTTGTAACTCCAGAATTACTTCAAAATGAAGTTAAAACCTATATTAAAAATTTTTTAATTAGAAATACTTACTGCTCCAAGTGATGGTCCATATCTTCCTGTGGCAACTTTACATACATAACTGACAAAATTGGAAATAACACCTGAGAAATAAGTCAGAGTTCAGTAATTTTAGCGAGGTATTAAAATGATTTCCGTATCCCATCTCCACCCCAGAGACTAACACGCCAGGTTTCCACTGGAGTGACTGCAGGTGCAGGCATGAACTTATCCTGCAACTCTGTCACTACAGATATCTGACAGGGAAAGAAAAGCCTGGCCCACCGCACAAGCTGCTGAGTGACACAGGGTCTTTTACACTAGTTACCATTTCCCTCACCTACACGATGAAGAGACCAGCTTCCAAACCCAGCAACTGCCTGGGAACTCTCTGGGCTGAATTCCAAACACTAAATCCGAGTCTCTGGAGTGGGACCAGGGAGTCTATATTTTACCGGGCTTGCCCAATCACTCTGCTGTGGATTTAGATTAGATGATCCTTTACAGGTCCCTTTCGCTCCAATATCATCTGAGCCAGACGCTGTCATTTACAAAACAGCTTCCTATAGAGCAGTAATTAATGACAACTACAACAGGCTCTTTGTACCTACAACACAACTACTGCTTGGGGAAAGAACTACATAATTAATCTTTCAGGCCAGAGAAACTGCTCAGTTCCTAGTTTTAAGGGACTGGATGAACTTGAGTATTTAATTAACACCGATTAGGTACTAACTCTGGGCCTTGTGGTGGATGCTTCTATTTAATCCTGTCTACGACCCTGTGTCATAAGAGAGTATCATTATCCTCAGAAAGGTGTACAGTCTTTTCTGCAACGAGACACAGCTGGTAGAAAATGTATCTGAACCTAGGTCTTCCACGTCCAAGCTCAATGCTTTTTTCACTACAGAATAACTGCCAGATATACTGTTTTCAATGAAGGGATTTTAGAAACAATTTTTTATACTTCATGGCTTTAATTAAGTACATTCTGCAAAAAGAGAAAGAAATGGAATTTACCCAACCAAATGTCAATTCAGCAGCATCTGGGAACCTGGAATCCTGCACAATTTCCTGGCGGGAATAAGGAAACGCCACCTCCAGGACCACCACTGGAGGGCTCCCACGCTAACACATAGGCTTGCAGGAATAAACGCATTCTTGAGTCTTACTGGAGAGCTCAGATCTAAAGCTTTCTGGAAACTCAACACACTGTGGGAAATGAGCTTAAGATTCAGAGGACTGAGACAGCTGCGAAGTCTGGGAATTACTTATCTGTAAAATAAGGAGCCTGAGGCTAAAGCAACCAAGACCTACTGACATAAAAATGACATGTTTAAGTTGAACACTAAACCTTAACTCCTGTCTACCTGGCTAATTTAAAACTAAACAGTAGTTTCATAATTCAAGTAAGAGGAAACCTGCGAAATGAGAAGCAGGGAAGTCAACAGCCCTAGCCATCTATGGCACCTTCTCTACACCCAATCTGAGAAACAAACGCATACTCAGCACTTCCTATTGCGTACATAGGATGTGGCCATGCCCTTCTCCAGACAGGTGAGTGACAATACTCCGAAAGGCCCAAGAACAAAGCTCATTACCTGCAGACAAGTACACTGCCATGAACTGCTCCTGACCCAGAATGTTTACTATGCTGGAGGAGAAGCTCCACAAAACATACATATTTGCAGCCATGTGAAACAAGGAGAAATGACTGAATGTGGACAGCAACATCGGAGAACAAAGGACCTCTAAAAGAGAAAGAAAAACAGAGTCTGATAATCATGGAACACAAAGCCAGTAAAAGCTGCCTATTTAAGTTTTTCCATTATTATTGTGAAATCAAACATAGGAAACAAAACAGAGCCAGTTAAAAGGTTAAATAAGTTGGTTTACAAAAGCATTTTTCAAAGTGGTAAAAATATATCTTAAATCTCTTTTCTACTTATTAAGCAAGCATTAAAACTTTTCAGTTCAACAAAAACAACTTGTCCTTACAGCAAAAGTTGGTTAGAAGGAAGAATCAGAGTGCCCTGGCTGGTGTGGCTCAATGGATCGAGTGCTGGCCTGTGAACCAAAAGGTTGCCAGTTCAATTCCCAATCAGGGCACATGTCTGGTGTGTAAGCCAGGTCCCCATTTGGGGGCCTGCAAGAGGTAACTCATCGATGTATCTCACACATTGATGTTTTTCTCCCTCCCTTCTTCTCTCTAAAAATAAGTATGTAAAATCTTAAGATTTTTGTTTATTTATTTTTAGAGAGGGAGAGGGAGGGAGAAAGACAGGGAGAGAAATATCAGTGTGTGGTTGCCTCTCACACGCCCCCTACTAGGGCCCTAGCCCACAACCCAGGCATGTGCCCTAGACTGGAAAATGAACCAGAGACCCTTTGGTTTGCAGGCTGGCATTCAATCCAATGAGTATACCAGCCAGGGCAAATAAACCAAAATCTTTTAAAAAGAATAAATAAAAAAATTATTCTTGAAATAAAGAAGAATTAATAAACAATTTTAATTATAGACATGAGGTTGTACATAACAATCTTCTCAAAGAGTAAATTTGTAGTGATCACAAATCATAGGTCATTAAATAATATTTAGATATCAGAATGTGCAAGGTACATTGTAGGTACCTGGGACATAGTAGTAAGATAGTTGAGGTCCCTGTTCTCAAAGAGTTTACAGTCTACCCTCTGATTTTGTTTATAACTGTTAACAAGAATTCATCCTTTTTATAGTATTTCAATTAACATAGAGCATATTTTCATATTACCTCTATCTCAAAATAAAATCACACATTAGACTTACTTGAGGCTGGATTGGATGTAAAATATCTGATCATTGTCCGCTGTAGAGAAGGTACTCTCCATAAACAGAACACAAAAACATTTGCAGCTATGATACCTACAAAATAAATATTTATAATTTAGGGAGGTTAAAAATAAGAGCAAAGAACGTCTGATTAAAAGTCCACCTGAATAAGATTTTCTACCACAATTATGTAAGAGTTTTACATACTTGGGGAGAAAAGGTGGGCTAAGGAACGTAAGTGAAAGCAGTGTTCTGAAGAACCAAAACTGACATGGGTTGGTGAAGTCAGAGAATTCCTGAAAGACTGCAAATGCTCTAGGAGCTAACGTCCTTCACTCAGATCCATAGTTTATTGCTTCGCAACAGTCCACTCTTCTAAATCAATCATCAGATCTATAACTATTGTTTGAAGATGGCTGAGCCACAGACAGAAATAATGTACAGACTAGGTCCTTTGGCCAAGAGGAGAAGAGCTATATAACACCACTTCCTTTTTTACAAGGAATGGTATGCTTCTTAAATTTATGGACAGCTTATGAAACATCTATGATTATCTGTGTAGATGAAGATCCACATGTTTGATAAAAATACTTATTAGCTAAGAATTTAGTAGTACTCTGGAAGAATTTTGTAATTGCTTTTGAAAACATATTTATTTAGGGGAGTTGGGTGACTTTCATTTTTCTGTAAGAACTGATGCTACTAAAACTACCACTCAACTGAGTAGGTTTATTTAATGATAACGTTAGCTGTTTAATCACAAAACTGTTATTCTTGGAAACTACAAACGTTTAAAAGTATATTAATTTTATGTACCAAAACCCCTCGCACGCAGTAGGCACTCACCTACTTGAGTTAAAGAACTTTAAACATTTACTCGTTCTCTTGGACACAAAGGGCAACTAGCACCGGTAACACCTGCACTGCTGATGGGACTGACTCCAGCATCCGGGTAAGAGGATGTATTTCAGAGGACACTCATTGTCCAATGCCTGCCAGCTGCTACATCTTGGAGTTACCTTTTGCTTCCATGTTGCTTATTCACTAAGGCTCCCAGCTATCCCCTGGCATTCCTAGTCTCTCCAGTGTTTGTTCTCCTACTTGAGAGGTAGGCAGGAAGGGAAGATACCACTGTCATAGATTCTAAGGTATCTGTCCTATTTAATATCTGAAATCAAGATGCATCTTATAACTGGTGGTATATCATAGATGAACTGGAAGCATTTTTTTTCTTTCTCCAAAGTAAATGGTGTTTTACCGCATTTCACTGAATTGATTCCATCAATTTTATCAGTCTTACTAGTGGGGACTGAGACAGATGTGATTCCGTCTTCGGTGAAAGACAGTATTTATGAAAGGATGAGGAAAAGGAGTCCTCAGCAAGGCAAGTGTGAGCACTGTGTGTGCCTCCTAATGAGGAGCCCTGAACTCTGGGCGGGGGCAGATGAGCAGAGGAAGGGCAGAATCACCTCAGAGGGAGGAAGGGACTCCTAACTAAAGGAAATGGGCAGTGATTAGTGTGGTACTTCACCTGGGGTTTTTAGTTTCTTTGGGGAGAGTCAAACTTCCTTACTACCTAGAGAACTCTCTTAGGTCCAGGTTGTTGTACATAGTGATTGAGATATCTCAGGGTGAAAAAGACCTGAGAATTGTTTGGCCTAGGTTTCAATGATCAGAAAAATAGTCAGAGCTCTGCGGTTTGCTCCGATTGCGATTCAATACAAAGAGAGCAAGATAGGGTCCCTAAAACCTGCCTGCGAGGATGAAAAATGGCACCTATTCTGCCAGTTCCATGGGCTACTTCCCGAGACAGGTGGCACACAGAACACATGTCTGGAAATCACAAGCACCACAGCACTGTAGAGAATTAGAGAGCATCTCTGGCTGAAGAGACTACAACTAGAAGAAAGACAAGAAAGATGGAAACATAACCAAATATTTCAAGGTCAATAGTAGCCAAAGAGTTAACATTGCCAAGTTTTCAACTCAAATACAGGCAATCTTTCTGGTCAATTATGACAGAACACGGCACTGCTACACACACACTGTAGCCCAAACCCCTCACTTCACAGACAGGTGGTCTGGTCTACGATTAGGCACCCATCAGTAAACTACTGAACAAACACACCCAAACTATGTATACAAACCACTATTATTCTTTATAAAACACACTAACAAATTAAAAAGAAATGAGAAAAGTAGCAAGGATTTTCTTCCTTGCATATCCAATTATAGAAGAGAAAACTGTGGCTCTAAGAGGTACAAGTTTTCAAAGAGCCAAATTAAGTGGCCAAACCAGAATTCCTAATGTAGAGCTCTTTATTGCACATAGGTAGCCAATAGAATTTCTTTTGACCCTGGTCACTCTAAAACTTCAAACACCAGACAAAGGGCTCCTTATCTGGGAGAGAGCACAGGCCATCTGCCTATAGTAGGTGAAGAAGAGGTTGTACAGCAATCCTAGGCCTAGGAGGCAGCACGAAGGTAAGGTGGGTAAAGGAGTCCAGTAGAACTGACTCTGTCCTCCTTACACTATAACCTGGTCAAGAGGCCCAACCTCTCAGCCTCAGTTTTCCATTCCATAAAATGGGGGTAATAAAATCTACCTTAAAGGGTTGAGTGATATAGGCTTGGGGACTTCCGCCCAAGATGGAGGCATAAGTGGAAACACTGTGTCTCCTCGCACAATCAAGTTTAAAGACAACAAAGTTTTAGTAACAAAAATGCAACCAAAACATGGAAAATTGAACTGTACCAAAGTCCGACAACAACGAACCCTTCAGCCAGACCAGAAAGAGGGGCGGAGTCAGCAGCTGGCAGAGCAGGGTCTCACAGGAAAAGGTGGTCGGACCAACTCAGGTGCACAGGCAGCAGTTGGCAGATCCCAGGTGTGGGGTGGCAATGGGCGGACCCAGTGAGGGCGCAAGGCGGCAAGGCGGCTGGCTGATCGCGCAGATAAACCAGGCAGAGGAGCGAGTAGTGAAACAGACCATGCAAACCAGGGCCCCAGAGATGGGAATTAAAGCCTAAAAGCACCAACTGGGAAAACTTTCAGGGTCGAGGTGCCAGGAGAAGGTCCCAGGCTCCCAGAGAGTTTGTTGGAGAGACCCACACGGTCCAGGAGGGTGCACAAGCCCACACACCCGGGAACCAGCACCAGAAGGGCCCAATTTGCTTACAGGAAGCAGCAGAGGGGACCAAAATCCAAGAGAGACCAGAACAGACACTATTGCCCCTCTGTGACCCCGCCCCCACATACAGCATCACAACCCAGCTACTGGGTCACCCTGCCCTGGTGAACACCTAAGGCTTCGCCACTCATATGTAACAGGCGCGAACAGACCAAAACATTATGGCTCAAGAAGAACAGTTCAAAGCCCCAGAGCCAATACTTCTAAGTGACCAAGAGATAGCCAACCTATCAGATGCACAGTTCAGAACACTGGTGACCAGGATGCTCACAGAACTGGTTGATTTTAGTCGCAAAGTAGAGGAACAAATGAAGGCTGAACTAAGTGAAATGAAGGGAAATGCACAGGAATCCAATAGTGATGGAAAGGAAACTGGGACTCAAATCAAGGGAGTGGACTAGAAGGAAGAAAAAAAGACCAAACAGAAAAGAATGAAGAAACAAGAATTCAAAAAAATGAGGAGAGTCTTAGTAACCTCCAGGACATCTTTAAATGTTCCAACATCCGAATTATAGGGGTACCAGAAGGGAAGAAGAACAGCAACAAGTGGAAAACTTATTTGAACAAATAATAAAGGAGAACTTCCCCAGTCTGGCAAAGGAAATAGACTTCCAGGAAATCCAAGAAGCTCAGAGTCCCAAAAAAGTTGGACCCAAAAAAGGAACCTACCAAGGCACATCATAATTACATTAGCCAAGACTAAAATAAAGGAGAGAATCCTAGAAGCAGCAAGAGATAAGGGGATAGTCACCTACAAAGGAGTTCCCATCAGACTGCCAGTGGATTTCTCAAAAGAGACCTCACAGGCAAGAAGGAGCTGGAAAGAAGTATTCCAAATCATGAAATCCAAAGACCTACATCCAAGATTCCTCTATCCAGCAAAGCTTTCACTTAGAATGGAAGGGCAGATAAAGTGCTTCTCAGATAAGGTCAAATTCAAGGAGTCCATCACCAAGCCCCTATTATATGAAATGTTAAAGGGACTTATCTAAGAAAAAGATAAAAAATATGAACAGTGAAAGGACAGCAAACTCACAGTTATTAACAATCACACCTAAAACAAAAGCAAACTAAGAGGACAGCTAGATCAGGAGTGGAACCACAGAAATGGAGATCACATGGAGGGTTAGCAACAGGGGAGTAGGAGGAGGAGAAGGGGGGGGAAGGTACACAGAGTAAGTAGCATAGACGGTAGGTAGAAAACAGACAGTGGGAAGGGCAAGAATAGTATGGGAAATATAGAATCTAAAGAACTTGTGATACATGGACATAAATTAAAAGGGGGGGGAATGGTGGGGGAGGGGTGTGGGGGGTGGAGGGGAATGAAGGGGGGAAATGGGACAACTGTAATGGCATAATCAATAACATGTATTTTTTTAAAAAAAGAACCGAGAGTCCAGAAGTCCACGCATACATCTGTGGTCAACTGGTTTTTTAAAATGGTCCCAAGACAGTTCAATGGATAGAAAACAGGTTTTTCAACAAATGGTGCTGAGACAAGTAGATGTCCAAAATGAAAAGAATGGAAGTGAACCACTACCTCACACTGAATACAAACATTAACTCAAAATGAATCAAAGGCCTAACTGTAAAAGCTATAACTTTAAAACTTAGAAGAAAACAGGTGTAAATTTCTATGTCTTTGGATCAGGTGACAGTTTTCTTTTTTTTTTTTTAGTGTTTTTTTTTAAAGATTTTATTTATTTATTTATCTTTAGAGGGGAAGGAGAGAGGGAGAGAAATATCAATGTATGGTTGTCTTTTGTGCATCCCCTGCTGGGAAATGGCCTGCAGGGAACTGGCCTGCAACCCAGGCATGTGCCCTGACGGAATCGAACCACGATCCTCTGGTTCACAGGCTTGTGCTCAATCCACTGAGCTACACCAGCCAGGGCAGGTGACAGTTTTCTTGACAGAATACTTCAAGAACAAGTAATAAGCCCCAGCCAGTGTAGTTCAGTTGATTGGGCTTGTCCTGCAAACCAAAAGGTTGCTGGTTCAATTCCTGATCAAAGCACATGCCTGGATTGCAAGTTTGGTCCCCTGGGGCATGTATGGAAGCCAAGCAGCCATGTTTCTCTCTCACATCAATGTTTCTCCCTCTCTTTCTCCCTTTCGTCCCCTCTCTCTAAAATAAAAAATAAAGTAAAATATTTAAAAAATAAAATAAAAAATAGATGAAATAGAGCTCATCACAATAAAAAATGGTAGTGCTTCAAAGAATACTATTTTTTTCAAAGAATACTATTCATAAAGTGAGAGACTACCCACAGAATACGAAAAATATTTGCAAACCATATATCTAATAAGGGTCTAGTATCTAGAATACATAAAGAACACTTACAACTCAACAAAAGACACTAGTATTCTAGTCATTAGGGAAATGCAGGTCAAAACCACAAAATACCACTTGACACACATGGATGGATACTATTTTTTTAAAAAAAAGAAAATAATTACTGTGCAAGAATATGAAGAACTAGAACTCTTGTATATGATGATAGGAATGTAAAATGGTACAGGTGGTGAAAAACATTTGGCAGCTCCTCAAAAAGTTAAACATAGAATTATCATGTGATCCAGCAATTCTACTTCTAAATATATACCTCAAAGAACTGAAAGCAGGGACTCAAAACAGACTTGTACCCAAATATTCATTCACAACAGCCAAAAGGTGGAAACAACTCAAAAGCCCATTAACTCATTAACACAGAAACAAATGTGATATATCCTACAACGAAATACTATTTGGCCATAAAAGAATTAAGTACTGGCACATGCTACAACATGGGTGAACCTTGAAAACACTATTCTACATGAAAGAAGCAGACACAAAAAGCCACATATTATGCGATTCCACTTGTATGAAATGTCCAGAACGGGCAAATCCACAGGGGAAAAAACAGATTAGTGGCTGCCTAGGACTGAGGGCAGAAAGGGGACGGGGAATGACTGCTGATGTGTTTGGGGTTTCTTTCTGGGGTAATGACGACGTTCTGAGAATAGATGACGATGATGGTGATGATGATGGCTGCACAAGCTTGTAAGTAGAAACCACTGAACTGTACACTTTTAAATGATGAATTGTGTAAGTGAATTATATCTTTTTTTAAAGATTTTATTTATTTATCTTTAGAGCGGAAGGGAAGGAGAGAAATATCAATGTATGGTTGCCTCTCATGAGTACCCCGCTGGGAACTGGCCTGCAACCCAGGCATGTGCCCTGACTGGGAATCGAACCACAATCATGTGGTTCGCAGGCCGGCGCTCAGTCCACTGAGCTACACCAGCCAGGGCTAAGTGAATTATATCTTGATTAAAAAAAGAAAGATACACTGATTTGGGAAGCAATGCTTGGTTCAGTGACCTTGATCCATTTTCCTCCTTATCTCAAGGACCGTAGTACAATCTTTTTTGCTCTTCCTAAAAAAGGACTCATTATCCCACTTGGAGTCTAGTAGCTAAGCACAAGATTCCCTGTTTCTGAGGTGGGCCAGTTCATCCTCCCGCAGCTCCTCTATCTGAAGGATGCCAGACCTGGCCAGTCCTGACACTGACAAGCACACACATGCACAACAGCCCAAGAACTGAGACCAAGTGGGCCCCTATCTCAGGTTCTGGGAACCAGCAGTACGTGCACAGGGACCATCCTGTGGGCCTCACACAGTGGCTGTGATTTCTCATGCTGGGCCGTATCCAAAAAACTAGTTAGGGACTGGTCCTGCAGCTTCCTGGAATCAAAGAAATACAGCGAGACTACCCATCTTCCATCCTCCTACTGAGATAGAGACAGTTGGTAACTAATATGGGCAGATGGAAAGAATGGGGCAAATTCATGATAAAGGAGGCAAATACCTTTACAAGAATCACTCAACACAAAAAAGAATTATTATTTCTCTGCATCCTTCCTACAGATGAGAACCCCTAACACCTCCTCTGTGAGCAATTTTCAGAAATCAAAATAACTTACTTAAACTCCACACATTGTTAGAAGATGTTTAAATTGGTATACAGCTTCTTTTAAAGCAACTTGACAATACATAAAATTTTAAATGTATATACTCTCTGGACCCAGCAATTCTATTTCTAGTAAATTACCCTGAATATATACTTATATAATAATTATTAATTACAGTATTTATGTATATAAAGTACCTAGCATAGTACTTGAAGCCTAATTGGCATTCGAGCATTAGTTGTGCTATGCTTTCCCCAGAAATAATGTCTGAAAATGGGGGCTGGGGGTGGGGCTGCACAGAGAGAGTTACAGGAAAAATAGTGATTGATTAAAAAGTTGAGCTTAGCTATAAGACCAAGTGAAACACTACAGCAACTTCAGGAGTAGGGAAGGAGACCTAAGTCTGGCAGGTGTAGCTCAAAACCTTTGAAAGGTATCAAGGAGAGAAACTGAAACTAAAANTGAGCTATACCAGCCAGGGCTAAGTGAATTATATCTTGATTAAAAAAAGAAAGATACACTGATTTGGGAAGCAATGCTTGGTTCAGTGACCTTGATCCATTTTCCTCCTTATCTCAAGGACCGTAGTACAATCTTTTTTGCTCTTCCTAAAAAAGGACTCATTATCCCACTTGGAGTCTAGTAGCTAAGCACAAGATTCCCTGTTTCTGAGGTGGGCCAGTTCATCCTCCCGCAGCTCCTCTATCTGAAGGATGCCAGACCTGGCCAGTCCTGACACTGACAAGCACACACATGCACAACAGCCCAAGAACTGAGACCAAGTGGGCCCCTATCTCAGGTTCTGGGAACCAGCAGTACGTGCACAGGGACCATCCTGTGGGCCTCACACAGTGGCTGTGATTTCTCATGCTGGGCCGTATCCAAAAAACTAGTTAGGGACTGGTCCTACAGCTTCCTGGAATCAAAGAAATACAGCGAGACTACCCATCTTCCATCCTCCTACTGAGATAGAGACAGTTGGTAACTAATATGGGCAGATGGAAAGAATGGGGCAAATTCATGATAAAGGAGGCAAATACCTTTACAAGAATCACTCAACACAAAAAAGAATTATTATTTCTCTGCATCCTTCCTAGAGATGAGAACACCTAACACCTCCTCTGTGAGCAATTTTCAGAAATCAAAATTGCTTACTTAAACTCCACACATTGTTAGAAGATGTTTAAATTGGTATACAGCTTCTTTTAAAGCAACTTGACAATACATAAAATTTTAAATGTATATACTCTTTGGACCCAGCAATTCTATTTCTAGTAACTTACCCTGAAAATATACTTACATAATAATTATTAATTACAGTATTTATGTATATAAAGTACCTAGCATAGTACTTGAAGCCTAATTGGCATTCAAGCATTAGTTGTGCTATGCTTTCCCCAGAAATAATTTGTCTGAAAATAGGGGCTGAGGGTGGGGCTGCACAGAGAGAGTTACAGGAAAAATAGTGATTGATTAAAAAGTTGAGCTTAGCTATAAGACCAAGTGAAATACTACAGCAACTTCAGGAGTAGGGAAGGAGACCTAAGTCTGGCAGGTGTAGCTCAAAACTTTTGAAAGGTATCAAGGAGAGAAACCGAAACTAAAAAACAAACTTTTCCTGGTAGAAACAAAATTATCTACAACAACAAAAAGAACAGACTGTGGAGGTTGGGCAGAGGGTTAGGGCCTAGGGCACTGCAGTACCTCAACCTCACAGCTGATAACAGATGTGTGAACTAGCAGAGCAATGGGGGCAGTTTTGAGATTTCTCTTCTCATTCTCCTTCCTGTTCTCTCATCAATTAGATGTAATAATTTGGCAGGTTTCTCCCTCTTAGCTTTACCTAAATCCCAATATAGTAAAGTCAGGATTCTGCTGAGTTAACAGGAAAGCCTGGAAAGTACCTCACAGGTATTCCTGGAAGGTTGAAAGGCAGAGGAAACACTCTGCTTGGGTGTTGCCTGGGGGCCTCCAGGGTAGGCTTTAAAGTCTTGTAGATCAAGGAAACTAGCCGAAATGTAAAGCACAAGTCTAACTTTGACAAATGCAACCAGAATGCAACCTCATCCTACAAATACCAAGTGAGCTTGTAAAAACTTTTTCAGAGCAATGTGAAGTTTGGGAGTATTTCTGTATAACAATAAAGATTAAGATTAAACAAAAAAAGCAAAAAACCAAACCCACAATCCAGACATGTGTCCTGACCAGGAATCGAACCAGCGAACTGTCACTTTGTGGGACGACACCCAACTAACTGAGCCATACCCTTAAGGGACAGACTCTACCTTAATACAATAAATTACAGATATTCCTATGATCTGAACTGTACTTATCCAAAACTAACAACTAAAGAGATATAAATAAATCTGAGATATTGCTTGCTATAACAAGTTCAGGAACCAAATGCATTTGCATAGAACATTTTGCTACCTGAACTTAGAAGAGCCAAAATCTTGCCATCCAAATTTGAGTCCATTAGATTCAAATACCAAAAAATCTTTACACAAAATGTTTGGTATAACTGTGAAATCTTCAACCTACTAGAGCTTTCACGCTGCCATTGTCTGGGCATTAAGTACTATAAACCAAAGAAGTACATTGGTCTCACAGAGCTTTGAAATTCTAGCTCAGTGGCTTCCCAAGGGTTTGTCAAGTTCTTTCAAAATTCAAAAGGGAAAAAAATTAACACTCAGAGAACATCAATAATCCAAAGAAAGAGAGTGAAACAAGTGACTCTGTCACACCATGAAACCATCCTCAATTAAAACCAGGAGCTGAGCCAGCCTAACTTAGGATCAGCCTACAGGAAGCAATCAGGAGCGCTCAGCAGGTAAGAACTGGCACCTCTGAAGAGACAAGACATAACTAAAGCACATGTTTATTAACCATGAGAATCTTCGTATATAGTTCACTGATTATTGAGCATCACTAATAAATGTTGTAAAATTAGAATCACTACTACCAGAATAATTATTTCCCACAAGAGAAACCTGAGGTGACACTGAACCGATTCAAAGAGTTTTTCCTCAGCCTTTAGAAGTCACACAGATAATCTGACAAGGATTTAAGATCTTAACATAATTATTCACATTTTATGTGGTTGAAGCACTGTATACCTGAGTTGCAAGTCAGATCACAACGCCTGCCTCTCTATTGCTATGTCCCTTTGCCAAATAACTGACTTCTGATTAAAGAAAAAGAAGGCTAGGAAAAAAAGAACTGATTTTTAATTATATACTGACTTCTTCAAATAAAGTATTTACTGGCATGAGAAAGGTCTTAAATTCTGATCCCAGGTTTCCTCAAATGTTAAGTGACACAAAATCTTTACCATCTTCAAAGAATACTAGATATCAACTAATTTGAAGATAGTTTGAATCAACTGAAGAAAATCAAAACTTTGCTTTCCTAAGGAGTTAATTTTAAGATACTTTCAGAAAACAAGTAGACCTACAAAAAAATCCCTCAAATCCCTGTTAATTCCAATGGAAATAGATATTATAGAGTTATCTTGAAATTATATTTATTAAGACCTCCATGACTAACCAATTCTACAGGATGGCAATATACCTTTGAAAAATCTCATTCCTTTGATTCAAAATCCCACTCAACATTCATTTCACTCAACAGACTTTAACTGAGTGCCTTTCCTCTGTGCAGGTTATGTTAGGTGCTACAACCAGATGAAAAACCTTATTACTGTCCTCAAGGATGTTACATGTAAATTATATAAGGCAAGTTCTGTTATGAATGATTAAAAGGTGCAATGAGGTCAGAAAAAAAGACCTGCAGGAAGCAAATACCTGAACCATAAGCTTTAAGACCAGATCAGGTTCCAATACAGAAACAGAAAAACTGAACCTTCCTGACACAGAAAACAGCCTGAATGAAGAGAGTTAACACGTTTTTTCCACTTAGGTGGATACAGAAAATTAAGAGTACCACTAAGACTGACTATATTTGAGAAAAAGCAGTATTTTGCTATTTCCCCAGGAAGATATATTTTTCCTGCCTGCACAGTTGTTCAAGAACTTTCAAATACATTTCTCAAATTTCTTAAAAAAGTCCATAGTCAGATTTGTCTTTCTATAAAAATTTATAAACAAAAATTATCATAATATGCTCGGCATGCTTAAGAGGATTTTATAAACGACAGGGTATAACAAAGAGAAAATGGCTCTAGAATCAGACAGATCCAGGTTTTGAAACTTGGTTCTACTACTTACTAGCAGTGTGACCTTCCAAAAGTTCCTTCTCTGAAAGCCAGTTTCCTTATCTGTAAAAAGGGAAATAACTAACCTGTAAGCAACCCTGTGAGGTAGGGAGAGACAGTGTACAGTATAAAGCATTCTGCAGAAAGAAGGTATTCAATCAACGTCCCCTTTAGTTTAATAGTGGAAGTAATAATTATTTATAACTCTTTCACAAACGAGGATTCTACAACAAAGATAGGTAAAAATTAGAAAATAACTGACCCAGAGCATCATGTATACCTTTACACCACATTATTTTTCACACTTTTACATTAGCCTGAAGGTACAGAGACTCCCTATGTCTTCTAAACCATGGTGAGCACGGTACAAAAGCCATCAACTATGACATACTGTACCTTTTGGTTTGATTTCTCTTTCCTTGAATGGTTAAAACGTGTAAGCTAACACAAACCTGTCACAGTCCGCTGGCCATCACTTAGGTTATTCCACCACTTGTTAATCTAAAACAGAAGGAAAATTGCGTATCACCATAGGGTAGATGGTCAACAGACATAATAAATTTGTGCTACAGTGCAAAGCATGCAGAGGTGCCTTATACTAGACTGATTAGCTGTATGAGCTTAGATTACTTCTGAACTTCAGTTTCCTGATTATAAACTGGAGAGTGTCAGCAGTATGGTTGTAAGAACTATCGACAAACTAAAGCACTTACCACACTATCAAATATTGATAAGTATCAAGTAAGTGCTTATTCACCAAGCTCCAATCTAGTTTTAAAATTCTAACTGAGAATATTTTCTATTAACATTACCCTTTTTTAGGTGTACTAATACTATTGAGGTTTAGACAAAGAGAGACAGATAAAGAATCATAATCTTTCAGAGACACATATTGAAATCTTTATGGATGAAACAGGCCTAGGATTTGCTTTACAGTAATCAGGGGTGGGGAAGGGAGGGAAAAATGGGACTAGATGAAAAACAAAAGTGGCTATGTGTCAATCACCACGGAAGCTGAATAACAGGAGTTCATTATACTATCCTCTTTACATTTTTTATCTGTTTGAATTAAACTTTTTAAATAAAAAACATACTGTACTAAAAAATGAGCCAGGCTTTGTATATGAATACAGAAAAGAAGTCCAAGGTTAAAAAAAAGTTACAGATCAATACGCACATGGACCCATGCACAACTACACCCGTACTTCTGAACTACGATCACACTGCGTCTGAGCTCTGAGAGCTCACTCACCGCTTACGCGGTGTATGGACGGGCCTCCCAGACTTCACTTCCCACGTGACGTTAATATATTGTTTCAATATTCTCTAGTGGGCATGGATTTTATATTTTATAACCTACCATTTAACTACAATAAACAAATCCAACTTTAGATGAAGATTATGTATACTGCCTCTGTCATTTCCAACATTCTAAAGAGGCACTTTGCATATCAAATCTTTATAGTGCAGACGTGCTGGAAATCTGTAACTTTCTAAGGGACCTGGGATTATGGAATAGGTTAGTTTTACTATTTCTCAAACATACTGAATTGAATAAAACTCTCTACTTATTGCAGTTTTTCACCTATATATATATTAAACCCATTGCTCTGCTGACATAAAGCCTCTGTATAACAGGTAGGGACCATGCTTCTTATCTGTGTCTATGGGAAACCAAGGTGAAATGAATCCTTCTCCCTAAAGGAATCTTTCATTAGGAAAAAGAAAACCCAGGCTGCCCCCTCAGAATCTTGCTGACCATGATTAAGCTCTTAGGAAGGAGAAAACTGAAGAGGACACAGACCCTCTCTCCAAACTGGAGGGGCAGTGTGTCACAAAAAAATGAAGATGCTTAAAGACCACATGCACCTGGATCCACGTAATAGCTTCTGGACCCAGAACTCATCATTAGGTATAGTCAAGCGGAATAAGTAAACATTTTATCTAAAAGGTAGCATTTTTCAAAAAATCATTTAAGGGGAAAGAGGGCCATCAACTTGCATATGAAGAAAGGAAAGGGCAAAAAGCTCTGCATTGTACCCTCCTCCCGAGCCCCCACCCTCTGAGCACAGTCAGAAACACTCCGTGGGGATATTCACCAGAGGCACATAAACATCACATCATTAAGAAGCTTTTTAAAATCCACATAATTCTCTATCCCTAAGGCATAAACATTTTAGAAAACTACCTGTAATTCCAATAACCCAGCAAGCTGATGTAAGTAAAACAGGCCCTTAAACTTCAGTAAACCTGGGAGAGGCGCCAAAACATTAACAAATATCCCTGGTGATTCATGATACACATGGGTAGACGGACAAGCTGCTTGGAACACTGTCAAGTACAACACTGCCAGATATACAAAATATTAATAAATACCTGATTGTAAAGAAGAATATTAAGGGCACTGATTTCACATCTACAGATTTAATGTTGCCATTAACTAAAAACACTTCGTAAGCAACCAGACTAAGAACTGTTATCAAAAGAACAAAGAAAGCCATGTTTATCTTTACCTCCTTTCTGAAGTCTCCTTCCTTTTGTGGTCTTATGCTATCCAACCAATCAGCTTTTATGCCATCAAAGTAACTCTGGACCCTGGATTTCAGTGATTCGTATTGCCAAATAGCAGCTGTTCCAAATGCACAACCTGTAAACTACACAAAATACATCACAGAATAAATTTAAGAGTGCACGGTTCCAAGAACAGTAACTACTGCATTTTCACTGCTTTTAATGAATCAACAGAAGGAACAACTGGTGCAGTGAAACCTATTTGGTGAAAATAACACTTGTTTCCCATTTTTTAACTTCATGGTACCCTGGGGCTTGTTTATAGCTGGAAATTTTCAAAGAAAATTCAAAATATTAATTTAGTATCACATGAAATGTGATACCTAAATCCCCATAAGTTCTTCTCTAGGGCTTACATAAGTGAACAAGATTCTAACAGCAATTACTAAAATTTATGTTCTCCTGTAATCATTCACGACCCCAAGACACCCAGACCCTTCTGACTGCCCTGCCCCCATTCGTCTGTAAGGGCCCCGGCAGGACAAGCAGTACTTTGACAGTGCACCTGCAGCAGGGGATGAACTTCTAGTGGTCTGAGCTCTTACCCCCACAGTGAAAAACAAAGGCTTCACGAGAGTCCTTATAGGGTAGGGAGAAGGGTAAAAGGCTGTTTCTTCTACAGGAGGAATCAAAGCACTCCTCTTGTATGCTTCACCACTTGTTCCTGTGTCTGATTTTCGAGGTTCACCCTTCCTGGGTGCTTTTCTGAATCCACATTTTTGCTGAATAAAGAAGTTAAACCTAGAGGGGAAAATAACAGATTAGAAACAGAGCTGCAAAAAAAAAGAGAGAGAGAGACAGGGAAAAGAAACAGAGCTGCATCTTGCAAACATCAGCACCTCTATGAGCCTCCCACTCGGCCTGCATCATCACCACCTCACATTTGACAGCCCACAAAAAGCCAAAACACCTACTCCCAATTAGGATTTAAAGTCCGATCACTGAACTGTTCCCCTTTGAAAAAGGGCAACAAACTACAGCAACTTTAGAGAGAACTTATTTGGGCTGTTATTGTATATTAATCAACAAAATAATTTGTATCAATCCTCCACACAGTTTGCAGTCCCGTAAAGAGCTAAAGAAGCCCTGACTGGTGTGGCTCATCGGGTTGTGCCATCCCTGCTACCCAGGGTACATTCATATGCTGCAGGGTCTGGAAAGCTAGATAAGAGTATTTCCCAGGTGGTGAACACACAATACAGTATACAGATGATGTGTTGTTGAACTGTGCACTTGAAACCTGAATAATTTTGTAAACCAGTGTCACCCCAATGAATTCAATAAAAAGAAAAAAAGAAAAACTGTATTTTCCAGGTATCCTTTTGGTTAGGGTTCCAGATGTGATCAGGGTCTGCTAATCAGACACACTGGCACAATACCCAAATCAGAAGTGAGTTTGGTGACAAGCAGGACATGAGGCATCAATTTTTGCCACTGAAAATAATGGTGGAAGCAGCATAGTTTTACTTTTGTCAGGAGACCCTGATTTGGCAGCAGCTTCTCCAATAGTCTCATTATTGCACATACACTGCTCTAAAACCATAATCTATTATTTCTCATGAGTGCGTAAGTTAGCTGGCTCAGCTGAGCAGTTCTGCTGGTCTCACCTGGAGTCACTCATATAGACAGTCATGTGACCACTCAAGTGGAGCTATAGTCTAAGATGCCCTCACTCCCATATGCGGAGCCTTAGTACTGACTGTCAGTGCACCCTCTTTCTCCAAAAGGTCCCTTAGTAATCAGTAGTCTAGCCGGGGCTTCCACGACAGCAGTGAGAATGTTCCGAGGCAAAAGGCTAAACCTGCAAGGCTGCCTGAGGCCTAGACCCTGGACCTTGCACATTAGTTCTGCCACATTCTACTAGTCAAAGAGTCACAAGGCCAACCCTGCTCTAAGGAGTAGGGAAACAGACTCCAACTCTGGAAGAGAGGAGCTGTAAATGACTGTGGCCATGCTTTTTCATCTATCACATCAGCAGTGGAAGAGACAGTCATGACTGTGAAAGCTTAGTCTAAAACACTAATTCTCAATCCTGGTTCCTGAAGAGTAGTAGAATACGCCACCCCAAATATGCCACTTTAGCCTAAGAGTTATTTTGAACTGAAGCCAACTGAGAAGTAGATAGAAGAAAAGTGCCCTGCCCTACCCCTATTTGCTTAAAAGGATAAAAATTTGTAAAGGAGTACCCAGCCTCCCCTCTACTAGAAAAGACAGAAGTTAATCACAAGACGACTCCAAACACAGAGGAGCCCAGAGAAGGCACCAGAGGGAACTACATAACTAGCCCTTATCTTCCATCAGTTCCCTCATATAGCACCTTCCGATAATTTGCTGCTCTAGAAACTCAGTCCTTTCCTTTGTCTTACCATTTTTCTAAAACTTCATTCTTTTGTTAAAATGTATATAAACCCAAGTTCTAAACACTTCTTTGGTTTACTCATCACTGAGTACCCCTGGGTATGCACAATGCACATGTTCATAAACTGCAGGTGAAAAGGGGGGACTCCATAGAAGTACTCTAACAGGGCGATCTGATCACAAACTTTTAAAAAAGACTTTATTAATAAAAAATTAAAAAACAATTTTATTTATTTTTAGAAAGAGGCAAAGGGAGGAAGAAGGAGAGGGACAGAGACATCCATGTGTTGTTGCCTCTTGCACACCTTATTCTGGAGACCTGGCCCGCAACTCAGGCATATGCCCTGACTGGGAATCGAACCAGTGACACTTTGATGTGCAGCCCGAAATCAATCCACTGAGCCACACCAGCCAGGGCTCTGATCATAAATTCTTAATTGGGCACATCATGGTGGGTATTCACATCAAAGGCATATAACTTCTTTACTAAAAGGCTTACCTTGGTCTTAAGCAAGTTCTATTGTTTCTGCGCATCTAGGTTAACGTACCTTTGAAAATGCCCCCTACCTTTAGAAAGATTTTATCTATTCATTTTTAGAGAGAGGGAGAAAGAGTGGAAGAGAAACATCAATGATGTACAAGAGAAACATAGATCGGCTGCTTCTCCCACACCCTCAACTAAGGACTGGACCCACAACCCAGGCATGTGCCCTGATTGGGAAATTGAACCAGAGACCTTTGGGTTCCCAGGCCAGCACTCAATCCACTGATCCACACCAGCCAGGGCTGAAATTCCTCCCTTCTGACTTCCAGTCAGGATGGTGGTATAGGCAGATAGGGCTCCCCTCTTCGTACAACCACATCAAAATAACAGCTAAAATAAAGAACCACCATCACTCAGAATTGTCAGATATCAAGTTGAATGGAGATCTGACAACTACGGAATTAAAGAAACCACATCCATCCAGACAGGTAGGAGGGGTGCAGACACGGAACAAGCTGGTCCCTCATCCATATGCGGTGGATAAATATTCAGGAGGGGTTCTCAGGAGTGAGGAGTCCCAGCCCACACCACGCCCCCCTCACCCCACCTCAGTCCAGGATTCCAGTGCCAGGAAGGTAAGTCCCACAACTTCTGGCTGCAAAAATTAGCAGGGATCAAGTCTGTGGAATAAACTGCTAGAGCCCCACACAATTCCTCTAAAAAGAACTCACACACAGACTCACCTACTCAGACTCACTCCCTCTGAGCTCCAACACCAAGGTAGCAGCTTGAAAGGCAGTGACATAGAGGAAAGAACTGAAAGTGACTGGCATCAAGGTGAGCAGAGTTCACTGTTCCTTTTCTAAACCCTCCTCCCACAGAGCTCGCAAGCAGGTTCCATATCTGAGATTCAACCTGGCTGACACCGTCCCTGGAGATCCCCAGAGACTCCATCTCACCCAACTTACAGACCCACCCAAGATGCATTTCTTTATGAATAGCTGGTATTGGCTTATGCTTCACAACTTCTAAAATCCTCCCAAACAAGCAACAGCTGGCCTCAGTGAGCCCCAGATCAGGCATTAGCAAAAGCCAGCCTAAGAATCTCCAAGCCCAGTAAAAGTAGCACCCATCTGACACTGCTTTATAGCTAGGTAGGGTGGCCCCAGGCAAAACACAAGTGGGGGCAGACCTAGGCCAGAACCTCACAGGAACCCCAGAGGCAGCTCAACAATGGACAGCTAGAGACGGCTTCGGAGCACCACCACTTTTTCCCTGCACAGCTCATCGTCCATGGAAACCAGAGGTTGATGGTCAGTGGTCACAGCCAACCCTTACAGCTGACTGGCCTGGGTAAATCCCTCGCATTGAACTGCCAACAGCAGCCAAGGCTCAACTACAAGAGGAGGACACACTCAGCCCACACGAAGGGCATACCTCACATACCCAGCTTGGGTGATACGGGAGGCTGTACCACTGGACCCTATAGGACACCTACTACATTGGGCCACATAACCAAGACACGGAATAAAAACAGCTCTGCCTAATACATAGAAACAAACAAAGGGATTCTACCAACATGAAGAGACGAAAAAACAGCCCAAGTGAAAGAATAGATCAAAACTCCAGAAAAAGAGTCAAACGAAATGGAGATAAGCAATCTATCTGATGCAGATTTCAAAACAATGGGTATAAGGATATTCAAGGAACTCAGTGAGAACTTCAACAGCATAAAAAATATCCAGTCAGAAACAAAGGCTACATTAACTGAAATAAAGCCCAATTTAAAGGGAAATAACAGTAAGGTGGATGAAGCCAAGAATCAAGTCGATGATTTGGAACATAAGAAAGCAAAACAAAACAAAACAAACAAACAAACAAAAAACAATCAGAACAACAAGAAAAAAGAATCCCCCCAAAAGAAGGATAGTATAAGCAGCCTCTGGGACAACTTCAAATGTTCTAATACTCGTATCATAGGGCTGCCAGAAGGAGCAGAGCAATAGCAAGAGATTGGAAATCTATTTGAAAAAATACTGAAAGGCAACTTCCCTAATTTGGTGAAGGAAATAGACAAGCAAGTCTAGGAAGCACAAAGAGTCCCAAACAAGATGGATGCAAAGAAGGAAGCCCACTCCTAGACACATCATAATTAAAATGCCAAAGGGTAAAGACAAAGTGAGAATCTTTAAAGCAGCAAGAGAAAACAAGTTAACTACAAAGGAGTTCCCATAAGCCTGTCAGCTGATTTCTCAAAAGAAACTTTGCAGGCTAGACGGGACTGGCAAGAAATATTCAAAGTCATAAAAACTTGGGGTCTAAAGCCAAGATTGCTCTACCCAGCAAAGCTATTATTTAGATTGAAAGGCAGATAAGGAGCTTCCCAGACAAGAAAAAACCAAAGGAGTTCATCATCAATTATATGAAATGTTAAGGGACTTATTTAAGTAGAAAGATCAAAACTATGAACAATAAAGTGACAACAAATACACACCTATCAACAATTGAACCTAAAAAACAAACTAAGGAATCAAGAACAGAGACAAAATCATGGATACTGAGAGCATTTTGATGGTGACCAGAGGGGAGAGGGTGTGGGAGAATGGGTGGAGAGGGGATTAAGAAGTTCAAGTAGGTAGTCACAGAATGGCCATGGATATGTAAAGTACAGTATAGGAAATGGAGTAGCCAAGAACTTACACACATGACCCATGGACATGAACAAGATGTGGGGTCTGCCTGAGGGAGTGGGGGATGCTGGGTGGAGGGGAGCAAAGGGGGCTTAAGCTGGGACAACTGTAATAGCATAATCAGTAAAAAAGAAGTTTAAAAAAGTTAAATTTAATAGTTAAATTTAACTATTTTTTATAGTTAAAAAAAAGAAATTCCCCCTTTCAGACCCTTCCTTCTTCTTTTGTATATTTTTTATTTTTAATAGTTCACTTTTAATTATATTTTCCCATTACTATTTACCCCCCATACCCTCTTCCAACACCCCCCACACCTCCGAATCACCTCACTGTTGTACTAGACCCCTTCTTCTAAAGCCTGTGAGAGCACATAATCCTAACTATTTTGTAATCCGATCACTGTCTTACTTCCTCCCTCTTCCATGTAATCTTCCTTATTTCCCCCCTTTAATTTCAAATGCATAACGAATCTGCAAAACTGGTATTTTGAGATTCTGCTCCCCAGCATGCTACCAGTTTGGCTCAAACAACTCTTGCAAAAACACTTTTCCCCCCCCATACTATACATTAGAATTGCCTGGTGAGCTCTTAAAAATAGAGGCATACCTCATTGCATTGCGCTTCACTTTAATGCACTTCACAGATGCTGCGGTTACAAATTGAAGGCAAGCCCCTCCACCGGCACAAAGATTACAACTCACTTCATTACAGCTCCCTCTATTGCGAGTCGCTTTATTCCAGTGGTCTGGAATCGAAACCGAAATAGCTCCAATTTATGCCATACTTAAAAATGCCAGAGCTCCCATGCATACCAATGAAATACTCTCCAGGGGTGAGAGTCCCACCCAGGGGTGGGACTGAAGCATCAATTTTTTTAAGGGCTCCCCAGGTGATTCATGCCTGCTGTCAGAGTTGCCATGTACCGAAAGTATGGAAAGACTTTATTTAGTGTGCATGCATATCACTTGGAGATACTGTTAAATTCAAGTTCTAATTCAGTAGGTCTGAGGTGGGGTGAATCTGAGATTCTGTATTTTCTAAACAAGTCCTAAATTATGGACTGACAAAATATGGCTTGAAGGGTAGATTTGCCCCACCAGCTATGGCTTTTGCAATTTATTTATTTATTTAAAATCCTCACCAAAGAATATGCTCAATGACGAGAGGGGAAGGGGGAGAAAAATCTACCTGTTTCTCATGTAGATTTTTCTCATCCCTACGCCCCCAACCCAGGAATCAAACCCGCAACTTTTTGCTGTATGGGACCACGATCCAACCAACTGAGCCACCCGGAAAGGGCTCAACTATACTCAACCAACACACATTTTTTTTTAAAAGGCCAGGAAAAAAGCTTAACGAATAAGAAGGTCAAAATCTCCAAAGGAAGGAAAAGAGGAAAAAGGAGAGAGGGAGGTGGGACAAAGGCGGAGAGGAAGAATAAGAAACTGAGAGGAAGAGGACCAGACTGAGAGGGAGAGTGAAAGAGAGAAAGAAGAGAGCGAGAGGGAGAAAGAAAAGAAAGGAAGAGAGGGAGGAAATGAGGGGTCCACTATCTTCCTCGCGGGGTTAGGAGGCGTGGCACGCAATCAACTCTCAGAGATTAGTTCCCCTTCCCGTCACTTCCCTCCCAACGGGGACAGTGGGGTCTCACGGACACAGCTGGACAGGGCTGGCCACTGTGCACCCGGGGCGTGGGGACACGGCAAGAAGCGAGAACTGGACAGAGGCGAGAAAAGAAACGGGGAGAGAAGAAAAGGGACCGAAGGCGATGGGATGTGCCGGGAGCGGCAAGAGAGGCTCGCACGGCCTCCGCCCCCGAGGATGCACAGTCAGAGCTAAGGGCCGAGAGGCGAGAAGCCAGAAGCGGTGGTCAGTACCTGCGTCCGAGCAGCCGCGGCGAGGCGAGGGTTACAGGGAGCTCCCCGCAGCTCCAGCAGCCCCCCGGCGCAGCCCACGGCTGGGCACAGGCCCAGCCTCTCTGCGCCCAACCTCGCCACGCCATCTTCCCAACCTCTGCCCTACCATGGCCCGACCTCACCAACCCAGACCGCGGAACCACTTCCGGGGCGAAGGAAAAAAAAAAGAGCCATAGAGTGCCGAGGAACAGCCTAGAGCGCCCCCGCGCGGCTCAGCCGCAGCGGGATCAACCGGAGGGTCTGGGGACCAGGTCTTGGGCTGGGTTCTTCCTGGACCGCTAAGCCGGGACTTCGGAAGGGTGTGGAAGAGCGGCCCGCCTCCATCCCATTTGCAAGTTAGGAGGGAAAACTAGCGTTTATTGAAGTAATGCCAAGCACCAGGAACTTTTCCTAAGTTATTGTACTAATCCTCCCCAAACCCTTGAGGTCGATATTTATTACTGTTTTGCAGTGGGTCAGAGGTTCAAAGAGA
This sequence comes from Sturnira hondurensis, assembly GCF_014824575.4. Lineage (NCBI taxonomy): Eukaryota > Metazoa > Chordata > Mammalia > Chiroptera > Phyllostomidae > Sturnira > Sturnira hondurensis. Next base: position 2,321,132 of record NW_028091847.1, on the reverse strand, counting down.
AGCAAGTTTTCTCAATTACTAGTGTTTTTTTCTCCTGCATTTCACCATTTCATGTTATGACACACTTAAGAGAATGTACCTCATAGCTTTAATAAAAAGTCAAGCCTGAAATGAAATTCTGGATTTTAGATAAAACTCCAACTTCAGGACCCAGCCCTTACTACCTGTCAGTCAGCTTAATTTCCTGCCACTCCATCTCTCCCTCCGTCCTTAGCAGCAACCACACTAAATCGTTTGCGATTCGAAAGATACCTACTTCTCCTGGGTTTCTGTTTCTCCCGGAGTTCGCATACCATTGTCTCTCCCTTCTCAACCTGCCTAACCAACTTGTTTGGACGAACCCCAATCCCCACCTCCTCTAGGAGGCTGTAGTGAGTAAAAAGTTTCCCTTGACTAGCGAGGTCTCAAAATTAGCTGACAATGACAAATTAACACAGAAAAGTACACAAATCTTCTTACTGAATTTTCACAGTGTACATGGGGGTTTTCACCAGAGAATGAAATGAAGTGACCAGAGCAGAAAGCTTTTATAACTTTTAGACAAAGAAAGAATAATTTGTAGCTAATTGACAAGACAGTGGGGGTTTGTGCTAGGGGTAGTCCACCTAAAGCCAGGCAGTCCTTAACTTCTTTAACTCTGAGGATAAGAGTTTCTAAAGGTTTGTTTGCGGATTACTGGTGCCTGCTCTCTGGTCTCCTGGTCTGAACCAGGAAAGGAGACATTTACTTCTTTCCTTTAGGCAGAAAAGTGGAAACCTTTTCTACATTTGCTGCTTCTCAATTGCCTATAGCCCAAAATAACTTTTATGTCAAAGACGCCTATTTTGTGCCAAAGAGGGACATTCTGGTTTCCCTTAAGGCCCTTCCTAGACCTTTGCTTTAATTTAGGTGACTTTTATTTGTGCTTCTGTAGTGCTCTATGATATTAGTACAATAGCACTGCATTCATTCCATAAATATTTATTAGGCATGCCTACAGTATGCCAGACAATGTACTAATTCTGGGATGTATTTTAGAAAATACTATCTCTGACCTTGAAACTGGAAAAGTCGGCATTTGTGCAACCTGTCTCTACCAGAACCAACAAGCAGCGACTGGGATTGAATCTTTTTTTTATATTTTATTTTATTTTATTTATTTTTAGAGAAAGGGGAAGGGAGGGAGAAAGAGAGGGAGAAATACATCCATGTGTAAGAAAAACACTGATCAGCTGCCTCCTGTACACCCCCAACTGGGTACCTGTCCCACAATCCAGGCATGTGCCCTTGACCGAGAATTGAACCAGTGACCCTTTCATCTGCAGGACAATGCAGACCCACTGAGCCACACCAGTCAGGGTGTATTGAATCTTTATGGGCACTTCATTCAGATAACCTGCGATCTGAGAAGATCTCAGGTTATGTACCCTAACATACTGTCTTACATTTTCTTTCAAGCCAGCCTTTTTATAAGGAGGAAAAGTGTCATTAAGGGATTGGGAATTCAGGACGAGGTTAGTCAGATAAAGCTGCAGTCTGCAATTTCCCTAACATCCTTTCATCTGTTTGTCACCGCAAGAGGGCACAGGTAAACATGTTCTTGGTGATTGCAGACAAAGAATTGAAACAAATACACAGCGTTTGTAGCATAAAGAGATAGAGCAGATTTATTAAGTGATAGTACACTCCACAGAACATGGGAGCAGGCCAACTCCGAGCAGAGACTGACCTTTGGGTCTGGAGGGATTCTCTTCTTATAGGGTGGATCCTTCCTGGCTAGTTTTTGGCAGGCTTTTATTGCACATATACAAGTAGTTGTATTACTTTAAAGCTACTGTGCATGTGATCTCCCATGATTTTCCATGACTGGCCACCAGGTAAGGGGGGTTGCACAATGTTAATTTATTATAATGCTATTATAACGAAGCAGGGGTCATGGAGCATCTACTGAGCAGGTGCATTCATGAGTCAGCATGATGTAGCACTTTTCCGGATAGAGTGCACAACGGGTCTTAGAACAGGGTCTCTGTCCTGTAGGGATGTGCTTTATCTTAGCCCTGGGGCACCTCCGGAGTTTCCTCCCTCCTGACTATCTGCTGCCTCGTGTTGACTGGTGATTTCCCATCTAGGTCCCGTGTCTTGTGTACTGGGTGATTTTATTTGTGTTTCAGGGATGTCTCTCCCTGGACCACAATGGTTCGGATACCACNTAGCACTTTTCCAGATAGAGTGCACGACCGGTCTTAGAACAGGGTCTCTGTCCTGTAGGGATGTGCTTTATCTTAGCCCTGGGGCACCTCCGGAGTTTCCTCCCTCCTGACTATCTGCTGCCTCGTGTTGACTGGTGATTTCCCATCTAGGTCCCGTGTCTTGTGTACTGGGTGATTTTATTTGTGTTTCAGGGATGTCTCTCCCTGGACCACAATGGTTCGGATACCACCTTGATTGCTTACGGTCTCTTCTGGAGCACAAAGTTCAATTGCTTGTGGTCTCCTGGAGTCAGGGTGGGCTGTACCTTCAGTTCTGAAACAATGGCATTTTACCTGCACTAACTACTAAGCTTATTAACCATTAGCTAAAACTAAAATTTTCTAATTTTTGAGTTCCCCCATCAACATCACAGAGATCCTACTCTATTGGGAGAGAAAAAAAATCAAGTAAATAAACAGGCAGTTGCAGTGTGCTGGGGAAAGTGCTATTATCAGAGAAGCAAAAGTCTCTGCAGGAGTTTATGGAGGGGAAAATAGCACAGGTGAGAGACGAGAATGGGAGGCAGGGCGAAGGCTTCCCAGAGAAACTGAAGCCAAGAGCCAAAGTGTTCCAGGTAGAGGAAATAGCATTTGTGATGTCTTCCAGGGCATGACTTACTTGAGAAACTAAAATAAATCCCAGATGTCCAGTCTGGGATTTTGATTTTACTCTATTTGCAAGCTAATCAGTTTGGATGCTGGCAGAAACCAAGAGACTCTGGAGTCAGAGACAAAAGTTTATCGGAGTAACACTAATTCAATCATGAGGACCCCACCCTCATGACCCCCTCTGCATCCAACTATCTTCCAAAGATCCCATCTCCAAATAGTATCACATTGCAGACTAGGGCTTCAACACACGAACTGTAAGTTTTAGGGAGACACAATTCAGTCCGTGACATCTTGAAAGAAAAAGATAGTGTTGCCATATGGAACAAAGGCACGCGTACTTCCTATTCTAATGGATTCCAGTTCCCCGAACTCAGGGTTCCTCTCCTATAACACAACCCACCGAGCCTGCAGGTGTCACTGAGCCCTCCCATGGGTTCCCCCATAGGAACTGGAACTCAGGGAACTGGCACAAAAATCTAACACTCGGGCTAGTGCTATTTCTGTGACAGATAAATTGTCCTTCATCTGTGACCCCAGATTCTTGTGTTTTCTACCAGCATCCGTAAAACTGTACCAGGCTAATTTGTCAGCTCTCCAATCAGGTAAAATACCAGAGCTCTCACAGCTCTCGATTGGGACCTGTTCTCAACATATGAAACATCCAAAACCTGAAGAAAATCTTTATGAGTTTATTTAAGCCAAACTGATGACAGTTACTGGGAAGCAAGATTTAAAAATGCTCTAGAGAATGACAGTTGTACAGTTTCTTTTTAAAATTTTTTAATTTAATTTTTTAAAAGATTGTATTTATTTATTTTTAGAAAGAAGAGAAGGGAGGGAGAAAGAGAGGGAGAGAAACATCAATGTGTGGTTGCCTCTCGAATGGCCCCTACTGGGGATCCAGCCTGCAACCCAGGCATGTGTCCTGACTGGGAATCGAACTGGCAACCCTTTGGTTCACAGGCTGGCACTCAATCCCCTGAGCCACACTAGCTGGGGCTACAGTTTCTTTTACAGATGTGTAGTTAAGGAAGAGTACATGCAGGTGGGAAAAAGCGAGGTGGGGGCTGGATTGTGAGATAGTTAATAAGCATATGTGCTCCTGGAGGGTCGTTATGCTTCTGAGTGGTCTGAGAAAGGGTTTCCTGGCATTTCAAAGGTGTGTTGACCTAGATGCATAAGAAGAATGGACAGAGTTTGCTTAAGGCAAAGACAAGCCTTTTCCTAAGGAAGTTGTGGGCCTGGGGCATGACTACACACCAATAACCTGCCTAATTAGGAATTTATGGCTGGATCACCCTCATACTTTCCACAGAAAGTATCGCCCTGAGATACTTCCTGTAGAGCCCCTTTTGTTCACACTGTGAATTTTCCATCCGAGAGAGAGAGAGAGAGAGAGAGAGAGAGAGCCTTTGTGGGTACTGGCATGGTTGGTGGCTGAAGAAGAATGAAGCTGGAAATTACTAAAGGTGAGGAGGCCCAGAAACTGGGAGTCCTGGACGTTGGCTGGGCCGTTTACATTAACCTGGGTCACTATTAGGATGACAGCAGGACTTGGAATGGAATCCTGAGACATCGGCGAAAGAGAGGCCGTGAGCAGAGGATTGATAGTGCTGAAGAAGGGCTAGAGACGCAGGGCAAAGTGTCAGCAGAGAAACTCATGCTCAAGGGGATCTGTGGACATCTGATCTGGAAGAATCATTAGGGCACGATGAGGATGTGCCTGCCTCCTGAGCCCCAGGGGTCTGAGGTGGGGATGTGCTGGATGATGTTCTCTGCCTGTCCCTTCAGATCATCCTTCTACATGGTTCCAGGCCTCCGAAGTCCGACCTTCATAAACCACGTCAATGTACTGTTGCCCCCTGGCTTTCAGCTGGACTCAGCCAATTGCAGGTACCAACAGGAGACAGGAGCAAGGGGGGAGAAGAGCACTTATTTCACCCACTCCCTTCCTTCTTGATCTACATGGGGTGGTTCCTGCATTCTGCTACTAAGCTCTCCCTGTTGCTCAGTTCGAGTTAGGGTGCTCTTTCTGGCCAGAGCCTGAAATGACACAGGAAGAACAAGCAGTTTCCATTCAAAGGCTGTAGGAGAAGCAGAATCGTCAGAGGAAAGCCAGGGGTCAGGGTAAGTGAGAAGGATCTGTGGAATGTGATGACAATGGTCCAGGCACAGGAGTAATCATTATTATCATTTGCCATTATTGTGCACTTAGTATGTCCCAGCTACTGTGCTTGGCATTTTACATGCATTATCATATTTAATTAAATATTTCTATAAACCAAATGAGTTAGCCTTATTATCCCCACTTTGCAAATAAAACTGAGTTTTACTGGTATTCTGACACTTTGACTCTTGTGGGAGAGGAAGAAGTTCTATTCTGCTCTTCCAGGCTCTTCTAGCAGCTTTTTTTCATTTTTATTTATTTATCTTTAGGGGGGAAGGGAAGGAGAGAAGGAGAGAAATATCAATGTATGGTTGCCTCTTGTGAGTCCCCTGCTGGGAACCAGGAACCGGGAACTGGCCCGCAACCCAGGCATGTGCCCTGACTGGGAATCGAACCGCGATCGTCTGGTTCGCAGGCCCACGCTCAATCCACTGAGCTACACCAGCCAGGGCAAGGCAGCTTTAATAATCAAGTTGAGAGAGATGACTAAGAGAAAAATAACCAAATTTAATTACATAGGTATGTGCGGGAACCCTACCCAGAGGAGTCAGAGACCCCATATACATGAGAGGGTTGGAGACAAAGCTAAAACAAGGTACATAGGACATTCTGAGAGAAGGGTTAGGGGAGGGGCCTCGGGCTTCAGTGGGGAGGAAAGTCACCCACAGGATGGCGAGAAGAGCAGCTGTCCAGTAACTGGATGTGTTCCCTGCCCTACAGCTAGTTCATAAAATGTTATTTCTGCCCTGGCTGGTGTAGCTCAGTGGACTGAGCATGGGCCTGTGAACCCAAGGATCATGGTTCAATTCCCAAGCAGGGCACATGCCTGGGTTGCAGGCCAGTTCCCAGCAGGGGACCCACAAGAGGCAACCATACATGGATATTTCTCTCCTTCTCTCTTTCTCTCCTTCCCTTCCCCTCTAAAGATAAATAAATAAAATCTTTTTAAAAAGTTATTTCTTCTTTTCCCATATAAATATAAATATGGGCAAAGCCCAATTTATATTCTCTATGGGAGAGGTAAAGTTTCCTGTGAGCCTGCGAGATCTTGATTGCCTTCAGCTCAGAATAACCCACACACCAGAAGTAGCACACCTTCGGCTCAGAATAACCCACACACACTTCCTTAGTAGCACACCTATTCTGAAGCCCTTTCACACTCGTTCCTAGAAGTTCAGATAATAATTTCCACCCTGTCACTTTGATGACTTTGTGTGTGTCAGGCACCCAGTTGCAGATGGTTGGCTCTCAACACATCGAGGCTATCACCATATCGTCATGTGATAGTAATTAGAAACTGAGGTGGAAGCCAATACAAAGGGGGAGGGGCTCCTGTTATCATCGCTTTTATTTTAGGGCCATAACTAAAGATGTAAATGGCTTATGTGTACGTTTGGGAGAAAGAAATGCCCACCAGCATGCATTGGACACTTATGTGCCAGCCTCTGTGCCGAGTATTGTCGCTTAGGACGGGCCTAAGGGACAACTACTATTATCACCCCATTTGACAGATGAGAAAACCAAGGCACACAGAGGAAGGTTATTGATAGCAAAACTGGAATTTTAACCAAGGTCAAAGTTCAAATGAGGAAAAGCTTCCTGGAGGAGGTGGCTTTGAGTGGAGTGACATGGGCCAGGCAGGATCACAGACAGGAAGCTCCATGGTGGGTGTCAGAGGTGCTGCAAGCTCCAGATAGAGGCCCCAGTGGGTGTGTTTCAACGCCACTAAGAAATTAACTAACCTCCCTGAAGGTAGAGTCAGATTCTACAGATTAAGGGATAAGCCCCACGGGACAGCTCATCGCTCCTGCTTCTAACCGAAGGCTATGGATCTGAGGTTCTCATGATCCTCTTCTTGGTTTGATCAATTTGCTAGAGCAGCTCACAGAACTCAGAGACATATTTACTTATGTTTACCAACTTATTGTAAAAGATATTATAAAGGATACAGAAGGTTAGCCGTATACAGAGGTCTGTACAGCAAGATCCAGAAGGTCCCCAGTACAGGAGCTCCTGTCCCCAGGGAACTGGGCGGCACCACCCTCCCAGGGTATGGATTTGTTCATCCACCGGAAAGCTCATCAAATCATTTGTTCAAGAGCTTTTGCAGAACTTGATCTGTCGTCTTCCCCACACGTTCCTGTGTGAGGCTGAAAGTTCCAACCTTCTGATTGGGTCACCAGCCCCATTGCGAGGCTACCTGAGGGTTCCATCCTAAACAATCTCATCATCAAAAAGGGCTTCTTATGACTAACAAAAGGCATGCCTATCACTTGGGAAATCCCAGGGGGTTGAGGAGCTTTGTGCCAGAAACAGGAACAAAGGACAAATACGTTTCTTAATCCATCACAAGGGCTCTAAAAGAAAGAGAACTGGCAGAGGGCTGGGAGAGTGAGGCAAGAGGCGGCTGAACCAGGACCTGCTTTGCTTTCTCAACCGTTGAGCCTGCCTGGCTCACAAACCGCTGTCAGCCTTGGCTGGAGGTCTCCAGGCAAGACAGCTCCAGGTTTGCTGATGCTTTCTGGGATCCCACTTGTCTAGTGGGTCCCAGTCTAGACACTCCCAGCGTTGGGTGTGGTTCCACGCAGAAAATGAGGTATCTGGGAGAAAGCTTCAAGATTTCAAAATGCCTAGAGGAACTTGTATATTTGCTTGCAAACAGGCCAGAGGCTGACTAATACATCAAGTTCCCTTATTTCTGGCTGGAATTCTGCCAGCTCAATGGAGCAGTGATGATTGGTATCCTATTAACTAGAAACACTGGTTTATTAATATGCACATCTTCTGAATAACTCAAAAGGTAAAGGTAAGACATTCCTTTTTTAGAAGTCAGATTTATTGAGGTATGATTTATATAGAATAATATTCACCCTTTTAAGTGTACAGGTAAATGATTTTTTGACAAACACATACAGCTGTGTAACCATCACCACAATCAAGATACAGAAAATTTTTATCATCCCAGAAAATTCCCTTGTGTTGCTTATAGTCTTAAAGCCCTTTCTCTTTTCTGTAGCTTAATTAATAGATTATGTTTTATTTATGCAACAACTAATCATGTCTCTACAGCAATCCTGTTAATTTTTGTACCCACCAATGTGTTCATGAGCTGTAATAAGCCTTTGAATTTGTGCTGTAGCTTCATAAATCGGATAGATCTTGGCATCTCTCATTATTCTACAGGGTATTCTGTATTAAATCCATTACCTCCAAAAATCTGTACAGCATCAGCCAACTGATTTGCAGAATCTCCAGCAAATGCCTTTGCAATAGATGCATAATAGGTATTTCAGTGACCAGAATCAACCTCTCAAGCTGCTCTCTGGTAATTTAATCTAGCTAGTTCAACTTTCATTACCATTGCAGCCCGCAAAAATGACGTTCCTTGGCACTCTACAAGCATCTTTCCAAAACGTTTCCCTCCCGTGCATACTTGGTAGCTTCACCCAAAGCAATCTAAGCCAGTCCCACAGCCCCAGCTGCGACTGGAGGTCTGGTTTCATCTGAAGTAACCACTGCAGTTTTGAAACCAGCTCTCTCACCAACCAAAACCTTTTCTTTAGGCACATCCATATCTTCAAAGACAAGTCCTCTTGTGTCTGAACACCACTGGCCCACATTTAATTCCTTTGTTCTAATCTGTATTTCTGGGGTGTCTGCTTCCACAGTAAATCCAGTAAAGGCTTTACTAGCAGGAGCTGACTTAGAATCTGGATCACAATGAGCCAGTAAAAAAATACCAACTGTTTTTTTCTCCATCAGTTATCCACGTCTCCTGATGTTAATAACATACTGAGCTCCTTTCTCTTCTGCCTTGGTGCCTTTCTCTTCTGGCTACATCAGAGCCTGCTTTAGTCCTGTTACACAGTACACGCGTGTCGCTGGCGCTTCAGCCATCCTCCCGAAACACTCCCTTTGTTGTTGATCATTGCCAGCAATAATAGGAGGCATTTGCCAAAGAATTTGCTTCAATAGAGTCTGGACTCCTGACGATCCATAAGCCAATTCTTCAATAATTAAACAGGCATCAGAATTTCCAAGTCCAAGGCCTCCACAAATTTCTGGAATTTGTGTGTTCATTAAACCAAGTTCCCAGACACTTTTAATAGCCTGGGAACTTCCAGGGTGCTCGCCAGTTTGTTCATATTCCGCAGCAACCGGGATTATTTCCTCCCTGGCAAATTCACGAGCAGTAGCTTGAAATTATTTCTGTTGTTCGGTGAACTCAAAACTAAATCCCAATCCTTGTTCACGTTGTAGGGGCAGGTTTTGTATGTTGTGATGTCTAGTCAAAACTAGAAAGACCACGCAGCTTCACCTAAAACAACGCTACCAAGTTGAGCAGTCCAGCCACTTGGTCCGTCACCCACTTAAGTCTGTTATCAGGCTCTTCGGGCCGAGTCGGGGGGAAGAGGCCAGAGACGGGGTGGGGTGGGGGGGTGGGGGGGTGGGGAGCAGCCAAGTTGGGTCACTTTACCTTCCCACCAATAGCATACGAGAAGTCCACCACTACTTGGGATTGTTTTTAGCAATTCTAATAGTGTGTTAGTGTGTATTAGCATCCTACGTTGATTTTAATTCGTATTTCCTTAATATTACTCTTCTTTTTTAAAGATTTTATTTATTTTTAGACACAGGAGAAGGAAAGGAGAAAGAGATGCAGCGTGCCCTGACTGGGAATTGAACCAGCGACCTTTTTATTAACAGACCTGTGCTCAATCTGCTTAGCTACACCAGCAGGGGCCAGTGCAAGTTACTCTTTTTAAATAAACAAGACTTGTCTGAATGTTTGAAAACTTGGGGATCCTTTGGGGGATCTGAAGCAGAGTAAAAACTTCGAATGAAAAGAGTTGCGAGCTTGCTGCTGGCTTTGCCTGATACGGAGGCTAGGGGAAGTATTTTCCGGTCACGGGTCCGCAGGGACCTGCACTTCTTCCCTTTGGTCGGTAGAGGGCAGGAGAGGGCCGAAAATAAACTGCCCATTGTTGGCTTATCAGGCGCGGGTGTCAATCGTATTTGGATGCATTTTTATCTTTACAGTTTTGCTTGAATGACTTTCCACTGAATCTATTTAGCTACTATCTTGTGAGGCTTGACTCCCCATATTAATCTTGCGCAATGATTCAATGTTGAATCATTAACTAACCTTGTAAAATCTTTCCCTGCCAAAGCATAACTAACCTGAGCTACCGAAACTGATTCACTGTTGTAAAATGCTTAGTAAGTCTACTCTTTAATGTCACTCCAAAGAGCTTGTGTTAGAGGAAACTATGAGCAACTGAGTAAGGTGGATTCCTGCTCCTCATCTTCTCTAAATTTGTGGGAGCCAAGAGACACCAAGGAAAGATTGAGGAGGATAAGTCTCTAGATCCCCAGCGAAGACCCTCTCCCTAGGGCCTGGGGCAGGGCAGCTCGGGTGGAGTATTACACAGATCTTCTGGGGCTGGGGCTGCAGAGTGCCCCCAGAGGTGCACACCAGACTAAGCCCTAGGCTCTCCTCTGGCAGTTGGAACCAAAATGTCCTGAGCAGGGTGGTAAACCTCAGGAAGAGCTCCATTCGAGCCAGCCAGTCACCTGGGCATGCCCAATGCCCTGGAAGCAGAGGAAAAGGTCAGAGGGCAGCTGTCCCTGTCCCACCACACCTCCTACTCACCACCCATGACCCAGTGCTGTGCTCAGTACCTTCAGGGAATGGTAGGAAGGCCTCACTGCCCAGGAAGTGACTGAGGTTGAACTTTCAGGGGGTCTCCCAAAACTCAGGGTCATTGAGCACAGAGGCCAGGTTAGGCAAGATGGTGGCGCTCTGCGGAGAGGAGCCGGTGTGGCTCAGGGAACCTCCGCTGGCCCAGAGCCCAGCCCTGACACTGGGCTGCAGGTGAGCTTGGGGAACACCCCATGTGCTGGTGAGAGCTGCCCAGGGGCCAGGGGGCCCCTCGAAGACTAGGCAGGCCCTTTCCGGGTTCCCCCTCCAGGCTCGCATCAGTGACGTGGCTGAATTATACACTCTCCTGGCTTAGGGCCACCCACCCCTATTGTAAAAACTTCCAACCCAGGCCAGAGATGGCCACTGCCCCCTAAGGAGGTGGCCAGAAGCAGTAGGCACTGCTGGAGGGAACTAGTTTCTGCACAGGACAGCAAACACTGTGTGTTTGTGTGTGTCAGAGGAAAGAGAGAGAGAGAGAGAGAGAGGAGAGATGAAATGGCAGAGAGACAAAGAGAAGGAAAGACTGAGTAGTGAAAAGAAGAGACAGAAAGCTTTGCTCTAGGGTTGGGGAGAGTAGAGGTGAACCCTAAGCCTAGCCCTCACTTTATCTCAGAGGAGAAGGGAGTGATTGGAAAGAGAATCCAGCTGATCAGATGGGAGCAGAAAAGAGACAAAGGCCACTTCGGTCGGTGATTTCTGCCCCTTACCCCATGGAACCTGGGCTGCCCAGGTGACCAAAGTGGAGCCTGGACCTGGGATACTTGGCTGCGGGGTCTGAGGAGGGCTCCTTTAACAGACTCCAGAGAATTAAATTGTCCACCCCGGTGGGGACCAGGGGACTAGCTACAGGATTCTTGGCTTTAACAAAGGTGTCTGGGAATTAAAAACAAAACTAGGAAAACTCAGCAGAGTTTGAAGCCTGAACACCAAACAGAAGCCAATAAAAATGCAGAAATTCAAGCAATGTAAATATTTTCAGAAGGCACTTTCTTTCTTAATTTTTTTTTTTTTACTTTTTAGTTGTACTGAAGCTTAAGGGAAGGGCCTGGCCCTGGTCGTCCAGACCCACCGGCACTCAGACCTGGTCTCTCCGTGGTTTCAAACAGAGTGTTTGGGAGGCACATGCTTTGCTGCTGCCTTTTGAGCTCTGTTTCCTCATTACAGTCCTGGGAATTCCCCCCATTTCCCCTCCCCAGGATGAAGTAACCTCTGTGTTACAAGGGTTCTCACTTACTAATCACCTGCAGATGCAGAGGCTCCTGGTGAAATGCTCTTTTCCTCCAGAATTACTTATATCGTGTTCTGGGCGATGTTCTGGACTTCTTGCAAAGTGAATGACAGAACTGGATTCTTGAAACAGGCTCTGAGTATAACCAATCCAGTACACTAAGGCCAACCTTCCCTCCCCCAGATTACAGAGCCACCTGCGTGCTGGGTACCCCCTGGGGACTCTCTGCCAGCTTCCTCCCGGTTAATGGCAGTTTGAAGTTCATAATCAAACAGAATGTCTGAGGAGAGAAGGCTCAAAATGCCACCATGGCATTAGGAACCACTGCGGTTGTCATCACCACCCGATGGAATGGCTCAGAACGGTTCTGGAGTATCTGTAACATTTAAAGACCTGCTGTCAAGCCTCGATTTTGCCTTCAGGAGACATCTCTTGCCCAAGTTGGAAAAGCTCCATATGGATTCCAGGCTGTTCATAGTCCCCTGGAGCTCTTATCACAGAACTTGTAAAATCAGATTGGCAGGCATGAACTCTTAAAATGGAAATTTCTAATCCCAAATGACATTGAACTGAGCTGAACCCCCTGGTTTCTTCCTTTTCAACTTGACCTCATTTGGCACAGCTTTTAGACTCCAGAGCATCCTGTCAGGCCAACAAATGAGCTGATGACACGGTCCTGTCCTCACCGTCTGGGAGACATTCGTCAAACCTATGGACTTGCTGGCCAATGACTGCCAAGGGCAGTTCAGAACCAGCCAATCTGGCAGAGCCATGGACAATGCAAAACAGCCCTGCCTTGCCCACTGGTTCATTTACTTACGTAGAGGGGTATTTCTGGGGCTATGCAAACGGTAGGGAGAGTGGTGGAAAGAACAAAAGCTTGGTATCCCAGGCACAGGAATTTGAAACTCAGTTAAGTCACTTACTGTGTGTTTGGGGCAGTTACTTGAGCTCTCTAAGCTGAAGTTTCCCTGTCTAGAAAAAAAGAATAAAAATAATTTCTAAAGAATAGGGTTGTTGAGCCCTTGCTGGTGTAGCTCAGTGGATTGAGCGCGGGCCTGCGAACCAGACGATCGCAGTTCGATTCCCAGTCAGGGCACATGCCTGGGTTGCAGGCTGGTTCCTTGCAGACTAACTACCAGCAGGGGACGCACAAAAGGCAACCATACATTGATGTTTCTCTCCCTCTCTCCTTCCCCTCTAAAGATAAATAAATAAATAAAATCTTAAAAAAAAAGAATAGGGTTGTTATAAAGAAGAAATGTGTGGAAGCAGGAATCTCAAGTCTGATGAAATTAATAATAATTAATAATTGCAACCTGGCAGGATGCTTGAAGTCAGGTCTGCCCTGAACCAAGAGTTCTAAGAGTTAAACAAAGATGGTCATGATGGAGGAGACTGGGCCCCCTACCTTTTTCCCCTGTTGTTTTCATAGTGTACTACACGGTACCATCGAGGCTTCTACCATGGACAGGCTAGAGCGTCAGTGCTGAGCCAAAGCTGCTCTCTGAGAAAAGCCGTGGGGTTTTCTGGCCACGACCTCCACGCACAGAGTAGTCTCCCTACACCAGCACACCATGGTGAGTGTTTCATCTTCATTAAAATGTCAACATTGCTGCTACATTATTTTAAAATACCCCCCAATAATTCTCACCTCTTGCCACTCACTCCCTATGAAACCCCTCCTCTTGCTGGTAGGCTGGATCTAGTGACTCACTTCTAACAAACAGAATACGGCAAAAGTGACGGGGCTATCACGTCTGAGATTAGGTTACTGAAAGACCGTAGCTTCCGTCTCGGGTGTTCTCTCGCGTGCTTTCTCTAATGCAGGGGAGCTGCCATGCTTTGAGCAGCTGCATGTAGAGGCTCAACGTCAAGGCCCTGGGAGTGGCCTCCGCCAACAGCTCTCGAGCAAGCGAATCCTGAAGCTAGCCTGCGAGTGAGTGAGCTTCAGGTGGCACCTCCCCAGGGGCACCTGCAGATTCACCCTCGGCCCCAGCCGGCCACCTGATTCAGAGGCACCCGGCTCATCTGCACACAGATCCTGGTCCTCTGAAACAGGGAGACAATAAATGCTGTTGTCTTTGGGGTAATTTGTTACACAGTAAGATAAATAGAGGACTAATTCAATCAGCATCTTTTATCTCGAATCTGGATGGCCCAGTTACTATGAAACCTGACTGATGTGCTTCGTGCAAAACCCTTCTCACCCAGTAAGCCTGGGCAAAGAGAGGGAATTATTATGTTCCCATCCAACACATGTCAGAAATCCGCATGGAAACCTGTCTCAAGGTAGGTCCCAGAGAGCCACAAACCTCAACTATATTTTTTTGACTCCCTGAAGAATGTATTCAACTGCATGTTAAACTTTTATCTCTTAAAAGGCTTTGAGATAGAAGAAGTTACCACTTTGAAGACTATTTTTGCATCTTTTAAAAACTCCTACTGTAGTCCTGGCTGGTGTAGCTCAGTGGATTGAACACAGGCTATGAACCAAAGGGTTGCGGTTTGATTCCCAGCCAGGTCCCCAATAGTGGGTGCACAAAAGGCAACCACACATTGATATATCTCTCCCTCTCTCTCTCCTTCCTTTTCCCCTCTCTAAAAATAAATAAGTGAAAATTTAAACAAACAAACAAAAAACTCCTACTTAAGCCACTACCCAGTGCATTGTCCACCTTGACCCACCAGAAGGATGGTATGAATGATGGTCTTTATAATAATTTCTTAGAGGATGCTGGCCAAAGCCTTCCTGATCCAGGCTTGTCTCCTTGTGTTAGGTAATGACAGTTCGGATTGACTGGCTTTTCCTTTTTTGCCTTGACTCCAAGGAGGCTCAGGTTCAACATTTATGTACACGTACAATAGCTGTTCTTGACCTAAATATCCTGATATAACTCTCTTCCTCTTCCTCTCCTCATTTGATACTTGGTTTCCTAACCTGGTTATAAAATGAAAGAAATAAGACAGGTTAAGGAAATAATACAAAATACAGATCAAGCCTAAGGCACTTAAATTGTGAATAACCTAAACGTTCACCAATAAAGGGTAAGAATCACCACATCCATTTGGTGAAACATTCTGCCTCATTAAAAGTGATGTAGAGCAGTTGTTTTCAAAATGTGGTCCCTGGACCCAAAGCACCAGAACCACCTGGGAACCCGTCAGGCAAATTCTCAGGCCCCACCCCCAGACACTCTGGGGGTAGCTTCAAGCAATGACTATTTCAGCGGGCCCTGCAGGTGATTTCCGTGTACCTGGAAGTTTGAACCACTCATGTAGAAGAATCTGAATAATATGTTAAGTGGAATGAAATATTCAGAATTATCTATTCAGCACAATCACAACCATATAAAAGTATATGTAAACAAAAAAGATTGGGAAGAGGTGCATTCAAATGCCTGCAGGGGTTACCTCTAAACAATAAGGAACTTTAAAAATTATCCCTCATTGAGTACATTCTTTTAAGTATTTTATTTTATTTTATTTTTGATTTTAGAGAGAGGGGAAAGGAAGGAGAAAGAGGGGGTGAGAAACATCAATGTGAGAGAAACATCGATCTATACATGCCGCAGGGGACTGAACCTGCAACCCAGGCATGTGCCCTGGCTGGAAATTGAACCCATGCCTTTGGTTCATGGGACAATGCCCAACCAACTAGGCAACACGGGTCAGGGTGAGTATATTCTTTTATAATCATAACCCTCCATCGTGAGTGCCATTGATAGGAGTGGGTAAATGGATGGATGGCTAGATGATTGATTGGGAGCCCACAGACAGGCAGAAGCTGTAGCCGGTGGCTGAGCTGGGCAGGAAGACCAGGAATGGTGCTTTCCGCAGACACTGGATCAGGCATGGAGCCACTACCTCAGGCACAGGGTGGCTGAGCACATGGGCGGAGGTCATGCACCCACGCACCGTACCCACTGCCATGACGCCGCTGAAGTGTTGTACCTCGTGAAGGACTGCCTGGGTGTAGGCAGTCGCTCACAGCCCCCAGAGCGGATGCCCTGTACAGTGCCCAGCTCTGTGTCCAGCGCCTGCTGCACCCTCCCCGTGGGAGGCTTGGCGTGAGCCCCGGGAGGGTGCTGCAGCCCAACCCCCCACCACGCCCCACTGTCCTGACCCACTCAAGGCCGCCACATCACCCCACTCCACTCAGCCACCATGGTCCTATAGTAGCAGGTCCTCTCTGAGGTAGAGCTTGTGAATAAGATTTTTCAGGGTTTGCTCCTCCAGTGGGCACTGGAGGGAGGGGGAACAACCCAGACTTGAGCACCCACTGTTTGCCAGGGGCTCTGTATACAAAGAGTCTCATGGGTGAGAACTGTTGTCTCCCCCTCACAGATAGAGCAGCCGAGGCTCTGATAGAATTGTGTCTTTTTAAAAAATCCTCATCCAAGGACATTTTATCATTGCTTTTAGAGAGAGAGGCAGGGAGAGAGGAAGGGAGAGAAACATAAATGTGACGGAGAAGCATTGATTGGTTGCCTTTCCATATGCACCGGGCCAGGAATCGTATGCACCCAGACCGGGGATCAAACCTGAAGCCTAGGTATGTGCCCTGACCAAGAATAGAACCCACAACATTTTGGTTATGGGATGGTGCTCCAGCTAATGGAGCCATTTGGGCCAGGGCCCAGAATGATGTGTTTATTATACTCAGTACATTCCTCTTATGCAAACAAGATTTATGGCAGCTTTTACTTAATATTAAATATATTCAAGACGGTCAGAAGGAAAGACCCAAAATCTCATGAAGGATAAGGGAAACAATTGGAGATGAATGTACTTATGGTACCTGAGCTTCCTGTCAGTCAGAATAAGCAGGCGGAAACGATGTGCTCCAGAGTCCTCGCTCATTGGTGGGTCGTCTTCCCGACACTACAGTCTGAGAGGGAGACTCGTTGGTCTGTTATCTAGTAGACAATGTTGCCAACAGGGATTTTCTGGAAGATGTACCAGCAGCTTTCCTTGTGCACCTGTTTCTGAGGGTGACCCCAGTAATGGTCAAGGACAAAGTATTGAAACCGAAGGAGTAGAGGTCTTTCTGTGAGTATAACATGGCGAGACCAGGGTGGGTGATTGTGGGCAGGACCGTATCAGATCTAGGAATGGATGGATGACACGTACCTTCCCAAAGTATCACTTCTCTTAGCCAACCATTGGTTTTCTTATCTACGTATGAATTTTAGTGGTTGTATCACATGGGACGTGGCCAGTCTCAACCAGCTGCTGGGCTTCCAGAGGCAATGTACATGGAGGTTGCTTTGGCGAAAACCCTTCCATTGCTTTCTTCAAGGCATTGTCCATGTGTCTGTGAAGGCTGGTTGGCCCTGGACCAGTCCTGGGTGATGTCACTTCCCTTCAGGAAGTGGCTGTGCCATGGCCATGGGAGACCAGTTCCTAACCCTGACAGTTCTCACTTGGGCAGTGCCTGGCTTAGTCTTCCTAAGCTGAGTCCACCTGAGAAGACAGGTGGGAGCTTGCCTGAGCCCAGGAAGAATGTTGAGCTCAAGCCTGAGGGAGAAGATTCCAGGAAGAGAAGAGAGGTACCCTCCTCCACCCACCACCACCCAAATACATATCATCTCCCTAATGGGAGCTAGGAGTGGGCATAGTGCTGGAGTTATGCTTCTCATGAAGTTATCTGGATCCAGGTTTTTCAGGACGTATTTATCAGTCCACGTTAGTCATAGAATTGTGGCCAGGTAGCTCAGTTAGTTAGAGCATCGTATTGATATGCCAAGGTTGCGGGTTCAATCCCCAGTGAGGGCACATACAGGAAATCAACCAATGAACGCATAAATAAGTAGAACAACAAAACCAGTATTTCTCTCTTGCTCACTCTTTCTCGCTCCTCCTTTCCCCTCTCTAAAATCAATCAATTAAAAAAGTCTATGGCCATCCCACCCCGAATGCTCAATCTCATCTAACAAACTAAAAATATATAAAAAGCATTTTATTTTGCTCAGGGATTTGGGAAGGGCTCAGCCGGTGGTCCCTTGCTGATCTAAGTGACAGGAGCTGGGATGGCTGAGGCTGGAGACTCCGCTTCCGAAAGGGTTTCTTTTCCCCTGTGTCTGCTGCTGCTGCCTGGCCTCACTTTCTCTCCATATCCCATCCTCCAGGAACTCTCCATGTGGCTTGTAAACCTCACAGCATGGTGGTGTCAGTCTATTTGCACTGCTTACATGGGGGCTGGCTTCTGAAGGGCAGAAGTGTGAGCTACTAGGCCCCAGCAGGGATTTGCGTTGAACTGGCACAGTGTCACTGTATTTTATTGGCCCAAGTAGTCACAGAGCTCACCCAGATTCAAGGGGGTAGGGAAACAAACTCTACTTCTTGGTCGCAGGCTGTCAAGGTCACAATGAAGGAAAGTACGCGGGCTGAGGGACACTGCTGCAGCCAGGTTTGGGACATACACTCTGCTACGAGAGAGTACAGGCCGCTTTCGTCTTCTTCATTGCACTTTTCTGCATGCATTAGTTTTATAATCAGGAACAAGTTAGTAGAAGAAATAGGGTGCACAGCAGTGCAGGCAGCTATCTGTGCAAGGTAAGATTTCAGTTAGCTGGGACTTCCTGGGCCCCCTTGGCTCATTTCCTTTCAACACTAAGCCCTACTTCTGGGTGATCAACTGGAAATTGGGTAGGGAAGGAGTGTCACCTCACAAAGCTGTTCCCCGAACACTGGGCATTCTTCTCCTGTCTTTCCTGCAGTCGTGCCACATAAGGGTCTCTTCTCCTTGATGCCATGTCTCTGTCTCTTTGAAGCAATTAAATTTCTTTTTGCCACGACCAAAAGAATGAAAGTCTGTAACACTGATTTTTTAAATTTATTTTTTATTTTCAAAGAGAGGGGAAGTGAGGGAGAGAAACATCATGTGTGGTTATCTCTTGTGCATCCCCAAATGGGGACCTGGCCCACAACTCAGGCATGTGCCCCGATTGGGAATTGAACCGGTGACCCTTTGGTTCACAGACCAGCACTCAATCTACTGAGCCACACCAGCCAGCGCAACGCCGATTTTTATTCACATTCTTTGAGCATCCATGTACTGGCACTATCAAGAGTCAGCTGAGTAGTGTGACACTTACTGAGCTCCTATTTTGTGTAAAACATAATACTTAAGCCAGAAGTTATAAGGTCTACAAAATTAAGATGATTTGCTGCCTTCAACAAGTTTAAATTCACGGGCAGAAATATAAGAAAATAATCAACTAGATTATGCAAAGTAATAAAAGCTAAAAAACCTTAAATAGGTGTGTAAGCAATGGGCTGTAGGAAACCAGAAGAATTTGGTTTGAAGAGAAAGGCTTTGTGGAGGAGACAGTATTTGAAGTGAGTTTAACAAGATAAACATGGCTTCGTCTGACAGCATGACCGAGGGATTCCAGGCTGAGAAAACTGCAGAGATTTAAAACTGCAAAAACACTGGACTGCTCTTGGCAACGCTGAGCAGGAGGGGGAGAGCCAGATAATGGGCGCCCGATGGCCCCTCTGTCAGCACCTGACTGTCCCCTGAAGATTGCAGCCATGGGTCTAGTCTGTCTTTTTAAAAAATTGAACCTGCCGGGGGTGACCTGGTTCATAAAGCCATACAGCTTTCAAGTGTGTGACTCAACAGAAACACCGTGCGCACACTGCACCGTGTGCCCACCGCCCACAGGCTCTGTCCATCCCCATTTCTCCCCGCTTTGCCCACCTCCACCTCTGGCCATCACCCCACTGTTGTCTGTGTCTGTGTGTTGTGTATAAAAATATATACCTGTTTTTTTGGCTTAATCCCTTCACCTTCTTTCATCCAGTCCCCCAAACCCCACCTCTCACGGCTGTCAGTCTGTTCCATGTAACCGCGCCTCTGTCTCTGTTTTGCTAGTTAATTTTGCTCATTAGTTTACACATAAGTGAGATTGTTACAGACCAGGGCCAAGGGGGGTATGATATACTATTACCAAAAGGACCCCCTACTAGGTTCACTTGTCCACCGCCAGAGAAAAGACATCTCTCAACGCCAGAGATTTGTGAAAAGAAAGGAAATGTTTATTTGAAGCTATCCAGACTTAAAGAAGTGACCTAATGGCTTCATTAAAATATCAAAGTCCTTTAGGATACCCACGGATGCACATAGTACTTCCTTCTCCCTCCACCCTAGACTGGGGTACCACGTCTCAGGAAAAGCAGCAGACGTCCATGATCCAGGCTGCTGGCACCATCAGCTTACTGAGGTTCAGGATATTCAGCTAATCCAAAGCCATGTAGCACCTTCTCATGGCCTATTGGCAAGAGTTTTTTCACCCTTCTTTAAGGCAAAGTCTCATCTGCTTCCTAGGCCACACGGCCAAAGAGAGCACCCCAAAGCCATGTGGTCCTCTTCTACCAAAGCTGTGGAAGTCCCTACTCTGGCAAAGCCGCGTGGTTCTCTCTCCCAATGGCTACCAAGTCTGGGTTTAAATCCCTGTGCCAATCTTCCTCTGTACCCCCATTTCCGACTCCTCCTACAATCAGTTACACCTGCCAGCATTCCTGTATTATTCCAAGTTTACTGGGCTGCCATTGTGAGTCTGGGCAGGTGTGGCCACATGTCATGGAGCCAATCTTCTCCAAGCTCCCACGTAGGCCCTGTAACTCGGGGGACCTGCCCCCCAGTTACATCTTGGGTAGAAGTCCCTTCTATCCTCCTGGCTCAGAGCATGGCCAGAGCTATTTAACATATCTATGCAACCAGTTAAAGATTATAGATATGTTAAATGACCATGTCAGAGGTTAGCTGCAGAGCTGTTGCTGTATATGTTCCTGCTCCATGTGTCCCTTCCCCCAACTCACACCTGTGGTGGGGGAGGGGGAGGACATCTTATATGTCTTTCCAATATTTCCTGGACACCCTGAGTTCTGGACCCCATTCCAAATCCCTGTTTGGGGCCCCCCTCTTGGCTGCACTCTGAAGCAAGATCATATGGTAACTGTCTTTCTGTGAGTGGTTTATTTCACTTAGTGTAATGCTCTCCAGGTCCAGCCATGACGTTGCAAAACGTGAGTTCCTTCCTTTTTATGGCGGAGCAGTATTCGATCGTGTTAATGTACCACAGCTTTTATTGACTCATCTACTTAGGTTGTGAAATATTTCACCAGCTTGCCTTTCCGGTTTGCATAGTCAGTGGTAAACATTGTGCAATGGTTCAGAAGGACATCAAGGCAGGCAGACTAGTTACGAAGCTGTAGTTACAATTTGAATGGAGGGCGGGAGAAGGGTTGTTGGTGGTGATGCCTAGGACCTGAAGTGACTGAGTTTACTGGGAAAGGGCAGGAGAGTTAACATAACTCCAAGCTTCTAGCCTGAAGACTAAGGAGGGCAGTAGTACCACTAATTCGGACAAGGGGCGCTGATTTCCAAGAGGCTGTTTGAGGCACCGTCGAGATGCCCAGTGGAGGCACTCAGCAGGCACTGGGGACTGGTACCACAGGGCGGCCAAGCCCAGTGGCAGGTTTGACACTGTAGGTGTGGCAGTGACAGAGCCCATGCACAGAGAGAAAAGGGAGTGGACAGAGGTGGGAAAATGCCTCCTCTCATGGGCCAAGCAGGTTGAGAGAGGCGGGAGGAGACCAGAGAGACACGAGAACAGGACGGGAAGTCACGGTGCAACAGAGAGCCCGAGCAGGACCCCGACCTAGAGGCTCTCCCTGCTGACCGCGCTACCCTCCTGGGCAGTAACTCCAGGGCATCCATGCAAGTGGTGGTTTATGTCACGGCTGTCCGGCAAAGCTGCCTACGATGACGGGAATGTTCTGTATCGGCCGACGCTGCCCTACACGGCTGCCACAGGCCACGTGTGGCTCCCGAGCTCTCAAAAAGTGGAA
The DNA here is from genome assembly GCF_014824575.4 of Sturnira hondurensis. NCBI lineage: Eukaryota > Metazoa > Chordata > Mammalia > Chiroptera > Phyllostomidae > Sturnira > Sturnira hondurensis. Next base: position 2,299,332 of record NW_028091847.1, on the reverse strand, counting down.
CGGAAATTTCAGCTTGAGAGCCATGCCACTGCTGTTTCAAGACAGTCGTTTACAAAAAGGGCTGGGTGTAAGACGTGATTTTTGCTGCTGGTCAGCAGACCCAGTACTGAACAGTTTAAAAGCTTTCTTGGTTGCACCCAATACTGTATTGAGAAACTCTAGAATGATTACCCTTTTGAATGGATACTTAATTCTCAGTGAGTTGGGCTGAACGAGTTGGCCGAAAGGGCAATGACATCGTTTGAAGCATTCACGCCCCCATGCCCAGCCCCCTTACTAGCAGCACAGGAGCTTCATCTGGTGACCACGCCCAGGACACAGGCTTCACGGACCAGGGCCACCACAGGTGATGTTGGGCTCACTGGGCCCCAGGCCCCCTGCACGAAACCAGCTTGAGCACTGGCCCTTCTCAGACCGAACTCCATCGCTGGACATTCAGAACCAGGCCCCAGTATTCCAAAATCATTCGAAGACATCGCTCCCTTCCAAGAGAACTACTTTATACACCAGACAGACGTTTTACAAAATCCAAAATAATTTTATTCACTTTTTCAGATTTTTGCTTCCACAAGGTGTTCAGCAAACATGCTAAGGCGACAGAATGTCTAGTTGGTCACGACATGCAACGCTGACCATTCAACTGATGACAGCAGCGACCACGCCCACCTGAGCTACTGGCCCCACGGCACGAAGGGGGTTTGCAGGAACACGCCGAACCACACAGCAATCAGCAACCTGAGGTAGGTCTCTTTACAGTACAAAAAACTTCTACACCAGTGTGAGACACTGATTAGCAAGAGCTGCTTAAAGTCGCAGACTTTGGAGAGGGAGAGAGATGGTGTGACAACTGTGGTGAGAAAAGGAAACAGACCCACGAAACCCTGAAGCCTGTCACTGGACTGTGGGGGCGGCGGGACCAGGCAAATGCAAAGGTGCCGCTGGGAAGAGCAGCGGTCGGCTCCAGGGCTCAGGACCAGGAGGCCCGGGAGCTGGAGAGCTCTGTGCAGTGGCCAGCGTGAGGAACCTGAGGCAGTGGGACACTCCGTGAACAGACTTGATTCTGCTTTAGAAACAACAGCAAAAAGAGGAAGGCAGGAAAGAGGAAACTTCCTTCGCCCAGGAATGTTGCTGGGGTTTGCATCCCTGGCGGAGGGAGGGGCAAGGGGTCTGGGCTTTGCCCCACTGCTCTGCACGCAGAAACGGGGAAGCAACACCAGGACAGAAAGCAGGAGCCCTGAGAATCCACAGCGTGCTGCCCAGCCCCCAGCGGTCCCCCTCCATCCACCCTGTCTGGGGGTGGTCATGGGGAGGTGGCAGAGCGGCGGCTGGAGGGCCCACTACTGCCACCATCTTCCTTGTTTTATACCTAGAAAACCTGGCGCCGTGAAACAACCAGCGAGCAAAGAACAATACGCTGCCCTTCCTATCGTCTAATAGCAAAACCAGATCTCCAGTACAGCAAACTGTACAAAAATGATAGAAAGGAATTTGCACTGTTATTAGCACAGTGCTTATTTTAATATAAAATAAACAGCTTACATTTTCACTGTAAATATAGGCTATGTACAGAATTATATATAGATATAGCTACACGTATAAAGCTTCATTATAGGCCTCTGATACATTTATAATAACGGTTCCCTGAACCTTTAAGAGTGCAATTAGGAACAAAAACTAAAATTTGTTTACATGAATGTGGAATAAATACAATAATCAAAATATGACTCTCCCTAAAAGTGAAACACACAAGCCAATCCTGAACTGCTGTGCGAAAAGATAAAATCGGGAAAGGCAAGGTTTCGGCAGGACAGGAAGAGCGCCCGCCCCAGGCAGGGAATGGCGATGCTCCGCAGGAAAGAGGCTCCGCGGCAGCGGGAGGAGTTAGCCCTTGACAGCGATCTTGTTCTCTGAAGCAGCAAACATGGCATAGAACCGGGAGCTGTCATTGGACAGAAGGACCGATGGGGTGTCAAACTCCACCACCTGCAAAGGAAGGAGATGGCATCAGTACGTGACTCGGGGACACTCGGCTGATATAGAGAACCCCCTGCTCAGGAGGGGGGCAAGCCTGAGAGCCCCCGACAGGGTGCTTTCACCCGGGAATTCAGGTGCTTTTCACCAGGAATTGCTAGTGGCAATTGGACTAGCCCTGCCGTGCCCAAGGAGGGTTTTTTAAAAACTAACCAGGGTAAAGGGAAAGGCTGGAGAGAAAGCCCTCTAGACCTCCTTCCTCTAGTTCTCTCAGCCTTAGGTATGAAGGAACCGATCCGCAAGACGCTACAAGCTGCAAGGGAAAACACTGCATCTCAAGTGAAAGGCATAGCAGCCAAATGTTATCTTGTTTTGCAAGCTGATCTAAACCTACAGATGGAAAAGGAATAGCTCAGGATACCTAGATGGCAGGAAAGAATGGAGGTAAGGGACAGACTCAGTCAATGATCTGTTCCTATGGACTTCTATGCAGCCACCAGAAATTGTATCGCAGTAGCTAAGTGAGCAACATGCTGGCAGAACCTGCCTCCCGTGATGTTGGCTGAAAATGCCACATACTTTCCCAGCCTCCCTTGCTGCAGGACAAAAAGCACAGGACACCACCTTGGCCAAGGACATGTAAGAGAAGCCTCCTGGGAGCTTCTGGGAAAGGCTGTCCTGCCTGGAAGAGATAGACCAAAGGACAAAGTGTCTTTCCTTAGGACTGGTTGTGTTAGGGTACAACATTGGCTGCAGACGCTGTACCATGAGAGGCCAGGTAGACACTGGCTTTCTTAAGGGATGGGCAAGTTGTGAGCAGGTAGACACGGGAAAGGGAACAAGAGGGAAGGGCATTTAGGTAGATGCCCTATAGGCAGATGGAACTATATGAGTAAAGACAGAGGTGAAAAAGCTTAAGGGATGCAAGACTGCCTAGAGCCAATAGCACCTGGCAGGAAAGAGGGAAATGAAGAAGGCAAGCCTGGGCCAGACTGTGGGGAAGCTTGGAGCGGCAGGATGACACGTTTAGCACCACTGTGCAGCTGCAGAAAGCAAACAACCCATGGTGGCTGGTCTCAGAACACCTTGTGCATTTCCTGTGTATGTGAATTAGCTACTAACTAAACACGCTCTTGGATCTAAGTCAGGCACCCCTGTTTTCAAGCAACAAAAGAACAGGCAGTAATGCAACACGAGAACCCAAGTGTGTCCCTCACTCAGTCCCTTGTTGGGAGGGACTGTATCACCCTTCCCCCACCCCCCAAAGTAACCAGACTAGAGCCACTATGGCTGCTCTCCTGGATGCTCAGACCCCGCTAAGATGTCCATCAGCCCAGTCCTCCCAGACAAGGGTACATGTCAAGCACAGGTCCGTCAGGGGCTCAGTACCTGTCCCTGGGCCAGCACCATAATCCTATCAGAGCCTAGGACCGTATGCAGGCGATGGGCAATCGTCAGCATAGTGCAGTCGGCAAAGGCTTCTCGGACAGTCTCTTGGATCAGCAGGTCTGTCTCTGAGTCCATGGCTGCTGTGGCCTCATCTAGAATCAGAATCTGCCGGAGAAGAGGGGACAGAGATTCCAGCTACTTCCTTAAGCATTCTGGCTAATTTAGGTTTTATGAAAACGTATTTTAGCATTTCAATTTTACCCCATATGTTGCTTTTTCTCAGTAGATGCACATATGTAAAAATACTGTTTTGCGTAGAACTGATGTAACGCCAAATCTGTATGTCTGCCTTGATTTCCATAAATACAGGGGTATTCGTATAATACTCATCTAACAAAACACTCACCCTACTTGCTCTGACTGCAAACACAATAAGTAATCTTTCTGGACCTCCCTCTTCCAGTTTCTAAAATGAGGGGACTGTATCTGATGACCTGGGTATGTCTTGCAGTTTTAAGATCTTCTAAGTCTACAGTTTCCAGTCTATGACAACTGGCCAGAGTCAAAGGTTGCCCTTGAGAACTGAAGGCTCGGGGAAGTGAGAAATACAAACAAACAAACAAAAAACACCCATATACCCAAACTGTTAAGGTTAACTCAGAAACTCCCCTAGGCATTCTCTTAAAAAGTGCCACTGGGCTCAGAGGCAGGAACGCAGCAAGGAAAGGCTGCCCCTCCAGCTCCTGCTCCTCCTGCCGTTGCCCTCCCCCAGCACCCACCACACTGCCTCACCTTACAGTGACGGAGCAAGGCTCTCGCTATGCATAAGAGCTGCCGTTCGCCCACTGAGAAGTTCTCCCCATTCTCCAGCACTTCAGATTCAAGTTTCAGAGGTAGCTGAGCAATCTACAGAGAAAGCAAGTGCAAGTTAGAAGGGTAAAAAAGGTTGGGGAAAAAAAACCCAACTCTGACTTTTGTCAAAAATCCAGTGGCCAAGGTAAATGATCCGGAAACAGAAGAAGGAATTACTAGCTGAGAGCTTGGCTCCCCCCCAAAACAAGCACAGGTGTGGCAATCACACCCACCAGGACCCACACTTTCTAGGACAGTCCCCATTTTGAATATGCTACTCTGTTAGCCTCTTACTCTCAGAAGTACCTGGAAATTCCAATATTTTCATGCCCACACACCCAGGCATATAGTGGGCCTAACTTTGGGGCCACCGAAAACATGGGCGTGCAGGAGGAGGTGGGGGAAATAAAACTGCTGTCTTTCTGAAGTGCAAAGCAGTGGTCCACAGTTGTCCGACTTTTGTTTTTGTAAGCTAGGCAACCTAGTCTTCAAATGAAATTATTTGAGAAAGCTCAATCTAAAAGAGATAAAATCAGTGGTGGTCTAATGGTATTAGGGCAGGGGATCCTGAGCTTGACTTCAGCAGGGACACGAGGGCCCTCCTCCAGGGGAGGGGAGTCCATCTGCAGATTTGGGCCTCTGGAGGGGGCCTGCTGAGCTACCGAGAGATCTGTGAATCCATATCTATGCTTCATGCTTTCTGCACCCTCCACAAATAATGTGTCTTTTGCACATATATACTCTGAAATCATGTTATACTGTTATGATTAATAAAATAGAAATTAATTAAAAGCATTACTGAATTCTGAGTGGCTGTCATTCATCTCTGCTCAATCAATGGATAGTAAGAAGGGCAATATGATCATGGGTGGGAGGAGGGGGAGGCAAGGAGGGGTCAGGATATAGCAACTTTTATGCCCTTACTGGGACATCTGGGAAGCCCTGCTCTAAAGTGTCCCTGCACAGACATCCTGCAGGTGGGGGGACAGACCAGGCTGGACAGAGGCAGCCCCAGCAGGCTGAGGAGTGACCACAGCATCATTGCGTTTCCACCCATGAAATTGTAGCAAAGCTCATCCTCAGTTGTTTTTTTTTAGATTTTATGTATTTATTTTTAGAGAGAGGGGGAGGGAGAAAGAGAGAGAGAAACATCAATGTGTGGTTGCCTCTCACATGTGCCCCCTCCACCCCCCCGGGGATCTGGCCTACAACCCAGGTATGTGCCCTGACTAGGAATCGAACTGGTGACCCTTTGGTCTGCAGGCCAGCACTCAATCCACTCGCCCTCGGTTCTTTACTTACACATTCTTTCATGTGTGTCCTTTCTAGGGCATCCCAAATCTGGTCTTCAGTGTACTGGTTGAAGGGATCCAAATTTGATCTAGGGAGAAACATAAGAGGACTTTCTCAGCGATCCGACACTTCATCAACCACACAGCCAAGCTGCCTGGGGCAAGCATTCAAACGCACACAGGAAGAGGGCTTCAGCCCCTCAGGGTCGCAGAGGGCTCATTCCCTAACCAGCCAGAGTGGAAGCTCGGATGCCTGCTTCTGTCTCTGAGAACAGACTTTCTTCTTCACTAAATGTTATTCAACTTTCATAATATAGATACATAGAAGAATTAAGAAATATAGATATACAAATCACAAAGGGAGAGTGTGCACACAAAGAAGACCTGAACAGGCTGGGCTCAAATCCCTGCTCTGCCACCCACCATCTGTATGACTTTGGACAAATTACTCCTGTTTCCTCCTCTGTGAAATGAGGACAGAGTGATATGGTGTGGTAGGTTGCTGTAAACTTTAGGTAGTACGTGTACAATGCCCGGAACCTGGCGGGTAATCAATAATTGGCAGCTGCAAAAATTGACAAGGTCTGTGTGTAAACATTACATGCCTTGGTTCCAATGTTTGGTGGCTTTCTGACTCATATATTCAACATATCTTCCGAGCAGCACAATAACCCCAGGATCTGGAATACCAGGACCAGAAATTGTTCTGCTAAAGCCCTACCTGTAAAGGGTCTGGGGCAGGACGATCACTCCCCACAGGCATGCCATCCAAGGTGGGCCTCTTGATTAAAGGTCTGACTTGTCGATAACCTAAACCAGTAAACTTGTCTTTTACTGTTTTTGTTTTACTTTTTAATTTGAGAGTACATTTATTAAAGCTGCAGACAGGGAAACAGGAAAGGCCTAAGATAGAAGAAGCAACAAGAGAGAGACTGGGTGGGCTGCTGTTGGCTCACTAGAGAGTCAGAGAAAAGGGGGCCCTGGAGACAGGTTCAGGGGGTCAGCTCGTGACGAGCTGCCACTGCTCTTTGCTTCCCCGTTTGCATGTCTCACGGGCACCCTTAGAGTTTAGGAAAAAAAATCACTTGAAAAGGAGATTCAGGTGGTCATGCCTCAAGAAGGGAATGCTGAAATTTCCCTTAAAAAAAAAGTCCTTACCAGACTAAGACTATCAAAAAAAAAAAAAAGTAAAGAAAGAAAAGAAAAGGGAGCTTCTTAAAGCAATAGAATAACTCAGAGACAACTGGAAGACCTTGAGATCCTAAGAATCTGCTGCAAATCTGAAGCATCTTCCATGCCACCTAAAGTACTAAATGCTTTTCTGAAGGTGTGTGGGCCCAGAACGAACCCAAACAGGAGTCACTTGTGGACTCAGCCACTGCTATTGTGATGGTGAGTTGAGAGCTAGAGATAGACAGACTTCAAAAGTTCAAAAAAACCCCCACAAAAACATTGGGTGGATCGAAAAGGAGAGAGGGCACCAGACTAGGAAGAAAAGAGAACACTGCTTCTTGGTAATGAATGCCAGGCAGAGATGCTCCAGGTGATGAGAAGGTGCCCACCCCACACAAGGAGACTGAGACTCAGAGACAGACCTGAGTGACAGCAGCAGCCAACCCGTCTTGCTGAAGGGCAGGTTACCCACCAGCCAAGCGGGGCTGCAGAGAGCCTACAAGGAGGGAAAACACTCCAGTGGGGGCTGGTCAGGGCAGGGGCAAGGGGTAGGCTTCCTGAGACCAGGAGGCAAAGGGACTTCCGGAGAAAGAAAAGTATTTCCAGGGCCACGGAAGAGGGAAGGCCAGCAAAAGTGTTCAGGGCTGGATGAGAAGGGAACTCTCTTCTTAGAGTCAGTTACTGGAGCAAAGGGCAGAGGAAAGGGACTGGCCACAGAAACAAAGGAAGGCCTTAGGGCTCAAGCCCAGACAGGCAGACAAGGGAGGGTTGGACGCAGCTATTGGAATGGACTGAGATTCCAGCTAATCTAGATGGCGCTGTGCCCCAAATGGACTATGATTTAGATTGTGGTTTTCTTTTATGTAGAATTCAGACACTTTATCTTGTGACTTTTTCTGAGTTTTGTCTGTTTGGTTTTGGCTTTACCTTGCTTTCCCTCTAAGAGTTTTTTATATGTTTTAGCTGCATATTCTTATCTCAAGAAGATGTACTCACCCATAATGCTGGTTACAAGTGATTGAGAAACAGTTTCTAAATTCAGGGTTTCTAGGAGGAAGCTGAGGAAACAGCTGATCTACCCATCCCTTGTTTCGGGAAACTCATTACATAGGCTTTCTAACTTTCTAAGAAAAGCACAAGAATTTCAAATGTTGAATGTTCTTTGGAATCCGTAAGAAACCTGAGAGTGTACAGGAGGATAGAAGGTCTGGGATTTTGTTTGTCCTCAGGGTCTACTACTGACTTAAAAAGACAAAATTACAAATAGCAGAAATGAAACTTATGATTTCCTATGTTTGCACAGCTGATGACCAAACCGTACTCTGAGCTCAATAACTAAATACTCAAGGCATAACAAAGGATCCCAACTCCCACAAAAGCTGTGCTTCCATGGCGCCCTGCGGACATCAGCTGCACAGGCCGGCAGGTCAGTGCTTAGCAGGAACTCCAGAAGCCCTGACTCCAGACCCACATGAGGCGCCGTGAATGCACTGGGCCCTGGTGGCAGCACCTCCAAGGGAAGTGGGAAGTTCAGCATGCCCGATTTCCTGACTCTCTTCCAAATGACAGCTAAAAAATTAAGAAAAATACGGTTTCATCCTGAGTCAAAATTGTAAGGCCAATTTTATTCTCAAAGGTGTTCCCGTGGCATGCTAAAGTGAGAGATACATAGTAAGGAAGAGCAGATTTAGCAATACCTCTCAATTTCTTATTTTTAGATCTGAATCTTCAATAAATTCTCTTCTCAGGTAGCTTATTTGACCTTGTTACCTTAGTGCCAAAGAGAATGACTTATTATCACCAACAGACCCAGTTTATGCTGTCCAAATTCATTCGAGTTTTAGAGAAATGTCCAATAAACACGAAGGCAGGTGAGAATTCCGTTTATCTACTAGACCTCCCTGATGAGTGAGGTGCCAATTGCAGGGAGAAGGGGAGAATAAGGGGACTAAACGGTGATGGGAAAAAATTACAATAAAAATTAAACTTTAAAAAAGTGTCACTTCCAAAGAAAAGGGGTGGGGCTGGGTAGGGCAAAGGAACTAAGTATAAACACTGCCTGTGGTTATTTGAAATTAAATTAATACTAAGTTTTGGGGGAAATGATAAAAATTAAAGAGGAAATGGTAATATTACTTTTAGAGTGATTAAAAAAAAACAAGTCCTATTTAGGTTGACTATAGAGTTAAAACTGTTTTTATTTTGAAAGAGAAGCAACTTAAATTAGAATAGACACAAATTATGGAAACCCACTGTTTTTGGAGGCAAAAGCTTAAGGCTAAAGGCAGGACAAAATATAAGAGAAGAAAACAGAATCCAACCATATTTCCTTCTTAGTTACTATTGTAACAGGTCAAGAAGAATTAAAAAAAGAGAGAGAAGAAGAACTATTTTATCTTTGGCATGCTGGCAGATTTCAGAGAGGCATCCTTCCAGACTGTTAAAGGTGGGAGAAGATGCTGGGAAATGGAAAAACGTGAGCAGTAATAGTGCCTGAACACCACCGCTGGAAGGGCAACCTGCAGTGCCCGTCGGGGAGAGGACAGCGTGAACATGGAGGATGATGGCGACAATGGCTGCTGCCATTTACTGAATGCTCATCATGTGCTAGGCTCTGGGCTCGTATAATTTGTACAAGCTTATTTAGTCTCCACAACAGGTCTTGATGGATGGGGAAGGACATTTGGGAGTGGTCGAGAAGCTTGTCCAAAGTCACAGAGCAGAGACCTGAGCGCCGGTATCTCCAACTTGCTCACCACCATGTGGCAGGGCCTCCAAGCCCTGCTTTGTTGACGAGGCGCCCAGTACAGGGGAGCTGCCCCAGCCCTCTGCAATGGGAAGCACACAGTGTAGTGGGAAAGTGCCAGACTGGAGGTCGCCAGGTCTCAGCCCCAGGTGGAGGCTCTCACGTGCCCACCTGGCCTTGAAAGGAGGCACAAAGCCCGTGGGCACTCGGGTCCTCACCTGACAGTGCCACTGAACAGCACTGGCTCCTGAGGAATGATGGAGAGTTTGCTGCGGAGGTCAGCAAGGCCAATCTCACTGATTCTCACGCCGTCGATCTTGATGCAGCCTCCAGATAACTCCACCAGGCGGAAGAGGGCCATGCCCAGGGAGGACTTCCCTGGTGAGTGAGGAGACAGGCGGAGAGGTGGCCCATGAGCAACGTACAAAACTGGTTTATGCAATCCTTATTTCAAAGGAGTAACTCAGATAACATATAAAACAATTGCCAGAAACAGGAAAAAGGAAAAAAAAGGATGAACTTTCCTGAGCTACCAAGCACATACATTTAAATCATACAGCCTCTGCCTGAGAAGGAATTTAAAGGACTACCATACTCTCCTGGGAGTAAAATGGAAAAATGCTTCTCAGCCTAAGTGAGGAGGATAGAAGTCTTATGACGAGGAGCTGGGGGCAAACCAGAGGACAAGATGTTCCCCCCTCTCTGTCCCTTAATCTAGCTGAGAGAGAAACAAGACAAAAAGCCATCCACAGCCACAGCCGCAGCCAGGGAGTAGGAGAAGCTCTGGGGTAAGTGCGCGAGGGAAGGAGGCCTGGGTGGAGTGAACAAGTGGCTGCGGACGGCTCTGCCTGGACAGGGAGCTGTGGGAGAAGAGCAGGTCTGGGGGGTCAAACAATGGGTCGGTATCACGGTGACAGGCAGAACAGCTTTTTGTTTTTTAATTTTACTTACTGATTTTGAGAGAGAGGGGAAGGGAGGGAAACATCGATGTGAGGGAGAAACACTGATCGGCTGTCTCTCATATATGTCATGGGTGGGTGCTGAACCTGCAGCCCAGGCACGTGCCCTGACTGGGAATCGAACCAGTGACCTTTCACTTTGCAGGACGGTGCCCAACCAACAGAGACACGCTGGTCAGGGCAGAACAGCTTTTCTTAATGGAATCCACATTTTTTTTTTAAAGATTTTATTTATTTATTTATCATTAGAGGGGAAGGGAAGGAGAGAGGGAGAGAAATATCAATGTATGGTTGCCTCTCGTGCGTCCCCTGCCAGGAACCGGGAACTGGCCTGCAACCCAGGCATGTGCCCTGACTGGGAATCGAACCGCGATCGTGTGGTTCGCAGGCCCGTGCTCAATCCACTGAGCTACACCAGCCAGGGCTGGAATCTACATTTTAAGTTATGTAAGTAATTCAAGAAGATCACATCAATCTCTCGCAATCACTACTGCTGTGTTCAATGCGTTTCCTTTCAGTCTTTCTCAGAGGCGAAATCATACCAGGCATGTAACATTCTAATTGCCTTTTCCACTCAATGGCACATAACAAGCATCTAATCGTATTATTACTTTCCAAGATAAAATTTTGGTGGCTGCAACACAGTCACCAAAATGTGAATGTACTGTTGTTTTTAATCCTCATCTGAAGATATTTTTAAATTAATTTTAGAGAGAGAGGAAGGGAAGGAGAGAGAGAGAGAGAGAGAAAGAGAGAGATCAATTAATTGGTTGCCTCCTGTATATGGATCAAACCCACAACCTTTTGGTGTGTGGGACGACGCTCCAACCAACTGAGCCACCCAGCCAGGGCTGGATGTACTCTTACTTATCCGGTCCTGTAACACTGGACACGTAGTTTATTTAGAACTCACTACTTAGTTACCACATATGGCACTGCTCCAACTTTGCTCCTGCCTCAGACGATTTCCTTGGGATAGACTGTCAGAACATACAAACACTGAAAAAGCTGTCTAGTGCCCCGCTTCCCTAAATCAGTTTGACCAAGTGCTAGCTACCTTCCTACAACTCAGATTCACGGTTTAGATTTAGAACTATGGGATTTCAGCTGTTAGACCACATTTCCTTGGCTGAGTGCTGGATGCCTACCCTCCTCCGGCCCCCAGGCTCTGAAAGACTACTCAGGAGAACCTCATGACTCCATCCATTCAGGGTACAAACGCGTACCTTGCCTCAGGGTCTGCAGCCACATCCCTGCCCTCCTTATGTATCCCCCAGGCCGGCCCCTGTCATGGAACCTGGAGAAGCGTCCACCTTCCTACAGCAGAATTCCCCACATCCATCTACCAGAAGTAAGTTGGGAAACCCAAGCCCATGTAGCAGGACTGCCGTTGATGAGACCTTCTCCTAAAGTGACTGGCCTTACTCGGGGATGGGGGATCTGGTGAGTGGCCCCTTACCCAGGAGTGAGGAAGGGGAGGGAGACTCTCCCTCAGTGCCCAGGCAGTGGCTTACGATCCACACTCAGAAAGGAAAGGAGCTCGAGTAAACAGGTTAAGCTGTTAGGACGAGATGCCCAGGTTTGGAACACAGGGTCTGAAGCTGCAGTTCCCGGAATCTCTGGGAACGTGCTGGTAAAAAGAGCAACAAAGCCCTCACAGCCACAGCAGGACCAGGGCCTGTGGGCCTTGGCAGAAGCTCATTAGGATTAGAGTATAGACTTTGTAAGTCAGGCTATTTATAATGATTTTATTTTTCTTGTTTATTTCTCTTCATCAGTACTTAGGGTTTAATAACGTCTTGGTGAGAACTTCGGTCTGTCTCACTCGTGTGAAAGGGAAATCACAGGAAGGGGCACCAGCCAGAGCTTTCAGGAGAGTGGGCACCCTGGGCGCCAACGTGTAACCACAGGGGCAGTTCCAGGCGGAGAGGAGCAGGTGGGAGCCCTGGCGTCAGTCACCCTCCTCGGCCGAGCAGCCTCTTGCCAGTGCAAAATACCTAGAGGCAATATCTTGTTTTGACATGAAATGATTCCTTCAAACAGGGAGCAGGAAATGACTTTTTCTTTTCCTCCTAGCACGTTCTTTAAAGCAAACTGGCCAGAAAAGATGCTGGCTTCCCCACCCCCTCCCCCCATGGCAAGAAAGAAAGCTAGAAGAGTTCTGATGAAAAGGACGCTTGGCGCCCAGAGAGCTAATGAGAACTGACCCGGAGAGACCTCTTCCACAAGGGCAGCCAGGGAAAAAGGAGACAAGACTCTCTCTGAAACCCTGTCCAAGAAGAGGAGGAAGGGATTAAATTACTGAAGTCTTGACCCTAGAAACCTAAAGGGATTATTACACAGCACACTTCTAAGAGTCAGAACAAGTAAAATGCCTAAAACAAAGGCCAGTTCGCTAGTTCTTTGCAACTGACATCGGACCAAGGAACTAATTTCTGTCTTCGAAGGAATGTGGTTCCTGAGGTGGAGCTGCGCTGGCCTCTGACACGCAGGTGGCCACACTGGCAGCACATCACACGGACCTCACACACTGACTGCATGGAAGTCACGATGCCCACTGCCACACTCCTCAGCACAGCTCCCTCCTCAGGGCAGCGGGTCGCCCTCAGTGCCCTACGGCTGGGACTTACTGAGTATAAATTACGGTGATCCATGAAATAGAATTTCCTATCACGCTGTGGAGAAACCACATCTGAGAATATTAACTGACATTCACAGGGTTGGTCGTTTTGAAAGCAGGCCATGAAACAATTGTGTGCAAAGGGACCTCATTTTTGTAAGTGCATCTGTGGCTAGGAACCGCCTGAAGGACAGCCGCTGACATGCCCACAGCCACGATCTCCGGGGAGTGGGGTTATGGGTGCCTTTCCCCTCCACAACTCGCCACGTGTTCCGTGTGTTCTGCGGTGAGAGTGTATAGTTTTATGATTGCAAGAAGCACTAGATGTTAGAAGGGCCGGGTTGGAAATAGCCCTAGAAAACCGGTTTCGGTGAGACCTGAGACACTAACCACTCATCAACGGGGGACTGGTTTGAAGGGATGAGACAGTCGGTAACTCCAACGGGTTCCAAGTTTTCGCCAGAGCGGCCTTGGAGTGTCCTTACCTGATCCCGTCCGCCCCACGATGCCAATCTTCTCCTTAGGTTTGATGGTGAAGGACACTTTCTTCAGGACCAGGGGCAGATTTTCTTGGTACCTCATCTCTGCATTCTCGAAGGTCACCTCTCCTTCCTGGGGCCAGTCAGCTGGGGGAGCCTTGTTCTTAATTCTGGCAGGTGCTTCCAAAGAGAGGGTCTGGGGAGACAGAAGCGGCCCATTCAGGCTGACCACAGACTCTGGGGGCTTTGTCATGGCGAATCAGACCAGCACAACCACTGCCCCACACGGAAGCAGCTGTAGCCCCGGCCCCTTGCTGTGAAAGACCCCCTCAGCAGTAAATGCTGAGATGGAGACAGAGCTCGACGATTTACAGCGGCTAACTACTACGCAGCCGCTGGGGCAGCGCAGTGACTTTGAATTGCCCTCTGTCGTGAGGAATTCTTCCACAAAACTCCCTGGGAGGCCAAGGGTCAGCGGTGTGAGGCCTTCTATGCCTCTTCAACCCAGCATTTCGTATTGGAATTCTTTGAAAATATTCCACTCACTACAGGATCCCCCCATTAGGAAACCACTGCCCTAAACCCAAAGAAAAGTACCATTTATGGAACTTTTCATCAGATCCTGGCATTCTGACGTATCTCACTCAATCCAGGAGACACAGACTCTGATCCCAATTCCAGGTCTTAGATTCTCATCTGCAAATTGTGGGACTGGATCAGACCATCTTGGAAAGCCAGTCCAGCTTTGGAGTTCCATGTGAATATAACCGCTCGTAATTTTTGTTATCAACACTCAAATGGAGAACTGTTTTAAAACTTTCTGGCCACTAGTCATGGGACTTGTAACCTTCTAGGGAAGAAAGGGCCAAAGACTGTAGTGCTCTGGGGGTGGAGCCGAAAGTCTAACACTCCAAGCTGGAAGGACTTGTGTTGGGACCAGCATCCAGGGTGGGGACGCGCAGGGGTTTGTGCAGGGTTCACGCTGTACCACGGCTGACGACCCCCACCCCGAACTCTCCAGCAAGACTCTGAGCAGCTGCGGCACGAAAGCAAACACTACATATTTGTATGTACACCCACGAATCCCCCACAGACCAGAGCACTGGGCAAAGAGGCTAATGTGTAACTATAAGGAGCAGCTATTAGCAGATACATTTATCTCTGTGTGCCATTTTTCAGAACAATCATTTGTAACTTTCAGAAATATTCTATGACTAACGAGATAATGAGGTTCATTGTCAAAACAAGTCAGTGAGGCATGTCTCTGCTAGAAAGTGCAGCATACACAACATCCTGGTTCTCAACTGGACAGGCAGTGTTTCAGCAGTGCGCTCCTAAGTGAATTATGTGGAACTTGGAATGTATTCTCCCCATGTAAACAACAGTATAAATGCTGGTAACGTCTCTGGGCAGTTCGCGAGGTACGTAACGCCCAAGAACTCAGTTAAATTGGAGAATCCTAACTTCTCATGATGCTGCCTCCCTCTGCAGAGAACTGCTTTCAGAGTACCAACTAGGGCACTGGCAAGATGCTGCCCACGGCAACATGGCAGGGTACTAGGGGAAGGCGGGAAGAGCCAGGTCATCTCAGTATGGATTAAATTAACTGGTTTTTAAGCGAGGAGTGCAGTTCAGAATTAGCTGTGGAGCTGTTAAAACTTCAGAAGCCAAGGTCCCACCCAAGACTTGCTGTGCCCGGATGTCTCCAGAGAGAGGCCCACATACGTTTCTGCCTTGAGCACCAGAGCGAGCCCCAAGGCAGTGTCTGGTTAACGAGTGACCCGGGCTGACACGCACACAATACATGGCTTTACACAGTGTGAGAAAAACGCTACATGGGTCAGGTTAACTGAACTAACAAGGTTCGGGACATTTTGGAAGTTAGCTGAGGAACAAAAAGTTCTTAATCACACACTTCACAAATTATTTAGAAACTCTTATGCTAATCCTCTTCTCCATTCCCTGCAGGCTGGAGAGACTGCTGGTCCACTCCTGTGGGGTAAGAGAAGGCAAAGAGGCCATGCCTCCTCCTCGCACATCCACCCGAGGCAGCAAAAGGGTAAAACGGCTCCGTGAAGGGTGAGAGGGCAGTGCAAGGCCAGTCGCAGTCTGACCTGGATGTAGTGGTTGATCCTCTCCACGGAGGTGAAGCGAGCTTCTGTCTCAGTTGCCAGTCTGACGGTGAACTGGAACAGCCCCGTCAACTGATGATGGAAAACAAAAATCCAAGACGGAGGTCATTATCAACACACGCCAGGCCAACGCTACAAAACCTCTTCCACCTAGGGGACCACAGCTCAATCACAAGAACTGGGCACAAACAGCAGCTGGTTTTAGGAGCGGAGTCCTTCTGTAAACAGCAACGCCTATGGCCCCCAATCATCTGTAGTTCTCTGTGAGTGCAGGTGGCACTGCAGTACAGCTGGCACTAATTCCCCACCCCAAAGGCTTTCCATCCATCTTTACAGGTCCTCCAACAGGTTTCTGCAGCCTCCTACTTGTACCCACACCTGCCATAGGAGCCACGACAAATAGAGATACATGTCAACCTGTGAGCAACTAGTGGGACGCTTCCAGGAAAGTCAGCAAAGAGAGGTGGGCTGGGCAGAGAGCGCGTGCAGAGCCCACGTGCACTGCAGCCCGAGGACTCTGCTACCGCCCACCCGACAAGTCTGCGTGATGCGACAGACTGCTGGTTTGGAAATCTGGGAAGATATGTGTCTCTTCTCAGGTTTCCTTTGAGTACTTCTTTTTTTTTTTAATTTTTAATTTTATTCATTTATCTTTAGAGGGGAAGGGAAGGAGAGAGGAAGAGAAACATCAATGTATGGTTGCTTCTTGTGCATCCCCTGCTGGGAACTAGCTCCTGCAGGGAACTGGCCTGCAACCCAGGAATGTGCCCTGACTGGGAATCGAACCGTGATTGTCTGGTTCACAGGCCCACGCTCCTTTGAGTACTTCTTTGTTTATCTTTTCCATATGGAAAAATGACAAGCTTATACCAGAGGAGAGAGGACTGTATAATAAATGCCAATGTACCAAACATCCATCTTAAAAAACTGTCAACTCACAGATATATTGTTTCATTTATGTCACCCCACCCTTCTGTTTTATGTGGAAGCAAATCCCAGATATTCTGTCACTTCATTCATGAATATTCCAGCTTTTACCTTTCTAAAATATAATCACAATAGCATTATTCAATATGACAATAATATCTAAAAAATTAATAGTAATTCCTTAATATCTTCAAATACCTAGTCAGAGCTCAAGTGCCTGGTTGTTCTTTGAGCTAAAAACCTTAAGCTATCCCTGAGGGCCATCCCTGAGGGCCATCCCTGAGGACCATCCCTAAGGACACAGGTAACGTCATCAAGAAAAGCAGGATCCTGAACATAAATTGCATCTAAGAAGCATACTGAGGAGACAGTATATCTTAGAAGACAATAAAGAGGCCAGAGATGGCAGGATGGTGAAACAGAAATTTATAATTAAAAGACTACTTGCAAAATCACCTTTGTGAAGAAAACAGCACTTATTTCTTAAGCACAGGCAACAGACTTAAATCCCTCTATTCCTATCCACCACTCCACCTGCTCTCCCATCCTCCCGCCCAAGCCACACCCAGTGGTACCTGTCAAAGCTCTGCAAGAAGCTCTAGAAAACAGAGGTTAAATGGTAGCTCAGCGCAGAGGCCCCTGCCATGCCACTCCCCGGCCAATAAAGGAAGGACTCCAGGGAGCAAAGGTGATGCCCTGCTCCCAGAGACTGACCTGGACAGCGTAAGAGATGGCAAGCCCGGCATAGGCGGGGGAAATGTGTCCATGCATGAGGACAACCATCAGCCCCGTGGTGGTGATCAGGGCGATGCTGATCAGGTCGAGCCGCACAGCCAGCCACCGCATGGCGCAGGTGAACAGGAAGAAAGGACTTTGGTTGTTATCCAGTAGCTCCTGGTACCTGTGACAAAGGTGGAACAAAAAAGCAAATGAACTACAACCCTACCCCGGTCACAGTTGACGTGCAAGCTCTGGTGAATAACGGACGAGAGTGGGGGCGCTAATATTTAACTACTTCCTGTTTGTCACTAGAATGATGTGGAAACTTCAAGAATGTCGTGAATGCAGAGTATTCCATGCTCCACAGGCAGGAGGACGTGGGTTTGCTAGTTTTACCCTTTCAAAGAAGCATATTAAAGATGTTCAGGGGAAAAGGAAAAACTATCTACTTTAACAGCACAGGAAAAGCATGGATGAACAAGACCAAATAAAGAAGCTGTGCTCAAGGTCAGAAAAACATCTTCAGTCAGGGGTCATTTTCTCAAAGAAAGAGAGGTCACAAAGGCAAATGGCAGAAACAGCCCAAGGCCAGGAAAAGGCAGCTCTCAGACTGGACACGGTGAAGTGGACGCTGTTTTCTGACACAGCTTCGTTGGGCAGCACGGTACCCGTGTGCCAAGGCCACGGGATGCCGAGCCAGGAGCTAAACCAGAGCAAGAAGATGCAGACCGGCCCTGCCAGTGACGGGGGAGGCCCTGCCACCATCAGGGATCCGAGAGAGCGGGTCAGACCCCATCGGGTCCACACACAACTGGGGGCCCAGGGCAGGAAGCCTTTCCAGGCAAGTGTGCTTTGCTTTAACAAAAAAAATCACATTTCTTCTTTAGAGTAAGGTCTGTGCTTACTCTAAGAAAGAAATACCCAGCTGTATTTCTTTCCAGCATTTTTCAAAGCACTTAATGTACATGTATGTATGTGTACACACATACACAGTTATTTTAATCTCTTTCACTGAAAGGTAAGATTATTCTTCTGAGTTGTTTAACCTAATCTTTTTACTCTAGATTTTCTTTTAATAATTAATCACTTAATTTTTGGAACAGACAGTTTATGAACAGGGTGGACTACTTAAAAGGTATAAAAGTTTCACCATGAAAAGTCAGTTTTTCTCCTCCCCATTCTCCAGCTACCCAGTTCCTCCCCTAGTGGCAGCTATCAGATTGGCCAAAAAGTTGGTTCTGTTTTTTCCGTACGATGGCTCTAGTCACGCTTAGTTGTCTTTAACGTCATTTGAAACAATTTGTTGGGTTGTATTGTGACAGCTGTCATATCAGTGTGCATTTGTTAAAAAAACAACATCAAAATTGGTGAATTTTTGTGTAGCTATTTTAATACTGAAGATGGAAAAAACAACATTTTCAGCATATTATGCTTTATTATTTCAAGAAAGGTCAAAATGCAACTGAAATGCAAAAAAGCCTTGTGCAGTGTATGGAGAAGGTGCTGTGACTGACTGAACGTGTCAAAGGTGGTTTGTGAAGTTTCGTGCTGGAGATTTCTCGCTGGATGGTGCTCCCTGGTTGGATGGAGCAGCTGAAGACAACGATCAAATCGAGACATTAATTGAGAACAACCAACGTTCTACCACACAGGAGATAGCCGACATACTCAAAATATTCAAACCAACAAAGTTACTGGTAAAAATGAAAAATGTGTCTTTTATTTTATGGAAAAAACCATACAGACTTTTTGGCCAATATTAGTTTCTTGTGTATCCTTTCAGAGATATTCTAAAGATTATACATACAAACCCACACTTAAATATTTTATATACAAACCCTCCCTTTTAGTACACTTAAATATTATATATACACACATTGTACTTTGTTCTCTCACTCGGGTATCTTAGAAGTCATTCTACATCAACAGTTTTAGAGCTGCCTCCTGTTTTTTAAGGGCCACATAACATTTCACTCCATGAGTATACCATAGCTGCCGCTGCTGCTTCTTCTTAAAGGTTTTATTTCATTTTTCAAATAAAACCTTCTTAAAGGTTTTATTTCAAGAGAGGGGGGGAAGGGAGGGAGAAAGAGAGGGAGAGAAGCACTTATGGTTGCCTCCTGCACAACCCCAAACGGGGACCTGGACTGCAACCCAGGCCAAGAAACAAACAGGCAGGAGACCTTCCAGTTCACAAGACGACGCCCAAACGATTGAGCCACACCAGTCAGGGATACCACAGCTTCTTCATCCAGTCCTCTGCCGAAGGACTTTAGGTTAGTTCCAACCCCTTGTTAGCACAAATCTCCGCAATGACTATCCAGGTACCTAAATGGCTCATGGTAACTAAACAATATTTAACAACTAAATAAAATGTCAGTCTACTATCAACAACCATCTTTTGGTATTCTAAAAAAATCAAACCTCCATCAAGTATGGCCGGTGAGAACCAAAAGCCAATAGACTCCACATCTGTGTCTTTGGCTTCTCATCTGCTCAGAAGGGAGTTCCATGAAGCAAGTGACTTTTAATCAGAGATCAGTAAATCCCGAGTACTCTTAGTAATGAGCCTGGTAATCCCCTATCCTGACCAACTAACCTGTGCAGAAACTCGTGCCCTTTGTTGTAGGCGTGGATGGTGGCGAGGCCCTGCACACTGGAGGTGATGTGGGAGAGGAAAGGGGACTGTGTGATGTTGTCCAGACGCTTCAGCTCTCGAATCAGAACCCTGGAGAGAGAACGAGTTCCATGTCAGAGGGCAGAGAGCAACTCTGGCTCCATGCCCTCAGCCCTGGAGGACACGAATCCTCCCTCTTTACCTGGACACAATGTGCAGAACTGCAAAGAGGATGATGAGGGGGGCCACCGCCACCAGG
The DNA here is from genome assembly GCF_014824575.4 of Sturnira hondurensis. Classification (NCBI taxonomy): domain Eukaryota; kingdom Metazoa; phylum Chordata; class Mammalia; order Chiroptera; family Phyllostomidae; genus Sturnira; species Sturnira hondurensis. The sequence continues at coordinate 2,279,196 of NW_028091847.1, read as the reverse complement.
AACCATGGGAAAACCCCTGCGATCATTCCAACACAGAAGAACACCAGGATGATGTTTTGGATGAACATCTCTGCCTGGAAGGGCAGCCGCACGTCAACTGGGGGTACAGTAGAGAAACAAGGGTCAGGCTGTGGGGACCCGCAGACAGGGAAAGCAGACCGGAAATGTAAAAACAGAAGACATTCCCCAAAATCCGATCTGATATTTACGTGTTGTCTTTTAAATAGTCTGATCAAAGAAAAATCTAGAAACTTGGTTGCCCCAATTTTTCCCGTCCCAAGAAAATTTAAGTATTCTTTCTCCCCTGTGCCCTCTCTTGGGTTCGCTGTGCTGCCCAATCCCTTTAAACATTTTCCTCTCTAAAAAGTAATATATGCATCATTTTTACTCTTACCAAAACCAACATCATGGAAAGTTGTAAACATACACAAATTATGTTTGCATAGAAATGCAAACATTTTGTTATCCACATTTTCTTCATCTCCTTTTTGGCTATCTCCTCTTCCTACCTTCTTTTGGAGAGAAAGGAATCAGGGTATTTTCATGCAAATGCCGGATGTACCGATACCACTGACTTTTTAATTTCAGCCTTTTCTCAATTTGTGTTTGTGTATGTGTGTGCTCAGCAGAAATGGAGTCATGTTACACATCAGTTCTGTGTACCAGTGATGGTTTTGATCCCCTGCTCCCTGTGGCCATGGCTTTGCACTGCTTACCAGCATCTGGAATGAACTCCAATGGGGGCAGCACAGTGCAGTAAAAATATTAGCTCTGGGGTCAGAAAGATCTGAGCTCAATGCCGGTTTTGTTATCTAATAGCTGTACGATCCTGAGCAGATTATGTACCCTTTCTAGACATCCAATTTCTCAAATGTTCAGTGGGTGAAGCAGTACCCACAGCATAGGGCTGCTGTGAAGACTAGGATGAGGCATGCAGGACATTCAGCACACAGTAAGCCCTCAATAAATGGTGGGTGGGGTTACTGACAGTCTGGGATCTGGGAAGTATCTAGGTTCTGGTGCTGGCCCAGCCCCTGTAGCACCAGAAGACCTACTAGAGGCTGTAGGTGTCCAGAAAGCAATGAGCTACACCCAACATAAATATATGTTTTGAAATCTCAGATGCCCCTGCTCCAAAGCCTTTATACTAACTCAATCCTCTGAATTTGTTGGCAGGGTAAATAAGATTGAATGAAAACTCAGATGAAAGGTGAAAAATCAGATGGGTCCTCCGCCTGAATTTAAGTGGCATCCCAGGGGAAATGCCCAGACAGCAGTGTTCCTAGAACGGACACCAGCAGCCAGTGCACTCTCGAAATCTCAGGTGGACAGATGTGCTTATCCAGGAATGCCATTGAGAAGGCTGGACGGCACAGCAAGCAAGTGGTGAGCAATACCTTCATCCATGTCTCTGGAAAACCTGTTGAGAATCCTCCCGGTGGGGGTAGTGTCAAAAAACTTCATAGGGCTTCGAAGGATTCTTCGGAAAAGCTCATCATGGAGCCGGGAGGAGGCTCGCAGGGTGCCCTACGGAACAGAGCGCAAAGCGATCACGGGCCTGAGGCCCAGGGACACAGGCAGACTTGGTTCCTCCTCCACAGGACACCCACTCCCCAAACTGGAGAAGGCCCGATGGCCGCAGAGGAAGGTGGTAGCTGTTAGAAAAAGGCCAAGGCTAATGGGATACAGGTCATTTCAGAGAAGGCCATTATGCTTCAAAGGAGCTCCCCTCTTGCGAATAAACCCGAAAGAGAGACCTCTCGCCAGGGTGCGGAGGAGCGGAGGCCGTCACTGCATACCTTGACAAAGACCACTCCTCGGACGGCTTTCAGGACCAGCATGACAGCCATGGAGAGGGCGTAGACACTGGCATAGTACCGCATGTGAGGGTTGTCCTTCATGCTGCTGCTCACAGCGGTCTTGTTCCCATGAGTAACTGTGGTGTTCTGTTTGAAGGCAAAGCTTGGTGAGCCAGGGCTCCTACAAACTGCCAAACACCCCACTAAGGGCCTTTCTCAGCTCCAGGGGAGGGTGCAGGGTAATCACTCTGGGACCTGGTGCAGCAAACATTGGGAGAGCTCTGCCCCCTGCCTTCTCTCCTTTTTTAATGGATTTAAGGGCAGGCAGCCCACAGGTGTGCTACTGATCAGCTCTACTGCTTCTTGAGTTGGTCAGGGAGCAAGTGTCCTGTGGGGTTACATTAGAGACTCATCTTTTTCATCCTGGGTGACCCTTGTTCATTGTGTCTTTTAATCGAAAACCAGTTTCCTTAAGCATGGCCAGGGAATATGAACAGATGGCCATATTCTTCAACATATAATTTTCCCACTAATGAATAAACTTACCCCACTTCCTTCCTTGATCCAGTAACTCAACCACCAGTTGCTGAAGGCAGTACTGCCCACATTCAACATGAAAAGGGATATAATGAACAGGAAGGCCAAGGGGCCCCCAGCAGCCTGGATGTAGACACCATACACTGACCATGGCACTGAACCCTGCCCCTTCTCTTCCACTTGCACCAGCTGCCCTAGGTAAGAAAGAAAGAAACACGAACTCAGAAGGAAAAAGCCACTTTCCCAAAATTAGGTCACCTACAAAAAAGCAAAATCAAAGAGAACTTCTAGTTTCACAGATGAGAATTATTTCCTCTTTATCAGTGCATTCACTCATCCATTCAACATTTACTAAGCATCCCCTATACACAGGCCCAGGATGAGGCCCTGGAGCAGGGAGGAGGAGTAAGATCAAGTCCCACCTGTGAGATCCACCTGAGGATCCTTCCACAGTCCATTACATTCAGCTTAATAAGCACATAATGCTACTAAAATGTGTTCGATGCAAGGCCAGAGCTATATGCAGGGCAGCAGGGAAATTCAGGAGGTGTATGTAACCTACCTGGGGAATGGCGGGGTGGTGGGCAGGGAGGTGTCGAGGAAGTCTACGTGTAGTATATACTGCCCCTCGAAGGTCAGTGAGAGTCAGCCAGGTGGGGAAACAGGAAGCAGAGGAGATAAGGTGAACACTGGTAGAGAGGTGGGGAGACAGCCATGCAGCAAGGATGGGCGACGGAGCCAGCACAGCTGGAACAGGATGTGTGCCCGCAGAGTGGCAAGGGATGGGGCTGATTAGGCAGGCTGCAGCCAGAGGGATTTGAACGTTATCCCTCAGAAAAGAACTTCTCATGAGACTGGGCTACAGGTGTGTGGAGAGCTGACCCTCCCCTCGCCCCTGCAACCCTATTATTGGACTAGATGGGTCTGGGGTGGCAAGTCCAGTCACCTGCAGCAGACAGCCACCTCCTCTGTGCATCCCAGTGTCCCACACAAATAATGTCATGTTCTCTGTGCGCCACATAAGAGATTAGAAAACACTGCTTTGAAAATGGGAGGAGGCCACCGAAAGACTTCCTGCAGGAAGGTGAGCTGGTTGGTCCCGTTTTCCGCTCTATCTCCCAACTGTCAGCATGACGCACAGACAGCTGGCACACTGGGCAGGGATGACAAAGGCCACACCAGAGTCGTGGCCATGGAGTGGAGTCTCAGGAGGCACACTCACAGGAGAGGAAAGATTCAGGGATGGCTCCCAGGAACTCCCAGGTGTGGCCAGGTGACTGATGCTAAGGTGAGACCACAGAGAAAGGGCCTGGCAGGAAACCCCTTCCTCCTCGTCACACACCTTTAACTGCCTTGGAACAAGCCACACAGGCCAGGAGCACTTTAACAGTGGCAAGTGTCCAGGCTCGGTGGCTGTGTAGATAAGAACAAATATTCCCTAAGGATGTTCTGGTTTTTATACTGACTCTGGCAGGAACTGACAGGTGCCTCCACTTTGTGTTGTCTGCTCAGTGTGTATGTGAATAAGCTACTTTAAGTCACACCTGAGTTCAAAATTGAACTCTGGTTTATTGAAAGAAAGAAAAGAGGCAGGGAATGGTAAACTAGGAGGCTCATCTCCTAACACCAAACACCTGTTGCAGTTTTGCAACCAAAGGAGTAAAAACAGCGGTAAACCCAGGATTCAAAACCTCAAATACTTCAAACCTCAGACTCCAGGCCTCAGGTGAGGAGGTGACACACAGAAAGAGAACTTCAAAACAGGCCTGCGGGGGCCAGGGCTGGGGGTGGGCAGGGGACTAAGTGGAAAAGGGAAAAAATACAATAAATAAGTAAATAAAGTTAAAAAAAACCCTAAAAACAAAACAAAACAGGACTGCATTCATTGGAGGGGAGAGAAGGTGGCAAACTGACTTGCAGCTTAAAATTCACCACAATGAAAATATCGGTTGTAAATCACCTTTCTTTCTCTCGAGACTTGTTCCAGTTGATAAGAGAAAGCACTGAAAGACCAGGATTCTGCACAGGGGGCAGCAGGTGGGAAAAGCCCTAGGGGTCACTCTTTCCCAGGGCTCTGGGGCAATCTTGAGAAGTGTGCCATTCTAGCAGGGGACTACTGAGAACACAGGCACCCTTGGGGCTGGAACACCTTTGCGGTGGTTGGCACTGACTTTGAAAGAGCAGAGGTGAATCACAGGAAGGAAGGGTATACTTCTGCCCACCATTCAGTTTTCCCACATGCAGGTGACTGAGCTACCATTACCTATACCTGCCCTGCACTGCCCTGCCCTGCCCTGCCCTGCCCTGCATGGGAGGAGATAGGATCAAAAGGCTTTCTGATCCCCTTGGTCTGTTTAAGGAAACAGATGGTGCCTCTGGGTCTTCTGCTATTATGTAAGAATTCTGTTATTGCAGGAATATAAGGCCAGATACTCTGCAGCACACAATGCTATCAAACATCATGAATCACACACATGTAACTGCCCACATGCTTTAATGACAAATCTAAAATCTCAGAAAAGGTCATTACCTTCCTCTGGCTTCACTGCTTTCTCCTTCTTTACTGATCCGGTTTTAGGACCCTTGTCTTGTGATTTCTTCTGTGAGCCACTGGTTTCCTTTTTGGAATTAACCTAGTATTTTTTTAAAAGGGTCTCCAGTTATGACACAGCCATTCAGACAAATGTTCACAGACATATAGAGGATCTTCTATCAAGGGGCTGCTGTTACTGAAGAGAGACACGTCCAACTTCTTAATAGGGCCACCTACACTTCTTTCTGGGAATGACCCTCCCCCTGTCCCAAGGCAGTCACAGGTACCCCCACCCCAGTCAAACCTTACACCCTCCCTGAGGCAACTCCGAACTGTCTAGGCAATTTGTTAGAAGTAGTCTATCAACAGCACAGTTGCTGTAAATGGGACCTGGTGCAAGAGAGCACAGCACCTCGATCTTCCCTAGGAAACAGTGGGGGGGGGGGGGGGATGACGTCTCACTCATGGTTATAACCCACACAGGGCCTAATACCCAGAACTTCCCCTAACAGGGCACAGAGGAACTTAGTGAGCATTCACCAAATGGAACCTGAGAGATTGGGAACTATTTAATGTTCTCCTAGGTTCCGCTTATATCTTTATACAGAAAATTCTCTTAACAGAGTTCACTACATTGCATTCTATGCCATAGTCACCCTCATTACCGCAGGTTGCTCTCCAACTAGACTTTTGAAATAGACAGTGAAAAAACTCACAAGACGTATAAAATTTAGAGCCACGCCTGGAACATAAGTCAGGACTCTAAATTCTATAATTACTGCCATACATGAATAAATGCTCTGTCTAAAAAGAAAATTACTATTTGCTGACCACTTACTAGAGTAAGGACATGACATGTTTCATTTAATTGATGCAACAAATCAATTAAATGGCAGGTCCCATCCCCCTTTTCAGATGAGGAAACGGAAGCTCAAGAGAGCTAAGCGACACGCTAAAAGCATGCTCCTCCACCACAGCCATCAGCTCGCGAAGTGTACCGTCCTGTGGACATTTCATGTTTTCGCTTCTCTTCCTCTCATTTCCCCTCCACGTCCACAGTGAGGAAAACTAACCGGGAGGGTACTCTGAGGGTCACAGGGAGCAACCATAAACCCAAATCTGCATCAGGGTGTCTGTGGAAGTCACTGATGCCACCTGGAATATCTGAGTTACTCCAAAAGGCCAAGAACAAATCGGTCCTGAATAGTCAGTTGTACTGTACCTGAAATCAGACAGGATGACACCCACACACTCCCAGAAAAGATCCGAATAACTTCCTGCTTTTATACCTCTCAGACATCAAAATGACCTGATAGCCTTGAAAAAGCTTCTGGCCCAGCCTGAGTGTACCCCTAGGACCCAAGATGACCACACAATAGGAGTTCGTATGAGAGCAGGTTGGCAAGAACGAAGAACAAGCTCCTTGGCTGACTCTAAGTAAGTACACCCACATGTTTGCCTAACTCAGAGCCAAGAATAAAGCCATGGAAAACTGCCATCTTTCTGTGTGGCCACAGGGTTGTAAGGCAGAGTGGCAGAGAGAGCACTTTAGAGTCAAAGTGCCCTTGTTAGTGTTAAAAAGAAACGACCAGACTTCTGGCTAGGATGGAGGCATAGGTGGAAACATTGTGTCTCCTCGCACAACCAAAATTAAGGACAACAAAGACTTAGAAACAAAAACACAACTAGAACAGACAGAAAATTGAACTGTACAGAAGTCTGACAGCCATTCAACCAGACCAGTAAGAGGGGAGGATTTGGCAGCTGTCAGAGAGGGATCCTGGCAGGAAAAGGCAGTGGCAGCCAGACCTGGGAGTGCAGGCGGCGCAGGGCTGACCACAGTCACACATTAGCATGTAGATAAACTAGGCAAAAACAGGCAGTGAAACAGACCATGCAACCCAGGGCCCCAGGAACAGGAAATAAAGCCTAAAAGCACCGACTAAAAAGGTGCTGGCTTGTGGGAAGCAGCAGAAGGGACTGAAATCCGAGAGAGAGCAGAGCCAGAGCCATTGCTCCCTCTCTGACCCCGCCCCCACATACAGCTTCACAACCCAGCCACTGGGTTGCCCCACCCTGGTGAACACCTAAGGCTTCGCCACTCATATGTAACAGGAGCAACCTGAACAACAATGGCTCAATCAGAAGAACAAATCAAAGTCTCAGAGCCAATACTTTTAAGTGACCAAGAGATAGCCAACCTATCAGAGACACAGTTCAAAACACTGGTGATCAGGATGCTCACAGAATTGGTTGATTTTGGTAGCAAATTAATGAACAAATGAAGGCTACACTAAGTGAAATGAAGGAAAATGCACAGGAATCCAATAGTGATGGAAAGGAAACTGGGACTCAAATCAAGGGAGTGGACCAGAAGAAAGAAAGAAACAACCAAACAGAAAAGAATTCAAAAAAATGAGGAGAGGCTTAGGAACCTCCAGAACATCTTTAAACATTCCAACATCCAAATTACAGGGGTACCAGAAGGGGAAGGGGAAGAGCAACAAGTAGAACACTTATTTGAACAAATAATAAAGGAGAACTTCCCCAATCCGGCAAAGGAAATAGACTTCCAGGAAGTCCAGAAGCTCAGAGAGTCCCAAAGAAGTTGGAGCCAAAGAAACATACACCAAGGCACATCATAATTACATTAGCCAAGATTAAAATGAAGGAGAGAATCCTAGAAGCAGCAACAGATAACGGGACAGTCACCTACAAAGGAGTTCCCATCAGACTGTCAGCGGATTTCTCAAAAGAGACCTTACAGGCAAGAAGGGGCTGGAAAGAAGTATTCCAAGTCATGAAATCCAAAGACCTACAGCCATGATTGCTTTATCCAGCAAAGCTTTCATTTAGAATGGAAGGACAGATAAAGTGCTTCTCAGATAAGGTCAAATTCAAAGAGTTCATCATCACCCAGCCCTTATTATATGAAATGCTAAAGGGACTTATCTAAGAAGAAGAAGATAAAAAATGTGAACAGTGAAAGGACAGCAAACTCACAGTTATTAACAACCACACCTGAAATGAAAGCAAACCAAGATGACAGCTAGATCAGGAGTGGAACCATAGAAATGAAGAACACATGGAGGGTTAGCAACAGGGGAGTGGGAGGAGGAGAAGGGGGGAGAGGTACAGAAAATAGCATAGACGGTAGGTAGAAAATAGACAGCGGGGAGGGCAGGAATACTATGGGAAATACAGAATCTAAAGAACTTGTGACACATGGACATGAACGAAAGGAGGGCAATGGCAGGGCAAGGGTATGCAGGGTGGAGGGGAGTGAAGGGGGGAATGGGACAACTGTAATGGCATAATCAATAAAAATATTAAAAAAGAAAAAGAATATAAAAATATGAACAGTGAATGGACAGCAAACTCAAGAGTTATTAACAACCACACCTAAAACAAAAGCAAACTAAGTGGCCACCTAAAACAGGAGTGTAGCCACAGAAATGGAGATCACATGGAAGGTTAGCAACAGGGGAGTGGGAGGAGGAGAAGGGGGGAGAAGGTACAGAGAATAAGTAGCATAGACAGTGGGGAGAAAATAGGGAGAGGGCAAGAGCAGTGTGGGAAATGTAGAAGCTAAAGAACTTATGACACATGGACATGAACTAAAGTGGGGGAAGGTCAGTGGGAGGGGGTGTGCAGGGTAGAGGGGAATGAAGGGGGGAAAATAGGACAACTGTAACGGCATAATCAATAAAATGTATTTTTTTAAAAAAGAAACGGCCAAAATGGAGTTACTTTTGCTAAGCCACACCAGGACTTGGTCCCTATCCTAAGTGCAGTCTCATCCTCTCCTAGGAGTGGGTCTGGAATTTCCTAATCCACATTAGTAAGGCAAAGTGCCTGATAAGACCCTCTGCCTTCCCCTAAGGGAAAACGAACTTTGCCCAAAATAATCCACTCTTTTAAATCTCCTTGTCCCACCCTCTTTCTGCCTAAGGAAACCTTTTATTTTGTACCACTCCTGGGAGCATCCTTCTAAATTGCTAGTTAGGTTGCTGCTCAATTCACTAATCACTCAATAAAGCCAATTAAATCTTCAAATTTACTGGGTTGAAGTTTACATTTAACAATAGCAAGCTGCTTAACTCTTCTGAGCTTCCATTTCCTCAGCTGTAAAAGTGAGGAATGATGGACCCTATGTTGCTACAGAGCTCTGTTTAAATGACTAACTAGGACAACATCTGTGATGCCTCTACTCCAGTAACCAGGACACAACCGTTGGTAGTGAGTGCCAAGTCAGCAGCCAGGACACCATGGGTCATTTTCAAATGCATACAATGTTTAATTTCTCTTTCCTGGCTCTTTAGTCACTTGTTTATTTAAAAAGGAGCTTCATACGCTTCAATCAGCATTGATGGAGTTTTTGAAACGAAACTATGATTGAACAACAAACACACTGTGGACCCTATAAAAAATCTCACTGAAAGGAACCTCGCAGGGTGACCTAAACATTAATTCCTAATTCCTAACTGGGCAGGTCAACTTGGGTAGTAATGCCCCTGGCCCATACCTTCTTTGGTAAAAGGTTTAAGCCAGCCCTGTCCACTGTCCTTGAGCATCCAGGTTAACAAAGCTTTGAAATGCCAGAGTAATCCTGTTTCCCAGACCCCTGTACAGCTCAACTGCCCTTGAGAAAACGTATCATCTAGTTAACTACTATGTACCGGGCAACACACAGAGCCCACAATGTTCCTCTCCGTCACTGCCTTATTAACAAGTTCTCGGTGACAGAAGTCCTTGGCCCGCCAGCCCCACAGCCCTGCTCTCCTAGAGTAGAACTAGCACATCAACTAAAGCACAGCAGTCTGGTCGTCAGAGAATAGGGCCCTGCCTGTAAGACACAGGCACTGAACTTAGCCTCGACCCAGCCATCATAGTAAGGTCACACCTCCCTGGCGAGAAAGGTGGAGATGCAAATAAACACCATGTGATTCTTACCTCGACTGGGGGTGTCTCTCCCAGCAACAGGTTATTAAAAATGGTAGCATAGTCACCATTTAGATTCATTAGTTCCTCATGGGTGCCCCTTTCTGTAATGCAGCCCTCTTTCATGAAGATCACTTTGTCACAGTCAGCCAGGTACTAGAGGTAAGGGCAGGGGAAACACAGTGTCGCTGATATTTGTGCAAATAGTACGATCACTCAGACCTCAGTCTGGTGGTTCTCAGTTGGAAGCGATCGAGCACCCCCCAGCAGACATCTGGCACTATCTGGAGACACTGCTGGCTGTCACAACCTGGGGAGGGGGAGGTGCCACTGCCACCTAGTGGGATAGAAGCCACGGATGCCCAGGACAGCCCCTCACATCAAAGAGCTATCTGACCCAAAATGTCAACAGTACCAAGGCTGTGAACCCACTTTAGTTTATTATGCCTTGTGACGTAGTTTGTGCAGTTCCTCCAGTTTTTTATATAAATCTACTGGTGGAGCCACAGGAGCCTTGCATTAAACTTCACCCCCTTTTACTACACTCAGAAGTACATGTGTTTACTGACTTTCTGCGGCAGAACAGGGGTTAAACCCTGAAAGCTGACAACACAGGCAAAGCAGGTGGGCAACACTCTTGAACTGCTCTCCACAGCAGCTGCTTGTCATGGAATGACAGGCGGAGAAGACCTTGTTTTCCCTAAACCATTCCCATTTAAATTAATACACTATTTTCCAAACAATCTCAGACCCAAATTCTATTTTTAGCCTACCCCTTCTACTTACTGACTTCTATGTAGAAGCTAACACACTCCAAGAATCTCTGCCACCTGGTGCACTGGTACAACAAAGCTTTATTGTTACAATGGGCCAGTCAGCTATTTGCTGAGTTCATAAATACTCATCAGGAACTTCTAGGAGACCACAAAGGTACCAAGAAGGACCAAGCCCTACTTGCTGGCTCTGATTTCTCAAGGCACTGTGGGCAGCCTGGGGAAGGAAGAAAGCGCCATACCTGTAATTGGTGGGTAACGAAGAGAACCGTCTTGGACTTGAGGTGCTTCTGGATAGCACTGTTGAAGATGTGGTTGCCCACATGGGCATCTAAGGCACTGAGGGGGTCGTCCAGGATGTAGATGTCCCGGTCACTGTACAAGGCCCGGGCAAGGCTGATCCTTTGGCGCTGCCCACCACTCAGGTTGGCTCCTCGCTCGCCAATCTACAGGAGCCCAGAAAGCACAGTGAGGCCGCCAGCTCAAGTTCAGAACTGGGCTTAGTGATCATCCCAGTCACTGCTCCTCTCCTCCCCCTGAAACGGCTCCTTCTACTGAACTCCCCACCTGGGTAAGCAGCCGCTATGATCCACCAGGGCCCACACTGGACCTGGAAGAATCAGCCCAGATGCCTCCTTCTTTCCCACAACCACCTGGTTACTAATTGGTCCTACATCTGGCCTTGCCACTCCCCGTGGACACCACTTTCCTGTTCATTTTCTGTGGGCAGAATGAGCTTTCCAAAACACAAAGCTGACCATGTCCCGCCCCCACTTAAAACTCTGCAAGGGTCCGGAAGGACAGACTCTAAACAACCAAATATGGTGCACGAAGCAGCTCCCAGTTTCCTTGACAATCCCCTGGCACACCCTGGGATCCAAGCCGTTTTAAATACTATACATATTACGAACACACATGACTGCTTCATGCCTTTTTCTGTACTGTATCTGTTCACTTCTGGCATCCTCTCCTCTGCCAAACATGTCTGCCTCTCATTCACTCATACTCAAAAGAGAGGGGATTCTTTCATCAGCTTATGTTGTGCCTCGCGTGTATATCTTCTCAACTATAAGCTTTCTGAGGGTGCAGGTGATTGTCCTATTCGTTTACAGTCCCAATGCCCAGGAAAGCCTGCATGTGTTGCTGGCACACAGCAAGCACCTGATAAATGTTCCCTGATGAATGGACAGATGAATACATCAATTACCAACTGGTGACTGGCCTTGTAATATTTAAAAATCTCATCCTTAAAAAAACATTCAACCAATTCAAAGGTTTGCAAACTTGAGCAAGGATCAGAATTACCAGCAGGGCTTGTCCAAACAGGTGTTGGGCCCCACTGCCAGAGTTTCAGGAGGTTTGGGGTGGGGCCTAGTAATTTGCATTTCTAACAAGTTCTCAGTGTCACTGATACTGCTGATCTGGAGAGCCTGTAAACTAATCAACACATTCACCAAATGTGGTTTGAGGAATTTTACTGAAATCAGCAGAATAAAAGTGCCAGCCCCAGAGACTTCTGGGGCTGGTCAGGGAGATATCTCAGGACTCGGAACACCAGTTCCAATGATGCCCCTCTGGGAACTGTGCCCAGGCAGGGAGTCACAGATGGGTTTGTGTGGCAACCTCTTTCTACTTCTCCTTTTCCAAAAAAATTTTTATTTATTTATTTTTAAAGAGAGGAAAGGGAGGGAAAAACATCAACGAGAGAGAGAAACAGCAATAGGGTGCCTCTTGCACGTGCCCTGACCAGGGGCCGAACCTGCAACCCAGAGTGTGTCCTGACCGGGAATCGAATGGACGCAACCTTTCCTTTTGAGGGATGACGCCCAACCCACTGAGCCACCTCAGCCAGGGCGGCAGCGGCCTTCTTCTTTCTAAAGGAAGAGGGCTCTCCAAGACTACATCCGGGTAAGCAGGTTGGCAGAATGCAGTTCAGGGAAGAAGCTCAATGTGCACATGCTTGACCCACGGTGTAGGAACCAGGAACTCTGAACCAGCAACGGGCTTTTGTTAAAAATCCACCTGACATATGAAATACCGACAAGCTTAAAACCTGGGATGTTGCTATCCCTGTCCTACGGCACAAACACTTGCCTAATATAAAGTCCCCGTGAAAGTGAATCTCACTGTATAGGCTCTTTTCCCACGTATCTGAGATGCACCCCTAGGAGGCGGCTCTGGCACAGCCCTGCCACCCACTTCCAGGATCCTCTCTGCTAAGCACACACCCCGTCTGGACCACAAAGCTTGTACCTCCGTCAGGTCACTGTTGGGAAGGATGGCCAGGTCAGGCCTCAGGCAGCAGCTGTTCAGCACAGAGTTGTACCTGCAGGACATAAAGAGACCCAGCATCAGGGACGTGGCTGGAGCAGAGCCCACTGACTCGGGCTGCCTTGCGTCTCACATGGCCGAGACAGAAAGCACGGAAACCAAACACTCCTTGCCTTTCTTCATCAAATTCCTTCCCGAACAGGATGTTGTCTCTCAGAGTGGCATTGAGGATCCAGGCCTGCTGGGCCACGTAAGCAAAGGTTCCACTGGCTGCGATGCTGCCGTCCAGGAGTGTCATCTGCAGAGACGGGCACCATCCGATGGTGTCATAAGGCAAAACCACCACCCTAAGCCAACAGAGCCCCCCACATTCCACAGTGAAGCTGAAAATTTTAGCCATTTCCTTGGATGCTTTTTGGACCCCAAACCAGACTTCACCTTTGTTCCACAGAGCTACAGCTGCAAGGAAAATCAAAGTCTCCCTGCTGGTTCGCTCAAGTCATGGGAACCCAGCACAAGCCGTGATCTGAACCAACAAGCACTTCATTCAGCAACCTATAAGCTACTTTACATCCTTCCTTCCTAATTGCAAACTGTTTTAATTAAGGGAAGCACAGGCAGAAGGCCCTTTCAGAATCCCCTGGGGAGGATGCTATAAGGATTTACAGCCTCAACTTCAGGGCAGGCCAGTTCATCTCCGGAATTAATCCAGGCTACTGGCTGGATCAGCTGACACTGAAAAATGAGGACCAAAGGGAAAAAACTTCCAGTTACACATCAACTGATATTCAGAGTATCCATACCATGATGGCAACCCCACCCCACCAACATGAAGAAAGTGCACGACGAGCCATTAGCTTTGAATTGCCTTCTTAGTCACAGCAGTTGATAGGAACTATTTTACCCATTTTATCTTTGGTCAGGATTCCTTTTGGGACTGACACTTACAATCTGTCTTGGGTCAGGGCCGTTACTAGTTTGGCCAAAAAAGTCCGTCAGGTTTTTTCCCATAAGATGGTTCTAGTGCGTTTAGTAGTGCTTGGCTTCATTTAAAACAATTTTGTTAGATTGTACTGTGACAGCTGTCATTATGCTTTGAAAAAAGCCAATCAAAACTGGTGAATTTTTGTGCAGCCATTTTCATATTGAAGATGGAAGAAGATATGCCACATTTTTGGCGTTTATGCTTTATTATTTCAAGAAAGGTAAAAATGCAACAGAAACACACAAAAAGATTTGTGCAGTACATGAAGAAGGTGCTGTGACTGATCAAACATGTCAAAAAGTTTCCAAAGTTTCTTGGTACTATTAAGATATTGGCCAAATAATTCTTTGCTGTGAGGCTGTCTTCCACATTGGAAGATGTTTAGCAGTACCCCTGGCCCCTACCCACTAGAAGCCAACAGCAGGAGAGAGCCGACATTGCTGTCCAGTGGTGGGGATGGAGTGGGGGATGGGGGGAGGAGAGATGCAGATGAAGGGTTCCTTTTGTTTCTACCTTTCCTGATTCTCTCCAGGAAATAAATTCATTCTTTCTGAGACTATTCTAAACCAGAGTCCAGAGAAAGAAGCAAAAAATGCCAAGGACAATAAACAAAATCTTACCTGGCCTAAAATGGCTGAAATGAGAGATGTTTTTCCACTTCCCACACTGCCACAGATTCCAACAAGTTTACCCTGGAAAAAACCAGAGCGAGAGGGAGGTCATTAAAGGACTACCGACCACTCATCTCCGGGGACCTCCTAGTTCTTCGAGGAAAAACATGTTAATTACAGTCCATCAATACGGAAACTGCCTTCCTGAGCACCAAGCAAGTCGCTGACCTCCATTCCCCCCTGCCAGCCACCTACTTTGTAGGGCTTCTGCGGAGGTACGCTAAGGTAACAGATGTGCAAGTCTGGGGGGAAATTAAATAGGCCGCACACATTACAGTATCCCACATCACTTTTAAAAGGATCGAACACCTTTCCTACTTTGTTGGTAATCCATGTTTTTTGATTGTTTATTTGGTTGTTATTTTTGGAAGAGAGAACTCAAAAAACTATTTTATTATGATTTTTTTCTTCAGGGCCTAGAAATTATTTTCAATAAAAACCATGTGTACTATTGCTTCCATTTTTTTCCTACAAAAACACTTCTAAGAATCTGAGGAGTATCTCTGCCATCATTCCCATGTAAGAATGGAAAATCAAGCCTGGGATTAACTGAAAATCCCCAGGCAAAATAAACAATGAGTTCTCAATGGGCAGCGTTAAAAGTTCTTAAGAACGGACGATTTTAACATGGCCATCTGTTTAGCAACCTTGTACTGAATGAAGTCTTACAGCAAAGGAAGGAATGAAGGGTGGTGGTGCAGAAAGAAGATGGACTCTGGCCCTGGCTGGTGTGGCTCAGTGGACTGAGTGCTGGCCTGCAAACCAAAGAGTCACCAGTTCAATTCCCAGTCAGGGCACATGCCTGGGTTGCTGGTGTGACCCTGGTTAGGGGCGTGTGAGAGGCAACTGATCTATGTATCTCTAGCACAGCAACATTTCTCTCCTTCTCCTTCTCCTTCCCTTCCCCTCTCTCTAAAAAATAAATAAATAAATAAACAAATAAAAAGAAAGAGCACAGACTCTGGAGGCAGAAAGGTCTTGCTCTGAATCCCAACTCCACTAGCATTTGCCAATTGTTTGATCTTGGCCTTGTTACTTAAAACTAATACTCTCTCTCTCAAGGGGCTTTGAGCAACTTGAGGAATGGAGTTACCCTTGAGAAGCAAGTAGTGTCCAGTACTTAATAAAAATATGTGGCACAAAATTTTTGAGGTGGTCCCAGAGTTTGAAAGATTACAGCCTGATAGTAACGAGAGGACCAAACCAAGGTTCAGTCTCCACTCCAGTTAGGTTTTCACAAAGAAAACGCTGTTCTGATGACTAAATGGTGACTGAAGAAGATATCAACAGTGAAGTAAGTGAAGATATTGGACAACATTAAGTTCCCTTCCTGTCCCTAAAGAGGAGGGTGGGGCCCTGGCTGGTGTGGCTTCAGTGGATTTAGCCCACACCTCTGGACTGAAAGGTCGCCAGTTCAATTCCTGGGCATGTGCCTTGGTTGCCAGCCAGGTCCCCAGTTGGAGTGTGTGAGAGGTGACCAATTGATGTTTCTCTTGCACGTTTCCCTCCCTCTCTTTCTCCTCCCCTTCCCCCCTCTCTAAAAATAAATATATATATTTTTTAAAGAGTAGGGTTGGGAGAATTGTGGTCTCTCTTAGAGCCCAGATTCACAGAGCTTTAGCTCTTTGAAGAGAGACCACAATGTCCCCCACTTACTGACTCTGTCTTTGCCCAGAATGTGAGGCCCAGGAGGGCAGGGATTTTGTTTGTTTGGGTTTTCCCTGCTACGTCCAGGCCTACAACAGTGCCTGGTGTAGAGCTGTATTAAAAAAAAAAGGCTGTTAAATAAATGAATATGTTACCACCTCTGGGACCCTCTGCACGATGTAGCCCTCAACATGGTGCTGGCTCCCAGTCATATTCTATACTTTAAAGGCTTGAACCAAGGAGTCTCTGTTCCAGCCACTCTCTAAAGGAGGGCCTCTGAGAGACTCTAGTCCCATGCCACCTGGGCTGTGATACAATATACGCGAATGGTCCCTGAACACAAGCATCAAAAACAAACAATCCCCACAGAATCGTCTGGAGCAGCAACACTGCAAGTACCTATTGCGCTCCAGGCTCTGTGTTGTGCATCGCGCCACGGTAACGAGAGGCTCACACAGGGTTAGAATAACCAGAAATGGTTATTACAGCTCACATACAACTATAACAACCAGAAATCAATTCGGGGCAAAATCCTGGAAAATCCACTTGAATGCTTCATATCCTTGCTTACACAATGAGTATCTCATGAGGCCAGCTGTAACTCACTTCTATTGTTAAATGCCTAAATATTCCTTTTAGAGGTGGAGCTGGCCAGAACTGCTCAGTAGCTCAAAAATCACTCCCAGCCACAGAAGTACTTTTCTAAAGGAAACGGCAGCTGCCCGCTCCTGCCAGAACAGACACCTGGTAGACAGGGCAAGGGGAGGCCGAGCGGTTACCTCTTCGATTTCCAGGTCGATGTTGTACAGCGTCCTCTGTAAACGGAAGCTCCCCAGGTGGACGTGCTTGCCCTCTTCCTCCTCGGGACTGGGCCGCTCGTCGCTGTCCAGGAGGAGGTGGCCCTTCTGCTCCGCCAGCACTGCCTGATGCTCAGCGCGCTCCAGCTGCCTCACCTTCTCTTTCTTGCCCCTGGCAGCCCTCTTTTCTTTTTTCGTTTTGGGGGCCAGCTTGGGTGAGTTCTGGATACTGGAGTGGGAGGAGTCCCATGCCAAGGTGGCATTTTTCACCTCTATCTTGATGTGAGGACTGGCTGGTTTTTTCTTTATCATGTGAACCTCTTCCATCAGAAACAAACTCTGATAGGAGTTGTGAGAGAGGTGCAAAGATGAGACACTGGATCAAGACCAGGGAGACAAGCCTAGGGTGTACACTCACGCAGCAAAACACATCAGGCTATACAGTGGAAGGAAGCTGAAGGGCAAAAGGTAGCTCATTAGTGTAGCCCAGCCTCAGACCCAGCGAGAGGTCACAGGGGTGTGGGGACACCCTCAGGAGGGACAGGGCCTTGTTAGTGGCCCAACACACTACCAATGACATGCCTTTTCATTTCCTACCAGTCTCCTGGGACCCCAAAACATCTAACTAGCCCATATATGGGTCCTCGTTCTCCCCCAGGAGCTGCTGAGCTGCAGTGGGAAAGTGCAAGCAGAAAAACCGAAGGGCACGCTGCTTTCCTATGCAGACGCTCACCGCACGGACCACTCCAGAGGGGCCTCAGAGCCTGCACGCTTCCCTCACTCACAGCAGGCACGGGCCTTGGGGGAGAGGCTGGGCTGAGACTGTGACCAGGCCTCACGTGCTCACAGTTAAAAGAAGCGTCTACGGTTTTATCGACGGCAGAGTACACCTTCTTGCCAATAAGCTCTCGTATCTTCGAAATCCTGCCTTGGAACTTGTGGAAACTCAAATAACCAAAGGAAAGGACTGGGGTGGAAGTGAAGGGTATCTCCTTCAGAAACATCCTTGAGAAGAGGGAACAAAACTCTTTCCCCCCGACTCATTCCCAGAGGCCCTCTGAGTTCTGTTAGGGGGAGAAAACGGAAATGCGTGGAAAGACAAGTGTTTCTGAAACACTGACGGAAATGAACCTCAGCTCGGGACGCTGATGTTCCCCTGACTTTGAACCCACTTCTGACAACACTCTTAAACAAGGGGTCTTCTCTACAGAATGGCATCCCAGTTAGAGTCCCAATAGGATTTAGAAAAATGAAATTTTTAAATAAATTCAAATCATTAGAGAGTCTTTAGAGAAAAGATGATTTGTAGGGTCAGAACTCTCCATTTAGTTACTAAGAACCCCAACCTGTTTAAAGCATGCGGTACTATTAAATGTATCAGATACGATACGTTTACAGATATGATAGCATGATATATACGCTAAATGTATCAGATAACCCTCTTCCCGGAGAGCAGGCCCTTTCTGCTGGATCCTGAACTTCTAAACCTGCTCTTTTCCTCCTTTAAATCGCCAGACATCCTGTTCCCCAATCTTCCCAGAAGTGACATAGTTCTAAATCTCCTAGATAAGCTCTGGCTGGTGCGGCTCTGTGGACTGAGTGCTGGCCTGCAAACAGAAAGGTCACACGCCTCTGAGTTGCAGGCCAGGTCCCCAGTTGGGGGCATGCAATAGGCAACTGACAGATGTATCTCTGCACATGGATGTTTTTCCCCCTCCCTTTCCCGCTCTCTAAAAATAAATGAAATATTTTAAAAAATAACAAATTGTCCTGTCTAGTGTAGCTCAATACATTTAGCACGGGCCTGAAAATCAAAGGGTTGCCGGTTCGATTCCCCGTCAGGAAACATGCCTGAGTTGCGGGCCAGGTCCCCAGTTGGGGACACATAAGGGACAACCACACACTGATGTTTCTCTCCCTCTTTCTCCTTCTCTTCCCCCTCTCTAAAAATAAATAAATAAAACCTTAAAATAAATAAATAAATCTTCTACATAAAAAAAGAAAGAAAGCAAAATAAATCTCCTAGATAATCTTCACACTTAGTAAACGTAGGTTTAGTTTCTGAAAACAGCGGCTGACTTCACTGGTCCAGGCAGAGCCTTTTCCTCAAACATTTAGCGTATATATCATGCTATCATATCTGTAAACGTATCATCCATGAGCTAAGAATAAAACACCAGATATCGTGACCAACTCCATACAGAGAAACCATATGCTGACAGAACTCCCACACTTCTCTCCACTAAAGAGTTACTCCAAGGGCCTTTTAAACCTCAGTGGATTTTTTTAAAATGTGCTCAGGCCTCCAGTTTGCACAGTTTCTTCCCCGCATTTCTTCCCCATGTTTCCCTACAGCCCGCACTCCTCCCAGGAGGATTTCGGCTTCGGGTACCCTCTGCCTTGGTGTGCTGAGTCACACCACCTGAATGTATATCTACATGGGTTCGCACCCATCGGGACAACAGAATCTTAGAGGTACAGAAACCACACAACTCAACTTCACCACGTGACACTGGCCATCAAAACACTACCCTCATTGACCAGAAGAATCTAATCAGAATGTACCTGTTAAGCACGAGAGGGGACTACTCGAAGGGCTGCTGAGTAACATACAGGAATCCCAGTTAAACTGTGATTCCCGAGAAACAGTGAGTCGTTTTTCACTGTAAGTATGTCTCATGCAACTATCAAATGGGTATCTTGTGTTTTTATTTGCTAAAGCCGGCAACCCTACACTGGTGACCATTTTATCAGGAAAGTCACGAGGTGGCTTCTCACTGCCTTTCTACAGATTACCCCCTTGTGGAAGGAAGAGAAGGGGGGGCAGAAGAAGATGGAGAGAGGCAGAGGGAGGTCTCGGGGAGGAGGACACCGCCAAGGGGTGTAAGATAGACAGGGACTGAAGTCTCAGGGTCATATAATAGAGCTGTGGCGGATTCTGCTTCCATTACTAACTTGGACGCTTCCTGGATAGAGGAAGGACTATGTTGAGAAAACCCACTTGCTAACAATGTAAGTCCTTGCTAGTAAGTGAAAACAGCTGTCGAGAAACGGGGAGAGAACAAATTTATACTGCAAACTCCTATTTCTTCCCCCAAAATGCCATCAGATCAGCTCACTAACAAGGAGGGGGAAAATTCGTACTCGTTATCATTTGCTTTCTTCCATGACTGGATTTTACGGGTTCAGCAAAATAAAGCTCTGGTTACAATGCGACCACTTCTTTTTCTTTGGCTGTGGCTCTTCACCTTCTAGCAGCCAAATGGGGTGAGGGAGGGCAAGGGCTGGGGTGCATTCTTAATTCAAATTCACCAAGTTAACCATAAACAAGTAGAATAGAAATAAATTGGAGAAAGCTCTTCCTCATTCTTCTTAAGAGGTAAACCCTATTTGTTTTCTTTCAAACAACTAAGGTCATGCTATTAATCCCTGAAACACCTGTGCCTTCACCCACCAGCACCACCTGCTTTGCTGCAGGTGTGCAGGAAGCCCTCTGCAGTGGCTTTGTCAGAGAGTCCCCGCCCACCCAGGTGCGGTTCCTTTTTTTCTTTTCTTAAGTGTTAACTGCTGTCAAACACCCACCTCCTTCTACTCTTCCAAATACA
The DNA here is from genome assembly GCF_014824575.4 of Sturnira hondurensis. NCBI lineage: Eukaryota > Metazoa > Chordata > Mammalia > Chiroptera > Phyllostomidae > Sturnira > Sturnira hondurensis. The sequence continues at coordinate 2,258,637 of NW_028091847.1, read as the reverse complement.
GCTCCCTCTGGCATCATATATTTGTATTATGCTGAAAGCACAAAGAACCCGGGCAAGCCAAGAACCACCCCCCCAAAAAACCCTGATACTTAACTGCATTTCTCCACAGGATCTAGTTTTATGACTACCCCATGTCACTGAAGTCCCTCCCTGTATCATGAGTGGCAACCACAGGCCAGGAAAAGGAAAGAATCACAAAGGGCTCAGCATACTGACCAGACAAAATGAGGATAGCATTTTGGTGGAGAAACGCAGTTGATCGAGGAGAGAAAAAGCTGACGGTCACCTGACAGTTCTGATCTAGGTCTGAATCCCTTAAAGGCCCAGTAAGTCACACAACACAGGCCCACGTCCGATCTGGCAGAAGGGACCAGCTCTGAAGAGAAGCACTGAAATCCGGGGAGCCCCAAGCTAGGTGGGCCATCTACAGATGGCGAAAACTCACTTACTGGAAAAGGTGACTAGTTCCACCCTTAAGTCAGTCTGCTCCACTGGCCCCTTTCTTACCAATTTGTCAAAAGGCTAAAAGTGAACAATGGCCAAGGTCAGCCAGCCTGTGTGGCCCACTGGAATAAAGGTAGCAGGTAGTTTTGCCAGGGACGGCTTCTGACGTGGAGGAAGAGAAGGGACCACTCACCTTAAACCTGTCGGCAGCAACTGAAGCTTCTGAAAGGGATTTTACTGAGAATGGAGTTACTTTCAAAGCAAAAGTCATGGAATTGAAGACAGTCACCACTGTGAAAGCCTGAAAAGAGGAAAAGAGAAGAAACTGCGGTTGACGAGGCTTTGCAACTAAAATCACGGACCTCATCAATCTCCTTTCAGGAGGTTTTAAGGAAGGCTGCCGCTTGACTCTCCAATGTTGGTATGAAGCAGATACATTTTTTAAAATCCTTACCTGAGGATATATTTATTGATTTTTGAGAGCGAGTAAGAGAAACATGGATGTGAGAGAGAGAGACACTGATTAGTTGCCTCCCGTCTGTGCCCCGGGGATCAAACATGCAACTTAGGCATGTGCCCTGATGGAGAATCGAACCTGAAATCTCTTGTTGTACAGGACGACGCTCCAACCAACTGGGCAACCCAGCCAGGCCTGAATCAGATACACTTTTTTAAAGATAGAGCTTTTGTGAGCACTTCAATTAAAATTTGCAGCAAATCTGAACCACAGGATGATTTGCATTTTCAGGATCAAACCCAAAGTTGAGCCGACTAACAACGATCTGCACATCATTTGTATATCGGTGCTGAATCCTCTCTCTGCCACTTCTCAGCTTAATCACACTGATGAAGAAACACCTTCTGATTATTGGGGGAACCTCCAAACCCAGAAACAAGAGGACCAGAGCATCCCTGCACGTGGCAACTCTGAATTCCCCCAGCCCTGAGGGCTCACTGACCTGTGCCGCTGTGAGATCGAAGCCCAGGACCATGTGCACCGAGAACGTCACCACGCTGGCGATCACCATCACGATGGGAGCCACACCGACGGTGATGCTCTGGAAGTACCCGGCTTTTTCTAATATCCGCCGTTCCTCCTCTCGGGTTTCTGAGAACAAGAAGGAAGCCAGTTTCTAAAAAGCGAACCAAGAGAAACCTGCAGTATCGCTCTTCCACCACCAAGTAAGACCCAACAGGTCTTCTGCCACACACAGGTTTTAAAAAGACCCTCTAACACCAGCGGTGCAAAGACTAGGTCACCAGGACTACCAATCCCTATCATGGGCTGGCACACAAGCCTGAGGTCTGAAACGGATGGAATCACAGGAGTGACTTAATGGCAAACTGCATTGCGTATCTATACAACGATCACCTTCTGCCTCCGTCAATCCTCTTTGCAAATTTCCTCTGTACAGAAGGGTCAAACACATGTGCCTGCAACTGGCAGTTTTGCTTGCTGACCTAGCTGCTGTTTATTTTTTGCCTAGGTGCTTATAGGCAAGACTGTGCAACGGCAATGAGAACTAAAAGGAGCTAAGGGTTCTTCGAGCGCCTGCTGTAAGTGGGCACTGAGATCGGGACTTTCACACAAAAAGCAGGAGGGTGACCAACAGGTGAAATACAACTGCTTTGGGTAGGATAATTTTCTTAAATAGTTGCCACACTAAGACTATACTTTCAGGGATCATTTCTATAGTTGGTTAATAGTTGCCACACTGACACCTTTATTCACAGAGCAACCCTAGAGTAACGAGACCACGATGTAGGAAGTATGATAATAAAGTGGTGAGGTATTTTCAAACAAACTTTTCAACTTAAAGGAAGTTCTCCTGAGAGGCTATGTATGGACCTGAAGGTATTGCGCTGCCCAAGACACTGCAAACTACCTTCAGTCAGCTCATAAGCCATATTTTTAAAAAATGTGGCTAAACCAATTAATTGCTTTAACAGTTACCATACACCTTATCTGAATCTGTAATGAGCAAGAATGCTCCTTTCAAACTCAAATAAAGATATCAATGTTAGGGGTGGAAGGATGAGTGGAATCTCGGGAAAGGTTACAAAACTCCAGAACCTGAGAGCCGGAAAGGCCCATCAGTGGTCACCTTGCTAACAACATGCTTTGCAGATTTCTAGTTGGCATCCATTTTTTCCATTTTTATTGGCAACAAACTCACTACTAAATGAAGCAGCCTAATCCACTGCTGGGAGTGATCCCTCTCTGGATGACCACTCACATATGAAGTTTATGAAACTGGACACAATGCTCCTGGAGGTTTAACTGACAAACCAAGCAATGAAAATAATAATAAGAATAATAAGCTGTCAGTGCAACAAACAGCTTCCTTGATCTGAACATGGTAGTTCCATTCAACGTACAACTGCATTTCACTTTTTAGCTGTAGTGTATTTGGGTCAGCTCACTATGAGGTCGTGGTCAATGAACATATCTTTTATATGTAAATTAAGTTTATATGTAACTGTATCTTCTTTTTAACCTCTAAAGTGTCTCTAAATACATCCCTCTTAAATTTCACTTTTAAAGGCCCATCATTCCAACTTTTGCTGAGATCTGTTGAATGTCCAGTCTGTGCTAATTACTCCTCCATGCTTTGTAGCATTAACACGTCACATCTATGTCTGTGTTCAATTTATGGATCATGGATCAGAGACAGACATGGAGAGCCTTGTAACTCAACATAAAGTAATTGACTGAAAAGTTAAAAATAAAAGAACAGGCCCTGGCCGGTATAGCTCAGTGGATTGAGCGCAGGCCTGCGAACCAGACAATCGTGGTTCAATTCCCAGTCAGGGCACATGCCTGGGTTGCAGGCCAGTTCCCGGCAGGGGACCCACGAGAAGCAACCATACATTGATATTTCTCTCCCTCTCTCCTTCCCTTCCCCTCTAAAGATAAATAAATAAAATCTTTTAAAAAATAAAAAGAAATAAAAGAACAGGCCAGAAAAGCCTATAAGTGAGTCACTGAGCTAGTCCAGGGTCCATCTGCCTTGACCCCTCACCTAGCGCTTCTCCCAGCACCTCCTTCCCCAGGGTCTCACACCGAACTATTGCGGGGGTGCGTGCACCCCCAGAGTACCAAGGGTGGCAGTGGAGCTCTCAGCAGCCACATGGTACCGTTTCCTGAGATGTCACCACGGCCAGACCAGAAACAGCCTGGGTGGGGTGAGAGTACAGGACAGGGATCTTTAAAATGGAATGAAATTGCTCACAATGAGCTGAATCACCTTGGTGGGAGGGTGGAAATCACAGAGTTCTCAGGCCTCAAGTTCCTCCCTCATCTGTGAGATGAGGTCATGAGTCCAAGTGGCTAAGGTCCTTACCAATGTAAGATATTACAAGAACCTAAGTTATTATCTCCCAGGACTTTAGGGTTCCTGGAGCTAATTTGCTCAGGAAGCAGAGGAGTCAAAGTCCTCCTACCACGTACGCAGGTGGCATCTGTACACTCACTTTGGACACTTTGAGAAAATGCTTTGACCCAGGCATACATTTTAATAAATTTAATGTAGGTGAGGACTTCGTTCATTTTCTGGACACGGTCATCCGTGGTGGTTACACATTTTCTTCTGAAATATGCAGTGATCCGTGACACAAACATCTGAAAGGAAGAAGAGGTGTTAGGCCAAACCAGGGCTGACCAAAGTTAAGAACTGTCTAGTCTTCCTGGGAAATAAAATCTATTTAAGATTTTTATAAATCAAATGAGTGCCATGTAGTTGTACTGCTTTTAATAAAAGCGGTTTATTAAATTATAATAAAATATAATTTGAGATTTAATACTTAAATATTACTAATTCTTAGCCCTGTGTAAGACAAATACTGTTTTTATAGTAAGCACAGATATCAAGTGTTAGCAAAGGGGAGCAGCAGAGCCCTATCAGTTAGTATGAATTTGAGACAGAATGACTCAAAGCACTCCTGTGTTACACGGGGGCAGGGTTCACCTGCTGGTCTTTTCATTCATTCAAATTTTCTCTTTTAAAAATCTCTACTCAATCCCTGGCTGGTGTAGCTCAGTGGACTGAGGGCGGGCCTACAAATCAAAGGGTAGCTGGTTTGATTCCCAACCAGGGCACATGCCTGGGTTGCAGGCATCGTCTCCAGTAGGAGGCGCACGAGAGGCAACCACACATTGTTGTTTCCTCTTTCTCCCTCCTTCCCCTCTCTCTAAAAGTAAATAAATAAAATCTAAAAAATAAAAATAAATAAAAATCTCTACTCAAGCAACACCTCATTTCCCCAAGTCCAAATTCTGCCTATGTGAACTGGGCGCTATCTCCAGCTCCTTCTAGACTTTTCCAAACCAGGATCTTCTTTGAGGAAATTTCCAGTAAGAGATGTGATACTTCAGTGGTGCCTACTATATATAACACAATGGAAGCAACTAATCTCAGAAGCTGCCAAAATACAGTAAGAAGGCTTACTCACCATTGCTGGGTAAAAGAGGATAAAAACAGCTGATCCCAGGAAGCCTGTTGGTCCCAGAATAATTACATTATAAATCATGCCCAGGATAGCAACTATGGGTCCTCCAGCCAACAAGCTGCCAACGGCGGCGGCCTCGAACATTCTCTGCCCGTCGTTGGAGCACAGGTTGACGAGCTAGGAAACACAAAGAACAGTGAGAGGACCCTGTGAGGACAAGAGCCACTGTGTCAAGAGGAGGAAAAAGGACAAAGCAGGAATCTAAAGGAAAGAAAGAGCTTGGCCTGGGAGGCCTTCTCTTTGTCCTGAAGCAAAGACCCCTTACTCACCTCTCCCACAGACTTCTCCTTAATGTTCTTTAACTTAAGGATCTTCTTAAACGCCATGGTGAGGATGGCCCCCCGCAAGCGAATGCCAGTTCGGTAATTCAATGCCCAAGTCAGTGCAAGCGACCAAGAGCGCACGATTTCTGTCAGGAGGAGGCCCAGGACTAACAGCAAGCTGTACTTGAGATTAGAATCTGTGCCCTGGGAGTACTCCAAGAGGTGCTTCACCACGAAGGCCTACAGGGAGAAACACACACCGCCGTCAGCATCTGCACAGCACCCACACACCACGCAGCAGCTTTATGTTAAGTTAGAAAGAGGAGGCAGCTCCACTGTTCAGTGATAAGTGGACAAGCAGGGAGAAACCTCCTTGGAAGGCAATCTGCCTGCAGTCATTTACTGAACGCGTCTTGCAGGAGGTAGTTCCGATTTGAAACGTTCTTCCTTAAGGACACCACCACAACCGATACTCTTTCTAATGTAACATAAACCTGTCCATCAGCTGAAATTAATTCTACACACATGGTCATTAAAAAAAGTATGTATTTGACTTTAGTCCAGCAACTCCACACATTGACACATTTCTTTAAATGAAATTATGAACCTTTTTTGGATCGTTTCAAGCGTGCTTATTTGATAAAAAGGAACAGTGTACCTACAGTTGGACTGGGGAAGAGTGAGAAGTGCATTTGCAAAACATTCCTGAAAATAAACATCAGCAGTTTAATAGCACAGAAGGGAGCAAACAAAGCAGACTTTCACAAATCCAGAGACCCTCCCGTGGGCCCTCCCCACTCCCCGCTCCCTCCCAAAAACAAAAACATGTTACCTCAGGTAGCATATGTCTAACACCACCTGCAGTGAGGAAGGCAGCAGCCCCCAAGAACCGCCGCGTGCCACCTCCAGCTCTGAGGTCCTGCAACGCCGGAGCACACACTCATACGAGGCACATTCAGCAACAGGATTAAATACCAGCAAGTGGGAGGTAATGTACTTTTATTGAAAATGAAAAAAAAAAAGTACCATCTTCAAAGAGCATCTCACAGACACTGTACAACAGGAGGAGCATTGCAGTAACATACATGGGAACATACAGAGTCAAGTTATACAAGGCTAGCCATCTAACAGGTCATCTGGCCTCCGCCCGCCGGATTAGCTACACACAGTGGAAATACAGAACAGAGCCAGCATCTGTTTCCAGAGTCCGGAGGAGTACAGCAAGCTGACAGCACTTAATCGGTTAGGGCTCCTGACGCTGCAGTGAAGCTGCAATGGAGGAGACTCTCCCGGAATAAAGACCTTGCTGCTAAGGAAAGAGAATTAAAAAACAAAACAAACAAAACAAAAAAACCCCAAACCCAAAACTCCCCAAAGCAGTAACTCCACTTAATATTGCTGGCGCTATTGGGTCACTAGATTGTGAGCAATGACTGACTTCTGCTCAGGACAGAAGACAAAAATCTAGGCCTCGAGGAAAAACGGGTGGCATCCTTCAGTCTTTCCAAGTCCCAGCAACTAAAATGGGTCTTGCCAAAAATGAAACAAAACAAACCAGAGCAAAAGAAAGCCAAACCAATCTCCCACCCAGAAGGAAGAAAAAAAAATTAAAGAGAAACCCATCCACCCATCTACCCCGGAACCTTCTAGCAGAGGGCACTGGAGCTGGAAGCCAGCTCTGAATGACAGACAAAAATGGAGGCCAAACACAAGTGTCCTGAGGCAGCTAACGCTGAATTCCAGGACCCAGACTTGCTCTGGGTGAGCTGGGATTTCTCACTTCTCCCAGAGGAGGTTGATACCAGATGCCCACTAGACCCTAGGAGATCCCCACCCGTCAGAGGGATGTCAGTCTCTGTAAACAACCTGATCACGTCAACAGGAGATTGCAGCTGCCAAGAACTATCGTATTCCACCTTTCCCCTCCCTCGGATTTTTAGGTTTATATCCATTGTTTGGGTCACCACTGCATACGGCTGGGTTGTTGGTTTACTAGCAAGAAGATTGGCGTCTTTTCCAGTATGCAATCCAAAATGCAGAACTGAGTCACTGAGTGGCAGGGTCGAAACCCCATTTTCCTCACGTGAAGCGACTCAGTAAGATGGCGGTGCAGTAAAGCATTTTCTCACACACCTCGGCACTGACGGAACAGTCTCCAAAGGAAGGCGTGAAAGGACAGCAGGATGAAGTTGGGGGTTCTTTCTCTCCCACACCTTTAGAGTGCCATGTTTCGGCACGGTAATAGCGCGACTACCTCCCACAGGGGAGGAGCCGGGGAAGGTAAAAGACATAATGAACGCTTACACTATGCAAAACTTTCAAAGGGGGAGGGGGGAAAAAGAGGAAACAGCAGATTAAAGAATTTCCAACACAGAGGGTTTTTAAAAAAACAATTACATTTCAAACCATTTTGTATGGGGTAAAGAGAGAAAAAAAAAAGGTTTTCATGGCAAATCCAAACAAAATTTAGTTTTAAAAAGCTACAAATATATCACGTCAATTTAAACAAACTGGGAGAAAACTTGAGATGGTCAGCATAGCTGTCTGGCTGTGGAAAACATTCCCAGTGAATAAACATTACCTTACCTGAACTCTTGGCGAGAGATTCTGCCCAGCTTGACTCTCTCATTCTGACCGCAGAATACAGCCAATCCTGAAAATTCTAAAGAACAGCTTCTGTCACTGGTTCCACTACAGAGAGACTCCCCCCAAGTCCAGATTCTGACAGCACCAAGCAAGCTGCAGCTGGAGAGAGGTTGGAAGGGTGGGAAACTTACCTCTCTAGAGGCTTTTCACTGTCCTTTCCCCCAAAGGCCCTCGGGCTGAGTTAGCATTCACCAAGAGATATAGCACTGCAGGAGGCAGCCTTCTCTTGCAGATCTACAGGGCGGATGCTAATTCTTTACACACACATCATAGGTCAGGCCTGGTCTTTTAAAACTGTTTTAATCCAAGAAGGCCACAGATCATCTCTGTAAATTCAGCAATTTGGCCCCTCGTCTTAGGTCAGGACCACACCCTTACAGATGCTGGTATTCCATTAACGTGATGGTGACCCTTGGATACCCTGCACAGAGTGCCGGTCCACTGGCGTCACTGACTCCTTGGATCATCCTGATCAGAAATGTCCAGCCCTGGCTGGCCGGCAGTTGAAAACAAAACACAACCACCTGACTGGGTTGCATCTGCTCTGCATATGGCTACCAAGGTTCAGTGAGGCCTGAGGGGAGATAAGAAACATGCCATATTCGGGGAGTGGGTTCTTACGTGGATTTCTGTAAGAGCAGACTAAGCCAGTTTGGAAGTTGTGCCACATTTGCAAATGTGCAGAAATCTAAATGGGGTGTTCCTCGAAGGGATTTAAGTCCACAGACAGAAGGTATGCTCATTGCTAGTACCAATCTCGAGACCAGCCTGATTGCTCAATTTCCAATTGGAAAGGAATCAATTAGAATCGGAGCTCCAAAAAAGACGTTTTGCATTCTTTACAATTTTAAATGATTTTATCAACTAGAGAGGCTGTGGACGGCCACTGCTTTGTCAACTGTTCTAGGATGCATCTCGTGAACTCCTACAGGCCTCAAGGTGCTCTTCCCCAAGCGCGGAGAGAAGAAAAAGCATGCTGCTGTTTTCCTATTAAAGGAAGACTCTCTCAGCTTTCCCTGGTATGTAGAAGAATTTACTGAAGATTAGTATTTCAGTGAGCGGTGCCTTGAGAGAGAGATTAAGGAATACACACACAGATGCTCAGCAGAGTGACTGCAGGCCCCCAAGTAAACATGCATAGGTAATTTTTTCCCAGGTGAAAAATTAAAATCCCAACAATCTATGGAGTAAGTTTTTTTTTTTTTGGTGAGGGGAGCCATAGAAGTTCTTGCATTGTCCAAATGTAATCAAAAAGCCTGTGCAGTGTGCTACCCGGTGGATAGAATTCCATGAGGGATCAGAGCAGCCACCAGCCCTGTAGTGAAACAATGACAGAAGCTCTTCTTGGGGGAAGCTGGCCCTATGAAAACGTTTGCCATTTTGGTCAATAACATAATATTCAGTTACATGGTCCCTCTTACTTAAAACTTACACAAAAATGTGTTAGTTGGTCGATCAATGTAGAAACCCAATAACAGAAAAGTAGTTTTTCTGCTTCAGAAAAAGAGATCAAATCTTTTTTAAAAGGCATCAAACATTTAAAAAAACAGCAGAAAAATTGTAAATTAGTTTTGCCTAATCACTATGCATCTTAGGTACATACTTACCAAAACCATGAACCTCCAGCTTACCCACACACGGAAAATGCACAGTATAGTAGCAGCGCTACTGCTTCGATGCCTCAAGGCAAATATGTAGAGAATAGATTTAATCAAAGTCTCAAGGGTAAGGCAGCACAGCAGGTGTAAAAACAGGTGTCCAGAAAACAGGGTGCAGGTCACGCTTACCTACTCTGCTCCAGCACACACTAGGAAAAAACCATGGCTGCCACCCTGACACTTGCCACACAGTTTACACTATAGACCAAACTGAAAATGGACTCCGGGTTAGACACTAAAAACCTCAACAGTCCTCTAGTGTCCTCGGGACTCATCTGCCATAGAACCGTCAGACAGGTGACAATGCTGCCTCCAGGTAGCTGGTGGACCACCAGCACTAGCTCCACAGCTTATGCCATGCAAGACTCCGCTCGCCCACTCACAGCACTGAGAGACACACCTTCCCAAACCGAGACTGTCATCTCATGTCAACACACAGCAAAGGAGCACAGTCCTGCCCAGAGCCAGAATCACTCAGTTTCACCCCCGCCCCAAGACAGCAAGCCTGTTCCACTTCTTATCTGGCAACACAGGCCCCACATCCTTCCAGCTGCTGACCAGCCGCCACTCACTCCAAAATCAATTGTTCCCTTTCCTCAGACCTGGAGGCATCTCTAAGGCTGCTAACTAGCCCAAAGGTGAGCGCAACCCCTGCAACAGAACAAGTGTTAGAGCTGGCCATGGCTGGGCCCCTGGAGACTGTCAGAAAGGATGGTTAGAACTTACTGGTCCACTGAAGCCAGCCAGCTGCGTGATCATCAGGCACACGATGGAGAGGATGAGCCTGGTGCGGCAGAAGATCCACACAACCCTTCGGAGGGAAGCAGCTTCTGGCCCAACTTCATTCAGCTCTTCTTGCCACAGTCTCTCTAGTCTTAACAAGGGCACATGTCCTCCGTTACACATCTCCCCAGGGAACATACACACCCTAGCTTCCCTCCTGCCATCACTTTTTGTCTCCAGGCTTTGACACCACGCACACAAGTCTTTCCTTTGAAATTATGTTACATAGCATTTGCCTTCAGGGGAGAAAACAAAAACAAAAAACCCATCCTGGGTGACTACACATTTACTCTGCATAGGGAGCCTCTCAGGATACAGAAAGTAATGAGAACAAAAGTCTTTCCTTCCACCCCGAAAGATTATCCATCCCTGCATAGAATTTCTGGATAAGAACTTCATTTCTCAAGGGTCCCCAACCCTCTCTGAAGGGCCCCGTTGTAAAACGTAAAGGTGTAAACTAGATTTTAATCATGACAATGAGCTACCACAAAAATGTATTCTGTCACAAGGCGGCAACATAACCTCCCTGTAGACTCAGGAAGAGAAGCGGGGCTGAGAGAGAGAGAGAAAGCCCGTGGTTAAACAGGAGTAAAGGTGAAATAGGAGATAAAGCAGAAGAGCAAAGAGAAAGTCATCCCAGGCTCCCCTCCCTCCGTCGGCTAGCTCAGATCCTGAAACGACACAGAGCCGAGGACTCCACACTGCCGCACCCACACTCCTAGCTCAGGCCCTACGTATCCCGTGGGTGGGTCGCTAGAGTGGACCGGACATGCCTACCTTCTGCAGTTCACGTCGGAAGACTCGTACTTGGACAAAGACCAGACATCCTCCATGGAGAGCTCCCTCTTCTTGTGGGCCAGGCGGGCCAGGGGAGAAAGCCAAGAAAAAGTCATACAGGAGAAGAGCCCAGCATTATCCACTGGGTGCTGGTGTCTAAGGAAAGAACACCCAAAGCACAAAACCGTCAATACACACCAAGGCACCAGCCGGCGTTTATAACACCATCTAGTAAATGGAGCTCCTGACTAAAATCCAGGCTCCCCAAATGGCACGATCTTAGCCTGCATCGCCAACACCCCTTTTGGGGCTTCGCAGAGAAGTCATTAAGCAGAAGAGTCTCTTACTTAGACGTGGTCCGAATGGGCTTCAGAGCACTTAAGCTGTGGTGGTACTTCCCCTTCGGATGGTCCTCATCCAGGATTCTGAGCTGAGAATGCGTACAGACATCCAAGGAAAGGCCCTCCGCTCGGGCTGCTGTTTCCAAGGCGTCTTGGCATTCCAACTGTTTGGACAGAGAGGGAGAGAAGACATCAGAACAAATCTACCTGACACGGAGGCCCTAACTGCAAGCCAGGTTCATCTTAACTGAGAAATTCCAAAGGTTCGGGGGGCTAAATGTCAACTTGGGTGGTACGAACTCGCTAAGGAACATTAAACCAGACACCTAAAACTTCTAAACTAATTGACTTCATTTTTTTTAAAACATTTTCAGGTTCAGAAACATTGAGCAGAAAGTACAGAGAGTTCCCACGCACCTTCTCATCTGCCCTCTCTGCTCCCCATCCACTTCCCATTATAAACACTTAGCACTATTGTGGAACGCCTGCTACTGATGAGCCAATATTGACATATTACTCTGAACTGAAGTCCATAGTTTACATTAGAATTCACTCTTTGTGTTGTACATTCTAAAATGTGTATTTTGTCCCCCAAATGTTTTATCTTTCATTTCCCAACATGGACTGAGAGTCGATTACTCTACTAACTGCAAATTCTTTTACCCATTTTCTTTGACAAAAAATTCGAAATCACCCCCAATTAAACAGCCCTGTCATGCAGAAAGAGTCAGCATGTGCACAGGCCTTCTGTCTTTCCTTTCATCAGCAACAGGGAAGGCAGAACAGCTAAAGAGCTCTGATATCAGATTTCTGCACCATGAAGCAGGGGGTCTCATGAGTTGAAATACAAAGTTATACATATTTGCTATAAAGCTCATACATATCAGTTAATCAGGTGAACAAAAACGCATGTAATTCAATGTCTGACTCTGGCAGAAGAGTCTGGGCCAAGAACCAGGACACATCTGTCCCCACTTGCTGTAACAGTAACTCCAAGTGTACGCCTCCCTGTCCCCAAAGCAGAAGTATTTTTCCTCAAGAAGGATAATGAGTCCATCACCCTTTTCTCACACCGTCACAAATACTTCCAGCAATTACTGTGAAATAGAAAGAACAGAGCCCCGAACTGAGAAAGCGTTAAGAGCTATAGCACCTAACACACTGCGTGCCTGGCACGAAGTAGAGTCTCTATTGTTCCCTCCCCGCTTTTCCACACAGAACAAACGTCAGCGGAACAGAAAGAGCAGATTTCACGCGTGGGGCCCCCAGTCGGCATGGGTGCCTAGGTGCACTGCTCTTCAAACACAACAGCTTCGGTTCACAGGCCCGGCACTGCTGTCCAGGATCAGGAAACTGCACAGTCCAGGCAAAAGGGAAGCACACTTTTTTCCTTTCATCAAAGGCAAGGCAGACCAGTTTCAAGAGAATAACAACACAACGACAAGTGAGTCAACACTGAATTCAAAGAATTAAGTCCTACAAAGTCCTTTGGCATACCGTGAACACTTATTTAGTGGTTAGGGACTGTGACACCTAATAATGAACTAAGTAAAGGCTGCTGAGATTCAAACACACAAAGGTTGTGTGTTTGTTTTAAGCCTTTAGGCTGCCTATAACCACAAGGGGAAGAAAAGAAAACCTTTGGATTGATAAAAAAGAAAGTTACACTAAAAATACAAACACACCTATCATACGAAAGTAGAAACTGGGAGTATGTACGAAGTAAGAACAGACTATTACAAGGACCACCCTTATCGGATATCCAAAGCTTCAAAAGAAGAAAACAATGAAGGCAATACCACCTCACGTGCGCGCTGGGTAGCTGCCAAATTGGACCATGTGCTGGGCCATAAAGCAAACCTGAACCAAAGACTGACATAACACAATGCACAGTCTCTGATCACTCGGGAACTCAGAAGTAGAGATTCTGAGAAGGAATCTCAGAAGGAAAATCTCTCAATATTTTGGAAGGAAATAAACAGAAGGAAAATCTCCCAATATTCAGAAATTATGCAGCACACCTTCAAATAATATGCATTAAAGAAGACATCAAATGGAAATTAGTAAACAGTCTGAGGCAAATGGTTAAGAAAAAATGATAACGCATCAAGCTTTATGGGATGCTGCTAACGTGAAGGTGGAGTGAGGCTGTGAGTGCCTTAAAAGCGTGTATTAGAAAGGAAGAGTGAGAAGTCACCGCTCCAGGCTAGGGCCTGGCAGCACTGCCTACAATGGGCCAGACTGCAAATGTTTTAGGCTTTGGGGACCAAGAGGTGCAACTGAGGATATTATGTAGCTACTTACATTACAAAAGAAATGTCCACAAAATGTTTACTGATGAAATTCAAAATATAATAATAACAGTACAATTTTTCTGTAATACAGTCTACTCACAGAGTAACATTTCACTTAATTAGAGTTTAAAATGGTTTCCCTTTTCATCAAAATCAATATGAAATCTTAATCTGCTCATGCTGACTTGTAGTAAGATTTTACAATTTCCTCTTTGAAAATGTCTTTTCACCCAGACAGGTCCTGCCAAACACTGAAAAGCAATCCATGAGTGTGTGACTTTGATTGGGCATGTTTACCTCTTGGACGGCACTATAGAACTCCATTAGATCTTTCTCTTGACGGCTGCCTTTTGTATGACATTCCCTTGCAGCTGACACTGCATTGCATTCTAACTGAAAGTTGGTGGCAGCTACTGAATGACTGAATGAGATGGATTTTTTAAATTGTGGCAAAATATATATAACATAAAATTTGCTGTTTTTACCACTTTAAGCGTAAAATTCAGGGGCATTAGCTATATTCACAATGTTGTACAACCATCATCACTATTTATTTCCAAAATAATATGGAAATTTCCTTTATACTTCATGGAGTACACGAAGTAATCTAAGCTGTAACTTAAATTACAGAACGGTAATTTAAGCTCAGATTTATATATTGCATATATATAAATCTCCACTACAAATTTGCAAGGGAATGGAGATCTCAATTCTGGTTTTACCATTCAAAAGCACGTGAGGTACACAGGGTGGCGGGACATTACTTACGCTTCAAGCATTAGCTGTCACAGAAATTCATCACAGCACCATTTACATTCCCACTAGCAACATATGGGAGACCCAGCTTCTCCACATCCTCATCATCACATGTGACTGTCATTCTTTTATAGTTTAGCTATTTTAAAAGGTGTAGCTCAATCTCTCATTATTTTTTAAAAAATATATTTTATTGATTATGCTATTACAGTTGTCCCATTTACCCCCTTCACTCCCCTCCACCCTGCACACCCCCTCCCACCCACATTCCCCCCGTTTTAGTTCATGTCCATGTGTTATAAGTTCTTTGTCTTCTACATTTCCCACACTATTCTTGCCCTCCCCCTGTCTATTTTCTACCTGCCATCTATGCTACTTATTCTCTGTACCTTTTCCCCCTCTCTCCTCCTCCCACTCCCCTGTTGCTAACCCTCATGTAATCTCCATTTCTGTGGTTCTGTTCCTGTTCTAGTTGTTTGCTTAGTTTGTTTTTGTCTTTGTTTTAGGTGTGGCTGTTGATAACTGTGAGTTTGCTGCCATCTTACTTGTACTTGTTTTTTACTTCTTTTTTCTTAGATAAGTACCTTTAACATTTCCTATTATAAGGGCTTGGTGATGATGAACTCCTTGAACTTGACCTTATCTGAGAAGCACTGCATCTGCCCTTCCATTCTAAAAGCTTTGCTGGATAGAGCAATCTTGGATGTAAGCCCTTGCCTTTCATGACTTCAAATACTTCTTTCCAGCCCCTTCTTGCCTGCAAGGTTTCTTTTGAGAAATCAGCTGATAGCCTGATGGGCACTCCTTTGTAAATATAACTCATTTTCCCTTGCTGCTTTTAAGATTCTCTCCTTATCTTTCATCTTTGGTGATGTAATTACGATGTGTCCTGGTGTATTCCTCCTTGGGTCCACCTTCTTTGGGACTCTGAGCTTCCTGGACTTCCTGGAAGTCTATTTCCTTTGCCAGATTAGGGAAGTTCTCCTTTATTATTTGTTCAAATGACTTTTCAACTTGTTACTCTTCCTCTTCTCCTTCTGGTACCCCTATAATTCGGATGTTGGAATGCTGAAAGATGTCCTGGAGGTTACTAAGACCCTCCTCATTTTTTTTGAATTCTTGTTTCTTCATTCTTTCTTGATTGGATGTTTCTTTCTTCCTTCTGGTCCACTCCATTGATCTGAGTCCCAGTTTCCTTCCCATCACTATTAGTTCCCTGTACATTTTTCTTTATTTCACTTAGTGTAGCCTTCATTTATTCATCTAATTTGCAACCAAATTCAACCAATTCTGTGAGCATCTTGATTACCAGTATTTTGAACTGTGCATCTGATAGGTTGGCTATCTCTTCATTGCTTAGTTGTATTTTTTCTGGAGACTTCATCTACTTTTTCTTTTGGGCCATTTTTTTCTGTCTTGACCCACCTGTTACATAGTGAGGGGCGGAGCCTTAGGTGTTCGCCAGGGCAGGGCAACCCATGTATGTGGGTTGTGGTGCTGTATGTGGGGGAGAGGTCTGAGAGGGAACAATGGTGCTTGCTTGGCTCTCTGCCAGATTTCAGTCACTTCCCCCACTTCCCACAAGCAAAGTGGGCCCCTCTGGTGCTGATTCCTGTGTGGGTGGGCTTGTATACATTCTAGGACCCTGTGGGTCTCTCCAACGAACTCTCCTGTGAGGCTGGGAGTCTCTCATGGCACCTCAACCCCACAGATGTTTTCAATCGGTGATTTGAGGCTTTATTTCTCCGTGCAGGAGCCCTGGGTTGCATCATCTGTCTTGCTCCCCATTTTTGCCTGGTTTATCTGCACGTGAATGTGAGACCGCCCAGTCTGCCAGCTGCACTGCACACCATAGTGCCCCCCCACCCCCACCCCCTGCAATCCACTGCCTCACTGGGTCCACCAGCCGCTGCTTTGCCGTGAGTCCTCTCTGCCCGGCTGCCCATTCTCCACTCCTCCTACCGGTCTGGATGAATTTGTCTTCAACTCCTTGGTTGTTGGACTTCCATACAGTTTAATTTTCTGTCAGTGCTGGGTTGTTGTTTTTTTTTAATTGTTGTCCTTATTTTGGTTGTGTGAGGAGGCACAGTGTGTCTACCTATGTCTTCATCTTGACAGAAGTCTCATCATGATCTTAATTTGCACTACCCTAATGGTTGATGATGTTTAACATCTTTTCCTGTTTACTTGCCACCTATGCATCCTTTTTGGAGAAGTATGTGCCCCAGTCTCTTGCCTATTTTCTAAGTGGATTCTTTTCTTAGTGTTGAGCTTAGAAAGTTATTTTCTATTATGTATTCAAGTCGTTTTTCAGATGATTTGCAAATACATTCTCTCATTTAATGGCACACATTTACCTTCTTAACTGGGCCATTCAGAGAGCAACAATTACATTTCGATCAAGTGTAACTTACTGATTTTTTTTCTTTTAGGGATTGTGCTTCTAGTGTCACGTCTAAGAACTCTTCATCTAACCCTGGGTTGTGGGCCTTTACTCCCGATTTTTTTTCCTAAAAGTTTTATAGTTTTACATTTAGATCTACGATTCGCCTTGAGTTAATTTTGTATAAGGTGTGAGATTTAGGTAAAGTTTCCTGTTTCTTCCTTTCTTTCTTTGCCTATAGATGCCTCTTCGTTCCAACACCATCTGTTGAAGACTGTCTTCCCTCCCTCAAATTGCTTTTCTCCCACGTATAAACCAGGTGACCAGCCCTGCGTGGGTCTGCGTGGGTCTGCGTGCGTGCGCCGCTCCGCTGGTCCCCTCGCCGACCCTCCGCTGCTCCTTCGCCAACCCTCCGCTGCTCCCACCAACCTCGCTCCTCCAGCAGCACAGGAAGTCTCAGAACAGGGAGGATGAGTTCTCCAACTTCCTTCTTCCTTTCAAAAACTGCTTCAGTTATCCTCGTCCTTTTGCCTTTCCAGAAGAACCGAGTTCAAGAGTTGGAGGGTTTTATAGACATCTTTTGACATTACCGCATCACAAAAAGAACAGTCGGTATGCCATCCCTTAGTATTCTTGTGTAAGAATGACATAGTAGGATTAAGAGAAAATGAAAATCTTCACATCTTGATTCACTCTTTCAACAAACAGTTATTGAGCATCTACGTGAAAGACTGTTCCAGATGCTAGGAATAAGAATATGGCCATTTCTATTTATTTAGTACACTAATTTCATTTTCTTCATCTCCAAAATGCCTAGTTACAATTTTCATCGAAACCTATGAAAAATAACCCTGGCTGGTGTAGCTCAGTGGACTGGGTGGGCCTGTGAACCACATGATCGCGGTTTGATTCCCAGTCAGGGCACATGCCTGGGTAGCAGGCTAGTTCCCAGCAGGGGACTCATGAGAGGCAACCATACATTGATATTTCTCTCCTCTCCTTTTCTTCCCCTCTAAAGATAAATAAATAAAATCTTTTTAAAAAACCTATGAAAAATAGAACCAGAGCATGGAAGCAGGGAACAGACTGACAAGGACCAGAGAGGAGGGGGGAGGGGGATACGGGGGAAAAGAGGGGCAGGGACTAGTCAAGTAACATGTATGAAGGACCCATGGACATGGACAACAGGGTGGGGACTATGGGAGGCAGGGTGGGCAGGGCATGGGAAAGCAACATGGGAAAATAGGGACAACTGTAATAAAACAATAAAAAAATTAAAAAAATAAAATACCCCCTGTTGTACAATTACAGAAAGGAAAAAAACCCTATGCACAAAGATTGCTGGCAGTCTGCCACGAGCAAGAGGTTGCTGGAAAGGTGCCCAGCCACGCAGTAACGCAGGGGAGGTGCCTGAGCTCACGAGGAGCCCACGGCGAGGCCCACCAGCCAGCTGTTTATAAGTCCTTGACCTGGAGATATCACCAGTTACAAATAAGGACATGGAGGCTGAAGACAGAGGCTTGTCAGAGGCCCTGGATGTGCAGGGAAGGGCTGGGGCCTCACAGAGCAACCGTGCTGCACATGTGCAGGGATGCCAACAGGTTCTGACTTAATTTTCCCTACAGGAGACCCCACAATGCTCCGTGTGCACCCAGAGATCTGAAACCCTCTGGCACACTGGGGGAACAAAGCAAAAGCAAGGGCACCCAGCAGGACAGAGGTGCATATGTCAGGGCTCCCAGTCATTCCGACCCTGGGCTCTGCACCTGGCCACCTTCCCTGGAAACAACCCCCCCAGACACCAAGGCTCTGACCCCCAGGCTGCCTCCCCAGCCCCAGTGATGCCCCTCGATGTAGCTTAGAAACAATGTGGGATGACACAAAACTCAAATGAGCCTCAACAGAAGCAAAGCCCCCCCCCCCCCCCCCGGTGAGGCTCCTGAGGCTTCTCCTAGAACAAACACACCCCAGGCTCACCTGAGGAGTTCCCACCAAGCTCCAGCAATAGTGGAGATGGCTCACAGGACCCTGCTCAGGACTGGACCCACTCAGAGAAGGTCATCCCAAAGAGGAGGACAGCTGTGAGCAGAATGCCGTGGTGGACCTGCTAGCTCCAATGCCACCTGCCCAGGTCCCAGCCGCCACGAACATTTTGGTCACAAGGCAAGGGGATACCCTTCTGCCCAGATTTCTCAGGTACTTCCTTCTTTAGAGACACCCCAGGTACAGAACACCTGCACACAATCCCCTACAGGTGTCATATTATTTATCTTGCTGGTGTGTGTGGGGGTGTTTAACATAAAACTCCCAGCATTAGAAAATCAACTAGAGATGGAAACACATGTGAACTATGACCCCTGGGCAGAAGTACCAGCTAGAAGGACTCAGGGTCCCTGGCAGCAAACGTCCTGTGGTAGTTCTGCCAGCCTGGGCACTGCAGATAGGACACTTGCCAGGGGTTCACACCTGAGCCCTCACCACCAGCTGTCTCCACAGCCACCTCCCTGCTGGCTCCCAGGTGGCCTCTGCTCCCTCCCTGCACTTGGCCCTGCTGGCAGATCCAGGGCAGAGTCCTCCCCTCTGGAGCCCAAGGGCAGGCCTGCAGCCTCTCTGCTCCCTCACCCCCTCCTCCTGAGGACCACTTCCTACCCAGTGCTGCCTGAATCTCCTGTTTTAAAAAACCTAACTAAGTCTATCTATTGGCAATGAGAGGCTGGCTCAGCTCATCCTTCCAGAATCCTCTCCACCCACCCAAACCTAACTTGTAAAACCAGGCCAAGGTCTTGGGGGCCCAAGTTCTAAGGAAACCAAATCTATCAGAACACAACAGTGTGAGAGACACTAGGTGCACCCCCAACTTGGATTATGCCAGCTAGCTAGAGCGCATCCCAACACACACAGCGACGGCACGTGAACTCTGGAGCACTGTTCTCCAGGCTTGAAGGCATCCAGTTTCTTGCAAGAAACCTCAGTGGCTGCCTACGAAGCTGTCCACCTCCCCCAGGGCATGGGCGGAAACTCACTCTCCGGGGCCTGTTCTAAGACAGGCCAGGGGCTCTAGGTGGAGCATGAAGAGGTAGCCAGGGAAGCAAGGGAGACTGAAGGACAGCTCACACACAAGGGTCTCGCTGTGGGCACCATGAGGTTTGCAGTGAGCAAGTGAGTACATAGTTTCCAAAGTCCAAGTCACAAGTAGGTGACTAGAACACTAGAAATAGTAAACAAACTATTTCTACTTAATTGCAAAACTGCACTTCCTGATTGTTTTTAAACCAAAGATGAGCAGATACTAGAAAACATACATTACAGACTGGTATTTGAACATAAGATAAAAGCAGGTTTATACTACTCTCATCTGTACCCACAGACGTCTCGCACTTCCGACGATTCGGTTGGATGCCTCATTTCTCTTCCTCACTAGGCTTCCTAAAAAAGCTTCGCGTGGCAAGCATGCCAAGGGGAATAAAGGGTGCCTGTTTAAAGGTAAAAATAAATTTCTCCTACCACATTAACATTCCGTAAAGTGAGTTATCAACATTCTAAGGTTGAATGAATTAAAAATGGATATGAACCAAGAGAGAAGATTTAATACCTTCAAGCTATAAGGGCTTACTATAGGAAGGCACAAATAACATGACAGTTCAGTCACGGTCCACCCCGATGGGGGTTTCTGTAGACCTGCATTGTTGGAAACGCCCTGCAGATTAAACACGTTGCTTCCTTCACTCACAGAACCATGCGTTCAATCTGTGAGGAGGAACTAAGCACCTAACCAGGACTAGAGCTGCCAAAGCTATGAAATACCTGACAATCACATTTGTTTTACCATAGGGATCTGTATATCCCTGAAGACCTATTCTAGGATGTAATAACTGAGGAGTAAATAAGACCTGAACTTACTTATGATCAGAGGATGTCTGAGACTGAGATGCCAGGGGGACCCATCTACAGGGACCCTGCCCATGGCCCTGAAGTCAACTGTTTGAAGAAACTGGCTCCTAAGGATGATAGGTGAGGAATTTTTTTTTTTAAGATTTTATTTATTTATTCAATATATGGTTTATTCAATATATGGAAACATCAATGTATGGTTGCCTTTGGTGTGTCCCCTGCTGGGAGTTGGCCTGCAGGGAACTGGCCTGCAACCCAGGCATGTGCCCTGACTGGGAACCGAACCTCGATCCTCTGTAGGTGAGGAATTTTTGAAGGATGTCCATATTCAAGCAGAGAATCAAAGAAACTCAACTAAAAGAATTATAAACTGACTGCCATGGCTATACTTAGCAAAAATTATTTTTAAAAGGTATTAAAACTCAAATCTGAAAGGAACTAAGGCAGTGGAAAAAATCAGAATATGTGAAATTCCTCAAATAAAAACTTACTGATTTTAAAAAATTGTGCCTATGTCACATACAATAAAGAAAGCAAAACACTTTACACTTTTTGCAGAAAAATAACATGACAGGGTAGGGAAATGGGAGTCAGAGACTATTTGGGGGAACCAATAAATACCAGATTGGAGAGGAACTAATTGACACCCAAGTTTCACACTGCATGTAAGTCCATCTGAAATTAACCCCCAAAAGTTACATAAAAATCATAAAATAAATGGGACAGAGAAAATTAAATGGCATAATCAGTCCAACTATGGAAGGGAGATCGCCTCCATTTTTCCCCAAAGCCAGAAACTATTAAAGGTAAAATGGATAGGTTTAAATAGGAAGAGGAATACTTTTTGCATAATGAAATTAGCATTAGGGGGAGAAGAAATAAAGTAGTGACCAGGTAACTAAGGTATTTTAAATAGTGTTATAATCTGTCATTCAACAAATATCTATTGAGGGTTCCGTACCAGGCACTGCTCTCGGTCCTGGGGAGGCAGGAGTAAACAGACCCACACCTCAAAATCACCGTCCTCACACTGGTCACATCTAATATCGCCTTTTTTCTAAGTATATTTTATTGATTATGCTATTACAGTTGTCCAATTCTTTTTCTCCCCTTTATCCCCTCCCAGCCCTACACCCCCCTCCCTCCATCATCACCTCGCCCTTAGTTCATGTGCATGGGTCGTACATATAAGTTTTTTGGCTTCCACATTTCCTATACTATTCTTTTTTTTTAACATTTTACTTATTTATGTTTAGAGGGGAAGGGAAGGAGAGAAGTATCAATGTATGGTTGCCTCTCATGAGTCCCTTGCTGGGAACTGGCCTGCAACCCAGGCATGTGCCCTGACTGGGAATCAAACCACGATCCTGTGGTTCCCAGGCCCGTGCTCAATCCACTGAGCTACACCAGCCAGGGCTTCCTATACTATTCTTAACCTCTACCTGTCTATTTTGTACCTATCAATTATGCTACTTATTCCCTGTGACTTTTCCCCAGTCCTCTCCTTCCCCTCCCCCCTGATAACCCTCCATGTGATCTGCATTTCTGTAATTCTGTTCCTGTTCTAGCTGTTTGCTTAGTTTTTATCTTTGTTTTTTAGGTTCAGTTGTTGATAGTTATGAGTTTGTCATTTTACTGTTCATAGTTTTTCATCTTCTATTTCTTAGATAAGTCCCTTTAACATTTCATATAATAAGGGTTTAGTGATGACAAACTCCTTTAACTTGACCTTATGTGGAAAGCACTTTATCTGCCCTTCCAGTCTAAATGATAGCTTTGCTGGATAGAGCAATCTTGGATGTAGGTCCTTGCCTTTCACGACTTTGAATACTTCCTTCCAGCCCTTTCTTGCCTGCCAGTTCTCTTTTGAGAAATCAGCTGACAGCTTTATGGGAACTCCTTTGTAGGTAACTCTCTCCTTTTCTCTTGCTGCTTTTAAGAGTCTCTCTTTATCTGTAACCATGGATAACTTGATTATCGTGTGCCTTTGTGTGTTCCTCCTTGGGTTTATTTTCTTTGGGACTCTCTAGGCTTCCTGGACTTCCTGGAAGTCTATTTCCTTTGCCAGATTGGGAAGTTTTTCCTTTACTATTTTTTCAAATAAGTTTTCCATTTCTTGTTCTTTCTCTTTTCCCTCTGGTACCCCTATGATTTGGATGTTGGAGTGCTTAAAGTTATCCCATAGGTTCCTAAGCCTCTCATTATTTTGAATTCTTGTTTCTTCATTCGGTTCCAGTCCGATGCTTATTTCTTCCTTTTGTTCTATATCACTGATTTGAGTCTGGGTTTCCTACCCTTCACTGCTGGTTCCCTGTATATTTTGCTTTACTTCATTTTGTGTAGCTTTCACTTCTTCCCTCATTTTGCAACTGACCTCAATCAATTCTGTGAGCATCCTGATTACCAGGGTTTTGAACTCTGCATCAGATAGGTTATCTATCTCCTCATTGCTTAGCTCTTTTTCTGGAGTTTTGATCTGTTCTTTCATTTGGGCCATATTTCTTTGTTTCAGGCACCTGTAATATTGTAAGGGGGCAGAGCCTTAGGTATTCACCAGGGCAGGGCAACCCTCTTTGCTGCACCGTAGCACTGTCTGTGGAGGAGGGGTCAGGGAGGGAACAGTGCTGTTTGCCTGCTCCACTCTAGCCCTACTTTCCACCTAACTCTCCTGTGAGACTGGGACTTTCTCCTGTCATTGCAACCCGTTTTTACAGCTAGAGGTTTTCAGTCTTTAGTTTCCTGTTCAGCCAGCCCCGCCTCGCCCCATCTCCACCCCACCTCTGGTCTGGATGAATGTTTCTTGAACTCCTTGGTTGTCGGGGTTCCATGCAGTTTGATTTTCTGACAATTTTGGTTGTTTATTGTTTTTAAATGGGTTGTTATCCTTCTTTTGGTTGTGCTAGGAAGTGAAGTGTTTCTACCTACACCTCCATCTCAACTGGAACTCCTCCGGGGATTGTTCATATTCTAATATTTCTAAAAGGTCAAAATCCAGAATAATCTACTAAATTGGTTCAGAAGTTTTTCTCTCAACTTCTAAATGCAATGTAAGAAATAGAAGAAATATAAGTTATTTAAAAGAACTATAAGTTATTTAAAGAAATATGTTATTTAAAGATATAACTATATATACCTTAATAAAAATAGAGATAAATCTAATATGTGAAGAAAAAAGTCAGACAAACCTACATTATCTTAATGCTGCACCAATTTTTAATATGTTCTTAGCAGAGAGCAAACTGGTAACATGTTCTTAGCAGAGAGCAAACTGAGAATTTTAAATTCTCTGTCTCCATAACTCTACTGTATGAAGAAAATTTTTCGTAAGGAAAAAACATATAATTTAAATTGAGTGGTTTACTGGGAACTAAATGTCTAGTACAAGATTAGTGGTTAAACTACAGCTTAGTGCTGTCCAACAAAAATATAATGCAAGCCACAAACATCACTTAAATTTTTCTAGTAGTGCCATTAAGAAAGAAAAAGATACAGGTGAAATTAATTTTAATAACATATTTAACCCAGCATACAAAAAATCTTATCTTTTTAACATGTAATCAGTAAGAACTTTTTAATGAGCTGCTTTACACTCTGTTTTTCTTTCCTTGGTACTAAGTCTGCCTGGCTCACACCAGGATCACTGGGGGAATCCGGTGTGTACTTCACACACACAGCACATCTCATTCGGACCGGCCACGTTTCAAATGCCCTACAGCTGCATGTGGCTTGTGGCTACAGTATCGGACAGTGTAGCCCAGCAGTTGCCAAGTGAGGGTGATTTTGCTTGCCCAGGGCACATTTGGCAATGTTTGAAGACATTGTAGTTGTCACTACTAGTATCTAGTAGGTAGAGGTCAGCAATGCAGCTGAACATCCTGCAATGCCCAGGACAGCACCCCAAAATAAAGAGCTATCTGGCCCCAGATGTCAGCCATGCTAAGGCAGCCCTAGATAGTTAAACAGCTAGGCCAGTACCTGATGTACGCTGATCTAGGTAGGTGGATGTATTTTATGAGGCCTGTTTTTTACATTATGATGCTTTAAATAATCCTTTTTAGAAGTAACATTTTACAGACTCTCCTGAGAAGGGATGAGGATCCCCACTTCTCTTGATTTCTCTCCAGGGTCACTACATAAAGACTGAAAGCCTCTCCATGGCCAGAGGACACGGCCACAGGGACAGCAGTTGGCTCTTTCTAAGGGGGAAATACTGCTTGATCCAGGAGTTAAGAAAACGTTAAACAAGGAAATCCTAGTGCTATTTATATCTTCCCAAGGACTATATGACTAGGAGACATTGAACATTTTTTTTTCCTACTCAGGTGATGCAGACACATCAGGGTGGGGACGCTAGAGAGTTAAATGAAATAAATTTGGGTTCAGCTTGGGTTTAAACAAAGGCCAGGGAAACAGTCACACACCTGCCCCTCTAGTAAAGGAAACAAGGAACATTTGAAACATAAGCAAACAGAGATGCTTGCAAAAGAGACGTTCCCTGCTCTGTGTGTACTAACCCCATGCTCGTGACTGTGGTAACTGCCCGCACCCACCACACTGCAGGGACACCGATTACCTGGCGTGGCTCATCTCATTTTCACAGGCTGCCACAGCGCGATGTCTAATGACAAGGCAACCGTGGGCTTTCCCCCTGCGTGGAGGCCCCTGGGACAAGCTACAGGGGCCAGAAATCATCCTTCAGGCAGAGCAATCCATTCCTGACAGCGGGACAATGGCAGGGTAGCCTTCCTGAGCCTGGGGACGGAGGATTCAGCCAAGCTCTGGCGAATGCAGAGAACGACAGGCAGCAACGGGCAACCCAGAGGTGCCTCCCAGCTTCCAGGGGTTTAAAGGCTGTGCTGCCCCTCCTGTGCGGCGCGCCCCACAGACAGCCATCTCCGAGGTGCAGTCAGAACACCCGACAGCATGCTTTCCTCCCCTCTCCTTAGTGCACACAACCTGAACACAAACACAGAACCAGCAGCCTTTTCTTTTCAACCCTTCTGGCCCGGGCAAAAGCTCTTCTGTCCCATTCCCCTTGGGCGACACACTTTTAAGGGGAATTGTGCAATTTTAGGTACAGGTTCCAAGAGACTCAAAATATTAAAAACTAAATTCAAAAGAAACTAAAATTTTCTTTTAAATGAACAAAATTTAAAAAGATGAAGTCTTCCCAAGACCAGCTGACACCAGGCTTTCCCACCTCCCCTACCTGCAAATCAAGGAAACCTACCAAGGACATTTCCTCTTTCAATTCTCATCACATCTACACTCCAGCGGGTTATTTCCATTATCCTGACCATCCCTAGCTCTTCCATTAAGAACTTCCAGATGGTGGCCACTGTAGTCAAGAGGGACAGCAAAATGCTATGATGACATCCTCACGGGGAGGAAGCAGAACAGAGTAGAAGAGCCTACTCCTCCGTTAGAGAACTGGTAACCTCAGCCCTACAGCTCAGCAGCTACGAATTAACTGACACATCTCATCTGTAACTACCAGTTCACTCATCTCTGCCTGTGCTGTGTTGCACCTCATGCTGAGGACAGCTATTCATAAACCAATGGACAGAAGTGCATATCACCACCACGGTAAAACAGGTGTTTTCCCACAGTTCAGAATCTAGAATTACTCCATAATCAGCAGGAATTGGAGACCTCTTATTTGCATAAATAAGCTAACTCCCAAGGAACTTATTCAAAGTTCCTATTACATTGGGGTGTGAGATTAACTTTGTTATTACAATGATAAGGTTTCAAAGGATTACACTGAACTTGAATCCCAGAGGGGAAAACCTTACGGAAACACTTGAAGCCCCACTGATTGACGGGATAGAAAAGACTGCATCCCATGAGATCTGGGGCAGAGGTTCTGTGCGGGCTGCACAGCAGAGTCACCAGGGGAGCGTTACAACAACACGGATGCCTGAGCGCTACCCCAGAGACCAGTTTAATTGGTCTGGGATGGGGCCTTGCATCAGTATTTTTTGAAAGGTTCTTTACAAAATGCAGCCTGGGCTGAGAACCATTGATTGAGATAGTGGAATACTGTCTTTTGCATTTGACAAAATGGCTTAAGATTTTCAGGCTTTGGCTTGAAACAAAAATGCCAAAATGAAATTTATAAATAAAACTCCCTTCAGGGCCTAGTACCACGTGTGTGCTCCTGTTAAATGCTTCATAAGAGACATCAGTGGTTCCAGGATGTGACCCTCCAAGAATGAAGAACAGGCTGGAACTGCTGACAATGGTGAGAAGAAAACACAAAGTGAAAATTTGGGCAGTTTGGCTATTTTTCCACTGTGAGAATACAACATTTAAGGTAATTAAGTGCTCCACACCATACCTGCTTTAGTAAATGGAAGTTTTCGCCTACTATAATAGAGTTACGATGATACTTTGAACAGCTAATTCAAAAAGTAATCTTAACTAATTTAAACATACATAACTTCTAATTATCTAAATCAGCTAACTCCCTAAAAAGGGGGTGGGGAGGGAAAGGAGTACAAACTTAATCCTACTTATCAGTGAACTTCACTGTGGCCAGTTAACTTCACATTAGTCTGTAATTTGGATATTAACAGAGCCAACCCTTGCTACACCTTCTGCAGGCCTGGTTGCCTGTTCTGGCATTGACCTTTCCATTTCTGATTAAGAGAGAGGGGATGAATGGTGAGGCATTAAAAAGAATTTGCAGAAGGCTACCTAAAAGCAGAACCAAGATTCCACTGAAAAAGTTTTCATAGCTTCCAAGTTATCTATCTTAACAAAATAAAGACTGAGGTATTTAAAACTGCTTTAAAAAAACAGGAAGCTAGTTCCTATATCTTTTCTTCCTTTTTAACAGAAAGCTCCTTCAACTCATGCCAAAAGGCTGTATTTACTTCCCTGAAGCAGTATTTCCTAGGAAAGCGGCAGCAGCCCTGCTGCCGATGGCATAATAGAGCTCAGATCTCTACCAACCTCAGGAGACCCTCGCGCTGTCAGTTCAGTCACCGCGCAGCAGAGCCACTTGGGCTCTGCACCAATAGCAGCACTGTTGTCATCTCCACCAGGGAGCTCTGGGCTGCTATTGGAGACCAACACCTGGCACCAAGCCTGAAACCCTTATCATATGCATACCGGACCGACCGAGCTCTATACGGCTTTGTGGATGGGGGAAGTGGGGGGACCAACACACAAAAAGGCAGGTGTTCTTACTCATCCTGTCACTGTCCACAAAATGTGCTGAGTCACTGTGTACCAATTGGGAGAAAAATAATGCAGTGACTGCAAGCACTAACCCGCTTCACCCTGCCCTTCTCTTAAGTAGACTCACAGGTAATGTTCTTGACTCTGAAAACACAAGGGCATAGACAAATTCACAGGCCCTTTTTCTTATCCCTAAAGAAAAGCTTTCAGAGTCAAACTCTCTAAAAGTGCAAGGCACTAAACAAGACTACTTCATAACAACAACTATGTCTCTGGGTTGAGAGGATAATGGTGATTTATTTTTTTCTATAAGGGTCTACATTTTGCACAGTTTCTATAATGAGATCCTAATTCTTACATAACAATTCACCTTAGAATCATATTTCCTGGTAATTAAGAGATTAGATCCACATCCTGATCTCTAGGGTATAACTTCAAAATATTTCAACTCACTAATTATAAAACCCCAGCCCAGATTAAAGGGTCAGCTTCACATGAAACTAAAGGAAATGCTAAGCAGCGGTCACTGGACTTCGTGAATGTATGCTTTGTTACCTTGCCCAGAGGCAGAATATTCTAACTTGGTAGAAAGAAAACTCCACCAAAGGCACACTTTTGAGTGGAAAGGGGAAAAAAGGAGAGAAAGCAGTCATATGAGCACATGAACTTTAGCTGACTTCTGCTTATTTTCCATTCTTCCTCCTTTTCCAGATTCGACATGCTAATAAAAACCAAGTCACCCTCAGGTTTGGGAGCAGTAAGAAAACAACTACACAATAAAAAAAGCTGACAAAGCATTTTATAGTTTTATCTTGCTTTTGCTTAAATTTCAATTTAAAGCAACTAAAATCCAAACTCCTTGCCCTATTATTCAAGAACACACACACCATCTGAAACTCACCACCCTATTCCTCTACATCTACGACTTCACACTTGATGCTTAAAGCCGACCGCTCCCCGTTGGCCCTATCCACAACTCTCTGCTAGGCATGTTCTTCCTTTCTCCAAGTTCTACCTATTCCTCAAGTCTCCAGTCAATTGCTACCTCCTCCCGAAGTCCTCTGGTTTCAGAGACTGAAGCACTCTCCCCTTCTTACTAATTTCCAAAGCATCTGCCTTACAGTACTATGCACGTGTCTCTGAGCTGAAGTTTCTGTTGGAGGGCAGGCAGGCCCAGCGTCGATTCAGCTTAACCCGCAGCAGACCCACTTCATCCCCTGCTGTGCGTGCATCTCAGTGAGTGCTCAAATGTTCACTGAATTTTTTAAAAAATGAATAAGCATCACATCTTAAAATAAAGAAATAAATAAACCAGGGCTCGTGGAGTTACAGTATCTACATAGGCCAATACACGGGAGCAGTGATGAGAAAAGGAGCTGTGCCTGCAGAGCCTGCCTCAGCCCCAGTGCCGGTGTGAAGGACTGGTCTAGATGTAAATCTTCGTGCCTGCTGAAATTACGCCAGCCTAAGGCCAGCCAACACTACTACTTAGGTCAAAGAACTAGCCGCACAGAGGGCACCCCTCGTAGCGCGTCGGGATGAAACGATGTCTGCTAAGCACGGAATTGCGTGTGGCCGCAGCATTAACTAAATAGTCATAAACAAAGGTTGGTATAAAATGCATTATTTTTACCTTCATTATTTCTAAGCAGGTGTGATACATATATTTGAGGATGTGACTGATTAGAGCAATTTTCCTCAAAGGGTATTTCAAAGGAACGATGTGGCCACAAATACTAAGGAGTCGGCAGAGTCTGCCCTCTGCAACTTTGCTTACAGATTGATTAAAAAAAATCACTGGCCCATTTAAAATCAAAAGTTTTTCCTCAGCGCTTTGCTTCCAAGTTCTGGACCTCTCAAAGGCTAATGGTGGTGAGTATGACCTTGTTTTCCAATTAAGAGCCACAGATGAATTCTTATCTTTTGTTCCTTGCAGTAGTTTTGTTTTGTTTAATTTCTGAGGGATAGTAGGTACACTTGGCAACTGGGATGTTTGATCCCAGATTTCCTCTCTGTAACTACTATAGAAATGATGGTTATGATTATGTGACATGAAATTGTAATCTCTACCCTCTCTACCCAGTTACCAGCTTACATTCTTTTAAAAAAACTATATGCTTAGATAGCCATTCTGCTTCTCTACTACTTATATTATCCATTTTTATACCATCTCTGAACTAGAAATTTTTTGTCACATTGCTGATTCCCTCTATCAGCAAACTGTTAACATATAGGACAAGTTCAAGATCAATAAATCTAAGAAATTTTTGTTTTTGACATGTTAAATGCAAGAACATTCTATGTGATATGTAAACTTTTAAAAACACTTGATAGTTACGAATTCACTTTAATGTGCAGAAAAAATGGTTTCATAAGCCTACAATTTTATTGCTTAGGTCACGGCTAAGCAAAAAAGAAAAAGAGAAAAAAACTAATGGAAAGAAATATTTTAAGTAAAAAAAAAGGTCAGAGGGTATAAGAATATGATAAAAACAAAACAAAACAAAAGAGCCAGGATTCAAATTTAAAAGTTTAAGAAACATGCAATGACAATAAAAATGAAATTCATGTCAGCCTCCTGAAACTTGAAGAAAGTGTTATTTATTAGCCTTCCTGTTTCTTCCAGATGAAGCTCAGTCATATGAAGGAAACCGTCTGATGCCTGACTTCATAATTTTGGGGACCAAAGGCACAAGAGTGACTCTATTTCCAGTTCTTTTCCACCTGCACAGGAAAAGCTTACTGCTGCCACTGCCGGTCCTAATGTCAGTTCTCCTCTAACCAACTGGAGAGGGGCCCTGTCCCTAGAGACTTCACAGGGCCACACACTGGCCCCCTGGGTTCCACCTGTTCTGCTCAACACACCATCCTTGGGCAAACCTGCTCACTCCCAAGGCTTCATCTGCATGGACACACTGATGACCCTCAATTTTTTTTGGTTCTCCTTGCCTGTGCTCTATCCATCACTTTACCTGGATGCACTTCAAATTCGCTATGCGTAAAAGCAAACTCATTATTACCCCCAGTGCTAGGCACCTCAGTGTGCCCCTCCCCTTCCCACCTCACTATTATGGATACAGACCTGTGGCTTCTCCTGCGTTGTGGGCTAGCACAGGGGCCTCCCGACAGCTCTCTCTGTTTTTTTCCTCCCCTACACAGGTTCCTGCCCAGTCCCCAGCATAAGTTCCTCAAAACTAATCTTCCCAAGATAATATAATATTAAGTCTTATTATTAGCTTAATAATAAGACTCAACCTCATTAGCCATTGGGTTACACATATTAAGACTACAATGAGCTATCAGATATGCCTATCAGAATGGCTAAAATAAAGATTCCAGGGGAGGGCAGGTGGAAGAGGGTAAACGGGACAGATGCTGATGACAGGAGACAAGGCTTTGGATGGAGAGCACGCAAAGCAGGGTGCAGATGACTACTGTAGAATGTGCACTCAAAACCTATGGAATTTTGTTGACCAATATAACCCAAATGAATTCAATTAAAAAATAAAGATAACGGTAACACCCAAACTGGCAGGAATGCAGAGAAACTGGATGCATCTTACATTATGGGTGGGAATATAAAACCGCACAGCTCCTGTGAAAAGAGTACTGATGTTTCTTACGAAACTAAACACGTACTTATTATATGACCCAGCAACTGTGTTTCTGGGCAGTCCAGAGAAACAGAGCTTATCCACAAAATCTTACACAGAAATATTCAAAGCACCTTTACTTGTAATAGCCACAAACTAGAAATAACTCTCGTGTCCTTCACTAGGTGAATGGTTAAACAAACTACGGTTTACCTACAACATGGACTACCACTCACAATTAAAAGGGAAGAAATATTGATACACATAACATATAAGATAGATCTCAAGGGAATAATGCTGAATGAAAAAGCCAATCTCAAAAGAGTCCACACTGTATGACCCCCACTTATATGCAATATGCCATTCGTGGGAAAACGTTAAATTAGTAAGACAGCCAAGGAGGGGCAGCAAAAGTTAGGCTGACGAAACTCTGGTGTCAGCAGCAAAAACCACATCTTTCCCAAGTTTTTCACATAACAAAGGCACGAACACAAACCTGACTTCCTAAACCCAGTCGCCCCCCACTTCCCCTTATTAGTTACTTTTGTAAGCATGAAAAGAAATAATTTCTTTTCTTAGAAGATACTTCCTCCTGTTTAAAATGTATATTCGTTGTTTCCTTTGGAGGAAACTAGATTATTACATGGATTTACTTGAGAAGCTCACTGATTACCCTACAACAATATACAACTGTTTCAAGTACTATCTGAAATCTGAATGACTCTCTCCAAAGGAGTCATGTTAAACATGGGCAATGGAAACAAAGGGGGGGAATTTTAAGCACATGAATGAAGTGTGATGGTTCCTATTCCCCCTGCTCCATTCCTCCTCCCCTCCCACTCGTTCTCTTCTCTTCAGCAAAGCCTTTTCCGAGGGCACCGAACAGGAGCCTAAGTAGCAGAGAGAAGCCAAAGGGAGAAACAGGTGGAAGGCTGACCGCCAACCTCTCCTCTTTCATAAGTGACCATAAATTCTTTTTTTAAAGGTTTTATTTATTTTTAGAGCAAGGGGAAAGGAGGGAGAAAGACACGAAGAGCAACATTGACGTGAGAAACAGCAATGAGTTGTCTCCATGCCCCCAACCAGGGGCCTGGCCCCCAACACAGTCACATGCCTTGACTAGGAATTGAACCAGGGACCTTTCCGTTTGCAGAATGGCGCCCAACTCACTGAGCCACACCAGCCAGGGCGATAGATTCTTAACAGTTACCTAAAGTCAAAAGAAACTTGTTTTAAACTATGTGTGACACGAACAAAGATGATGTGTTCCAGTCAACAAGCAGATAAGGAAAGGGACTTGGGAAAGGACATACTGACCAGCCGCGTCCTCTTGTACTTGGAGCCCTCGTGGTCTTTGTCCTGCCGGGCAGTGCTGGTTCTCTCTCTCACGTTTCTGTAACCGGGACTGGGGATGATGTACTCTTTCCCTATGTCGATATCCTTCATCTTCTCTGAATGGAGGTGCCAGGGCTCATAGAGTCCTAGTTTCACTTAAGAATGTCTGAAATTAAAAATTCATCAAGAACAGACCTTTCCTAAATTGTGCTTAATAATACGCAAATATACTTTTAAATAGAAAAAATGGAAAAAGCACTAAGATTTTCTGCCATTATAACTATAAAAGACATTTAAAAATTTAAGTACCAAAAAAATTTAGTGTACTTGAAATAAGAATTATCTCCTCCTACTGCTAAGGAAAACAAAAAAAACATTAGCAAAAATAAACCCACTGGTAGAGACCTGCTCTCTCCAACTAAGTTCGAACCCAATGTATAGAGGCTTTGGATAGGTCTTTTAAAAAACAAAACTTACTGAAAACATTTTAAGTTTGTTCTAAGAATATCAAACTCCACAATTTTAAAATGGGTATCATTCCTCCTACTAAATTTTACTAAATGAAAACTCACAAAACACTTATTCTACAAATGATCTATCCCATCTCTGCATTTTCACAATTAGGGAATGAATTAGCTGATATTATTTTAAAGCAGCATGGAGTTACATAGCTAACACATAAAACTGTATTATACCCTAACTTTAAAAACACATTCCCCTTGGGATAGGAAAGTGTTCTAAAATTAGATAGCGGTAATGGCTGCACAATTCTGTGAATATACCAACAAAATACTTTAAAAGGCTGAATTTCTATGATTTATAAATTACATCTCAACTGAGCTGTTATTAAAAAACAAACACCAAACCAAATTCCCCGCCCTGTCCTACAAAGTCTAACCTAGTATGACCTGAAACTCTGTTCTACATCTGTTTGCCTGGCCAACTCTAATCAATATCCTATATCAACTTTGGTTACTTCTTCAAAAATAAAGCACATACATAGCACTCTGAAGCATTTCCCCCACTCTAAGATGGTTCAAAGCTTCCCAGATACAAGCTGAGAAAATCCTCTCATACCAGCCTCACTAGAAATTGAAGTATTGACGTGCTGCCTTTTGAATTCCACAAATTCCTAGCTAGCAATCGTGGTTAATTTGAAAGCACTACTCTGCAGACAAAATTCGGACTGCTACAATTCATGTTGTAAGGCATCAAAAAAAAAAAAGGAAAAACGTACTAATTCTCTAAATAAAAAGGACCAAATCTCCTCCACAGATATGTTTCCAGCACAAAGAAAGCTTGACTTCTTCTTACCTTTCAGAGGTCTGACTCGCATACCTGAGTTGATACTGCTAAGTTACTTCTTTTCAAACAAACCAATACAGCCACCTTGTCCAATGACAAGTTCCACCCTAAAGAACACCAGCTGACAACCGAGAACACAATCACATCATGGAGACCTCCACAAGCCTAAACTGTAAACAGACCTGGCACCTGCCAGTGCTCCCCATGTCTGCATGCAGCTGCAGAGAAGAGTAATTAATTATTCTTGTTACAGGGGTCACAGAAGTCCAACCTTCATCTCCAAAGGTTCCCAAGCCTAGCTAATCGAAAAGATTAGCCCTTCTTTGAGAAGAAGCAGGAGGAGGGGAGGGAATCTAAAAGGGGGGAGGCCCAAAGAACTCATTTATAATATCAAATGCCATCTCGTGAGGAACATGGAGGTCACCTCGACTGTCTAGGAACTCATGATAACCACGGTTTCTTTCCAGCACTTTATCTCACGTTATCCTACATGTGAAGGATGTGGGGAGCAGTTTCCCAACACCTCGCATACCCTTGCTTCTTTCATTTCCTGGGGGAAAAGGGCAGGGCTGAGGGAGCACACAGTTACTATCTCCTGGCCTTGAACACACAGGTGATTCCACCAGCTGTGTATCGGGGATGTAAGACAGGGCATTCCACATGGAGGCCAGCCTCGGGCTAGGAAGCCGGACAGGTCTGGGAAAGAAACAAGGCCCCAATTTGAACAAAGCCGGTAAGGAAGAATCACTAGGCTAAGCTATTTTTAAACTGATAAGAACATACTACAGCCAAAAAGACCAAGAAGCCATGGGGTAAACTATTTTTAAATACTATTGGTATTTACTTCTTTTCTTCCATTCTCCCTTGAAGTTGTTTTAAAGTCTCTTTAAAATGCTAACTTGCTTTAGTTATTAAGTGAGGAGAAGAAAGGGATTTTTGTTCAAGTTGGAGCCAGAGCTGTGGGATGGCACCAGCAGAACCACCAAAGTGGGAGGACCCCAAAGAAGTGCCAGACTAAAAATTACCAGAGCTGCCTTTTTTTTTTTTTTAAATAAAATCAAGACTCTCCTTCCAGTGATACAAGGGTACAATGAAGCAGATGAAGCTGCACGGGGCGAGGGCAGTTCCACAGGACTAAGAACTTTAATTAGCCAGATTGGTGTTTCCAAACTGCCTCAATAACTTGGATTTCCAACATCTCAGGAATCTGGATCCAAGCCCTGAAGCTGCACAAGAGGACCCGACTGGAGGCTGAAAGGAGGATTCCCATTAATCCCCCTCCTCCAATCCCCTTGTATTTCCAAGCCTTTGCACCTCTCACTTACTCATGCTGGAGACCCTGGCACAACCTTCACATCTCCCTACCCATCTCCACCTTCAAAACCTGAAACTTTGTCAGTCATTCCTGTGCCTCCTACCTCCCCACGTCTGTGCAGAAACCAAATGACCCTTGTGTAATAAATACAGAGCATCATGCAGCTCTGTGTGGTGGAAGTGGAAAGGGCGATGATGACAGTCAAGAAATCTGGATTCCATTCTGGGCTCTGCCCAGGGTTTGCTGTGCGTGCTTAAGTTACAAACCTCCATTTACCCTTTTGCAAAAAAAAAAAAAAACCCAAAAGGATGGCTACTCAAGTCCCTGGCAGCTCAGTCTCCGGTGTGCGGCTTGAGCTGGAGTGTCCCATGCCGCCCTCCCCACAGCCCTAAGGATGGGAGCTTCTCTCAATGCAACTTCGTCTGCGATGCCTCGGACCCTAGGGCGTTCCCACAGCCAGTTGGGGCCTGACAAGCGATAGCGACCCACACCCACGGGCCGCGGGCACAGCACCCCCTGGTGGCCGCAGCCGGGAATGTAGCCAGCACCCTTGACCACTCATCCCACCCTACCTGCCTTCCCAGGCCTGTACCGCACCACGAGCCCTCAGGGATCTCATCCCAAGGAGGGGTCGGCGGGAGACAAGACGAAGGCCAGGCCTTTTTTTCAGGTCTCTGGCTTCCCCCGAACTGCTCGAGTCCCGATCACAGCCGGCCGCCTCCAGGGCAAATACACGGGGGTGACCCAAGTGACAACCGAGGGGAAGGACGGGATGCGGTGGCACCTGCTACCTACCTGCGCCCCAGGACCGGGACCACCGCGCCGGCCACTCGACCACGCTCGCGAGCATCAGCTCCGTAGCAAAACAAGCCTTTATAGCGGCATTGGCCGCCAGACTGCGCAGGCGTGCTGCACAAAGACTGCCCAAGACTGAAGGGAATTGTAGTCCTCCTTCCAGGAGCCCGAGGCTGAACTCGCGGCAAAAGACTCTATTTCCCAGAAGCACCGTAGCAGCGCCGGGGGAGGTGCTGGCTGCTCCCCTCCACAGCGTTCCTACCTCTGCACCATCCTTCCCAGTACTTCGCGGTCGTGTCTGCAACCTCCTGTGAAAGCGCGCACCCCCGAGGGTGGCCGGGGGGCTGACAGTAGCCCCGTGTGGTAGGGCAGCCCAGTGTTGGTAGGCCGGGAGATGGTGACAGAGTGCGGCCGTTTATGCACCAGAAACACCGTGAAGGTCACCGTAGCTTCTATGTCCTTGTCGCCAGTCAGTTCCCAGTCTTATCTGTTATGACTGGTTGTTCTGGAAGCCACCCTGCATTCTGATATCACCTTTCTTACTTTTATCCCACTGCCCAAGGCGTGGTGTGTGCTGCCTGGTTTCTAGATAGAAATGCTATGATCACGGTTTCTAGAGTGGCAAGCCTCTTAGAAACAGTGTGCTAACTCATCCCTATCTCTTTACAAATGAAACTGAGGTTCCCTTTATCTTTCTGTGTGTGTGTTTCATCGGTGCCTTCAACATGATCATAATATAACTACTCTGTTGGGTGTCTAACTACTCAATACCTGATGCTTACATACAATTCTTGTTTCTTTTAATCTCCATGACAACACTCTGTGTAGGTATTATGATTATCCATTTCAGAGATTTAAAAAGTAAAAGAGGGTAGAGTGACTTTGCCCCCTTTATACAACCAGATAGTGTGACCACACTAGTGTGTCGTAAAGCAGAAGCAATTAGCACAGTGCTTTTGCACAAGACTGGACTGATAAGCCAGTGCGGTAGAACGGAGAGCTGAGAAACACACTCATGCATGTATGTGAACTTGAGCTTTAACAGAAAAAAATTACAAATCAGTAGAGAAAGGAAGAAGATTCCTTAAATAGTGCTGGGATATTGCTTATCTATATACATTTTTTAAAAACTCAGGGATTACTGCTTTATACATACCACTTGAAAAGTCCATTTCAGGTAAATCAAAGACCTAACTGTGAAAGGAAAAACTTTTAAGAGAGAGAAAAAGAAGGAGGAAAGAGAGGGAGAGAAACATCGATGTGAGAGAGAAACATAGATCGGTTGCCCTCCCTACTCCTCCCGACCTGGAACCTGCATCCTAGAAATATGCCCTGACCGGAAATCAAACGAGCACCCTTTCTCTTTGTGGGATGACGCCCAACCAACTGAGCCACACTGGTCAGGGTTGAAAGTGAAAACTTTGAGACAATTAGAAGAAAAGGCGAAATATCTTTGTGAACTTGAGAGTAGAAAACTTCTTAAACAAGATATAAAAACAAGAAAGGAAAAATTGGTGACATTTTACTATATTAAAATTTAACCTTTTGTACAAGACACTATATAAAGCACAAATTATAATGGACAAATGTTTAAATATAAAACAGACAAATAATTTCTATAACTCAATAACCCAATAAGAAAATAGGCAAATGATGTGGACAAACAGTTCACAGAAAAGAAACCAGAGAAGCTACTGGAGTATGTCTGAAAAGACACCCAATCTCACTAAAAATCAGGGAAATGGAAATTAAAATAGCAATGAGATGCCTTTTCGTGCCCATTTTATGTTATGGGGAAACATGAAAATCTGACAACACCAGGTTTTGCAAGGATCTGCAGAGGCAGAACACGAGTTATTTCACATATTGCTGGTAGAGTTCAATTAATGGAACTTTGGAAATGGGCTGTGTTGTTAGGCCTCAAGCAGATCCCTTGAGGGATCTGTGGCTTGCCCTGGCTGGCTCAGTTGGTTGGAGTGTCATTACCAAAAGGCTGAGGGTACCAACCTCAGGGTACCTTTTGGTACCAACCTGTTACCAAAAGGCTGAGGGTTCAATTCCAAGTCAAGATACCTAAGTGGTAAGGATTTAAAAAAGAAAAATTAAGCAGCTTGAAGTCAAGAAGTTTATTTCTAGGTGAGTCTATCAGATCAGCAGTACAGTTCTGCTTCTCACAGTTCTTCAGAGACCCAGGGCGACAGGTTCCATAGACCCGGATCGGTCAGGGTCAACATTTGGCTCCCGCAGTTGTTCCAGGAGTGTCTGACCTGCAGCCCGGCAGCCGCGTGCAGCCCAGGATGGGTATGAAGGTGGCGCAAACAAAATCTACTTTTTCAAGTAAATTTACGTGAAACCTTTTTTTGCTCATCAGTTTTCATTAGTGTTTGTGTATTTAATATATGTCCCAGGACAACTCTTCTTCCAGTGTGGCCCAGAGACTCCACAAAAGAATGTGAAGGAGGTATGAGCTGGTCTTCAGGCACGAGCCAAGAAGCTCTAATTTCTAATCACATTCTGTTGGGGACAGTTCAGTCACATGGTCACATGTGATTGAGAGGAAAACTGGGAAATGCAATGTTTAGCAGAGCAGCAATGAGCCATCTACAACTTTGTAACAGTGGAAGAAGAAAAGAAGAAATGTGGGGGAAAGCTAATAGTTTTTTTACACCTGTCCTTGAACCCAGCAATTCCACTTCGGCAGGTGTGCTCCAGACTACCCTTCCTCAGCAGGGGTTTCTGCAAGTGAATTAAGCCCTATACAGAATGATTTAAGTGACTATTTTCTTAATTCTCCCAAGGATAACACAGAGCTAGTATCATTCTAGATGTGGAGGGGAGAAGTGAATTTACTACACACGATGAGTACCTTAGGACATTAGGGGCTAATGCCATTAGCTGAGAAAAGGCGACCCTGAGGCGTCTTCCACACGTCTGAACAGAGAGATACATTCATTGTGCATGGTGTGTAATAGTGGAAAGAATCTAAATTCCACTAATAAGAGAACAGATAACAAGTTATGGTATTTGTACAATGGGGCATTATATAGCAGTTTAAAAACAAGGGCTACTATGTATCAATATGTGTAAATCTCAAAAACAATGTTGCGTAAGAATGAATTACGAAAAGACTCCAATTGTATGACTCCATTTGTATTAACTTTGCAAACATGTAAAAACATGATGTTACGTAAAGATATGCACGTGAACTGTGTGTGATAGACCATTTCAAAGTGAAACTATCTCTGCTGCCGAAGGGAGGAGCACAACTCCAGGGAGTGACACTCGAGGGGCTTTGCCTGTGTCTGTGATGTTTTATCTCTTTTGAAAAGGACTTATAAACGTCAAAATTTAGCAAAGCTAGGAGGTGGGTACATGGGTACTCCTAATATCTTTTGCTGTATTTTTGGTAGCCTTTAAGTATTTCATAATTAAAAGATTTTCATATCGTAGAAACAAACATTTCTCCTGTTGTTGGAGACGTGTGCAGTTTAACACACACAAAGAGTTGCTACTGATAAGAATCGCTGACATGTCTCTGGCCATCTGACTGGATAAGGAAAACGCCCAGCACCCCTCAAGCCACCTCACTACGGCACACGAGCACTTCTCACCGTGCCTGAAACCCCGCAGCCCGCAGAAGCTGCATATCTGATACCCTCATATAAAACAAAACAAACACTTCTAAAACCTCCCTGAAATATATCAAATGTATTAATCATAGGTTTAAAAAAAGAGGAATGGATGAGCACCGTGCGGCCCCAGTGCCAGCCTCCAATGCGCTACGGCACACTTGTGGTCGGTCTAAGGATAGCCTAGGCCACAGGCGGCGAACACAAGGCCCGAGGCCGAAGCCTGCCTCCACCTTGTTTCTACCCGGCAGCAGCACCAAGCTCCTTGCCCCTAGTTAAGGAAGAATTACATTTATACAGTCCTAAAATTACACTCAGCCCTTTGAAGGTGACGGCGAGTCTGATGTGACCCCTGGTGAACGTGAGTCTGACACCCTTATACTCATTTACATAATATTGATTGCAAAGCATCCTTCTTTGAAATGTGTTTCTGCTGTGAAGTGTTTGGGGGGTGATATTCACCAACACTCAGGCAAGGGGCTGGAGAATCTATAGCAATACAGACTTACTTGTATTTTAAAATAAGTATGTTTTAATATACTGAATATACTCATTCATTCGATATTTGATGGAAATGCAGTGGAGATAAAAGAGATGCATCTCCTGCCTTCACAGGGCTTAGCCTCCCAGGTAACCATTAATTCAAGTTTAAACTGTACTTGCATTGAGTGCTAGAAAAGGAAGGTATATGAAGGACAGTAGGAGTCAGCGAGGGGAAGATGGTGGAGGTGGCAGCGGACAGAATGCTCTAGGCAGAGGGCATGACAGAGACCAGGTGGTGGGAGAAGGAAGGATACATTTCTGAAGGCCTGTGGACTGTGCTACAGGTCTTGAGAGTAAGAGCGAAAGGCAACCACTGCAAGGTTTTAAAGGGTGAGTAGGTTAGGGCTAAGAAATCGAATGTGCATTCTGAAAACGGCGCTGCAGCCAGAGGACTTGAGACAGAATTAGAAGCAGCCAGAACAGAAGAGAAGAGTCTAGCTGGAAGTGATTGTTGTCCAGGGAAGAGGGTGACGGCTTGGGCTAGGGTGGTGGTGGGAAAGAGGACGAGACATGAGTGGACTCGAGAGCGATTTAGGAGGTAAAATCACAGACCTCGTTGACGGATTAGATGTGGCAGTACGGGACAGAGAGGTGTCAAGGGAAACACATGGCGGCAGAGCTGGATGGACGGTGGCACATGCACTGACCTGAGAGGGCTGCCACCCTCCCAGTAAGCCTCCTGACACCCTCCTCTGCCTAGCCTGTCAGCAGACAATGTCCAGTGGTGACAAGCGCCCCTGTCCGCTGTGGTGCTCACGTCAAATTCTTCTGCCAGTTATACAGGCCGAATTTCTGTTTTGCAGATCAATTTCACCATGAAAGTCATTTTCATGAAATGAGGCTTTTAAAAAATAGTTAATTGACTGAATCTTTTATTTGACATCATGGAAACAAGACAGTGTGACAGAATAAGGCACCTCTTCAATGATCTGAGGCAAATTAGAAAAGAGGATTCAAGGTGTAAACAGGGCCGGATGAAAGCCAATGACGCGGCAGCACGTTACGCACACAAAGGTTTCACCGCACTTTTGACAGAGAACTGCAGTGAGTAAGTTCGTGCGCACAGCACACTGTGGCACAGTCACGTCCCAGGGCACATCACACGTTCGCTTCATGAAGGGATCTATCACACACTTCCCATCATTGTAGTAGTAACTTCCCAAGCTCACTAGCAGTAGGGTAATAGTTAGAATGAAATAAAGAATTGCTTTAAAATGATTTTGAAGTGCTTATATTCAGAGGCACTATCAAACTGGCCCCAAACATAACAGATAGGTGTTTAAAAATTAGTTCCTTGTTAAAAAGAGGGAAATAATTTAGAACAATTATCTAATTTTAGCAAAATAATATTATACACCACACTGAATTCGTGTTGTGTTGCTTCTGTAGTCTTGTATGCATGTATTTTGTACACTGAGTTTAATTTTATAGTGGTGTAAGAGCTATAAGCATAAGAACTTTTTACATGGTTTCATGAAAGTACATATCTAAGTAATCTCATAAATAATTTAAGTAAGCATCAAGGGTTTAGGAGAATTATTCCCCTTCAAGTAGGTCTGAAGCTTATGCAGGTTTGGGAGACACTGGACATTAAACCAAACATCGTCTGGTGGACAAGGCCTTCCAGGATCTGGCCCCACGTGACACCACAGCTTCGTTTCCTGCCACTCTGCTGCTCACATCTGAGGTCCTGACAACACCGTGCCTTCCATGCCTTTGCCGGCTGTTCCCTCCACCCAGAACAAACCCAACAAACCTCAGAGCCTGCAGACATGCCTTGGGATTTTAATGCTCCCAGAATGATAATGAAGGATTATTTACTCAACTGAATGAGATGATACAGTGTGTCTGACATCTCTAATGGTCAAGTGTGCGTGGGGGGTTCTCCCCCACATTATTGAGAAGTGTGAGCTGGACACCCATAAGCCCACAATGGGGAGGCATACGGCTCCG
The DNA here is from genome assembly GCF_014824575.4 of Sturnira hondurensis. Lineage (NCBI taxonomy): Eukaryota > Metazoa > Chordata > Mammalia > Chiroptera > Phyllostomidae > Sturnira > Sturnira hondurensis. Next base: position 2,216,239 of record NW_028091847.1, on the reverse strand, counting down.
CTGGGAGAAGGCAGGGCCAGCAGTCCAGCCAGGATGGGGCCTTCTCACCAAAACAGGTCCAGGCATTTCCCAAGTGTCTTCTTATCAGAAGAAGAGATAAACAACTTTGGGCCACATCGGTGATAACCTTTTTGGCATGAACGTCAGTTCAGAAAAATTTAAAATCTATGCAGGCTGCATTTATTTTTCATTCAAAATAGTTCATTTGTTGAGTCCTAGGATGAAGTCATTTGTATTCATTGTAAGACCACCAATGAGAAACATTACTATTACTTTTTAGCTACTAAAATGTTACTGTCTGAGAATATTTGAGAAGTAACAATACCAAAGCATCTTTTTTATTTTTTATTGTTTAATCTTTACTGTGTTGTTTTTACATTACCTTTTAGTCCCCTACCTACCTTCTTCCAGCAATCACCACACTGGTGTCCATGTCCATGAGTCCTTTTTCCTTTTTGCTCAACCCCTCCACCCACTGACGTCCCCCAACCCACTGGCTGTCATCTGCTCTCCATCTATGAGCCTGTCTCCGTCTTGCTTGTTAGTTCAGTTTGTTCATTGGATTCCACGTATGAGTGAAATCACCTTTTTAAACTCTTATCCTGAAGTTAGATCTCGGTGGATAATGGTATGTGGCTTGAGCTGGCCACTGTTCTAAGGAAAAAGAAAAGAAAAAATATCACCCCTAGATTCAGACCAAGTTTATATTCCTCAGGGATTCAGGACAGCTTATAATTCATATTTTACTTTCTTTTTCAAGTAGATTAAAAAATATTTTATTGTTCAATTACAGTTGTCTGCTTTTACCCCCACCCCTCCCCACCAACCCAGCCAAACCCTCCTCCCTCCCTTGCATATTTTACTTTCTATTTGCTAACAGGTTCTTACAGTTCTAATAAAATTTCAGGTTTTAAAACGTTTATCTATCTATCTATCTATCTGTCTATTTATTTATTTAAAGGTCTTATTTATTTATGTTTGTTTTTAGGGAGAGGGGAAGGAAAAGAGAAAGAGGAGAGGAACATTGATGTGTGAGAGAAACGTGGATTGGTTGGTTCTTGTTCATGCGTCAACCAGGGACCAAACCCGCAACCCAGTCATGTGCCCTGACCAGGAACGAACAGGCAACCTTTGGATTTGCAGGATGACATCCAACCACCTGAGCCATACCTGTCAGGCCACTATTTACTTTTAAAAAAAATATTTGGTTTATTTATATATATGCAGCTTGCGTTCTATATTCTATATTTAGTAAGTTTAAGACACTTTTTTCAACTTTTATCTTATGGATTTATTCTGTTTACCTAAAGCAGTATTTCCCAAAGTAATCCATGGAGTATTAGTCCTGCAAGATATTCTGAGAAGCAGAAATTTTCAAAGTCCACCAAGTTTGGAATATTGTGTACATGATATTCAAGTCACATGAGCAAATTTTAACTAAATACTCTGAGAAATTCTGCAATAATAAAACCTATTAAGCCTTGTTTAATTTCGTATTTCTCAGACTTATTTGAACTTGAACAAAAATAATTTTTAAAACAAAAATAATTTTTTAGAAACAGCATTTAACATCCTGTAGAACTAGTGTTCTGTGGGGAAAACTTTGAGATATGCTGATCCAAAGTCATCTTAAAAAGAAAAAGAACGTCCCAGAGGGACAGGGATTCTCAGATGATGAAGGATCACACTGAGGAGAGCAGAGGGACGGTCCTTACTGGTACCTGAGACTGAGCAGAGAGGGCTCATGGGAACTGGGGTGGCTTTTGTCACCCCAGACAATTTAAGTCCACAAGATTCCATTCCGGGTGAAGCAACCCGGGCAACCTCAGGGGAGCCGGGATAGCAGTGACAACTACTATTACTGCCATTATTTCTGCTTCAATTTATTCATTGCTCAGGACAGGGAAGGCACTATATACACATGATCTCCAAACACATAATCCCCCCACCCCCACACCACGAAAGGTTGGTTTTCTCCTCCCTATTTCAGAGAGGATGAAACTGAGGCTGACAGGAGGTGACATGATTACAGTAGAAACAGGATTTGGTTTAGACCTTCCTTGCTGCATCCCAGCGACTCAGTCCGTTAAGCTTCTTCGTGTAAGCAATTGCTCTCCGGCTGTTCTCTAGGCCACTGATCGCCCTCTCTGGAGTCTTCCCTAACAGAAACAATTCTAGAGTAAAACCAGGTAAACCACTGATTATTTTGGCCCACTTAACCATACCATGTCTGATTTCCTCTATGAACCAAATTTTGCACACTCTAAGCCAGATGAGAGGCATGAACACCTAGGCATGAAACAGTATTTTGAAATTACTTCTTAACACTCTTGAAGAATCACACAAGAAAATTAATCCTAACAGCCAAAGCCAACGCAATGCTGATGGAGGCCAGGCAGGTAACATGAGTGAAGGGAGCCGGTCAGGAACAAGACAACAGGTGGTTGGTGAGGCTGTAATGATCTAGAGAGAATATTGCTCCACCAAAGAGCTTAACTGCTCTTCTTAGCTTTGGCACATTGTTGTCAAGCAGAAATGAGAGCCTGACATTGCTTGATCTCATTTTTCAAATGAATCCAGAAACACAGTTGTTATGTAAAATCTCCCAATACCAAAGCATTGACAACTAATTTTTTTAAAACACTAGCATACCCCTGGCTGGTTTGGCTCAGTGGATTGAGCACCTGCCTGAGAACCAAAGAGTCACTGGTTCGATTCCCAGTCAGGGCACATGCCTGGGTTGTAAGCCAGGTCCCTGTGCGGGGACATGTGAGAGGCAACCAATCAATGTATCTCTCACACATTGATGTTTCTTTCCCTCTCTTCCCATCTCCCTAAAAAATAAATTAAAATCTTTAAAAATATTTTTAAAAATTAAAAATAAAACACCAGCACAGCCAAAAACAATATAACCTTGCAGGCTGATCTCTGGTGACCTCACAAGTCAACTTCCACTAAAAACAGCCTTCCCTCTGCCGCCTCCGCTCTACCCCACCATTCCCTCCCTCCATCCAGCAGACACAGGTCCAGGTTGCTTTTGATACACTTACAAAAATCAGAAGTTAAGACCTGTCAGTACTGGAGTTGTGTTTAAAACTTTAGAGCATAAAGCTGATTATAAAAAGGAGACCTCCATTTTTCTGTGAAAGATGGCAAGAGGTTTAAAATAGTGCACGTGTCCCTTGAAGACAGTGGCATTCATGCTGTGCCTTTTCTAGGATGCATGACATGCCAGAATGACTCCACAGTATGAAGAAGCCATTAGCACTGCTCCAGTGACCAAATATTTTTGCTTCCTCTCCTCCAAAGTGATTTTCCAGATTCCTTTTGGAGACTAGATTCAGGTCCCATTAGGTCACAGGGTGGGTAGTCTTCCATGGCATTCTCTTAGCACTAGGGGTGCCTGTTACAGGGGTGGCTCACGCCACCCGACACCTGTATTATTCAAAGCCAGGGCTCAAGGTGTGGCCTCCTGGTCTTTGAAGGTCAACATCATCACTAAGTCCCCAGGGAGGAGCTACGGAGAGGAAGATGGAAAGAGGTGGGCTCCATGGGGAGGGACCCCTCCTCTGCCTCCTTGTCCACCTGCCGCTTCAAGGTAAGATGGGACAAGAGCAAAAGCAAATCGGACATATAAATGCTGAGAAACAGAGAACCAGGCAAATTCTCGTTTTTCCTAGGTAGTCGATGATTGGGTGTTCATTTTGGTAAAAGTGGAAACTTAGAACACTGATGGTTTAGTACCTCTTTCTAGGATCCTAACAGCTGATTCACTCTTCTCTTTAGTTACTTTTCCACTCTCCTGCTTCTATTGGCCTCTCCTTCCCTATGTCTTTCTCTTTACAAGCATATAGTCTATCCCCATGGTTTCTGAATATCAGGTGATGTTATGTAAAAGAGAATTCTTCTCAGCGCTCTTGAAACAAATGAAATGGAACAGGAAAGATGCCAAGAGGTAGGACATGGATGAGACTCGTCATGAAAGAGGAACAGTTTTTCAGTATAATTTTCTCAGTCTAGAGTATTTTTCCTGTTCACTAGTGAAACTGAGCAGTGAGGGATAGTATAATATCAGAGAGAGATAAAAACAGATGTTACCACATCATTCTCAGTTTCTACTCCACGAAGTAAGACCAGAAAGCAGTTGGGTATAAGACTAGTATCAAGGAACTCTCTCTGAGAGAGTTTCAGGGGCTATGATTTAGAAGAGAACAATCACAGCACATAGTAGACACAATAAATACTTATTAAATTGAAAAACCGGATTCCTTCCTTAAGGCCCCACATACCTCACACTGCCACCTGACGCCGGCAGCATGTCGGGCCACACCACCCTGAACACCCAATCTCACACTACCTACCTGCCAGATTACTTCCCTTGTCGTTAATTTATGATCATCTATACCTTATTAATATAGTGAAGAGGAGAACTGTGGTGGCAAAATTCATCACTGACATCACCCAGATGGCTCAAGGACAGAGAGGAGCGATGGAAGGACATTGAGGGGAGATGCAAAGGTCTGTGGTGAGATTGCGAAGAACACAGCAGGACATGAAAAGCAGTGCTCAGGGCTGAGTTTGCATACACCTTTGGACAAGCTTTGCGTGGAGACAGAAACAATGGGATGGAGGATGGGGCCCTGACTCAGCTCACCTCACCAACTTCCACCGTTTGCCTACTTGTCCAGCCCATGGTCCCTGGCTCAGGAAGGAGGGGCTCACAGCCTCGTCCGTGCCCCCTATTCTCTCATGAAAACATCCCCTTGACCCCAGTGCCAGCACTCCTCTCACAGAGTCCCCACTCTCCACAGGAAGAGGGGACACTTTTGCCATCAATTGCTCAGGCTTTGAGCAGCATGGAGTGGATCCTGCTGCCTTCCAAGCAGCGTTTGACAGAAAGGCCTTCCTCCCGGTCACCAACTGCAGCAACCCCGTCCGTGTCAACATCTCCTTCACCCTGTCTGCCATCCTGGAAGTGGTGAGTCCTGACCGAACACTGCAATGACATGGTGGGAAGCGGTGGGTCTCCTGACTGGATTTTGTAAAATTCAGAATTCCTTCCGTGGAGTAGGGAGACATAACAGGAAATGCTACAGTGATATCGCTGCAGGTAAAATCGGTCCCTTTTGGGAATACTCCACAAGAAACATAATCCCAATGTCCTCATACTGGTTTTTTTTCACTGTTTCCCATGTGCCCTAGATTATTTGACCTACAGTTTTCAGTGGCTTATGATTAAAAATCCTAATTGCCACATAGAACAGCCTTGGAAATGAGTAAGAGGTGAGTGGTGGCATTGGACCTGGCTTCATAGAGTTAATGATCCTACATGAAAATTGTTTTTCCAGAATGTACAGCTTCAAATCATGACATCATTCCTGTGGCTAAGTATGGTATGATAGACTCAGTTTGCCCTTTACTATAGTACCTTCCTTTTTCTGCCCCTGGGTCCAACTTTGCAGATTATGATGGATAAAGCTGAGAATACCCATGAATTAGATGAGTTCAAACAGAGCCAGACCAACAGTGAAAACAACAAAACTTTTTTACCGTTTCACCAATTTAGCAGGACAGAGATGGGGCACAGGGAAAAGGCAGAATAAAGCAAGGTCAACATTTAAATGGCTCCATCCTTGGAAATCCAAAGCCAAGCTCAAGGTCTCCCTTGAGAACATTGAGGGAGAGGTGGAAGCAACACTTTGTTAGTGATACTGTGACAGCTCACCAGAGAGGAGCTGGGAGAGTGCAGAAACGAGTGGGGAAAAGAGTGTAAAGTGCAGGAGACCTTAGAGCAAGACTAAAACTAGTTCCCGCTTCATTCATCCCAGGTCATGGTTTCCTCTAGAAAAGGTACAATCGGTTTATCAGGTGGAACCCAGAGGAATGTGGGGGCATCAGGAAGCTCAGCATAGCAACCGAAAACCTGTGGCTTCCAGATATCTTCATCAAAGAGTTGTGAAAAAACAACTCTTTTCATCCCTTCATCAAAGGGATGAAAAAAGCAAGAAGGAAACCTTATCTCCAGAGAAGAGCATAGTGTAACCAATGGGGCTACACAAAGACTCAGTTTACAAAGGCGCAGTATTTGAACTTAGGAGTTTACCAAAGCCCCAGAACATGGAGATGGATTGAAGGGGGAAATCAATTTTCCCCCCAATTTTAAGTGGGGCTGGAGCCCAGGAATGGGGGAACCTGAGAGAGAAAGAAGGCCAGGTCTGACAGGGAACCCACAGCACCCACCAATCCATCCTTCTCATATACAGGTTAACTGTGGATCATGCACCTACGGGGCTCATGGCTTATGTCAACAGTGAAGGGCAAGTCCAATATGGCAGGCCAATGAAGGCAACCACCGTCTGTAACCTGGACATCTTCTGTTTCCCCTTTGATGAACAAAACTGCACATTCACCTTTAACTCTTTCATCTACACAGGTGAGTGAGGCTCATAAATAATCTGCTGAGACACAGAGAAAAGGTTTTGGGTGAGAAGAGGACGGAAAGCTGGGAACAGTGAAGGAATCTTCCTGAAAGGGGTGTGTAAGCTAAGTGCAAGAAATCCAACAGTCTGGGCAAGGGGGTGGGAGAATTTGGGGAGGCTGAGTTGTCTGGGTCTCTTTGCAGTGGAGAACATTGTCCTGGGCATGGAGAAGAACGTGCAGGAGATTTCGAACATATCACAGAACCTCATGCAGAGCAAGGGGGGAGTGGGCACTTCTGAGTATCCACCAGAGCACAAAGAAGACGACTGTGGGCACCAACCAGTACGAGCAACTTGTTTTCTATGTGAGCTCAGGGGCCCTGGTCGTGATCTTCCCCTGAGATGCATAGCTTACGTGCCCCCAGAGCATAAAGTTTTCCACTAGAAAGTAAGCTTCCTGAGCACAGAGATTTTTATCACTTTTCTACTGATAAGTCTCCAATACCTAGCACGGTATGTAGCACTCAGTAAACATTGATGGAACGAATCCTCCCTGAGGATGAAACAAAGCTCCTGGAGCAGGGATTCATGCTGCGGGGGAGCCTGCCCTCCCCCGGGCCGTCAGAACTGTCTGCCGGGCTGGGATTACCGGGTTTACTTTTAAAGAGGGAGGATGGAAGACAGTATGGGGATTACCAGAGGGAAAGTGGGGCAAGGGAGGGAGAAGAGGGTAAAAGGGGGGATAAATTGTGATGGGAGGAGACTTGGTTTGGGGTGGTGAACACACAATACAATATACAGATGGTATGTTATAGAATTGTACCCCAAAACCTATATAATTTCATTAACTAATGTTACTCCAATAAATTCAGAAAAATTTTTTCATGAAATAAAGAGATGCTAGAAAATGTATGCAACACTCTCTTGGGGATATTATGATTCCAATTCCTGGTGATCCCACGATATCTGCCACTGTCTTGCTTTCCTTCCTACTAGTCTTAAATTCCACCAGCAAAGTCACTAGATATTAGATCTTGATGAGGAGAGCAAGCAGAAACACAAGGATAAAATGCACATGCTAACCTAAGAATCTGGCCCCTCAATCCTGCTAAGAGCATATCGTAGGGATGAAACTGAAAGAAGAAATTGGAGAAAAGAAAAGAAACTGGAGAAATTGACACTTCAGGCCAAGAAGGAATGAAATATGTTTCAGTGGTAAGAGGCATGGCAGAATCACACCCTGGGAAGGCAGACTGTGGTGATTAAGATGACTTTGTTGGAGAGACAGGACAGTGAAGGTGACTTTTCCTTACTAGACAGTTTGTTCTGGGACGAATCTCAACTCTTGCTCTTAACTTGCTTGGCCGCCTCCCATCCTACTCCTCTCTTGGCCCTCTCTCCTCCCCACCAGGTGGCCATCAAACGCAGGTCAAAACTCTGTCATAAACCTTCTGGTGCCCAGTAGCTTTCTGGTTGCCATCGATGCCCTCAGCTTCTACCTGCCAGCAGAAAGCCAGAACCGCGCCCCATTCAAGATGACACTTTTGCTGTGTACAATGTCTTCCTGCTCATGATGAATGACTTACTCCCTGATACTGGCACCCCCCTCATCAGTATGGCCCCTCCCACTTTCAGTAGAATAAAAGCAGTGTGGGGGGATGGGGTGGGGAGAGGGACCAGGGGAACCAGTTCAAAGTGAAAAGGGACCTTTAAAAAGTGTCCTTTGAGATTAGTCAAACAACATATATGAAGCACCCATGGACACTGGTGTGGGGATTGACTATGGAAGTGGGGGTGGAGAGGTCATGAAAGGGTAAAATTGGAACAACTGTAATAGCATAAACAATAAAACATTTAAAAATAATTTAAAATAATAAAATAAAAAATGCCCTTCGGGCAAATAAGAAACAAGAAGTGAGGGAGGGTCCACTGGTCCTCACACAGGCCTGCCTTGACTTCCCTCCAGGTGTCTACTTTACTGTCTGTCTGTCCCTGATGGTGCTCAGCCTGCTGGAGACCATCTTCATCACCTACCTGCTGGACCTGGCCACCACCCAGCCCCCACCCATGCCCCCGTGGCTCCATTCCTTGCTGCTGCACTGCACCACCCCAAAGAAATGCTGTCCCCCTGCTCCCCAGAAGGGAAACAAGGACCTGGGCCTCACCCTTGCCCACCTGCCTGGTAAGGAAGTCAACACTGCCCACACTTCCTCTTGCAACACCTCCACTTCTCTGCTTCTGCCTCCTTCCCTGTCCCCCTCCCTCACAGGTGAACTTTGAAACCCATAGCCTGGTCTCTGTCTTTCCTTAGGTCTGAAGGAGCCCATGGAGTTTGTGGGGAAGGTGCCAGGTCCCCAAGAGGCAGAGTCAAATGGTTGCCCTAGGTCAGCAAGAATCTGTCAGGAAGATGCGGTTCAGAAGCAGCACTTGGTCAGCCTATGGATACAGTTCAGCTGCATGATGGACACCCTGCTGTTCTGCCTCTACCTGTTCTTCATGGCCACCTCCATCATTACAGTCATTGTCCTCTGGAACACCTAGGCAGAAGCCCACCTGCAAGCTCTAGCCTGGCTCTCACGCCCATTCAGATCTCAGCCTCACAGCCCTGACAGCCACCTTATTTTTCAATCCAGTCCTTCTGTGCAGTCAGACCAGACGTGGGTGATTTCCTATATCCTCCGGGTCAGGTCCTTGCTCCTGCACGCTGTCAACTCCCCCCAGCCTTCCCGCAAGTCTTGCTTGCCTGGCTTCTTTGGAATACTTCCTTGACTGAATCACCCTTAATAAATCCCTTCGCAGAAAGCACTGATTCTTCCCTGTATTACATCATAGTACAAAAAAATCTTGGGATTAAGAGTTTTATTACAGAAACTTCTCATTACCCAAAGGATTTCTTTTTTTTAAAAAATGGTTTATCAGTCAACTTGGGGAAGTAAAAGACGGGAGAGAGAGGCCAAATGTATTACAAGAAACTATAATAAAAGAGGAATTAACCTCCTAAATCCAGTTATCCTGGATTTCAGAATTAACAGTATGTCAGAACCAGGCATCTCTGTCTTAAAGAGTGAAGTCTTTTGTTACCACCTGACATATGACTCACTCATCATTAAGCACTTAGTGTTAACATATATAATCCCGAATTACTGTTAACTATGTTGCAATGAGTTGATCCACCTTTAATCACACTGAAAAGAGAACACTGGGCCAAGGAAAGCACATTTGAAAATGGCATTTGCTTTATTTGGGAGTTACAGAAAGGAACTGGAAAATTTGATTTTTGAAAGTCTTTGTCTACTGGCCGTCTCTTCCACTGGCTGCCTGGGGGAGTAGAGGCCCCTGTGTCTCTGGGGTTGAGAGCTGGGGCGTGATTTGCTGGACAGCCCAGGTTCAGAAAAGCACAGATTTGAGAGCAACTTAATTACAACCCAAACCTAATCTTCTCCTTTTAGCAAACATTCCTTTTCCTTTCTTTTCTCCTACTCTGTCTAAAGCCTAAATTTCCCAGGTCCCAACAGGCTAGGAGTGAAAACAGAGCAGTAATACTGTTCCCTAAATGGTATTTCCCTGGTTCCCCCTCTCCACTGTTCCTCCTCAAACGCCTCAGCTCCCTCTGGTCACCGCAGATGCCCAAAGGTGGCAGAGCTGCCAACGTCCACTCCCACCCCAGGGCTCTCTGCAGGCGGGAGCATGTGCCCTCTCAGCCCGTGCCCAAGACACTGGAGGGCTGACTCCTGTAGCACAGATGTTCCCAGCTGGAAGCTGAGTCACCAGGACAACCTGTTCCTTGCTCTATCCTTGCTTCCCCTTCTGCAGGCAGGAGTCCATGGGAATTGGAAATTGGAGGTAGAAATACCCCGCGATATTCCGAATCGCTCCTTTCACTCAGGCACCTGGTCTTTCAACTAAACTTCAGTCCCTCACTTCTTTTTCCCCTCTGCATTGTTTTTCCAGGAAGATCTTTGGCTCCTGTTTCTAGAACCCTGTCGAATACTCCCATGACCATACTCCAGGCACGTCCAAGACCCAGTGCAATCTAGGCTCGAATCAGGAGCCCTGAATTCACCTACACAAATGAATGTGTCTTATTATTTTGGCAGTTCCTCACCTCACAGCCTTCTACCGAGTGGGCCTTCAGAAAGGGTGTGGTATAGCAGTACCAGTATCCAACATTTATCAAGTCGTTAGCATGTGGCAGGCAGTCTCCTAAGTGCTTTATGTGAGTAAACACCTCCAATCCTTACGGTTACCCTATGAAAGAGAAACTACAGATCGACGAACACAAAGCTGAATGTGTTTTGGAATTTGAACATTTTCAGATTTTAAAAAGGTAGCAATGGTGCATACACTGTATATTCTGAACAAGCTGGGTACGGTGCGGCACCTGACCATCAAACATTAATACCGCTGCAGCGGAATCTACAGTAGCAAAAACGAAACTACAAATGGTTTCGTCCGCTCCGATCAGGTTTTGCCATGAAACAGTTTGTGAAAAATCATTTGATTTTCAAAGCTCTTTAGGTTTTAGAACTGTGGTTTTGTTGTATTATCCCAATTTTATATATTCAAATAAATGAGGTGAAATAAACGAGAAAATGAAGCACAGGGAGGTGATGTAATGGCCAGTGAGCTGTCACCTCTGGCTCTACAGCTAGTTAGGTGGCAGAGCTGTGGTTTGAACCTAGGCAGGCTCTAGATACCGGGCTCCTACCCTCGCTGCCCTCCAAGCCAAGGATGAGAACCAGACAGGTGCTCTAAGAGTCCTGTGTTGAGAGGTCAATGCCACTTCAAGACTTTATCAGGTAACACGTTAAGAGAATTAAAACAGAAGGAGCAAGGCCCTGATTGGGGTGCCAAAGACCAATTTTCTTTTCCTCCCTCCCTCAGTTTTCCCCACTTCTCCCGCTGTCCCTCCCATCCCCATCATAAGTCATAACACCCAAGTTCATTGTTCCCACTTTATCCACTTCTTTCAAGAATGTACTTCCCTAAATCTAATCTGGGCAATTCATCTTACCTCTGTGCTCCCTCAGGTTTAGAGTCTGCTGCCGATACCCATCGTCAGATACTTTCAGATACTCCACCCGTCCGCCCTGTCCTGAGACCGTCTCCTCACCTGGAAACTCATCGTTCCCACTGCGGAGTAGCCCAGTCACCCAGAGTTAGAGCGGTTCTGAAACTATTGAAGATCAAGTTGCATCACTTTGTTTTTTCTATCCATTTTCATGGTATATATTTCTCTGCTTATTTTCTTCACATCCATTCCAAGTAAGTGGCTTTAAGTTATATTTGAATAGGATACGTGCAACTTATCCTTTCTTGACACATGAATTAAGATGCCATATCTCCTTTCAGTATGAGCAGGGCATAGTATAATCATAAAATCACTATTTTATCACTATGATAAAATCATAGTGATTTTATCTTCTCCAAAATCCAGATCCAAACATGTGATCTTAACACATAACCGATAATCAGATAGAACCTTTTGAAACTAGAGCTTTCCCAGAAAATGGACAGATGTGGTCACTGCCTGTCTGTTCCATCTATAACAGAATCATATGATAAGCACACTTTGTGCTAAAGATTTTCCTCTTGTTATGTGGCAGGCCAGTGAAAGGCTTTGCACAGTAATGTGTGACCTCTTTAGAAAAATCTGCTGACAGGCACCTGGTGGGGCCTGGGCTGTCTTGCATGTGATGACCTAGTTCTGCCTAATCGCTCCTCATCTTGTTCATTCATCTGCAGTGCTACCCTGCGGTCCCTGCACACATTTTGTTCACGTTCTTCTTCTCTAAACCCTTATAAACCCAGTATTTTTCATGTTTTCTCCATTTTCATGTTTCATCTTACCCGGACATGAAAATTTCTTATCTCATTGCCATCTTTTCCTCCTCCTCTTCCTCCAGACTTGCTCCGGGATGTGACGTTGCAGACTCCATTTCAAGCCATGTTTTTCTCCTATCCAATTTCTGATCCTTCCTTTGATAACCTCTCTTATTTGATCACTCATTGGCACTGGTTATTGTATATAGCAGGAAAAAATAGTATAGTACAGAGACTTTGGCATCTGGCAACCCTGGGTTCTAATCCGACCCCATAACTTGCTAGCTGGGTAACCTTGTACAAGTGGCTTAACTTTGCAAGTTTAAATTTTTTTATTTGTGAAATGGAGCTCGTAACACAGATTAAGTTATTTTTAAAATTTGGATTTAAAAAATCATTGATAAGTGTGCAGAAACTAGAAAGCCCCATGCGACACACGAAAGAGCATCTATTTACCGTGTAGGCTGACACCTAGAGACCAAACCAATTTTAGGTGGGAGGCAATAGACTTAAAGAATTACAGACCTTACAGTTCTTGTTATTTAGATGAGAAAAATAAAGTGGAGAAAAGTAAAATGATAAATATGGGGTTGTCACATGTCGAGAGAGCCTGGGATCAGAGCGTGAGTCTGTCAAAGCGGCAGCCACAGGTGAATGCTTATCTGTGGGACTCTTTTCCCAGGTGCTTTTCAGGAGTCCCAGGACCCTCTGTCTCTCCTGGTCCAGGCACCATCATGAGCCTGACCTCAGCTATACGCCATCCTGCAGTTAGCTGATTTGGCTGCCTCCTGTACTTCTGGCTCCTGCGCCCTGGCCAGCAGTCTGTGTACGTGATTGCCATCCAGACGGGCTGCAAAACGACGACTCTCACTTCCCCCTTCCACCATCTGATTCTGCCCTTGTCAGGTGACAGCTATTTTCCCAAACCTGATCCCCCAGGGTCCCAGATGAGTGGGGCCACCAGAGAGCCAGGCAGTGTGAGCCCTTCCCCCCTTAGAATAAGCTAAGGAGGGAGGTGTTGGTGCCTGTGACTTGTGACAGTACAGCTCCCATCGCCACTGTTTAACTTTGGATTCAGGAATTATCTAGGCCTGGGGATGTCATTGGTGGAAACCTGGAGGCCTACTCATCATTCCACCAGATTCTCAGCCATGGAATAATAAAAAGAGCAAGGAAAGAGCAATGGAATCAAACTGACTTGGGTTTGAATCTGGATTCTACCAATTTCCACTTGGGTGGACACTGAGCCAGATTTTTTGTACCTCTCTGCACCTCAGTTTTCTAATCTGTAAAATGGGAGTAGTCATAGTGCTGGCCTCTCAAAGCAGTTGTGAGGATCTGAATACTACAAGTAAAGTCCCAACACAGTATAAATCACATGATGAATCACAGTATAAATCACAAAGCACGAACTCAATAAACAGTAGCTCTGGTGAGGCCATTCTGAGCCTGCCCTTTACTGGCGACTTAGAGGGGCAATCAGGAAAAAAAAAAAAAAAAGGCAGGGCCCTGGCTCCAGCCCCCCGGATCCCACCTGCTTCAGACTGCTGTGCTCCCACCAACCCCTACCTCCACCTAACTGCACCCAAGGAGGGGCCCCCCTCAGGCACGCCATGGGAACAATTTCTCTGACATGACCTCAGGACTCCATGAGGTTCCCAGCCACCTTTCTTACATCTGCCCGAAGATGCCTGTGTCTCTTTCCTCATCCACAGTGAACTGTCGGGCCAGGCACTTAACTAGCGTTTATTAACTACACACTACTGTATGCCCCACTCAGAGGGAGGGTGGGGGTGGGCGGGGGGGAGGCAAGATACGCTTTCTGGTCTCAATGAGCTTACAGAGCAAGAGGAGAGAGGTCCATGGAAAGAGATGTTTCCAGTTGAAGGTTCACAACTGAGTTCATCATGTGTGTGTTTCTGTGTGTCTGTGTGATAGTGGGGGGGGGGGGAGAGAGGAGGGAGGGAGGGAGGGAGGGAGGGAGGGAGGGAAGCTTAAAAGACTAGAAGCTTGAATTGAGCTGAATCTTTAAGAATTTATTAGTGGAGTCCTGGCTGGTGTGGCTCAGTGGATTGAGTGCCAGGCTGTGAGCCAAAGGGTCACTGGTTCAATTCCCAGTCAGGGCACATGTCTGGGTTGCAGACCAGATCCCCAGGAGGTGGTGCATGAGAGGCAACCACACACTGATGTTTCTCTCCCTCTCTTTCTCCTTCCCTTCCTCTACTTCTCTAAAAATACATAAATAAAATCTTTTTAAAAAGAGAATTTATTAGTGGATCAAGAGAACAATGGTAGAAGATATATTTGGGGTTGAGGGAACATGGAGGAGTAAAATTATATATTGAGCCCTGACAAATACGGTTCATTTGGTTGGGCATCATCTCACAAACTGAAAGGTTGCAGGTTTCATTCCCAACTGGGGCACATGCCTGGATTGCAGGTTTGGTCCCCAATCGGGGCATGTACAATAGGCAACCAATTGATGTTTCTCTCCCTCTCTTCCTCCCTTCCCCTCTCTCTAAAACTATATAAATAAATAAAATCTTTTAAAAAATCACATACTGAGTCTTGAGACGCTATTTAACACGCAGTGTTTTTTCCATGCTAGTCCAAGGCCCACAAGCATTAGAATCAACTGTGGATCTAGTTTAAAAATGTCAATTCTTAAGCACTGCTGCCTGCAATTCTGATTTGGGGCTAAGATTCTGAGTTAGGGTCAGAGGGGTGAGGGTAATATGCGTAAGGTAATTCTTACACATTTTAAAGATCAACGCAACTTTTTCAGAACATAAAATCAAAGGCAAAATTTATAAAAAAGATAGGTAAGAGTTAAGTCAGAGAGAGCCTTTTAGTCTTGCTAATGAGCTAGATTTCATTCTGTGGGCCAGTGGCTCTCAGTGTGGCCCCAGGATGTGTAGCCACATCATCCCCCAGAAATTCGTTTGAAGTACAAATTTTCAGCCCCATCAGTCTTAACATAACTGCTAGAGACAATGGGAACCATTGAAAGATTTCAGATAGAAGAAGGATATGGTCACACCTGCATTTCAAACAAATCACACAGGCTGAACGGTGGAGGATAACGTAGAAGAAGTCAGACTTGGAGTGAGATCACTAAGGAGGTGACCAGGGCTTTGATGGCACCATATAGTTTCTAGAGAGACTTTTACAAAGATTTTATGTATTTATTTTTAGAGAGGGGGGGTAGGAAGGGAGAAACATTTCTTGGCTTACAAGAGACATGTACTTGGAGCTAAAATGGGAATTTTAGGGACTTCCCAGGATATTCCTGGGAATGTAGGGTAAAGTTATTCCTAATGGCCCTAGAAAATGATAACCCAGCTACTGAAGCTCTGTCTAAATATCACAGAAAGCCTACTGGAGAAGGGAAGGAGGAGGCGGGCATACACAGGAGGGATGCCCAAAGCACATTTGTAACAAGGAACTCTGTCCTGGGATGAACTCTGAAAGCTGGCCTCCTAAACAAGCCTTCCAGGTGCTTAATTATTTGTCTGAGATGGCGGGTTGTCCACTGTGGAAAGTACATTGTACATCCAAAGCACTCTGAGGGCAGAAAGAGACCTGATGTCCATGCTGAGACTTGCATATGAGCCCTGCATGGCTTGTTCTAAGCTACAAGCATTAGGAAACCTACAACCCTGGTTTTCTTAAATACTATCATTTTTACTGCTTTATTTGAAAATGGTTTCTAATTCATCATTTTAGATTTCTTTGAAAGATCATCTACTAATTGTAGGTGCTCATTTTTTTTGTTAATGACAAAGTTTATTTTTCCTGAAATTTACTATGTCCTAAAGTAAGGTTGGGAAATACAAAGTCCAGTTGTCATCTCTGTTTCCTTGGCTCCCTTCCTTTTCCGCATGTGCTCTTGTCTGATATCTCTGTTGTAGCACTGTGGGGAAGATTACATAAAATAAGGTTGGCAAGAAAGACATCACAGTGCCTGGACACAGTGGGGCGCTCCGCATGCTAGTTGATGGCATTACCACCGCCAGCAGCAATAGCACCTGAGATTTCCAGAGCCCCGAGTTGCAACCCTGACTCCCAGGCAGGAAACAAACCCACGCCTTCCCGTTCTGCTCCTCCTGCCTCTATCATCTCCATCTCCTGGCAGCTAAATCTACTCCTGAGTCCAACCACTAGATTCAGCGCAGTTTTTCAGCCAACCTTGATAAAAACAAGATACACATCAACCATCTTCAGCTGCTTTCAGCAGGCTTGATGTTAACCCTCCTTTTCTGGAGCCAAGGTCCGGCAGCCTCGCCTGCCTGCAGAATGCAAGCTCCCCTCGAAAGCCCTTCACCTTTAGCCAGTCCAGGAGCCCAGTGTCTCCCCGGGTGTGTGTCCGTGTGGATACAGACATAGCAGTACTTTGGTCCTACATGACAGGATGGCCCAATCCTTTGGCCAAGTTTCTAAAGAAGGAAAGAAATGATTTACAGGAAGCACAGGGCTGAAGGACTGCACAGACAGCAAATGTCAGATGGAAGGAATCACAAGCCTCTCTCCGGTGCTTTCCTGCTCTGAGCCCCGAAGTCAGTCCTGCCTTCCTCAGCACTTTTTATTTAGGGTTATCATGATCTTTCACTCCAAAGTTTCTTTTGTATTCTAAAGGAAACTTTACCCTTCTGCAAGAAAAAAAATTCTGTAAATGTAACTAATATAACATAACAATGCTCCAATTCACTCATTTGTTGTTTGATTGTGTGTTTTATAAAGATGGGACACAAAATTTAATATTGATACAGGTCATTAATATTTCTGTTAGCTGAGGTTACTAGTTTATGATCATGAATAAACACTACTGACAATGCAAAAACATGAAAAACAGCTCTGTTATCTGCTAACTTTATGACGTCTACTATCCTATAGTTAATGCATAGAGTAAAAACTGTATGTAGGACATTGATTTGGGGGAGGCAGAGAGACTGGAAAGAGGAAATCTAGTTGAGGACTGTTGGAAAAATAAAAAAAATAAGTGGTGAAGACATGAGTCAAAATTATAATTTGGTATTCACAGTTAAATCTAATGAATACATAACCAAATCCCTAAAATATTATCACCTTTCCAAATCTGCAGATTCCCTGGCCTTAGAAGAACATAATTCTTATTTCCCTAGCCCACAGTCCTCACTAAGGCAAGTTATTTTATTATCGATCTCAACACAGAGCAGCCAAATGGGTGCTTCTCCCTGAGTCCTGGCCCGACTTCCTCCCTGCCCAGAGCCCAGAAGGCACCTGGACGGGGCAAAGCAGGACATTTGCTGTGACCTCTCTGGCCACAGCTTCTCACCTGGGAGTGGTCACCTGGCATGAACCATATTCAAAACTAGGAACCAAGGTGTGGTCTGAGCTCCTTTAAGCTCAAGGGTTTGGGGGCTAGTGGGGAGTCCCCAGAGAAGACTTCGGAAGAGCAGCATGGAAGCGGGGTGGCCCACTGGAGGGGGCCTCCTCCTCTGCCTCACTGTCAGCCTTCTGCTTCAAGGTAAGATGGGGAAAAACAGGGAAGACTAGAGTGTGGTTCTGAAGAACAACTAGAAATTTCCCTCGAGCACCTGGAGGACTTTCAGAATGAACACGTTAAATATTTCTTCCATGATATCTGTGTCTTGATTTCCTTTTGGTGACAGATAGAAGGGCACTCCACTGATCAGGACACACAGCCTCCTCCCAACCCTACCTGACAGGCATCTACCAAACTGCCCCATTTCACCACCTCTCCAATTTCACCTTTTCATCGACTTCCAATGTCCCTTCCACCACCTGTCATCCCACCCTCCCTATCTCTTTGATATTTCACAGATATTTGATACAATATCTGTGAAAGGGTGGCCACTAATTTTAAACATGCCCTGAAGGAGTAAGCAAAACAGCGACGAAGGATGGGGAGACAGCTGAGGAAGAAGGAAGTGGATATTTTGCTTCCATGAGGGAATATTTGTTCCCAGTCAGGGCACATACCTTAAATATTATGGAGATGAAGAGGAGCAGGCAGAGAAAAAGATCATATAAAGACGAAAATGGGGCAAAGATTCTGCTCAGGCACCACCCAAGTGGCTCCCGAGCCTTGACCAAGAGACAACATCGCACAAGCCACACTGTGTGGTTGGCGCATGGAGAGTGCTCCGTGGTATCGCCTAGTGATCCCAAGTGCTGGAAATAAACTCCAAGATATCTGAGATGAGCAAAATAAATGTGCATAGCACCAAGGTAAACATCCATTCAGAGTACCTGCTACATTCCCTATTATCTATCTAGTTAGTGCAGTTGTTTACTTCTCTTATCTTTTTGATAAGTCAGTTCCTGCAGAAGTCCCTGAGGAAGTTCAGAAGAGAAATACATAAGAACAGCCTAAACTACTGGTATTAGGGCAATGCTCAGCTGCAATACTAGGTGGACCCAAGAAGCTTGTAATAGGTACACTAGAACACTCCTTGAAGTGGCTGCCACTGCACCAAGGCTGATTTGCCTATAGAGTTGGGCAGATTTTGCATGAGGACAAGACAATGGGAGTGAGGATGGAGCCGTGACTCAGTTCACCACTCGACTTCCACCATTTGCCTACCAGACCAGCTCATCTTCTCTGGCCCAAGAAGGAAGGGGTTTGGCCTTGGGGAGTTTGGGCACAGGAAGGATTCACCTATTCCTCCCAGTGTGTCTCTTGGCAAGAGACCCTCTCTCACAGAGTCTGCTTTCCACAGGAAGAGGAGACACTTTCACCATCAATTGCTCAGGCTTTGACCAGCTTGGGGTGGATCCTGCTGCCTTCCAAGCAGTGTTTGACAGAAAGACCTTTCGCCCAGTCACCAACTACAGCAACCCCACTCAAGTCAACATCTCCTTCACCGTGTCTGCCATCCTGAAAGTGGTGAGACCTGGTCCCCACCTTCCACAGCTTCTCTTCTTTAAAAAGATTTTATTTAGGCCCTGGCTGGTGTAGCTCAGTGGATTGAGCATGGGCCTGCAAACCAAAGGATAGCAGTTCGATTCCCAGTAAGGGCACATTCCTGGGTGGCAGGCCAGTTCCCTGCAGGCCATTTCCCAGCAGGGGACGCACAAAAGGCAACCATACATTGGTATTTCTCTCCCTCTCTCCTTCCCCTCTAAAGATAAATAAATAAAATCTTTTAAAAGAAGAAAAGAAAAAAAATAAAAAGATTTTATTTATTTATCTTTAGAGGGGAAGGGGAGAAGGAGGGAATTATCAATGTATGGCTGTCTCTCATGTGTCCCCTGCTGGGAACTGGCCTGAAACCCAGGCATGTGCCCTGACTGGGAATCAGACTGCGATCCTTTGGTTTGCAGGCCTGTGCTCAATCCACTGAGCTACACCAGCCAGGGCTTTGCTTCCCTGCCCCCCAGCCCACAGCTTCTTTTTTTTTCCCCATAGCTTCTTTAAAAAAAAATTATTTACTTTCAGAGAGAGAAAAGGAGGGTGAAAAAGAGGGAGAGAAACATCAATGTGAGAGAGAAATATCGATCAGTTGCTTCTCATACACACCCTGATGGGGGACCAAACCCACAACCCGGGCATGTGCCCCGACCAGGAATTGAACTGGTAACCTTTCTGTTTGTGGGACAACACTCCAACCAACTGAGTCACACAAGCCAGGGCTCTATGTCTCCTAACAGGGAACAAGGATCCTCTGCCCTGTTGACCCAGCATTGTACTGGTCCAGTGGTGAACAGTAGGTACTCTGAATGGATTTCGTACAAACAGAGGGGTTTCTTAGCAATGGGGAGACATAAAGAAGGCTGCAGTGATACAGTTTGCAGGAAGGATTTCTCCTTGACTCCTTTTCTTTCTGTATGCTCTAAAAGGAAGTGGCCTGCCAATTAAAACCTGAATTGTACCTAAAAACAAGAGGAGGCAAGTAAGGAAAAGACAGTCCAACATTTAGAACTATGCCTGGCTCAATAAATCAGTAAATATCACTAAGAATATGAGGTGGAGATGGGCCAAGTCTTTAGGTCCTAATAATCCTGCACGGGAATTTCTTTACCAGGATGCACAGCTCCAGCTTCTGACATCGTTCCTGTGGATTAATTTGGTAAGGCAGATTCAACTCTCTCCTTCCCACTCCCATTTATAAGTTTTACTTGAAAAGTGATTTAAAGGTTTTCCAGTCTGAACCTCTACCCAATGTATAAATCCTTGTGAGACCAAATAATTCCATTTAGAACTGTAGAGACACAAATCTCCCTGAGCAGCTTAGAAAGGTAGAAATGGTGACCCAAGAAAATAGCCAAATGGTTGCAAGACGACCTATTGGTGTGTTCCTGGGCCTAAGTGGTATTACGCTATATTCAAGATGTGCCTCAACCAAAGGCCATTCATTGATACTTTGTCAATGACACGTGGCTGGATAAAGAGAAGGAGGTAGGCTGTGGTCATTAGGAACATGAGTAGAGTTCGTGGAGCAGAGTTTAAAGAAGAATGGGAGAGTCAGGAGAGGTTGACTAGACAAGCTCCATCATCCCTTGCCTCAGTTTCCCACTTCCCTGCCTGCAGATATGGGACAATCCTTTCATCAGTTGGAACCCAGAAGAGTGTGTTGGCATCAAGAAACTTACTGTATCAGCGGAAAACCTGTGGATCCCAGATATCTTCATGGTGGAAGCGTGCGTATCTGGGCTGGGGAGAGCCAGCATGGAGCCCGTCTGCAAAGAACAGTCTAGGGTCATGTACAGGGCACAGGGACACTAAAAAATTCAGATAGGGACACAGCCTTAATTAACTGACTCCCACAAAACACTATGAGGGGTAGATGAGATAAGATAGAGTGACATTAGAGAAATAACCCGAAAGGAGAGCACAGGTGGGGAGGACCTGGGAAGAAAGGGAGACAAAAGCTGATGAAGGCACCCACAGCACCCACCTCTCCCTCCCTCTCACAAGCAGCATGGATATGGATCGGGCACCTTCAGGTCTCTCCGCGTATGTCAGCAGTGAAGGTCGAATAAGGTATGATAGGCCAGTGCGGGTGACCAGCATCTGTAACCTGGACATCTTCTACTTCCCTTTCGACCATCAGAACTGCACCTTCACCTTCACTTCCTTCCTCTACACAGGTGAGTGAGACCCGTTCTCGCAGCTATTTAAGATTCGGAGGAAGATATTTAAGTGGTATAGGTATTACCAGGGAAAACTTTGGATCAGCGTTTCTCAACTGTGGCTGTCCACAGCTTTTTAAAAATACCAATAACTATATCACCCCAGAGATTCTAATTTAATTGTTCCAGGTGGCAACTCAGTTACTGTTATTTTTATATATCTCCCTAAGTTTCGCTAGTGTACAGAGTTAAGAATTACTGCTTTAATTCCTCAGTGAAGTTCTTTTAAAAAAAATATTGCCTTAGATCTTAGATGGCCCTTGCCCTATGTCTGACCCTGAGCCTCTATAATTTTTAGCTCAACCCTTTTAACTTTAACAGCTAACACTCTTAAACCAGTAAATCAGTGGAACTGAATGCCACCAGGTATCACGTGGCAGATTTGAATAAATCAATCACTATAAGGGGCAGGCATGTAATTATCAAAATGTTGAGCTGTTCAAGATTGATTCCACTAAAACAGCATCAGACAACTGGGGAAATGAGAAGGAAAATGGGAATGACTTACATTTTGAGTCATATCCAAAATTCCCGTAAAACCTTTGACTCACCCTTGTTTTCAACCACCACCAACAACAACAAAATCAGGGCTGCAGGCCACACGCATACGAATTGCTGGTCCTGTAACCCCCTTCTGAGAAGCTAGATGCCCTGCTTTAAAAGGACAAAGAGGAAAGTTTGTTGAAGAAACTTGGTGGGGGAGGAATTGACTTTTGTGGGCAGAAGGCTCAGGAACACTGTGCACTGAGCTGCCCCGGCCTCCCTTGCAGTGGACAACCTGCTTCTGGGCATGGCCAAGGAAGTGCGGGAGATAGCAGACACGTCTCGTAACATCCTTCAGACCCAGGGAGAGTGGGAGTTCCTGGGCATCAACAAGGCCACCCCAAGGCTGTTGGTGGGCAGCAGTGTATATGACCGGATCATATTCTACGTAAGTCCAGGGGTTGCTCTTTGACTTCTGGTCCCAATTGCTCTGTGATCTTCCTCTTAATCTAAGGCTCTTTGAGATACCAAAAGAAGCTTTAGAGGTGGTAGATACACAATAAGGCTACAGATGATGTGTTGCAGAATTATGAAACTGAAACCTGTATCACTTTGTTAACCAGTGTCACCCCAATAAATTCAATAACAAGGAAAAACTAAAAGAAGCTTTAGGGGGTTAGCATCTGCTCCCCACTCTACCCTGTACCCTAGTGGCCCTAAAGGAGAATCCCCAGGACCTCTGCCTTGCACAGAGGAGGAGCAGCTGGGCTTCTACCAGAATGGGGTAGTCACCATCTGATGGTGCCAAGGGCCCTACTCACCGCTGAACATCTACAGTTGTATTCCTAGCAGGTTGGACACACACAAAAAATTAGAAAACAAATTGGGGGCACTTCTGTAGAGGAGCACGAGTTACTTAAAGAGATCATCCCATAGACAGCTGAACAGCACATCGGCAAGGATTAGACAAATAAGCACACAGTTGAGCTCCTGCATCAGTTAATTGCCACGTTCTCCACACTCTCTCCTCCCCACCAGGTGGCCATCAGGCGCAGACCCAGACTCTATGTCATAAACCTTCTGGTGCCCAGTAGCTTTCTGGTTGCCATCGACGCCCTCAGCTTCTACCTGCCGGCAGAAAGCGAGAACCGCGCCCCATTCAAGATAACCCTTCTGCTGGGCTACAACGTCTTCCTGCTCATGATGAATGACTTACTCCCTGCCAGTGGCACCCCACTCATCAGTATGGCCCCTCCCACTTTCCAGGGAAGCAAAGGCAGCAGAGGACAGGGAGGGGAACCCAGAGAACCAGCTGCTTCTCCACTTAAGGAGTAAAGGGTTTCTGTAGAAAGACTTAATTTGGGGAAAGAGGTTGAAGAAAAGCGTAGAAATGATTTGCCCTGGTTTAATTATAGTTTGCTTTGCCCTCAGGTGTCTACTTTGCTCTCTGTCTGTCCCTGATGGTGCTCAGCCTGCTGGAGACCATCTTCATCACCTACCTGCTGAACCTGGCCACCACCCAGCCTCCACCCATGCCCCCATGGCTCTATTCTCTGCTTCTGCACTGCACCACCCCAAAGAAATGCTGTCCCCCCACTTCCCAGAAGGGAAACAAGGACCTGGGCCTCACCCTTGCCCACCTGCCTGGTAAGGAAGTCAGCAATGCCCACACTTCCTCTTGCAACACCTCCACTTCTCTGCTCCTGCCTCCTTCCCTGTCCCCCTCCCTCACAGGTGATCTTTGCAACCTATAGCTGGGTCTCTGTTTTTCTCTGTAGGTCTGAAGGAGCCTGTGGAGTTTGTGGGGAAGGTGCCGAGTCCCCAAGAGGCAGAGTTAAATGGGTCCGCTGGGTCATCAAGGGGCCAGCAGGAAGACAAAGCTCAACATCAGCAATTAGTCAGCCTATGGGTGCAGTTCAGCCACATGATGGACACCCTGCTGTTCCGCCTCTACCTGCTCTTCATGGCCACCTTCGTCATCACGGTCATTGTCCTCTGGAACACCTAGATGGACATCCACATCCACCTCTTCCTGCAAACCATAGCTTGAATTTCTCCTTGCCTTAGAGCCAGCCAGTCTCTGACCTCTTTCCTAATCTTAGCCGCTTAACCCCAGTGACTACCACGTCCTCTTCTATATTCCCAAAACTTCAACACAGTCCTTCCGAGGAGGTTCAGCACAGCCAAGGCCCTCTCACATGCCATGGTCCTCATTCCTGCTCACTTTTAGGGCCTCTCAGCCACACCTAACTTCTGACTCCTTTATCAATGAAGGTCCAGATCAATGGAGTCTCTCCTTCATTAACTGTCCCAATAAACAACTTTCTAGGAAGCAGTGGCCCCTCAGTACATTTACGATAGGCCCATAAACGCTGGGGTGGAGAGCTTTGATACTTCACCCTAAACAGGTATAACGTGATTTGATTTTAAGTTTTTCAGACACTTTCAGAGTT
Source organism: Sturnira hondurensis (assembly GCF_014824575.4). Classification (NCBI taxonomy): domain Eukaryota; kingdom Metazoa; phylum Chordata; class Mammalia; order Chiroptera; family Phyllostomidae; genus Sturnira; species Sturnira hondurensis. The sequence continues at coordinate 2,191,926 of NW_028091847.1, read as the reverse complement.
TAAAAGAATAAAAAAATCAAGTCTCATTTGCAAGAAATTACTATAAAGTAGTTACAATTGCAAAATATGCCTTTCATCATTATTTCCATTTCATTCTTCTTTACTAAAATTACTAAAATTGCTCATTGCTAAAATTGCTCTTTGAAATAAATATTGGGTCATTGTTTTATTCTGACAGGTTCTTCTGATTTCACAAAATCAGAGAGAGCCTTCTGAATATACATGTTTGGAGGAGGGCCAGGAAGACAGTTAAGGACCTCATTTAAAAATTCAAGTTAGCCCTCGCTGGTGTAGCTCAGTGGAGCACGAGCCTGTGAAGCAAAGGGTCAAGGGTTCAATTCCCAGTCGGGGCACATGCCTGGGTTGCAGGCCAGGTCCCTGGTAGGGGCCGTGCAAAAGGCAACCACACACTGATGTTTCTCTCCCTCTCTTTCTCCTTCCGTTCCCCTTTCTCTACAAATAAATAAATAAAATCTTTTTTTTTAAGTTCAAGTTAAATAAATCATCCTACTGCCACAGAATGGAATACTTCGTAGCCATTTAAAGTAAGAATATAGATCTATGTTAATAAACACAGAAATCGATCCATGACATACGAAGTGGAGAACATGAGTTACAAACAGTATGTATACATTATTTCTCTTAAAAAGAGAGAGACAGAGAGAAAGAGAGCACTACAGAGAAATGAAGAGAAAATATATAAATGTCAAGACACCAAAACATGAGCAAATTTTATCCTGGATAACGGGATTACGAGTGATTGTTATTTTCTTTTATATCTTTATTTGTGTTTTCTTAACTGTTCTTAATGAGCAAATATTATTTTTACTATCAAAAAATCCTATTTTGAAAGTTTTGTAAATATTTTTGTCTTTTTTTTATATTTTATTTATTATCTTTAGAGGGGAAGGAGGGAGGGAGAGAAATATCAATGTATTATTTTTGTTTTTTAATTACAGTTGACAGACAATATTACATGAGTTTCAGGTGTACAACACAGCAAGTAGACATTTCCATAACTTACAAAGTGATTCCCCCGATATTTTTAGTACCCACCTGGCACCATACATAGTTATTGCAATATTATTGACTGTGTTCCCTAGACTGTATTTTACATCCCATGACTGTAACGACCAATTTGTACTTTTTAATCCTTTCACCTTTTTCACCCATCTCCTCCAACCTCCTCCCACCTGGCAACCATGAAAATGCTCTATGCATCTGTTTCTGTTCTGCTTGTTCATTTATTTTATTTTTTAGATTCCACATATAAGTGAAATCACATGGCATTTATCTTTCCCTGTCTGACTTACTTCACTCAACACAATACCTTCTAGTTCCATCCACGCTGTTGCAGATGACAAGCTTTCACTGTTTTTATTCTTGCTCAGCAAAGCTATCATTTAGAACTGAAGGACAGTCGATAAAGAGCTTTCCAGGCAAGAAAAAGCAAAAGGAGTTTATCAGCATCAAACCAGTATTACAATAAATGTTAAAGGGTCTTTTCCCAGAAGAATAAAAAATAAATAAAAATATTAATACTAAAATGGTAATAAATACATATCTATCAACAATTACTTTAAATGCAAATGAATTAAATACTTCAATCAAAAGACATATGGTGGCTGAATGGATAACAAAGCCAGACCTTTACCCATGCTGTCTACAAGGAACTCACTTCAGGGGGAAAGACACCCACAGACTGAAATTAAAAGCATGGAAAAGATATTTTGTGGAAATGAAAATGGGGGTGGGGCGGAGGGAAAGCTATGCTAGCACTACTTAATACCAGACAAAATAGACTTTAAAGCAAAGGCTATAACAAGAGACAAAAAAGGACCTAGCAATTTCACTTTTTGATATTTATTCAAAGAAACCCAAAACACTAAATTGAAAAGACATATACATCTGTATGATCATTGGAGTATTATGTACAAAAGCTTAAATGCGGATGAAACCTGCATGTCTATCAATAGATGAATGGATAAAGAAGTGGTGCACATATACTATGGAATAAAACCCCCTTTAGGGGGAAAAAAAGAGTTTCCTATTAATAGTAGTTCAGCCCTGGGTAGGTAGCTTGGTTGGTTACCTAACAAGGTTAGGTAACCTTGGTTGCATCTCCTGATACACCAAGGTTGAGGGTTCGATCCCTGGCCAGGGCATATACAAAAAAACAACCAATGAATGCATAAATGAGTGGAACAACAGCAACAACAAAACACAGTACTTCACACCTTCATCAGCAGTTATCATCCTGGGCAGGATTCTAACAGCTAGCTAGGAGCAAGGCCTGGAGGAGAGACAGAAATTGAAAAGGGGAGTGAAAAAATACCAAAGAAAAATATCTGAATTATATTTAAATTAGGTGAATACATTTCAGGGATTTATGTACATATCTGCCTCCCCTGAGAGAATGTGCTTTCCTAAAGGTTAGTTATAATGTCTGGTCTATTTTTATAAATCAGTATACGGTACCCTGCCCGACACATCATAGGTGCTTAATACAGACTTGTTAAATGATTATATGAATGAATGACAGCCAATCAAGAATCACTATTTTACTAGCTCTAAGTGTAATCCCTTTATCCCATCCTGGTATAGTTTATTTTACTTCTGCACATCTAATATGGAGAATTAGCAGCCCATTTTTACCTGTGGACTTAACTATCTTTGAGTTCTTAGAGATATTACTTATACTCTGGTGAGTTAATTTCTACTTGCAAATTATCTTATGTTTTCTTCTTTTCATTACTTTGAAGTATTTCTCCTTCAGAAACCTATCCTTGACTTTTGCAATAACTTAAAATGAAGAGTGTTTACCATATCTTTGAGGAATTTCAAAATTCTTAAGCTCACCTTTGCATCATTTTCTTTCCCATTCCCACATTTATATTTCTCTAAAGGTTACTTTGCAATTTTTTTCCCATCTTATCATACGTACCTTCAGGTGCCAAGGTCATTATAATTGGCAATGTTCTTTGCAAAAGAACAACCTGTTCATATGTTAGGGTTGAGGTGAGCCTTGTAGTTTAAAATATGACCCGACACTGAAGGAAAATATTTGAAGCTAGAACTGGCCTAGTATATCAGCAGAAATGTTGGGGACAGTTCACAACTTAGGAAGACGTGCCTTGGTTTCTGATGATCTCTCATTTAAATATATATATATATACAAATATATACATATGTAATTATATATAAATATTGTGAGGTAGCCCATTTGATAATAACTTACTTCCTTTTCCTCCATTTTCTATTGCAAACCTGTGTTACTCGTGTGCATTGGAAGTCTTACAAAGGCTTTAGGAAGTCCTTATAAAGCCCTCTTCATTTATGACTCGGTAGTTTTCTGAGGTGGTATGCTTTGATTCCTTTCCCTTAATTTTTTGTGTATCAACTGGGAGGTTTTGCTTAGTGGTTACCATGAGACTTATATAATGCATCTTTGGGTTATAACAGTCCATTTTAAGCTGGTAACAACTTTACTTCAAACCTATACAAGAGCTCTACATTTCACACTCCTTCCACATTTTATGTTTTTGATGTCATAATTTACATAGGTAAATTATTTACATAATTTATCTTGTTTTATATTGTATATCCATTAACAAATTATTTTCATTATAGTTATTATTAATTCCTGTCTTTTAATCTTTATATTAGAGCTATAAGTGATTACCAACCACTATTATAATAGCAGAGTATTCTCTTTTTTATAATTAAATAGATTTTATGTATTTATTTTTATAGAAAGGGGAAGGGAGGGAGAAAGAGAGGGGGAAAAGCATCATTGTGAAAGAGAAACATCATTGGTTGCCTCTCCCCCATACCCCGGCAAGGGACCAAACCTGTGACCCAGCCATGTGCCCTCAGGAGGAATCCAACCAGCAACATTTTGCTTCACAGAATAACACCCAACCAACTGAGCCACAGCAGTCAGGGCTACAATGTTGTTATTTTGGGAATTAACTGGTTTCTTCTTGACAAATTAAAATCCAAAAATCACATTTTTGCATGTACTCTATTCTTGATACATCTGAAGAGACAGTTAATGAGACTTGAGACCTCTGAAACCAAAAGTGCAAAGTTAATTCCAATTAATGTTAAAATATTAGCTTGATGCCATATGTTGACCTTATTTTCACAACTCTCCAGGTAAGTTGCATTCAGTGGCTCATCAAAAACCCAATTTCTTAATATGGAATTCATGCAAGAGCATGGTATCTGTCCTGAATTTTCTTTATTCTTATTCTTTATCCAGTCTGTGTAATTGTGTTGGCCACAACACTGTAATGTTTTCTGTAAAGCATTCAGAGCAGTCCACTCAGGTATGTCTTCAGGCACATCTTTAGACCCATACTGAGAAAATGGCTAAATCAATTTCATCACGCCATACTTGGTGAACCTCTTCTTTCTTTGTGAAGGTGAGTGCCGAAAGTGCAACCTGAACACCACAGGCCCACACTAACAGTACTGCATACAGAATTAGGAGACATCTGATTTCATTGTGAATTCCCAAATAACCCAAGAGACAAAGAAAAACAATAGCCAACCCAGTTCCAATAAAAGTTCCAAAAATATATACTATCAAGTGATTATTTTCCATCTAGAGCAGTGAAGAAAGTATTTCTGTCTAGTAAAAGCCATGCACCAAATCCCATGAATAAAAGTCCAAAACCCAAGAAAGCTCCATTAATAAGATTAAGAAAGTACTTTAAAATTAATAATTTGCTCTTCCTCAACATTCTTTTCCTCCTCACAAAGTGATGATTCCAGCTCCTGAGATGCAGCATTAGTTCCAATATCAGAGTATTCTGAGTTTAATGATATATTTACCTTTACAAGTGAGTTTTATACTTTCATATGTTTTCATTTTAGTTATTATCTTCCTTTTGTTTCAGCTTGAAGAACAGCCTTTAATATTTCTTGTAAGGTTCATCTGGCAGTGATGAATTCCTTCAGCTTTTGTTTGTCTAGAAATATCTTTATCTTTTTCAACTCGGAAGAACAACTTTGTTAGGTACAATATTCTTGGTTGGTAGCTTTTTTCTTTCAGCACTTGAATATATCATCCCACTCCATTATAGCCTACAAGTCTCTGCTGAAAAATCTGCTCACACACAAATCTCCTTGGCTTTCAGAGCTAGATATTTTGTGACTTGACCATTAAGTGGGACCTTAAAAGCTGAGATGCTAGATGTACAGTCCAAACCCTTCACTCCTCAGGAGAGCGTTCGCTCAATTATATGGTGTTGTGTTAGGGGTGGAATGTACAGTGAGAATACCTCTCCATCTTTCCCACACATTACCGTGTTAGTATTTTCTCATTTAACTGATGTGTAGAAGTCACTCGGTTAGTTTTGGGATTTCTCTGAGATGGAATAGCTCTAGGTGACTGGGGGAAGAAGGAAGTTTAGATTCCTATGTCATCATCTTGGTCCCCTGTCTAAATGTGTATGTTATTAATTTTTAAAAAGAATTCCTTAAATCACAAGAATGTGTGGAGGGATCTGTTTGCTTGTTTTTGTAGAAGATAACAAGCTGACTCCAAAATGCATATAAAAATGGCAACTGTGGAACGTGAAACCACCCCTACCCCTAATCCCCCACCGGCAAAAGAAGAGAAAACAGAATCTAACCAGGAGGTTGCTAACCCAGAACACTATATTAAGCATCCTTTACAGAACAGATGAGAACTCTGTGTTTTTTCTTTAATGATAAAAGCAAAACTTGGCCAGTAAACCTTCAGCTGATCTCTGAGTGTGATACGATTGAAGACTTTGGGGCTCTGTACAACCATATCCAGTTGTCTAGTGATTTAATTCCTGACTGTGACTGCTCACTTTTTAAGGATGGTATTAAGCCTATGTGGGAAGATGAGAAAAGCAAATGAGGAGAACGATGGCTGATTGCATTAAGCAAACAGCACAAAGTGACCTCAACCACTTTGGCTAGAGACACTGCTAGGCCTTACTGGAGAATCTTTTGATAACTACATGATGATGTATGTGGAGCTGTTGTTAACGTCAGAGCTAAAGGTGATAAGATAGTACTATGGACTACTGAGTGTGAAAACAGAGATGCTGTTGCATATGTAGGGAGGGTATGCAAGGAAAGTTAGGGCTTCCTCCAAAGATGACAGTTAGTTATCAGTCCCATGCGGATACAGCTACTAAGAGCAGCAACACCACTCACAATAGGTTTGCTGCTTAAGAAGACCTTCCGAGTGTTCTCATAGGAGACTGCGTCAAGCAACTGAGATTTGGGAGCTGAACCAAAGCCTCTTCAAAAGCAGAGTGAACTGCATTTAAATTTGATTTCCATCTAAATGTTGCTAGGATGTAAGAGAAGTCTCATTCGCCTTTGTCTTGTATTTCTGTGTTCATTTTTAAAAAAATTTTGGCTAGAGTGTCCACTTACCCAGTCAAAGAATTACAAAACACATCATCCCCAGAATCCATAAATGTGTTTCTGGCCCACTCTGTAATAGCTTAGGAAAATTTTCATTACAAACATTTTACCCATCCACAAAGTTGAAAAAGAACTTGCATTTCTATAACTTACAGGAAAAAAGTTCTGTTTATGTTCCATTGTGAGATATGTAAATAATATTGATAATAAAGTAATGAAATATCATTTTTAAAAGAACAAAGTTTTACTATTTATGTTCCATTACATTGGGTGAAAAAGGTAAAGGGATTAAGAAGTACAAATTGGTGGTTACAAAATAGTTATGGGGATATAGAGTACAGCACAAGGAAAATAGTCAATAACATTGTAATAGCTAAGTATGGTGCCAGGTGGGCACTAGAATTATCAGCGTGATCACTTTGTAAATTATATAAATGTCTAACTTTGTTATACACCTGAAACTAACATAAAATAATATTGAATATCAATTGTAATTAAAAATAATAATAAAACAAAATGTACCCATGGTAAAAACTGAAATATTATACAACAATGTAAAATGAAAAGTGAAAGTCCTTCTGTACCTCCCATCTACAATGACTCATGTCTTGGAAGTCTTCCACAAGCGTCTTCTCAAGCACAGCCATTCCCCTTTCCTCCAAGTAGGTAATAACTGTCCTAAATTTTTGCATTTATTGTTATCTTACTTTTTGTTTTAGTTTCACTGCACATGGATGCATTTTAAACTATGTATCATTTAAATGTGTATGTTTTAGAATGCACATACCATATTTTTTGGACTATAAGATGCACTTTTTTTTACCACATTTTTTTGCTTCAAAATTTTTTTCCTATCTTCCTCCTCTAAAACTGAGGTGCATCTTATGGTGCAGTCCCCAGACACACCTAGGTTTTAGAGGGGAAACTGGGGGGAAATTTTTTGAAACAAAAAATGTGGTTAAAAAAGTGCATCTTATAGTCTGAAAAATACGGTACATGTCACATAATATCATACTTCATATATTTTGCAGTTTGTTTCTATCATTCAATACTATGCTGTTACAATTTATTCATATTGATGGGTAAAGTGAAGTTAAGCTCTTTGCCGCATAGTATTCCATTACATATTCTGCACTAATATACATATGTGGTTATCAAACATGTGAAATAGTGCTCACTTCAGCAGCACACATATACTAAATATCTGAAATACGGCTATTGTGAAAAGAAGAGAAAAATGTGGCTATGGTGACTGGGGAATTGAGTTTGTTATCTTAATTAATTTAAATTTTAATGGCCACGTGAGACTAACGATGCAGTGCTGGTATAGGCTTAGGAGTAGAATTGACAGGTCCTATAACATATACATCTTGTATTTTAAGGGACCATGACAAATTGCTTTATTCCCACCCATAGGGCATAGGAGTTCCTGTGGCTCTACAGCCTCACAAACACTTCTACTGTCAAAGAAATGTGAATCAGAACTATCTGAGGAGCTTCTAAACACACACACACACACACACACACACACACACACACACCCTTCTGTAGGAGGAGGAGGGTATGAGTGCATGTATTTTCAAAAAGCTTATCAAACGATTTTCTACTCACATGTTCCCTGGTGGCCTCAGGGCTGAAGGCCTTTGGAGACATTAGACAAGGAAGGGTAAGCCCTACAGTTCTGTTTTAGAATAATAGCGAAATGAAGGATTAGACGGGAGGACTAGATATCTACAGGAAACCTGGTGAATTAGCTATCCCAACCGTGCAAACAAGGGACGATGCAGAGCCGCACTATGGTGCTAGCTGTGGAGACAGATCTGGAAGCCATGTTCATGTCACGAAAAAGGAACTTAACTCCTCAATCAAGCTTCTTAACTCAATATTGACAATAACCACTGATGTTCACAGCTGAATAAAGGACACATTTCTAGGTCTGCAACACAACAATTACATGGTTTTTTTCAAAAGATTTCACTTATTTATTTTTAGAGATGGGGAAGGGAGGGAGAAAAAGAAAGAGAGAAGCATCTATGTGTGAAAGGAACATCGATTGGTTGCTTCACACACATGCCCCACCCGGGGACCAGGCCCACACCCCAGGCATGGGCCCTGACCAGAAATCAAACCAGTGACCTTTCCCTTTGCAAGACGCTACCCAACCAACTGAGCCACACTGGCCAGGGTAATAATTACATGTTTTTGCCTTGTGAAATTAGCAGGTGTTCCCACATAACTATTCCTTTCCCAAGGTTCCATACACATTCTCTGAAGCACAATAAATACAAGAAAGACCTGATGAGGCCTTCATCTTCCAAGTCACCCATTTTCCGTGAAAAGTACTTAGAACTCAAACTTAAAACCACTCACCTAGACGAGGTTGCTAAATAGGCACTTCTCCCTTGTCTAGGCCTCACTGCCTCCCTGCCTGGAGCCCGGAAGACACCCGGACAGGGGCAAAGCAGGACACTTGCTGTGACATCATTGGCCACAGTCTCTCACCTGAGAGTGGTCACCTGTCATGAACTGTATTCAAAACCAAGAACCAAGGTGTAGTCTGAGCTCCTTTAAGCTCAAGAGTTTGGGGGCTAGTGGGGAGTCCCCAGAGAAGACTTTGGAAGAGCAGCATGGAAGGGGGGTGGCCCACTGGAGGGGGCCTCCTCCTCTGCCTCACTGTCAGCCTTCTGCTTCAAGGTAAGATGGGGCAAGAACAGGAAAAAATGAGAACACTGTTTCGGGCAAAATCCAGAAACTCTCTTACTCTCCAGAACTAGAGTGCAACCAAAATAGCTTGCTTAAACATTGCCTTTCTTTGTAGTGTCTATATTTTTGTTTCCTTTGGGGACACGTGAAAACCTGTTTCACTGATCAGTACACAGTCCCTGTCTCATTTCCCTGCATAGGCATCTACCAAACTGTCTGTCCTACCATTTTACCACAATTCCATCCCTTTATAATATCCAACCGCTCCTTTCTGCCAAAATATAATAAGTATGGCCCTGGCCAGTGTGGCTCAGTGGGTTGGGTGTCACTTCACGAACCTAAAAGTGGCCAGTTGGATTCCCAGTCAGGGCACGCGCCTGGGTGGCAGACCAGGTCCTCGGCGGGAGGTGCATGGGAGGCAAAAGATTAATATTTTTCACATCAATGATTCTCTTCCTCTCTTTCTCTCTCCCTTTCCCACTCTCTAAAAATAAATAAATAAAATATGTTTTTTAAAAGATACAGTAACTGTGGACAAGGTAGCTTGGTCCTATTAACAATAACATAACTCGTCACCCACCTCACATGGGAAGACCTTGTAGAAGAAGAGCATGGAGAGGAAAGGACAACGTTGGCTTCCCTTAGTATCTTTCTCCTTAGCTTGGATATGTACCTTACGAGTTAACCAACATGGGGAAGAGAGTGGAAGAGGCATGGGAAAGAACTTGCTGGGCTATAGTTACAGGAATAACCACAGAGCCACCTAGGGTTGGATCGCAGGTGAGGTGGGCAAAAGGGCTTTTCTCATCTTTTGATGAGAAGGGCTTTTCCATCTTCTTATATAGCTTCACCAACCACACAGTGAGTGGTCACTGAAGTCTTCTCAAGGTGGTGATGATGAAAATGGCTCCCACTGATCTTAGACGAAGTCATTGAATTTGAGAAGGGTGCGGGACAAGCACACAGCAAGTAGTCAATAAATTCACATACAACTTCCTTAAGTCTCCATGTATTTACACTGCACTCATGTTTATGTCTCTCCAAACTTTTCCTTTCCAAAAATGGGAAAACGTGAAAGTGGGAAGGGAAAATTGAAAAAATTTTAGGGAAATTTTGGTTAGTGTCTATGAGGAAGAATTACAATAGAGCTAGAGAGAAAAAAAGTATGGTCAAACAAGAGCCAAACTTTAAATGCATCTAAATGTTGCAAGTATGGAAGGAATAAGACTCCCCAGAGGGCCTATTTGCATATAAATTTGGGTAGTCTTTACATGGGAGCAAAAGCACAGGAAGAAAGTGCTGATCCCTGAGCCCTGAAAGGTCAGCTCACCACATCACCTTCCGCCATTTGCCTCACAGACCAGCGCACCCTCCCAGCCCTGGCAGTAAGAGCTTGGCCTTCAAGAAGGAGGGGCTCACATGCCTCACCCCACGTCCACATGTTGTTTCTCTGTTGAGAAGCTCTCAGACCCTGGCACTCTTCTCACTTAGGAAACACAAAAACCCTATTCCCATCTCCTAAGGTCTCTGCTCTCTACAGGAAGGGCAAGCACTTTCACCATCAGCTGCTCAGGTTTTGACCAGCATGGGGTGGACCTTGTTGCCTTCCAGACTGTGTTTAAACAGAAGGACTTCCGTCCAGTTATCAATTACAGCATCCCCACTCAGGTCAACATCTCCTTCACTCTGTCTGCCATCTGGGAAGTGGTGAAGTCTAACTACATTCTCTCCATAGGCTGCTAATAGGGAATAAGGGGTCTTTACCCTGTTAACCCAACTTCGCACTGGTCCAGTGGTGAGCAGTGAGTCCTCTGAATGGATGTTGTACAAGTTAGGTGTTCATCCCATGGAGTGGAGAGATATGAAGGGGAATGCTGCAGTGACATTTCTGCAGGGTACCTTTGTCCTTGAATAATGCCCTTGTGGGAATATTCTATAAAGAACATATCCCCAGTAGGTCTCATACTGGCTTTTTTCTCCTACAACCTGCATTTTTCATACAACTGAAAAATTTTCATGCAACCTGTGTTTTTTTGACCCACCTTTCTTTTGGAACTTGTGAGTGAAAAGCTGAACAGTCACGTGGGGCCATTTAGGAAACAAAGGCAAGAGGCAGACTAGGACCTGATCTCAAGGCATTAATCATCCTGGATGGGTTTTTGTGTGTGTGTGTGTGTGTCAGAATGCACAATTTCAGCTGCTGACATCATTTCTGTGGTTAAAGATGGTATGTAATGTCATTTTTCTTATCTCTCCTTCCCTTTTTTTCTGGCTTTGCAAAAATCACATTTCTGGCTTTGCATTTGACAGTGCCCAAGAGAATAGACACATCTGACTAGGATGAGGCCAGTAGTTTTCTGGCCCACCAAACAACTTTGAAAGACAGATGGAAAGTAGAGGAAGAAGAAGGACAACACAGTTGGAAGCCCCCAAGGAAGCTTCAGGGCCCAAATATATGTAGCACCCAGCTTAAGATTTCCCTGAGTGGAAAGTGAAAGCCAGTAAGACTGTGTCAGCTAGAGAAGGGGAGGTGTTATCGTGAGGATAAGACGAACCAGAGTGCAAAAGAAAGTGAGCTCAACAAACCAGCATGCATGGCAACGTGTACAGTATGATCCTGTCTGTGTAAGTAAAAATGCGTGCTGGAATATGTACTAAGTTTTTTCTAGAATGACACACAAGAAATTATTAATAATAGAACTGAGCTGGGGATATGAAAAGAGCCAGAATGAACTGAGAAGGAAAAAGATCGCTTTTTATATTATAACTTTCCAGAATGGTTGAATTTTTATCATATACCCATAGTACATACATTTAGAAAAATACATACATATGTATATCTTTTTAAGGGAATGGAAGGGCAGGGGATGCTGACATAAACTAGTTCCAGGTTTCAGCCATAACCATCCCTCTGTGCTCTGTGTGCTCTAGACCTGGAATAATCCATTCATGCGCTGGGACCCAGGAGAATGTGGTCATCTCAATAAACTCACTGTAACAACTGAGAACCTGTGGCTTCCAGACATCTGCATCATAGAATCGTGGGTATCAGGGCTGGGGAAGCTGGAGGGAAGACCTTTTCGCAAGGAAAAGACCTGGTCTGCTGGGGAGTGCAGGGAAAACCCATTCCATGCAGCCACTAACAACTTATTTCAGGGAGGAGTACAATCACAGCTGATCAGCTTCCCCCCAGGACCTGGGAAAGCGGTGGGCACAAAAGATGAGAGTAGCCCTCATGAGCAAAACTGGGAAGCCTTGCCTTAAGAGAGAAACTTAAACTGATTTGAAACCAGAACACTTACTTCCCTCCCCTCCTGCCACCTAGCAGGGAGGTGGATCAGACCATGGAAGGCCTCTCTGCATATGTGGTTAATACCGGTCACACTGTGTATAGCAAACCAATGCAGGTGACCAGCATCTGTAGCCTGGACATCTTCTTCTTCCCCTTTGATCAGCAGAACTGCACATTCACCTTTGGCTTTGTCCTCTACACAGGTGAGTGGTGGTGAGGGTTTCAGTTTGAGGTAAAATGAGATCAACTAGTGGGGTAGCAAAAAAGTACACACAGCCAGAGTCATTTTAACACATAAAAAAAGGGACAGTCGAGTATATGCTAACTGGGATAATGTGGATGGTGAGGTGGGGGACTTAGGAAAGGACAAGACTTCCTGAGAAAGCCCAGAATGAAAAGCAGGCAATTGAGAAGCAAGGAAGTGATGCCTTAGGGCAATAAAAAACATAGCTAGCCCTGGCTGTTGTAGCTCAGTGGATTGAGCAAGGGCCTGCGAACCAGAGTATCGCGGTTCGATTCCCAGTCAGGGCACATGCCTGGGTTGCGGGCCAGTTCCCAGCAGGGACGCATGAGAGGCAACCATACATTGGTATTTCTCTCCCTCTCTCCTTCCCTTCCCCTCTAAAAAAAAAAGGTAGCTAAATCAGTTTTCTAATTCATCTCTCTGAGCTCTGCACAAGTCAAGACTGGAAGTGAGTGAGTTTCTTTGTCTCCCCTGCAGTGGAAAACATGTTGCTGGGCATGGAAAAGGAAGTGTGGGAGAGAGCAGATACCTCGAGTGACACTGTCTGCACACAAGGGCAGTGGGACCTCCTGAGCATCAACAAGGCCGCCCCGAAGATGAATGTGGGCTCCAGTCTTTTTGACCAGATCATGTTCTATGTAAGCCCAGAGACTCTGGCATGGGTGTCCGTCCCCAGATTTCCATCTTTGGACCCTTCTGAGTCCCACAGCCTCTTGCTTCTTGCTCCAATACCAGAAGGCCCCTGGGCACCATATCCCTCAGCCTTCCTCTCTCCTGAGTGTCCCTAGGCAGCCCCCTTTCTGAGACTGTCAGCTCTGGCCTTGGTTTTCTTTGGTGGGCATTGGGGAATCTCTTTCTCTAAGATTTTATTTGTTTGTTTGTTTGTTTGTTTGTTTTTAGAGAGGGGGGAAGGGAAGGAGAAACAGAGAGAGAGAAACATCAATGTGAGTGAGAAACACCAACCAGTTGCCTCTTGTACACATCCCAACCAGGGACCAAACCTGCAACCCAGGCGTGTGCCCAGACCAGGAATAAAACCTGCAACATTTTGCTTTTTGGATGCAAAAAGTGGCTCTCCATACTGAGCCACACCAGTTGGGGCAGTATGGAGAGTCTTGTTAGTCATATGTAAGCTGCTCCTCACCATCAAGTCCCAGAAATAGCTCCTGTTGCAATGAGACACTAAGAAACTAAGGAGCTGGAGCATCCTTAGGTCTCCCTTAAGTCTCCTAGCTTCACCTGGCTCTCTGCTCTCTCCTCCCCACCAGGTGGCCATCAAACGCAGGTCAAAACTCTATGTCATAAACCTTCTGGTGCCCAGTAGCTTTCTGGTTGCCATTGATGCCCTCAGCTTCTACCTGCCAGCAGAAAGCGAGAACCGCGCCCCATTCAAGATAACCCTGGCTGGCGTAGCTCAGTGGATTGAGCATGGGCCTGCGAACCAAAGGATCACGGTTCGATTTCCAGTCAGGGCACATGCCTGGGTTGTGGGCTAGGTCCCAGCAGGGAACTCATGAGAGGCAACCATACATGGACATTTCTCTTCCTCTCTCCTTCCCTTCCCCTCTAAAGATAAATAAATGAAATATTTTTTAAAAAGATAACCCTTCTGCTGGGCTACAACATCTTCCTGCTCATGATGAATAAACTACTCCCTGCCAATGGCACCCCTCTCATCAGTATGTACCCTCTTCCCCAACTATTGGACAATAGTTGGAAAAGAAGGGGAAAAAAGAGGCAGGGTAGGCAGTTGACCTGGCTAGGGCTGCTGAGCAAATATGGCAAAAAAAAAAAAAGAAAAGAAAGAAATCATCTCAGAACGGGCTCTCTGTGTAAGACGGAGAAAAGGAGGAAGAGAGTTTGGTAGTTCTTCTGCACTTGCCTCACTCTGGTGTGCTCTTTACCCCCACCCCAGGTGTCTACTTTGCCCTTTGCCTGTCACTGATGCTGCTCAGCCTGCTGGAGACCATCTTCATCACCTACCTGCTGCACCTGCCCATCACCCAGCCTGCACCCATGCCCCCGTGGCTCCACCCTCTGCTCCTCTACTGCACCAGCCCAAGGAAATGCTGCCCCACTGCACTCTGGACGGACAATGTGGACCCAGGGCTCATCCCCACTCACATGTCAGGTAAGGGAAGTCAGCACTGCCCATACTCTCTTAACTTCCACAACTCCCCACTTCTCTCATTGTGTTTCCTTCCCCCTTCATAGCGAGTATCTGTCTTCTCCATAGGCCTGAAAGGGCCCAGGGAATTGGTGGGGAAGAAGCTGGAACCCAGAGAGGAAGAGTTAAATGGGAGCTCAGGATTGACAAGGGCCCAGCTAACTGACCTGTGGGTACAGTTCAGCCGCACGATGGACACTTTCCTCTTCCGCCTTTACCTGCTCTTCTTGGCCTCCTCTATCACCACCGTCATCGTCCTCTGAAACACCTAGGAGCTGAGATCTAATGTGCCAGAGTGCCCCGGTGTCCGGATTTCCTTAGCCTCAGCTGACCATCCCAGACCTTGCTGTTCCACCTGTGCAGTCCCAGATGCACCCAGGACCCCTGTCCAGGCCTCCCTGCTCCAGTCACTGCTGACTCTCAGAAACAGGAAACCCCGCCCCCCAATAGAATGGAAAATAGTGCAGATACTTTAGAAAACAGTTTGGCAGCTCCTCGAAGTGTTGAACACAGAGTTACTATATCACCTAGCAATTCCATTCCTAGTATAAACTCAAGACAAATAATAACATATGTTCACACAAAAATTTGTACTCAAATGTAGCAGCATTATTCACGATAGCTAAAATGTGGAAAGAAACCAAATGTCTATTAACGGATGAATGGATAAATAAAATGTTATATATCCATAAAATGGAATATCATTCTGCTATAAAAAGAAATGAAGCACTCGTACATGCCAAAACACGGATGAAAGTTGAAAATATGACAAAATCTAGTCACAAAAGACCACATATTATACAATCGCACTTACATGAAATGTTCAGAATATGCTAAACTATAGCTGTAGAAAGTAAATTAGTGGTTGCCTAGGCCTTGGTGGAGAAAGGGGCAGGTGAATGAGGAATGATTAATAATGATTACAAGACTGGGGTGATTAAAATGTTCTAAAATTAACCCTGGCGGGTGCATCTCAGTGGACTGAGCACCGGCCTGTGGACCTAAGGTTTGCCAGTTCGATTCCCAGTCAGGGCACATGCCTGGGTCGTGGGCCCAGTCCCAAGCTAGGGCTGTGAGAGAGGCAACTGATCACTGTTTCTCTCATACATCATGTTTCTGTCCCTCCTTTCCCCTCTCTCTAAAAATAAATGAATAAAATCTTTTCAAACAAAGTTCTAAAATTAGATTGTGCTGATGATTACATAACTCTATATTAAATATACTAAAAACCACTGAATTTTGAACTTTAAATGGATAAATTTTCTGGTATGTAAATTATATCTCATTAAAGCTGTTAAACAACAAGAAAAAATAAATAACCCCACCGCAAAATTGTCTCTGCCCACCACTTCCCCCTTGCTTACTCTCTCATTCCACTGCTCCCCACCGCCATATCCTCGACTCTGACTCCTGGATCCGTATATCCAACTTCCATCGTGTTTGCCCCTGCTGTCCTCCACCATCGATGACTCCCAAGCGGCCCAACTGGACCTCAGATCCCCACTCACCTGTCAGGTTTCTATGCTTCCTTCCATCACCGCAGCTTCCACCACTCCTAACTAAACCAAACTGTCACAGCCAGACCAGCTCAGGGCTCCTTAACAGACGGTGGCAATTCAGACATTGTACCTAAAATGGTAGTGCCCAGAGCCTTGAACGATTTTGCATGGGGAGGGAGGAGGGTGGGAAGTGCAGTGAATAATAGCAGCCTTGCTTCACTTTCTGCAAGTGAAGGTGAAATACAGGACTGGGGTAGGGATGCCCACATTGTTCAGCAGGCAGGTGAAGCCCTGTGTGTGCAACTTGCCATCAGGCTTAAGTGAGAGCTTCTGCTTCTATGGACAGTCCAGTCATCTGGTTCCCAGAATAGCTACATGGAATGAATAAATGAGTGAGACATTCATTCATTAATTCATTCATTTATCCAATCTTTACTAAGTGCTTACTTACAAAGTAGACTTTTTTTCCTAAGTGCTATGGAAATGGCAATAAATAAGACATATGGGAGGAGACTGATTTTCTAAAATAACATATTAAATAAGATAATTTTTACACTGACAACTGTGCTGAAGAAAATAAAAAAGTGTAATAGGACAGAGAATGACACACAGATTAATAGGATGCTCCAGGAAGGCCTCTCTGAGAAAGTGACATTTGTGCTGGCCCAAAAATGAACGATGAGACAAGGATGAGATAGGCCCTGGGATGTCACACTGGTATACCCATGAGGGAGGGTGGGGTGACACGTAACAGGCACTACATTCATAGAAGCCATCAGAGTAGCTGGGATCTTTGGATGAGTGAGGTGAAAACTGGAGGGAGAGTCCCATGTTGGTTATTCGTTTCTATTGTGTAATGCTTAAGAACTGTGAGGGTAAGCACTTACACTCCACTCAAAGCATTTAGAACAGTATCTTTGAAACAGTTTTGATGGCAGAATCTACTTTACTCATCCATGCATACTGCCTCACTCAAAAAAGAACTGGTGATGATATAGACTTACAAAGGAACAAAATGAAAAGTACCAACAAAAATTGCTAGAATTACATATGAATTTGCTTACTAGATACTATAGAAGAGAATATGAGTTTACACATGTTTTTTTAATTATAAAACAATGCCGGAAAACTTTAAGTAGGTAATATTTTTATTACACTTATCTTGACATTATATTACAAGTTATTCAACTAGCTTGTACTATCTGAAAGTATATCACCAACGTAATGTCACTGCACAAGCAGATTTGGGGGTATTTTATGCACCCCTCAAAGAAATAGAGACCCAACCACAATAAGAAATAGAGACCCAACCACAAAGCAGAAAACTACTTTTGACGAAAATATGGGTCACAACACCCTAACAGAGAATCAAACAATCCACGTGACATTAAATAGATGATGGATAACTAAACAAAGCTAGCAGTTTATTACTAAAAAGCACGCACAGCACCTCAGGTCAATGCTGTTGATGCCCTAATTGGGAAAGCCCTGGCAATGGAGAGAATTCCAGCAGTTCCCAGGTCTGCCGGCAGGCTGTTCAGTGACATTCCCAGAGGCTACAGGATCTCAGTACAATGCCAAATTTGAATCCTGAGGACACTTGGGTAATACGTAAATTTTGGTGTACAGTTGCCCCATTTGAGCAATCCTGAATTAGCACGTTCTTCGTAATAAGTAAAGCTAAAAGGAAGTCCTGAAGGAAGGACTTCCTTCAGCCTTTCGAGAGGCCCTTACTGCCCTCTAGTGGGGACCCTACTCAGGCCTCTCTGAGACCGTAGTGACCTTAGGATCGGAGAAAACCGGTATACTATGCGTAGTGTACTTACCTTATCCATGTATCCCCAACTAAAATTTGGACACATTGTCAGGTTTTTTCTTTTGATTTGTAAAATCATTTCTTTGAACAGCTTTTTAAAAATCTATAAATAACATTGCATTCATAGACTTAGTGGCTTGCTTTTATTAAAAAACTAAGTGACATGAAAAGAAATACGACAGCCACAATGAAAACAAAAGAACACGTATCAGCTAACATGCACCTGTAATTTCCATCATTGACTTACTGTTTGAGTTGATGAGCTATTATTCCATTAGTCCTTGCTGAGCAAGAACGCTTCTTGTTTGAGTAGCAATGGGTCCACAGTGAAAGAGACATGTGGGGGCTTCCGCTGCAGCGGTCATGAAAGGTTGTTAGGTTAGGCTTTTCCCTGGCTCAGACATAGAAAAGTTATTTTGATAATAGTAGCCATCACTGACTGAGTACGTACTTCCTAAATGCAAAGTTCATTACATTCATTATCTCATTTGATCCTCACGGCAATTCTATAAGGTGGATTTTAACATTATTCCCAGTTTACAGGTAAAGATGCCAAAGAAGAAAGAGGTTAAAATCCTTCCCCAGGATCACACAGCAAGTAAGCTGTGGGACCATTCTGAACCCAATTTTGTCTAATTCTTCATCTTATATTTTACCACAACCAGATCATTGCCAAGGAATGCAGAAATAATCATTCTTGAATATGAAAAACTAAGCATTGAACTCAAATCCAGAATAATCTCTGGCAAGGATTCTCCCTCACCATTCTGTTGGATAACTCCTAACCTCAGGGTGTTACTCTTCATGGTGGCCACTGTCAGTGAAGTGCCTCTCACACACACACACACACACACACACACACACACACACAACTGCTGAAATCTGAATGAGCTCTAGGGACTACGCTGTTCAAAGACAATTTTCAAAAAAAGACTCATAAATATGTATGAAAGACTTGACTGGATTCACACACTGCATGAGAGAACAGGAGACTGTGATAACTGGTTTGAAGAAAGAGTCAAGAACCACAAATGTGTATGGAGTAAAGAGAGTGAGTTGCGAATAGAGGCAACTTTTCCACAGGAGGACAAGATAGAGTTGGCAGGTGGATGATGTTAAACTTTACCCGAGCCTTATGTCCCCAGAAAACCATGATGGTTAAGAAAATCTTCCCAATCATTTGCTTTCTGAACCACCCCCCACCTTTTTGTGTCCCAGCACATGGCTGACTGCAAAGAGCTGCCTATCCCCATAGGGCCTGAACAAGACCCAGTGCCCACTCTTTCTCAGGACCCCCACAGGAGTCAACTGATTCCCCCGTTTACCTATAACAAGGCCAAACGTGAACTCTTCCCTTTACTTCTGAACCTGCCGAAAAGACCAGACAGATCCTCCAACTCCTGGTTCTTTGTCACATGACTGATCCACAGAGATTAGAACTGTTTACCTGCTAAAACTATCTGGACATAGAGGTCAACGTTGCTCTGTTGGCACCTGCTGTTTAAAGTCTGCCTCTGGAGAATTCTCAGCCTAGCTTTTTGTGGTTATAGTTTTTTTGTTTTTGTTTTTTATATTTTTGGGAGGGTGGGGTTCTTTTTTTCTTAGACAGAGGAGAAGGGAGGGAGAAAGGGAGAGAAATATCAATGTGTGGTTGCCTCTCACACGCCCCCCTACTGGGGACTTGGCCTGCAACCCATGCATGTGCCCTGACTGGGAATTGAACTGGTGACTTTTTGATTCACAGGTTGGTGCTCAATCCACTGAGCCACACCAACCAGGGCTGGGGGTGACAGTCTTTCACCTGGCACTGGCAGAGTCCCACCTCAGCAATCACTGCTGCTGCAGACCCCTCTGAGCCTCACCCAGGGCCTCCACCTTGCCTTCATAGTCCACCTCACAATGTCCACTATGGAGGTGCATTGTTCATCACGGCCCCCAGGGCAGTTCTGGGGCTCTCAGTGCAGCCTTCGTCCACCCTCCACTTGGGGCACAGAGAAACTTCTGGCATCCTTTCACATCTGATAGAGAACAAGAGAGGAGCAGGAGGGCTAACTCAGGCCCTCCCTTGGCCTAACCACTCTGCACTCTTACAGCTTCCACATATCTATCAGTTTGGGGCCACAAGGCACTGCAGTCCCTTTCCGGGATCCCAGGTCAGTGGTAGAACATAAGTCCTCTCTCCTTTGGCTTTTGTCTCAGCCTATTTAGCCTGTTCAGCTTACCACATTAGCTTTCATCATTTGCTTTCAAGCGCAAACCATCCTCCCTGGACTGGGTGAGGACCAAGCATTTGTGCTACATCCCAAGC
This sequence comes from Sturnira hondurensis, assembly GCF_014824575.4. Lineage (NCBI taxonomy): Eukaryota > Metazoa > Chordata > Mammalia > Chiroptera > Phyllostomidae > Sturnira > Sturnira hondurensis. Next base: position 2,171,483 of record NW_028091847.1, on the reverse strand, counting down.
ATATTGGGAAGTAACCAGCATTTGAACGAGGAGTGACCCTTCTCCCCCATTCTCTGTCTCATCATTGTGGGTATAGAGTACAGCAGCCTCAGATGAACTTGGGTTCAGATCAAGTCCAGTTTCTGCCTCTTAATTATCTATTTGATCTTAGGAATTTGCTTCCTCCTATTGTACCTCAATTAATTCATTTATTGCTTGAGGATAAAAATGGTTTCTACCCAATAGGGGCTTGGAAGGATTAAAAAAGGAAATTGATTCAGAGGGCTTAGACTATATCTGGCACATAGTCAGGGCTCAATAAACGTTAGCTATCATTATTAAAGGCAGCATCACAAGCCATCCCCAAGCTCCTGCCCAGGACTCCTTTCATATAAAGAATGTGAAAGTTCTCTCCCTCTTCTCAGATACTGTATGTCTGCTACAGGGAAGGCAGTACTTTCACTACCAATTGCTCAGAGTTTGACCAGTGCAGGGTGTATGCCCCTGTTATGAATTCGGTATTTGACAGGAATACCTTCCATCCAGTTGCCAACTCCAACATCCCGCCCTAGTTGACATCTCCGTCACTGAGTCTGCTATCTGAGATGTGGTGAGTGCTGCCCACTCTAGCTCTCCTTGGTATCCTTAATTTTCTCCCAACACCTAGCAAGGTAACCCTTAAAACCGCTGACCACCTTGCAGCTTCCTCCATTGTTGCTCTATGGCATTTGCCCCATGGGGATCTCAAAGGAGCCCTGTCCAGTTCAGCAGGATCAAGTATAAACAGCACATGGAAGAGAGTTTCTTTTCTTCTTACCCAGTGATTCTCTACACTGGCTGCGTACCAGTGTCCAGTCCCTTCTCCCAGAGGTTCTGATTGGGTGGAACACGGGCATCAGTATTTTCAAGCTCCTCATTTGATTCTAAGATACATCCAGGGTTGAGAAGAACTACTGTAACCCAGTCCTGCTGTGAACGCTCCTGCCCATGGCCTAACAAGTGTTCTTTAACAATCTTTTGTCCTTGATCTATAATGTTGGCCTTGATCACAGCACCACTTGTATATACATTGGGGGCTGGTAAGCAAAAATGTTACCAGTGCCCTGGCTGGTGTAGCTCAGTGGATTGAGCACAGGCCTGCGAACCACATGATCGAGGTTCGATTCCCAGTCAGGGTACATGCCTGTGTTGCAAGCCAGTTCCCAGCAGGGGACTCACGAGAGGCAACCATACATTGATATTTCTCTCCTTCTCTCCTTCCCTTCCCCTCTAAAGATAAATAAAATCTTTAAAAAAAAAAGAAGTGTTTTAAAAAAATTTTTTTAAATGTTACCAGCAACATGCCCAAAACAGGGTGTTCTTTTGGCAGAATGAATAGCTACAGTCCTTGTCATCATTCCTGAGGCTGGAAAGGTATGGACAACGCTGTTTATTCTCTCCCTTCATTTACAGTCAGAAAGGATTTTAAACCATGATAATACTTTGACTCTTTATACATGTAACAACATAGCTTTAAAACACATGAGGAAGAAATAGAAACATCCACAATCGTGGTAAGAGGTTTCAATACACATATACTGCTTTCCAAAGAATAAACATACAGTGATTTTTAACAGCACAATTAAGACTCTTGATTTAATAAACACATCAAACATTGTGCCAATAAATATGCATAATTTTTCTGACACAAACAGAATATTCTCCCAAACTGACCATACCTTTGGCTACAAAGACTATGTCAACAAAATCATATCACACCACAATCTCTGTATACAATAGAAACTAACCACAAAAGGATAACCCACCACCCCCAAAACTTTAATTCTTGGGAATTTAAAGTTAGCCTTTGGGCAAAACAGAAAATAAAACAATTAAACAGAAATTAGAAGTGAAGAGCAAGAAAGTATGAAAATCCATTGGAATATATTCCAAGTATAACTCAATGCAAAAGTTATATCATTTTTAAGTATATATTTTATTGATTGTGGGTGGGCTCTGAGGGCAGAGCCCCACCCCTCATCCACCACAGATGAGAAAAAGTCTACCAAAACATGATCTGCTTGGGGAGGAAAGGTGACTGATCTCTCAAAGGAGAAGGACCAGGAGCCTGTTCCCCAATAGGCTTTTATTGGGCTCAGTTTGCACAGGAATAGAGGTAAAGCTCATCAATCATTGTCAGGCAGTAAGGATCAAACAATAGCCTATTCAAAGAACTATGAGAGCTTATTTTGAGTCAGGGTTAGTTAGCTAAAGGGCTATAAAACTTTGGGAAACAAACTCATTTCCTACTTGGATCCTAATCGGAAAATTGAGGGTATTCTTAGCAAAGCAGTTTTCACAGGATTTTATGCATTCTTTCTTAGGCCTGATACCAAGGGAACCACCTGTTCCTGCCCAGGGTTCCACCACCCTTCGGCATTGTTTCAGGCTTAAGTCAGGCAGGGGAAACCAGGCAGCCAAGAGATTAGGAGATTTCTTGCAGACAGAATGAGGACTCAGGTTATGTCAAAGCCGAGGGGCGAGGGTCCCTTTTTTCTATAGCCCCCCAAGTTCTTCCCTGAAGGCCCCTTCATGACCATGCCTGTCTTAGGTCATCCCTCCCTTGAAAAATCTTTGAAGATTTTATTTATTTATTTTTAGAGGGGAAAGGAAGGAGAGAGAGAGAAATATCAATGTATGGTTGTCTCTGGTATGTCCCCTGCCGGGAATTGGCCTGAAACCCAGGCATGTGCCCTGACTGGGAATTGAACCCCGATCGTGTGGTTCACAGGCCCACACTCAATCCACTGAGCTACACCAGCCAGGGCTTGAGAAATCTTATCTGTCATTGGCTAACGAATCATCCCCCTCCCCGGGGGCCAAGCAAGGTAAAGTAAAAGGGGGCGGGGCAGAGGTGGTGCCCCTGCCAGGAAGATAAGCTTTGTCTCCTAAGTGGCTTATGGCCTCAAGGTCTCTTACTCAGCCTTAGCCATGGCGGGGTTACAGGTTCTGAAACCAGGCAGGGCAGTTCCCAACAATTGATTATGCTATTACAGTTGTCCCATTCCCCCCCTTTATTCCCCTCAGCCCTGCACACTCCCTCCCACCCACATTCCTCCCCCCCTTTAGTTCATGCCCATGTGTTGTACATGTAAGTTCTTTGGCTTCCACATTTCCTATACTATTCTTAACCTCCCTCTGTCTATTTTCTACCTACCATTTAGGCTACTTACTCCCCATACCTTTTGCCCCTCTCACCCTCCCACTCCCCTGCCAATAACCCTCCATGTGATCTCCATTTCTGCAATTCTATTCCTGCTCTAGTTGTTTGCTTGGTTTGTTTTTGTTTTATTTTTATGTTTAGTTGTTAATAGCTGTGAGTTTGTTGTCATTTTTTAATGTGGTTGAGTCACTAGGGAGCTTCTTAATTTTTTAAAATTTTTGTAAAAGATTCTATTCATTTATCTTTAGAGGGGAAGGGGAGAGGGAGAGAAATATCAATGTATGGTTGTCTTTCATGTGTCCCCCGCTGGAAACTGGCCTGCAACCTAGGCATGTGCCCTGACCGGGAATTGAACTGTGATCCCTTAGTTCACAGGCCCATGCTCAATCCACTGAGCTACACCAGCCAGGGCGAGTTTGTTGTCATTTTACTGTTCATATTTTTTATCTTATTTTTCTAGATAAGTTGCTTTAACATTTCATATAATGAGGGCTGGGTGATGATGAACTCCTTTAACTTGACCTTATCTGGGAAGCACTTTATCTGCCCTTCCATTCTAAATGATAGCTTTGCTGGATAAATTATTCTTGGATATAGGTGCTTGACTTTCAAGTCCTGGAATACTTCTTTCCAGCCCCTTCTTGCCTGCAAGGTCTCTTTTGAGAAATCAGCTGACAGTCTTATGGCCACTCCTTTGCAGGTAACTCTCTCCTTTTTCTTTTTTTAAGATTTTATTTATTTATCTTTAGAGGGGAAGGGAAGGAGAGGACAGAAATATCAATGTATGGTTGCCTCTTGTGAGTCCCCTGCTGGGAACTGGCCTACAACCCAGGCACACACCCCGACCGGGAATCGAACTGCGATCATGCGGTTCACAGGCCCGCACTCAATCCACTGAGCCACACCAGCCAGGGCTCCTTGTAAATAATTTTAATATTAATAGCGTTATCTGTGGTTGGGGCTACCACACTGGACAGTGTAACTTCAGAAGTCTCACTAGTAAAGGTCTTTGAGTGACCAACTGTCTCCATATTGAAATGTACTTACTTCACCTGTGTACTTGAAAGATATCTTCTCAAGGAAAACAATGCTAGGCTGAAAATATTTTCTCTCAACTCTTTGAAGATGTCATGCCAATATCTTCTAGATTTCATTTTCGCTCTACTGAAGTCACTCTAAGTTGTGCCCCCCTTAGGTAAAATATATTGTCTCTGGCTGTTTTTAATCTTGTGTGTGTGTGTCTTTGCTGTTTTGCAATTCTGCCACCAGTAAGTGCCACAGTGTGGCTATCATCCTCTGGCCACCATTGGGGAAACTGGTTATTTCTGCTGGTCGGCTCTCCAGGAGGGAGTTCCACAGCAGAACTCTTAGCAATGGTGACCTGCTTGTATGACACAGCCCTCCCCCTCCTGCTGTACACATGTTCCTTGAGGGAGGCTGGATAAAGGGTAGGCCAAGTACAGTGTCACACTGTTCCTACAATTCCTGCTCCGTCTGAATTCAAAACCATGATGTTTAAGCTGATACGTTTTTTGCTCTGGGCAATGCTGTCTCAGGAACCTTAAAACAGTTGGTGACAAGTTGGTACACAGCAAAGCAATGCCCTTTAGGGGGTGACGTTGTCTAACTCCACAAGCCACCCTCCAGCATCCTATCAAGGCCCAGCCAAGGTATCACACTGTATGTGTCAGTGACTTTTATCCTCCCTTCTTTTCTTCCCTTAAGTTTTTGAGTGAAATTTCTTTTGCATAATCAACTTCTTTTGATTGAGCTATAAAGTTTAAAGGATATTTCTTCAACAATTCTCAGTCTGGGAAACCAAGAGGATTGTTATATTTCTGGAGACGAGGTGTATCTTTGGAGGTGACAGAGAAGCTACCCCCAGGGAAGGAAGGGGTGGGGAGTGGAAGTTTTTCTGTCATTTCCTAGCAAGCTAGGACATGAACACTAAAAATTTCAGCTATCCCATAGTATACTAAGAACCTTCAACTTTCAGAAGAATTCCAGACCCAAAAGTAACTAGAAAAATAAATAAACAATGCTCATGGCAGTGAAAAATTGACTGTAATCCCTAAGCAACAAGTGAGTCCAGCTGAGAAGCACAAGAGGCCTTAAGATTTAAGTTCAAAGTGCTCTGATCCAGCAGTCTGATGCATGCAATCAGCAGAGCCCTAACTCTTAAGCAATACCCGGAAAAGGTCAACTCCAGTGCACGTATCAGGGATGCCCTGGAGGGAGCATACCTACCATTATTTTGACATTTTTGTCAGTAGAACCTGAAGATGAAAAAAGTGCCATTTAAAAGTTAGACAAAAACATGTCATGAGGAAAAGTCTCATGACATTAGATTTGGCAAAATTTCTTAGATATGACACCAAAATTACAGACAACAAAATTTAAAAATGGGTAAGTTGAACTTCATCAAAATTTAAAATTTTTGAAGCAGCAAGGGATAAGGGGACAGTCACCTACAAAGGAGTACCCATCAGACTGTCAGCGGATTTCTCAAAAGGGACCTTACAGGCAAGGAGGGGCTGGAAAGAAGTATTCCAAGTCATGAAATCCAAAGACCTACAGCCAAGATTGCTTTATCCAGCAAAACTTTCATTTAGAATGGAAGGACAGATAAAGTGCTTCTCAGATAAGGTCAAGTTCAAGGAGTTCATCATCACCAAGCCCTTATTATATGAAATGCTAAAGGGACTTAT